>NC_055688.1:30882330-31592330 GCF_017639745.1 Melanotaenia boesemani | reverse complement strand
ACCCACAAGCAATATGCAAACACACAATGAATATCCACTTGTAGCTGTCACAGCTAAGAAAAAACAAAACTAAAAACGAGCACCTGTCAGAGGAATTAGTAATAGCAGTAAAGTCACAAAGACAAATGCTTTAGGAGCTGAATGTAGACACTCAAGCACAACACAACAGGTTCACCTCAAATTCTTCACTGCAGAAAACACGAATCCTATTTTATGATTCATAAATCAACAAACTCATAAACTCACATTTTGCTCCATTTGCTCCAGTAAACCTGGTGATAAACACAACCACACATCCATATAAACTAATATGAAGTCTTGGACAAAATTTGCACATCAATGTGTGAATTTAATAAGAAACACACACCTGTGAACCGTGTTCTCACAAATACATTATTTCTTTCTTGGATGATTTCTCACAAAAACACAAGTCAATTACAACAGCTTGAATCTTCAATGTTGTTTTTCTCTCTCAGACATAACAAATACTACAGTGTTTGCTGTTGTATCACAGCAAAACTCATAGAGCCCACAGAGAACCCTGGTCTTATCAAAGATCCTTATTTATGTTACTGAACCTTGTAAGATATCTAGATATGTTTTGATTGCTGTTGTGAAATGAAATGAAATGAAAAATACTTTATTAATCCCAAAGGGAAATTCAATATTGTAGTAGTAGTAATTTTTTTTTTTTTTTTTTTTTTTTTTTTTTTTTAAACAATCACATTAATTAATTAAGGGCTTTGTTCTTCAGCCTGATAGCTGCTGGAAGGAAGGATCTTCTGTATCTCTCTGTCTTGCATCGGACTTGAACAAGCCTCCCACTGAACACACTCTGTTGTTTCGTCACGGCGTTGTGTAGAGGGTGTGAGGGATCTTCCATTATCTTCGTCAGCTTGTACAGAATTCTTTTTTTGATGATCAACTCCAGCGGCTCCAGAGTTACTCCAAGCACAGAACCAGCTTTCTTGATCAGTTTGTTAATTCTTTTCAAGTCTCTGGTTCTGATGCCGCTGCCCCAGCAGATTGCTGCAAAGCTGATTGCACTTTCAACAACAGACCTGTAGAACATTTGCAACATTTTGGTGCAGACGTTAAAAGATCTCAGCTTCCTTAAGAAGTAGAGTCTGCTCTGACCTTTCTTGTAAATGTACTCAGTGTTGCTTTTCCACTCAAGTCTGTTGTCCAGCTGAACTCCAAGGTACTTGTATTCCTCCACCACCTCCACCTCCTCTCCCATGATGGAAACACTTCTATGTGTGTTCTTGTTCCTCCTGAAGTCAACAATCATCTCCTTTGTTTTCTTGGTATTCAAGATGAGATGATTGTCACCGCACCATTTCACAAACTGACCGACCAGTTCTCTGTACTCTGCTTCTTGTCCATCACTAATACACCCAACAACTGCTGAGTCATCAGAGTATTTCTGCAGATGACAGAACTCAGAGTTGTACTGGAAGTCTGAGGTGTACAGCGTGAATAGAAATGGTGAAAGTACAGTCCCTTGTGGTGTTCCAGTGCTGCTGACCACCATCTCAGACACACAACCTTTCAGTCTCACAAACTGTGGTCTGTTTGTGAGGTATTCGTAAATCCAGGTGGTTGTGGAGGGATCCACCTGGAATTTCTGCAGCTTCTCACACAGCAGAGCAGGCTGAATCGTATTAAAAGCACTTGAGAAATCAAAGAACATGACCCTCAAAGTGCTGCCTGACTGGTCCAGATGAGAGTGGGCTCTCTGAAGCAGGTATATGATGGCATCTTCAACCCCAAGCCCATTACGGTATGCAAACTGTAATGGGTCCTGAAAGGTGTTCACCTGCTTGCTGAGGTGAGCCAGTAAGAGTCTCTCCAGGACTTTCATGACGTGAGATGTCAGGGCGACTGGTCTGTAGTCTTTTGGTTCAGCTGGTTGTGGTTTTTTAGGCTAGGTTGTGTCGGCTCTTGTAGCCATTTGAGCTTTACCAGCTAGCTGATGCTACATCCTTTAAGCCAGTTGTGTGACATGTGGTAGAAACAGGCCTATATGAGGAACTTTTTTATCTACTGGCAGCTCAGTCATGTTAATGTCATCAAAAATTACATTTTTTGATTTTATATCATGCATTCACACCAACCCTAGTTCATTTGCTTGGAAAAGCGCTAGGAGCTGTACTGTCAGGAGCAACCACTGACTAAGAATAAAAAAAAAAACAAGAAACAAAAAACATCAGGATCAAGAAAAAACAACTGATTGGCCAGGACCGAAAAATGGATATTCCTCCGAATTTCTGCGGTCTTGGGGTTTCTGTTTTTACTTTGGTGTTACAACCTAATATAGTATTCAAAAAAATCTCCAGCAGAAGAAGAAGGTGAGCTAGTGAGCTGTCCAAAATGGTGTGCTAAGACACAGTCTGTGTTACTTCCTCTCTTTGCTTCATTGGATGATCTGTTTGTTTTCACACTGTAAACGAACCACACCAGAGTTCACATGGAAGTGAACCGAGACCCCTGGTTTACAAATGGACTGAAGTTTGCTTCGTTGGTCTGCACCAAAGTGTGAATACGCGTTATCACTACTCCAAATGAACCGTGCTATCCGTTGAAGTGGACCAGAGTTTGTTTAAAGCAGACCAAACAGCACTATGTGAATGTGCCCTAAGTGCTCTATGAGACCAAACTCAGACTGGCTGAATGTACAACTGACTGGAGTTACTCAGTCAATCAAAGTCTAGGGGACTATCAGGTTTGAATATTACCTCAAATGCACCATCATTTCAGGTTGCACATGGAGCAGATACTTTTATAGGGACCTGGGGACTAGGGACCTGCTTACTCAACCTGTTTCCATCTGTTTAGGTCAGATTCATTTTGTTTATTTGTATAGCACCAGTTCATAACAAAGGTTATCTTATGGCATTTTTAAAAAATATAAACCAAATTCAATCCAGTTGTAATCCAGTTAAATCAGAATCCTTACAACCCAGGTTATTCCAATTTAATTTGTGTTTAAAAAAATTATTTATACAAAACTGCCTAACTAAAGAACTAGCAGATCACATCAAATCTCATCTTTGATTCAGTTGTCTTTCCTGAGTATACATACAGTGCTGGAAGGAAGGGTGGCCATCTGTTTCATCTGTTGGAGGTTGATAGGATGAGAAAGACGGGTCAATAAGCACCACAGGCCATGGTTACCTGCTGAAAAATAACAAAAACCCGACTTAATAACAACAGTAATATATATTTGTACATACAGGGTAAAAAGTAAAGAAAGCAAAGTGAAAAGAGGTGCTCTGTGCATCATGGGATGCTTCACAGCAGTCTAGGCCTGCAGAAGCGTAACTAAAGGGATAGCTAAGGGTCACCCAAGACAGCCCAGGCTTAAAACTTTATCAAAAAGAAAAGTTTTAAGCCTAAAAGTACCGAGAAAACTGGTACTACAAGCGAAGAGCATTTCCCATTCTACTTCATAAAAATCTAAGAACCATAATAAAGTTTGCTATCTGAAAGGGAAGTCCTCTGTGGTGAGAATATGGAGCTATTAGATCTGACAGTACATTTAAGAATTTTTAATTCTATCCAATATTTATTAGAGAGCTAGAAAAGAGAAGCTAAAACTGGATAAATTTGATTTCAGATCTCTTGTCCACATCTTCATCTTAGCTACCCCAGGTGTAACCCACATGAAGTTGCAAACATTCTGCTGTTAAAAAAAATGTATATATATATATGTATATATATATATATATACATATATATATATGGTCAAGTGACTTCTCTGCAACATTTTATATTATATTTTTAGCAATAACTTGCAGTGTAAGATAGATACTGAAAACAAAATCTATTTCATCTTCATAACAAACAACGATACAGTACCTCACAAAAGTGAGTACACTCCTCACATTTCTGCAAATATTTAATTATATCTTTTCATGGGACAACACTGCAGAAATTACACTTTGACCCAATGTAAAGTAGTCTGTATACAGCCTGTTTAATTGAGTAAATCTACTTTCCCCTCAATATAACTCCGCACACAGCCATTAATGTCTAAACTGCTGGCAACACAAGTGAATACACCCCTAATTGAAAATTTTCCAAATTGGACCCATTCAGCCATCAGCATGAACCTCTGCCTTCGGAAACTGTCCTGCAGAGCAATATTCCAACATAATAACAACCCCAAACACACCTCCAAGTCAACCACTGCCTTGCTAAAGGCGATGGACTGGCCAAACACGTCTCAAGACCTGAACCCTATTGAGCATCTGTGGGGCCTCCTCAAACGGAAGGTGGAGGAGCTGACATCCCTGATGCCATCATAAAGGAGTCGAAGAGGATTCTAGCGCCAGCCTGTGAAGCTCCATGCCAAGAGGGTTAAAACAGAGCTGGAAAATAATGGTGGCCAGACAAAATATTTGTTTTGGACATTTTCATTTAGGGGTGTACTCAGTTTTGTTGCCAGCAGTTTAGACATTGATGGCTGTGTGCTGAGTTATATTTAGGGGAAAGTAGATTTACTTGATTAAACGAGCTATATACAGACTACTTTACATTGGGTCAAAGTGTAATTTCTGCAGTGTTGTCCCATGAAAAGATATAATTAAAAATTTGAAGAAATGTGAGGGGTGTACTCACTTTTGTAAGATACTGTAAGAGAAGATTTGGAAGAAACCTAGACTTAGAAGCTATGGTCAAATTAAAGACGATTACTTTACAGAATCATATCTAACGATACACATAGGGAGATTGAAGTAGGCAGGTATGAGGGTATACCCGAAGAGCAGCGTACATGTGCTTTGTGTGATCTTAAAGTTGTTGAAGATGAACTTCATTTTCTCTTCAAATGTCCACTGTGTGATGAACTGAGGAAATCTCTTAAAAAGTACAAAGACAGAAACCAGAATTATTTTGGATGTCTGAGTATGATATGTTGAGTTAATCACATACCATACTGATAATTAATGAGGAGATTCATGTTTGAGCTAGATTTATTGAAAAGGCATGGACATAAAGACAGAAAACATTGTATCCTACATAAGAACACAATCCTTTCATTTGTATATTTTGATTTATGTTGTTGTTGTATAGGATAATAGATACATGAGACTTCCTCTTGGTTTTATGTTTTTTGTTTGCCATCTTTGAATTGTCTAGATTTATATTGTATAGTGTCTTGTAAGCCCATGTGGGCTTGGCACATCTGTGCATGACACTGAGATAAACAAATCAACAACAATAATAATAAAAATAATAATAATAATAATAATTAATAATAATAACAATAATAATAATAATAATAATAATCATTCTTTGTTTCAGACAGCTGATGAAGTGAACAGTTGCATCATGAGCATTGGAGAAATAAGGACTATTTTAAAACTGTGAATAATGCTAAGCTATTCAAGTGTAGTGAAAGCAAAAGTATAGAGGGAGAGAGCTCAGCATGACCATAATTGGCTCTCTTTATTGTACATTATAAGCTCTCGTTCTTTGTAAGCTGAACATCATGGCTTCACAAGAGTGGAAAGGTCATGAACAAGAGGAGGGGGTCAGATGACTCTGACATTACTGAGTTAACAGAAAGACAGCTGCAGACAGTCAGGATTAGTAATTCTCAGACACATACTCTACTGTATTCTTTGAGGAAGACATATAAAGGAAAGGCTGAATAAGAGATTGCCTTAAGTTTTAGAAATTGTCAAGCTATTACCTTTCACATCTGTGATAAAAGGTGCCAAAAAAGCTTTTTTTGTTGTTGTTCATTTATGGAAGATTATGAAATATAACATGTGTGAATGGCTAATGTTTGTGAACTGAAAAATATGAAGGTGAAACTATATTTGGTGGATGTATTATCACGTGTTAGAGGGGCCATGGTTTTATTTAGGGACAGGTATATGCCAAAGTCACACATGTTTGAAAGTATTGTATCATAACATAAAAGAACAGAATTTCTAAAAGCCCTGGGAACAAAAGAATTATAAATACTTGAAAAAGAAAACAAAACTTTTGGACATTTAGACAAATGTTTACAAAAAAGCATAAAAATAAATGAATTAACTGGCTTTAGGGAAATTAATCTATGCTGAAAAGCATTTTTATAAACAACCGATGTGGTCAGATTAATAGACGAAGGCCAGGACGCCTTAATCACCACTGCCCCCCACACAAACAAAGATGATGTACCTGAAGTTAAGCTAATGTTATTCTTTGTCAAACACTTTCTGTTGCAACTAGACAGTATTATAACAACTCTATTTAAAGACTTATTAAAAGGAAAACCAAACATATGATTAAAAAGCATAATAACAAACCTTTATTAATGTTCTCTCTCAACTATTCGTCATCCTCATGAAGTGCATGCTGTTTTAAAGTCACACTATGTAACTTTCAGATCTTAAAGGTCTGCATGGCCAGAGGTCTTCTCTCTCCTGGCCATTACGTGACACTGTTCCAGTCTTGCCAACCACCTTGAAAAGAGGGCGGCGTCATTCTTTTAAAAGCAGATGTGCTTGGCTAGCCGGGCTCTCTGCCTCCCATCTCCTGCGGGGACTGTGGCTTGGCATGGACAAGTCTTTTGTCTTGGCATGCCATCAGTAAGGTGCCAGCCTTCTCCAGGTTTTCACAGCATGGCTGGCTGTTGGGGCTGTGAAAACTGTCTTCTCTGCTGGATGCTGTGTGCACTGCTAAATGTCCTCTTCGTTATGTTGTTTTTTTGGTTTTTTTTTTTTTTTTCTTTTGCCTTTTGCTCAGGTTTTAGCTGATTATTATTGTGCATGTTGTAGATCACAGCACAGTTGAGCCGCAGTGTTTGAGGCTCTCCTCTGCACGCTTTCCAGGGCTGTGCCCATGCCGGTGAAGTGTATGTATGTATGAACTGATTTCCTAGTTTAAAGCTTTAATTAATTCCTTGTTAAATAAATTCCTCTGCCTCTTCTCAGGGGTGCTAGATCTTGGTCTGCTTTCGGCCACCACTGCTTGGAGGACTGCTGCTGTTTTGGCTCTTTATAGTGTGACCGGGCAATAGGTTCGATAAACCAGAAGACCATCAGCCTTCCTAGGCAGCCATCTTAACTAAGCCCCTAGATCTACATGTGAGGAACCGGGTGGTAAAAGATGGGCGGAGGCAACTTATCCCCTCAGGATCACAATATTTATTAACAAGATGTATAAAAACAAAAAGAAAAATACAACTCCAGTCCAAACCAGTAAGGGGACCACTCCAGTGATGACAGCTGCAAAAAAAAGAAAAAAAAAAAAAAGAAAAAAAAAAGAAAAGGCAGGGGGAGGAAGGGTCCAGGGTCAGGCCTGACCCTGACTTTGTTCCTCTGACACTCAACAAAAAAAAAAAACATGCAAAAAAAAACACATGCAAAAAAAAAAAAAAAAAATGGTTAAATCAGTTAAAAGTAAAAGATCTGCATTCCAGAGAGCACAGATTAATAAAAGTAAAACAGGGATGAGCAAAAAGGGTGACGGCCTGCACCACCCCACACTCAGTCCTACCCGCTGTCACCACTGCGAGGCCTCCAACACAAGCTACCGGTCTGGCAGCTAAAACCAGTGTCCTGAGGGGAAAACAACAATGCAGAAGGTATTAGTTTAAAATAATTAAAAAATAAACAACAACGAGTAGAAAACCAAACAGAACAAAACGGCAAAGGCGAGGAGGTTGGCATCTTCTCATCAAAAGACAGGAGACAGAGAACAACACCTGCCCCCCCCCGGTACATCCGTCTTCTGTCATTCAGAGGTTTCCGCTCGTATGGTAGTTAACCGCCTGGGCCATAAAACGGTACCGAACCAGGGCGCATGCCGCGAATCGGCGGGGAAGAACACGCACACGAACCTACCGCTGTGGCATTCTAGCTATCTTTATACCAGCCATCAATCACTGAACCGGTGTGTGCGCGATTTGCTACTTCCGGTTACAATAGTGTCCTGCTCTGTCGGTTCCGCCTGTACCCGGCTTGCTCCGGCTCTGACATGGGCTTGTCAGCCAAACAGACTGCTGGATGAGCAGCGTTGACTTTGGGTGGCTGTCTGGAGTATGGATTACATGTTTAAGGACTGCTATTTTTTAAAATATTTATGTTGATTTAAATTCCCTGTGTTTTGCATTTATTTGTTTGCTTAGTTGTTTGCATTATTTTGTATCAGTTTCTTATTTTCTGTTGCATGTTGTTTAAATTGCATGTTATTTGGTCCACACCAGTTTGTTGCCCTGTGGCTGTTTTCTAAATGTGCTTCCCTGTCTCATCAGGTGCTATGGGCCCAAGGCGGGAGTTCAATCTCTGGTGGTGGTGTTGCTTCACAACCTCCCCTTTCTGCTGTATGTTTGTGTGTGAGCGATAACACAGGTGATCAGTGAGAGGACTCCTTCTCCTCTTTTGGATATTGGTACTACTGCATGGTAAGTACCAGCACAGTAACACAGTAGTTGGCTGGTGGTAGACAGTTTTTATACTTCAGCTATGCAGGGCAGGTCTAAAAAAGTTCTGATGAGGGGCCAGGCAGGAGCATTGACCAGGAAAAGGGGGGCACAAATAATACCATTTGTAGGTCTAGATTTTATGAAATATTGAACTGATTATTACAACTAAAGTGATTATCTAATGTAAAAAAGTGAAGAAAAACTTGTAAAACAAATAGCCAATGATCTATTTTATCAACAGTTGTTTACTTTGGGTGATGCTGCTGTAGAACTTTTATCACTGCTGCACAAAGATGTACACTTCAATAATAAATGGAAAAAAGTCTTTTTAGTCAGATCATCCATTTTATCAGAGTTTCTTCATTAGTGTTGTCTGTTTAACTTCAATCTTCATATGTTTTATGTCAGAAATTTTCACCATGGAGACGATTGGTGAGATGATGATATATGAATACTGAACTAAGACCTATAACATGGTAGAGATGATATAGCATGACATATAGAAGTACATTACATCCTGCATTTACTGACCCTTGGACAACTGATGTTTACCCATGGGAAGGTTAGTTAACAGTAAATAATTACAAGAATGGCCTCTTTCTGTTGATATAGTACAGTAAAAATGGGTAGTAATATATATATATATATATATATATATTTCCACTGTTGCCTAGCAGCAAGCATAACTTGTCCTACACCGTGTCTTCTTGCCATTTTTGCTAAATACTTTTTTGTAATTCTATTTCTTCCTGGCATTTTTGTGACAACCACAACCACTGACTGTTGGAGGGGGTTGGAGAGTATCAGCCAAGAGAAAAACAAAGTCATTAAACTATTATGATAATGTCCACTATTAACAAATAACAATCAGTTCACCATTATGAAGGAGAAATTGAAGAGAATTGTTACCTACAGAGCATTATAGCCCATGAAATCACGAAGATAACACTGGGAATTTTTGAGACTACACATGGTGAACAATAAAGGTGTTCATCACAGGGTTGCAAAGACTATTTTTCTCTCTAAATAAGATTATTGCTGCCTTTCTGCAGCTTGTTAAAGATTGTGTCGAAAAGCTGTTCGACTAAATCTTTGCTGAGAAAGAGAAATGTCGCATTTTGATACATGAAACATTGCACTCCAGCATCACTGCCTCATCCTATCTGTGGAACAGGTGGTGATAGCTTCATGATTTGGGCCTGTTTTGCTTCTTTTGGGCCAGTATTGTTTGCTTTTGGTAAAACTATTTCAATGGAAAATGTCGAGAGATCACTTGGTCTTTTTTATAACTCCGCCTTAAAAAAAACAATAATAATAATAAAAAAAAAACAAAAAAAAGAAAACATTAGCATGAATGAAAGTTATTTTTTAAGCAAAAATGCCAAATTCCTGATATTAAACCTACATAATTGTTGTCAAGAATGTAAAGTGATGAGATAATGCAAATAACAATACAATACTATTTTCAGAACCGAAACTGTTCTGTTAAAGGAAATTACATCTTCGCACCAAACTTTATACAAGCACAACTATAATACTTTTTAACACATAAAAACATTTTCGATTATCTAAATTATTTCTTATTAGTTTGTTTCGTACAATTAAACTTAAATATCTCATTTGTCACACAAATAACTTGTTCTAATTTTCAGTGATGGCAACAAAGTCCCTGCATGAGGTGAAGCGTTCAGAATATTGATGTAATCTACTGTGAAATGCTGAAAGAGCCATGACAGCAGCAGTGGGACTTGTTTGAAACAAACAAGGATGAAATGTGGCTCAATCCTCATGAAGCCAAGAGAAAAAGGTCTGTGAATGTTGGTGAAGGTCACAGAACACTCTAGCTGCTGAGAAATCAATTTCCTTTTGAGCCAAGACGTCCCCTGTGTTTTATTGACCCATATGTTTCAAGTCACCCACTTCATTCTCTGGCCACCCCCCAAGTGCCTTATACTGCAAAAAATTAGCCACTGGCTAAAGAAAAGAGTGTGTATTCTATACATAAATACCTGTTGATGACAATGATAGGTTTGGATCACTTACTTTTGTGTGTAAAATTTGCATGTTGAAAGTCGTAATATGAGCGACATGCTTGACTGTTAACCATGAAGAGTTCCTCTCTTTTGTTTGTGGATGCCCACGAGTGCTCACTTGTGTGTGTGTGTGTGTGTCTCAAAATGCAGAGCTTGTTCTTTGCTTTGAAGGACAGGAAGCCAATCTGTTCCTCTGCAGATTAACTCCCTCATTCCAGACCCCTCTTTTCACCAAAACACCCACTATCTTCTCCGGTTCCTCCTGCCTTTTCTTCATCACACTATCCACTTCCTCCCTCATTGCCTGTTCACTCTCCATCTCTCTCTCTTGCTCGGTGTCAGTCAGGATACCTGTATGAGCTGCTGTGTATTTGTGTGGGAGAGTGAATTATCTGTAGGCATGGAGGCGGTGTGGATAGCCACCGCCGTTTTAAGAGTACATAGCCTTCCTTTTGAAATGGTCCTTATTCAGCAATGGCTAGGGCGAAACATCACCAAGGGAACTGGCCAAAACCGAGGCCACAGGCTAGGAAAAGAAAAAGCCACAGACTGCTCATGGCCATGGTTGCTGTGGGGAAAGGAGACTGCTTTTCACCTCATTCATAGAGTTGAAGTGAATGGGTGAGGAGAACCATGCTTCTTCTCCAATTAGCCGAGCATCCAGCTGCTTGCTCTGTAAGAGAGCAGCAAAAGGCTAAGAAACGAATGAAAAATGGAGACAATGAGGACATGTGAGGGAATGAACTATGCACCTCCATGACCCAAAAGGACCATTTGCATCTCCTTTTCACCCTCCACCCTCTCAGCCAGGCTTCAATAAGGAGAGAGGAAGGGATGGGTGCAATATGAACAGAGCAACCTTGAGTGGAAGCGGTGGTGGCATTTGAAAAGAGAGAGAGAGAGAAAAAAAGGCCCTGTGGGGTTCTGCTACCTCACCCACACATGTTTCTGTTTTTAAGTCTTTCAGTAATTGAATTCTGTGCTGAATTTTCTAAAAGGGGAAAAGATAGCAAGGCAGAGGAGGCAAGAAAAAAGGTGTATGCGTGAATGAGGGTGTGTGTGTGTGTAGCGCAATGCGCAGGGGGTGGCATGGAGTTGGGTGAGGGAATATGAGAGTAGATGCTGGGAAACAGCGAGGGTACGAGCACTCCGCGTGCTTTCATTAGCACTCTAAATGCTAATGAATAAGTTTATAGCTTTGAAGATGCAGCGATGTTAAATATGCATGGGTTATCCAACACAGTGCAGAGCTGGAAAAAAAAAGTGGTGGGAGAGGAAAGGAGAAAAAGATACAGTAAAAATGAATCAGTAAAGAAAATAAGAAAAAAAGGAAAGAATGGGGGATGGCAGGAAAGCCTCTCTCCTTTCCTCTCACTTCCTTTTTACTTCTCATCTCTCAAGTATTTTCCTTTTAGTTGGTCTTGTTAAATGCTAAACACTAAATTGCTTACAGACCCTCCTGCCAGCTCGTAGAAAATCCTGCCCTTCTGTTCTCCTTTCCTTTCCTCTGCTCTCCTCTCCCTACCCGTCATCTCCCCTCCTCTAATAGGACATAATTTCTTTGTTATGGGCATATGAAAAACAAAGTAATGAAATGAAAGTAGCTCAAGAAAATAGATGAAATTTGAATTGCCATCCTAATTGTTACAAATAAGAGTTAGCACGACTTTTCATAGCTTTCACGTCTTCGCTCCTCCCTGCAGGGACAGATGCAGAGTCAGTCATTAGTGTTAAGTCAGAAGACATTAAGCCAAGCTGCTTGTGGAGCGGTAATGACCCGGCAGTTTGAAGCAACGACAACAGCAACGAGGGACAAATCTCTGTGGAGAGCGGTTTCATTTTTTCACTCTGTAGGAAGGAAAAAAGTGTTGCGTTTGGTCTGGGGAAAGCACAAGACAAACAAAATACACACTCCTATTCAACGAAAAGTCTGTAAAAATAAACAGCAGCTCAGAGTATATGTCGCACTGTGATGTTTTGAACTCTGCCTCATAAATGGATTAAACAAAATTCTATTCAACTAACCAGCATGGTATGCTGGTTATTAACAGGTTAATAGCTTCCATTAATACCTTTGCAAAAGTGACAGGGAGAAAAAAAAGGAGCTTCTTCAATTTGATTTCCAATTAATATGTATGAGAAGACCTGAGAGGGAGATATGATATGAAGACACATTATAAGAACTGAGCAGAGGTGACTAAGCTATCTGATGACTTGGCTTAAAGAGGAAGTGGCCACACTATTAATGTCTCATGACCAAAACTGAGAGCAAGGACAAAGGCTGGGTAGGGTGAGTTAAATTGCACTTTCCATTTATAAGTGCTTTACATATAATGCAGGTGATTATAAATAATGTCTGTGTCTGTGTGTGTGTGTGTGTGTTTTAGATTTTTGTTTAGAAATTTGTCATTTCCTCAACCCACATTCACAAAAAACCTGGATGCTGGTATGATTACTACCATACAGCCTCCTTTCTTCTTATAACTCTAACCTTGGACCTTTAGTTGGAGAATGTTGACCCACTGTTGTCCGATAAAGGACTGTAGCTTTGCAAAAGTCCAGATTTTTGACATATTTAGCATGTAGTGATGCGCCCAATATTTTCAGTGAATAAAAGATCTGGACTACAGACAGATAGGATTTTGAAACCACTTTGTCCCGCTCCCCTGTAGTCCAAAGCATTCAACATGTCTTCTATCTTCTATTGTAAATTAAGTATTTAATTTATAAGATTTTGAAATCACATAATTCTGTTTGTATTTACATTTACACAACATTTACATTTAAACATCATTTTAGTAATTTGGGTTCTGTGAGACCAAACCAAGAAAAGACTGGGAGACAGAGATATTTCATTATGATATGCTGTGTGATGCGTATATGGCATGTTTTATATAATTTTATATAGTAACCCTTGGATGAGCAGTAGTAGTCTCCTTTTCATTCTGCTTTCTGATAGGTTGATGGTTTTTCAAAAACAGTTTAAAAAAGTTCTGTATTTGAACAAAAGCTGGACAAGTAGCATTTTCTGCTATGAAAAAAGGGCCTGACAAAAAGACTTAAACTGGCAATTTGTCTAAAATCTCCTTTTCACAGAAACAGGGCTTAAAGAAAACAAATATATAAATAAATAAAAAAAATGTTGTCCTTTTAGCCCCAAATTTTATTAAATATGCTGTATTAAAACCAGTGGTAAATTAAAAAAATTACACACTTTTAAGAAGACTTAAACATATAAATAAAAAATACATTAGATCAAAATAATTCCACTCTTCCTCTTACATTCTAATAAAATTACTTAACTGCATGGTGAGTGGATGATGGAAGTCAAACTTGCTTGTTTAATTTGACCGTTGGATGTGTAGCTAAACAGGCCAATACCTTCAAACGTTGAATGGAGCTCATCCATATAGTAAATCAAAAAGTAGCAAAAATCATGCTGTGGACACAGTTCAATTAGAATAAATTCTGCTTTATTTACATAGCACCATTTCACAACAAAGTAATCTCAAGACACTTTACTGGCATAGTCAATTCAAGCCAATTCACTCTGATCCACTTCCACATAAGTCTAATTTATAATCACTGTGTTCAAAAAGCCAGTTGATTAAAAATAGCCTAGCTAAGAAAAACCAATAGGTTTCATCCTTCCTATTTCAAAGAATCTTTTCTTTGATTTAATTCCTGACCCTGCATACACAGGGTGGCAGGTGACGGTGAAGAAGAACAAAACTCCTTTTTAACAGGAAGGAAACCCTCCGGCAGAATAAGACACACGGAGGTCGGCCGTCTGCTTCAACCGGTCAGAGGAGGAGACGGCAGGACAGAGGGATCAACAAGCACCACCACTTTTAGCTAAAGGGAGACCTGCTAAAAGAGAAGAGAAGAAGAGAAATTTATGAGGAACAAAAAGATGAAAATAGAAGGAAAAGCTCAGTGCATTGTGGGATGTCCCTTACACTCCAAGTCTATGGCAGCATAACTAAAGGGCTGGCTGACTACCTGTCAGATTTATCAAAAAAGGAAGGTTTGGAGCCTAAACTTTTGGTAGGAAGGGTGTCCACCACTCAAATCCAAGCTGCTTCCATAAGAGAAGCGAGGAAGCCGAAGGCTCTGCCTTTCCTTTTACTTTTAGAGACTATAGGAGCCACAAGTAAACCGAGTAAACCATAAATGAACAGATGGATGTTTTCATAAAGTGCAAGACTAAGTTCCAAATGTACACTAATAAATCCCATCAGGTTGATGCACAGCCCAGAAATCACAACCAAACTTTTCATTTGCAGCACTGTTTTTTTTTTTTTGTTTTTTTTTTTAATGTTTACGTGTTTTAGACTATAAAACCCTTCCATACCTCTCCTCCCATACATGCCCTCCTATACATCTGACTCAGATGCATTCCCGAGTACTGGTTGAGTCTAAAAACAGCCGAGTATCTCAAAAAATATGAACTGAATAGAGAACTGCTAGACTATGTTGACAGCATGCATGAGAGTCATGGAAGTTATATAAAAGCCTTAAAAGCTGAGTCAAATTTGCATATGTAGGCACTGGGTGAAAAATAACACCCTAGATTTCTGCATAAATCCCATGGAATGTGTCATTTTGCTGTAGGAATACTTTGATGTAGAAAAAGAAGCACTTACTGTAACATATTCTATGTAAATGATAACAGCACTGGTGCACCTACATGTTTTTTTCCCCATGCATTGATATGGCTGTTAATGACCAGCTATTTGTCTACTCACAGTTGACAGCATTAAAGCACATTACTGCTCCATCTGTACCACTGCTCTCTGTGTTGTGAGTTATGCTGTTTAAATGGATTCCCTCCTTTAGAAGAGCTCTGGGCAGGGTCTGTGGAGAGGCATCTAATGGCAGCTAAATGAATTCATGCCCAGATAAGGCGTAGGCTGCAAACACAGCAAAGTAACAACAGCTGTCAAAGATAGAGGGGGAAGCAGAAAGAGAAGGGAGCAACAGAAGAGGAGGAGAGTGAAAAGGGAGCAGAGATGGAGAGAGGTACAAAGATGTAGAAACAAATGGAGTGTTCAAGCAAGAAAATGAGAAAAAATGTGTGCTGTGCAATCCAGCCCTTCAACAAGTGTGTGTGGGAGAGAGCAGAGCAGAGTGACATTGCTTGTGAGGAAATCTATTGATCGCAACAGCAGCCATTATTCTCTAAGTCAAGACTCTGAGGCAAATAAAGAAAGAAAGTGTGATGGATGGTATTTGATGTTCTTTTTGGAGTTTTTTCTTCTTGGGGGCCATTGATTTGTTATGGATTGGTGCTTACATTTGGTTGTCAAATTTCTTTTCTTCTGTTTTTTTCTCTAAATTACGAATACATATTTTTCAACATGCTGCCCATTAACTAGTTCCCTTCAACACCGATTCTTAAGTTGTTGCCACTGTTTGTTAAACCTTTCAGATAAGAGAGGAATAAGACAAAAAAGAGAAAGAAATGCAATTCCTTCATTTCTTCATGATGTGTACTTTTCTAAACTGCAGTTGACATGCAGTCATGCTTTAGCTGAGAGCAAGCGGAGATATGCTAAAGGGTAGAGAAAAGGAGGCTGAAAGTGTACCAACAAATGAGATAGAGGGGGGGAGCAGCTCGGGTAGAAAAGGAGAGGAGGGAAGCATTTACGTATGATGGATGAGAGGTGGAGAGGGTTGCAAACTGTCAGATGTTCCCTTTATCTCTCTCATGCGTTTTTGATTCCCAGAGTGCAGAAAGGTTGGTGGGTGGGAGGGCCGAGAAGCCAAGATGGAAGGCGACAATAGAATAGGGTGGGGGGGTGAGGTGAAGGAGAAGAGGAGGAGGAAAGGCTATTACATATATACCTGGCAGAATGTTACCAGCACCTCTGTTCGTATTTAATGAGGCCAAGAGGAACATTATGCAGATGAGCTTTAATGGAGCGCAGACTTCAGCCCCAATATAGGGTCAGAGATTACTGCGTCTCCATCTTTCTCTTCTTTATCTTTCCATCTGTTTTACTCCTTCTCTGCCTCTAAGTCAAGTTTTTTTCTGTGCTTCTACCGCTTTCCTCTATTTTTAATTTTCTCCCTTACTTCTGAATCTCCCCCTAAACACATCCTTGGGTTTGCCTCTCCAGCCTCATCCTCATTGCTCTCATCCGTCCACATTTTCAGGAAATAAGACTGTGTCATCGATCTCCACTTCAGACTTTCTGGCTGATCAGGAGATGAATAGGGCCCTTATGATGTAAAGATGAGATTCATTGAAGAAAGCATGCCTTAAACCATCTGTTGGGGAGAGGAAGGGAGAGGCAGATGAAATGCAAGCAATGAAGAGAGGGAAATTGAAGCTAGGGTGGAATTTCAAGGGCTATTCCTGAATGACGGCTCATCAAGCTTCATTTTGCATGTCATATGTAATTGCTTTTAGACCCAATCCTATGGAAACTGCAGTTTTCTTTTAAGCTGCCGAAGGTGGGGGGGGTTTCATCACCTTTTCCCGTAGGGGTTAGTGCCACCATTAAATGTATGGCATGGATGAATAAGCCGCACGTAAAGAAAGACCAGCTTGCTAGGCCTCAGAGGCTGAACATAATGCCTAGGAGACAATATGTGAGATAGGATAAGGTGGAATGAGAGAGTAAAAAAATTGATGCATAACAGGATGTCACATGAGACAATAGTAAATCGACCAAACCAAATATTTTCCATCAGTGTGTTTGTGTTCACAAACATACAGAGTATGTTTAAATGATACGAAGACACAATTCCACACGCTAACTTGAAAAATATAGGGCAAATCCCACTAGTCTGACAAAAAATGTGACATCATTCTCCAGCTTGTCAGAATACAGAACAGTAAAAATCCCAACTGTTTTGCTTTTCACTGGTTATGTCATGCAGCCACAAAACAACATAAATGCCATCATGAATCCATGGCCTTTAATAGTTTGGGGGCTTCATTAGTGGGCTAGGTTTTCCTTGCTTTTATTGGGCTATTTCACTTATTTCTGTTTTATTTTTATCTGATTTTATGTCTTTTTTATCTTTTGATGTTTGAGTTCATTGATGTTCAGCACTTTGTTTAGTTGCTGCTGTTTTAAAGTGCTTTATAAATAAAGTTGACTTGGCTTGGCTTATTACGGTTTTATTTTTTGGAATGTGACTGATAAATCAGTGTCATATGTTTCCCATATATGTGCAAACCAGCACATGCCTTTGGTTATGCCCATAAGTGACAAATAGATATTGAGCAATGCAGGCTTAATTATTGTGCAACCCCCAACTCAAAGCCCCGAAGCTATTCTTTGTCCTCAAATTAATGTGACTGGAGCAGGATAACAGAAGATTGTAGTAAGGAACTGAGCAATATGCAACACTTCAGCCTTCACTAAACACTAAACATATTCAATATATTTCATATGATAGTATGATCTTGAAGTCAGTTGTGGAGTTGAAGAAGATCCTTGGTCCTTGTCAGGTAGAGCTAATCATATCTGCATCCTGTCTTCACTGTGCTCCTGCCTACAGCATCCCGCCCTGTGAATTATGCATGGCTCTCTAAATAATGTGTTGTTAACACAGAATAATGAGGCTGATACTGGTACTGGATTATGAATTTCATAATGGGAATCATCTCTGATATTGCTGCCTTAGTTCTTATTTGAGCTGAACTGGGTCAGGCACTAAAAAAAGTCATGAATTTTTGCCATAAAAACCATCTGAAGGTAAATTCAGTTGAGGGTTCAGCTAAATAACAATTGGTTTCTCAATATTCCAAGAGAAAGGGCAGGATAAGGCTATTTCCTCTTACTCTATAGATCAATTCCTCCATACCTTTGTTGGCAGTAGCATAGAAACAGGAAGTCAATTCCTCAATGTTGCAGCCTTCCCTGCATTAGTGCAGTCAAGCCTGAAAAGGTAATCGGTTGCTTTTCAGGAAAATATTATTAAATTCCAGTCTTTCCTGTGTTTTCAATATCTAAATCTCTGGGACTGATGATGAAGGAGGAAACATGATGGCTTCCAGCCCAACGCTACACACTGCCAGTCTCCTGGGATTCTCAACCTCTCCCTAATAATGGAATGAAAGTTGACACATGGAAATCATGGAGCTGCTACACAGTGATGTGAATCAGTGTTCAACAATAATAATTTTCTGTAGTTTTTATGTTTGGTACCTTAAGATGAAGGCAGATTGTCTTTTCATTTTGTTTTGTGAGATCCACAAAGTCTCAATAACATGGGAAGTTACCCAGCCAAGTCTCAAGATTTTAGTTTGTGGCTGAATAAATATAACATGGACATTACTCAGAGAAGACTTTACTAATGATTGTGTTAAAAAAAATTGACATGTCAGATTAAAGAAAGAGACAATGTGAAAAAAAAGAGTTTACTCACTTCTGTCCTTGAACCTTCGGTTGACTAGTTTAACAAGAAACGCTACACAAGAACTTAACAATTAAAAAGAGTAAATCCTTTTTTCTATTCTAAAGCTTATGAGGATGGAATAAATTAACAACATGAAGAAACATTACATTGTGTCTCCGTTTTTGCATTTTGGCTTAGTTTGTGTTAAATAGTGTGTAAAAATCTAATTAGCCTTACCCAGGTGCTGTTAATCAGAGGCACTTTACTGATCATCAGTGGGACTGAGTACCTTTATAAAAGTACAGGTTTGAACAGTTTGTTGGTCTGGAGCATTCTATTGTTAGCACAATGCCAAAGATGAAAGCCATCAGAAATTATAGCATTGAAGCAACTGTTGATCTCCATTAATCTGGGAAGGATTAGAAGGTCATTTCCAGACAAAGTCCATCATTCTAATGTGAGAAAGATTATTCTCAAGTGGTTAATCTTCAAGAAAATTTCCAATTAAATGAAAAGTTCGTTACCAGGGCTCTTCAGAATTTAATGACGTGGATGATGGAATTCAGCCATTTGATTCAGGTGTGTTGGAGAACTATCAATGCATCTAAAAGTTGCAGGATAGTAGCTCTCGAGGAGTGGACTGGGCACCTATGTAGGCCTACTATGGCCATGATGTACACTATCACCTGTGTCAAGCATGTTGTGGAGGGGTGATGTTTCATGCTTGTTTTTGCAGCCATAGGTCCTGGACAGTCATTGAATCAACCACAAACTCCTCTGTATTGAATAAATTCCTGTGTCAAATATTAAGCCGGCAAAATGAATCATGCAACAAAGCAAGGATCACAACCTTAGCAGCAAATCAGAAAGTAAGTTGTTACAATGGTCCATTCAAAATCGAGACCTGAACCCAATTAAAATGGTCTGGTGAGACTTTAAAAAGCTGAGCATATTTAAAAACCTCATTGAACTTTGTAAAACGAGAGGGCAAAAATTCCTCCATAACAATGTAAAAAGCTGCACTGTCAAACAGGAAACAATGACTTAAGGTTCTTTAGTCTGAATGTAGTTCTGTTGTGTCGTGGTATTTAGTTTTCCACACATTGCTGCATTCTGAGCACTTTGGTTTATTTTTTTTTTTTTTGTGAAATAAATAATGGAACTGATTAATATGTCAAAAGTTACTGCTCATTTGAGAGTATATTTAGGACCTGCTGATTTTCTTTTATTTAAATTAAATTGAATGATAATTTATATTTAAAGAAGTGGGTTGTCATGGTCTGTATTTTTTGGTGTAGTTTACTTGTTGTGGGTTCAATGTCTTGTCTGGTTTCCTGTTTTATTTTTAGGTCATTCCTCTTGTGTTTTGTTTGTTAGCTTGCCTGGTCTAATTGAAAATTCACTTCACCTGTTCCTTATTAGTTCCTCTGTGTATTTATACCACTTGGTCCCACTTTTCCTTTGCTCTGTCATTTGTCCTGTTTCCCTGTGGTTTTTCCCTGTCATGTGGTTCCTGTTATTCTGGATTTTGGATTAAATCATCTGTTCCTGCATTCTGTCTGCCTCCTGCCTCTCCATCCTGCATTTGGGTCCTAATTTTTGCCAAACCGTGACATAGGTGTTCTTCCTTTTTTTTTACGACTGTATCAACAGTCCCTTGTGTACACTTTGTCCTCTGTGCCTCTCAGAAACACATTTACCATCTTACTGGTTGTTTCTCTGGTGGCCTGTACTGATTTAAAGTGTGCAGACAATGTTTTACCAAGTAGTACGTCATCTAGCTAGATGTCAGTTAAAAGTTAAAGTGTTTTCACAAAATAAGGCCAGGTGAGCAGTTGTATAGTTGTATTTAAACTCAATCATACTCACTTCTCACTTAGACCTATTAGATAACTTAACACCATTTCTTGATGTGATGGAAAAATACCAGACAGGTGATTTCCACAATTCAAACGATTAATTGGTTGGGCTTCTGTCTTCCTGTTATCTGCCATTTCTGTTGGGGAAAGGTCAGCATACCCTGCGTTCTCTAACACATCAGTATTTGTGGTGTAATTATTTTCAAGAGACTGACTCAACTCTGCATTAGTTCCAGGTGGAAAATTAAAATTAATGCATGAGAGGTGTTTGGTGGAGATATTGGTTGCATACTCTCACTGACTGTGCAGAGTATGTTCTTAAAAACAGAGAATTTCCATTACGTGTTGTTTCTATCAGGTCAAAGGGATGTTTTATAACACTTGCAGGATTTTATCACCATGTCATCCAAGTGCTGGAAGAACATGGGGAATAGGCCTGTGGGCTAGAATTGACTGGCAAAGCTTATTGAGCCCTCTACGGTTTTGAGGACAAGCCATGAGTGACTTTAATGTTGCTTGTGTGAAAGGTTTTACCATGCAGACCTGAAGATCATTAGGAGTCTTATCTTTAGCTCCTAATCCTTCCACTCAGGAGTGGACTAACCTCCCCAGATAACCTTGTAGTGATGGTTGCTGCTTACAAACAAATCCTCAGCCTTGAGTTGGTTTTGCATATTTCTCCATGAGACCATCCCAAATAATTGCTTTGCTAGTCTTCAAAGATCCCAACCAGCACTCTTCTTCACTCCCTCATCCCCAAAGTGCACAAAACACTCAACTGCTGCAGTTTATAGTAAAATCAATGTAAATGTTTCTACTCCTTTCCAGTACCTGTAGTCATTCTGAGGATGACACAAATACTGGTTACCCAGTATTTGAGGCCATGGCTTTAATTACTGGTTTCACGGAGCCAATCAACAGGGCAGTTAATGTAATGGAAATTAAAAACAAAACTGTTTCTTTGATGTCTGCTTTTTAAGCCTGACAACAGGGAGTGAAGGTTGGAGCCCAGTGAGAGCAGTCTTTTAACAAGAGATGCTTTCAAAACCTAAAGCAGGAAAAAGTCAAGCAGATATAACACCAATCAAAGCAGAAAGGATAAATACCTCTTACATTTTAAAAAGTCTTACAACCTTTGAAGATAAAAAGACCCCCATGAGTGTTTAAGTTGGAATTTTGACTGTCAGCCTGAGGGGATTTTGTAAAGTTGTTTTACTTTTGGTAACATGAGATAACCAGTACTGCTTTTATTTACTGGTAATAATTTAACCATGAATAACTTGTCTCTATTATATCAATGCATTTTACTAGAATTTTAACCATTAATTACTGCATTTTGTCTTTTTTTTAATTGGCAAATTGAGGGTGCGTCATCTGTATCAGCAGCATCCCAGAGAGCTAATATGACCGGAACTGTGGTGAGTTTACAGAGCATCCTTGTCTCTGAAGTGTGAGAGTTGAGTTAAGGTTAATTTATATTTTCATATGTCGCTGTCCTCATACTTCCATTTGCAATGGTGTCTTAATACGTCGCTATAAAGTTGTTTCAAATTGCCAAACATACCCTAAACACTAGCATTTAGTCTTTCTTCAAAAGCTCATGTAATTTCTACAGTTGTTGTGCTTGTCTTCATTCTTCTTTGTTTTTTCTCTCTTCCTAGTCCTCTTCTTCTTGTTTGGTGTTATGGCCGCAGGCTTGCCAGCCTGGGTGAGTGATGGAAAACTGCAGCCGAAGCCTAAGGATGATTGACAGGGAGGGCCTACTGGAACCTGCCTTCCCGACATCGTGATTGGTCAACCTGCGTTCCAGTTCCCAAATGGCTGTCTAATCCGGAAGAGAGGGCTACTATATACCAGCATCATCACCTTCATTCAGGACAGCTGTGGACAGTGGGACACAGCTCGCCAGTCTGAGAGAGATTAGTTCTTGTGTGGTAAAATAATTTTCTCTGTGTGTGGATTTATCATTTGAGTAATTTGTTTGAGTATTAAGTTCTGGTTATCATCCCTGCTTGAAGTGAGGCGACTTTTGGTTTCTGGTAACAGTTTTTGTTTGGTTTTCTTTGTATTCCGCCTGTGTGCGTGTAGCCTGTTTTTGGGGACATTTTCAGTTCCATTTGGTATTGTAAAGGAATAACTGTTAACCCCGTGAGGGACACCTTTAGTTCTGTTTTGCTATTTTGATCAAGTTCTGTTTGTTTTGTTTTGTGAAGGTTTTCATTTAATCGGAGCAAGATACTTATTTGTTTAGTGAAACCGTTTTGTTTATTGTTCAAATAAATCATTGTATTTTATTTTATCCTTTGTCCGGCTCACTTTATGTTGCAGTCCTTTTTGACCCCTGGAGAATAGGGGGACATAACATTTAGTTTGTTTCTTTCCCTGGTTGCATGTCAGCTATTCTGCTCAACACTGCCCTTGTGATTATGCATGTAAACGATGCAGAAGATGGACGAAACTGTCCATCCATCCGTGTATCCATCTTCAGCATCGAGCATAAATGCGGAAGGACTTGATACACAAAGCATTTGTTTTTATAGCTACTGGCCTTGAGAATAACTAGAGAAGCACAATCTAACTGGATTTAGTTAAATAGCCACAAAACTCCAAAAATTAGTGTCTATTTTTGCAGCATAAAAATCCACAGTAGTTCCCAGTCTCCGGTTATCCTTTGTTGAGTTAATTATATTACAGTCATTAAGCAGATGCTTTTATCCAAAGCGACTTACAGTGGTTAGGCAGTAGCATTAAGGGTCTTGCCTAAGGACCCAAGTGGATGGTGTTTGCCCTGAGGGGGAAACAAATTCTGGTCTCATGCATGGGAGATGGATGCTCTGCCAACTGAGCTAACAAGCTGATTCTGGAATGATTTCCTGTACTGTTCTTTGTTGCAGAGAGCTGAAGAAACCTCTGACTGAACACCCCACTGTTTAATAATTACTGTATTGTGTAGAATGTGTGCAGTGTTGTATATTGTGTTAAGCAGCTCTAGCAAAATTATTCTTTGCATAATCTGCTCAAGGGCCCAACACAAAGCCAGCCTTCTTCTTCAGTTTCAATTTCTGTGAATCACTGGCTTTGATGCTGCTGCCTCAGCAGATGGGTGCAAAGCAGATTGGACTCTCTTCCAAGGACTTTTAGAGGATATGCAATACCTTTCTGCAAACACCAAAGGACCTAAGTTCTGTCATGTAGTAAAGTCTAGTCTATTTTCCAGGTGAATATCGGCAGTCTTCCACAATCTCCACCTCCAATAGAATTATTGTTTGGCTTATTTCTGTTCTTCCTAAAATTCACAATCATCTTTGTCCTGGTCACAATCAACTTGTTGACAAAATGATCAACCAGTTATAGGGAAACAAGACACTTGTCAGTCACTATCACTCCACAACAGCAGAGTCATATAAATATTTGTGCTGACAGAACTCTGAGCTTTGCTGGAAATGTGCTGTGGACAGAAGAAAAACAGGAATTACAGCCTTCCTGCAATGTTTCTGTGCTCTGAACAGCTGGAAGTCCACAGTTAGGGGCCATCTACGTAACGCCGAATTGCATTGAAACCACAAAAGTATTTTAGCGAATCCACCCTTTCATCTCCACAAAACCAGGAGTTAGCTTCCATGAAACCGATTATATCTGAAACCAGGTACCAAGGTGGATAGGTGCGAAATCTCTACCGTCTGTGGTCTGTGAGGACAACGTAACTGCACACCCGGAGGATATGACATCAATGTGACGAATATGCGCCAAATACAACAACAATAATGGCGTCGGTGATCGACTGTGTTGTGGTGCTGCTCCAGACAGTCCTGGCTTGTGTACAGCTTTTACACCAAAACGCGCTGTATTGTGCTACTGTACCATCAACAGTGGGAGCAAGCGAATAAAGCATT
This sequence comes from Melanotaenia boesemani, assembly GCF_017639745.1. Lineage (NCBI taxonomy): Eukaryota > Metazoa > Chordata > Actinopteri > Atheriniformes > Melanotaeniidae > Melanotaenia > Melanotaenia boesemani. Next base: position 31,567,768 of record NC_055688.1, on the reverse strand, counting down.
CTGTGGATGCGCTATGTCCCATCGCCCTCGCGCTAGAGCCTTGTAGTATGTACTACAGTGGTTTCGTGGGGTTGGTGAAGCCTTTCTCCTAGTTTTCACCACCATTTTCACACCTGAATTGGCTTCGGCGCCATGTGGATATAGCCTTAGAGGTTTGAAGATAATGACACACAGAACAACTGAGATCCCTCCAACGGCTGATGATGATGTTCTAATATTATCATTTGAAATGCCATTATATGACTCAGCTTCTTTGTTGTCAGTGTGTCATGCATTACAATCTAATTGGTTCAGTTAAGCATTAGAAACTGGGTTAAAGTTATGAAAATTTAACCTTAAAAAAGATTTTATAACTTATGCACAAAAAAAAAATCCTTTCCCTGGATTGCTGGTAGCTGTGTTCTGCCCTCCAGGATGTATAGATTATGTTGGATGGGTGAACCATCTCCTAACTTAAAAAGTTGTGCTAATTGGCACAAAAAGAAACAGTCATGTTTGTAGGCAGGAATACAAAGTTGTATTTTTCATGTTTTTCTGTGAGCCCAGGCGATATATTCATAGTGTCTGAAAGCACACTGATGCAGAAGCACGTGATGCGTGTCAAATGATCATCTTCGCACTCCAGCAGAAAGCAGCAGACTGCAGTGTGTCAACTGCCTCTAAACCTCTTTCCATACACTTATGTCATGTTATAACAGCTTCTGCTATTCTAATGAAATTGTACTGTAGCATAAAGACATTTAAAACAACATGCAAAACTCAAATTTTCACCCAAAGAGCTCTAGATTTTTTTTTTAATTTTCTTTGTGAACACATGATTTTTTTTATTTTATCTTTCAGCCTCAACAACTAGAAGCACTCAGAGAGCGCAGACCTCTTTTTCTGCCAGAGATTGTAGCCATTATTTTTTCAATAATCTTACCATAGTAACGAATCCTTTAAACATTTTCTGGATCCCCAAAATCTAATCTCTTGTTCCTTATTACATTTCTGAGAGAATAATAGAGGTGGCATTTTTGTGTTCTTATCAGGATTTTTTGGTGTTATTATTATTATTTTTTTTTTAGAAAATTTTAAAAATTGGATTTTTTACTGTATGTTGAGTGTACAGAGATGGTGTTGTGTTTTGAATTGACACTGTGAAAATAAAACTGAACCAATTGAACTAAGTTGATTTGAAAAATAATATTGTTTAATTACTAATACCACCTGACCAGCGCCAGTAGATTTCCTGAATTTTATATTTTAAAGAAATAGTCTACAAGCTATTCAATGTTCCATATGTAATATTTAAACATACTTAAGTTTAAAATAAATAGTTTTTTTCTCTTTCTCCTTTTTCTTCTTTTTTTTTTTTTTTTTTTTTTTTTGCTGCACTCATATGACTTAAAAAAAAGCTGACATATGAGGACGGGTTGCAAGAGTATCCTACAAGTTCAAGGGGTTGGGCGAAACAGTGCTTATCTCCTGCTGGCAGCTGAACGTGGCTTTAATACCTATGGCTGATAATAGCCACACTCTTGCCACTTTTCACCTCTGTAACACTGCAGCTTTGATTCTATTCGCAAAGCTGCTGGTGACCTGCTGGAGGTTGTAAAGTGAAAATTGTACATCCTTATCCATCCTTTATCCCTGCCGAAAAATTAACAACCCCTACACTGTTATTGTTTGGTCTGACCAACTAAATTATTTCCTTTTCAGACATTGCAGTGTTTCACACCTATGAATCAAAGTCATACAGCTAAGTCTTGGAGAAGTTATCTTTAAACAACCTTAATTCAGCCTCTCAGGAAGATGGACAGTGCAGTGACTCATTGCCAATCTCTTATTGCCATATGATACTTGGTCATGTGGAAGGATTCAGCTCAGTCACTCTCAGACATAAGGGCTTTAACACAGCACAGAGAACTTTGAAAAAGCTGCAGATGACAAGTCGGCAACTCACTGAGCCTGAACTTTTAATGGCAGAGTCTTAGAGCAACCATGATCTGTCGTTCTTTTCAACATTTGGGCCAAAGCAAGATATTTCAACAAATACTGGCCATACTGTAGAGACACTTTGGCAGAGATAAAATGGTTCCATGAGTATGGCTTTTGATGGTTTTGGTGACCTCGTGGCCTTTCATCTACTGTAGCGAAATTGCCTCATCTAAAGTGTCTTATTTGACCAACCCTTTCATCCTTGTGCCTTTTGTGTGTGTGTGTGTGTGTGTGTGTGTGTGTGTGTGTGTGTGTGTGTGTGTGTATGGATGAATCCTATGATCAGCATCTCGAAAGTTTGATACTTGAGCTTTCAGTCAACATAAACACAGAGTAATACTGGAAGAAAACAATTTTAGGTTTTTACCAAGAGTTATCCTCAAAGGCTTTTACAGTGGATCAGTACTTGTAACTGTGGCTGCGTGAATAAGATTTCACTTTTTTCAAAATTGGCCATGTCCTTTTGTTTGGGTCTGACTGCTCATTTATCATATATGTTCAGCAATATTTCTCTGAGCTGAATGAATATAACAAAGGTGCCATTAAAAAAAGAGCAATGTTTATTTTATTTTGTTTTTATTTTTAGTTTTTTAAAATGGGCAAATGCAAAATAATGTAAAATGCTATTTTTTGTTACTGTGAATTGATTTGAACTGGTTACATACACATACAAACATACAAATCATGTTAGAGCAGTGGTTCCCAAACTGGGGGTTACAGATGTATGAAGGAGGGGCAGCAAGTCCAAATAAATTTTTTAGTTTTTGTACTGTACTTTTGTAGATTTCAGCTACCAAAAAAAGACAACAAAATATGACCAGGTAATGGTCAAGTAATGGTAATTTTCAATGGTGGGTGATGAAGAGAGACAACAGTGTGTTGTGTGTCTCAAAATATCAACATCTGACAGTATGAAGCCAAACAAGTTATAACACCACTTGGATACTTCTCATCCTGAACACTAAGAAAAGCCTGTTGATTACTATAGAAATAAACTACTTCTGTTCTTCAAGAAAGCTTGAAGGACAGATGAAAAGGAAATTCTGCTTAACCGTTCTGATTAGTAACTAAACAATGCAATATTAACTGAAGAGCCTGGATAGTCTCTTCTTCTCTCACTTCCTCCTGCTTTTCACATGTTTCTTTGACCCCTTACACACAAACACACACAGAGTCGATAATGACTGTGGCTGGTGATCTAATTCAGTGACTATTATGAGTCATAATGTGTGGCTGCCTTGAGCTGCCTTGCACTGTTCCTGTTTAAGTATAAACAACCATGATTGCTTATATCTAGCTGTGGGTGGACAGATTCTCTTAAGTAACTGTTTTGTCAGGATAACTTGTGGAAGGAAATCAGTACAAGTGTGTTTGCTTCACACTTTTGTGAATCACAAGCAATCTCCCTTAAAAAAATATTGCATATTTTTTACTAAATCATTACACAGACTACTCCAATACTGAATTGAGACTAGGGAGCACGAACTAATGCATTTACACCTCAGAAACTTGATGACAGGGAACTGTGATTGCCAAAGCATGTAGAGCCAGTTGTAACACCTAAAAAATGTAACATGCTAGCCTAAATGATGTCAACATGTTATCACATAATAACAACACTAACAAGCTACAGTGAATGTGTGTAGGTGAAAGGATGGAGGATGCAAACCCATGAGACAGTCAGTGGAATCTGAAAAGGTGGAGTTTACTAAGAGAAGCAGATGTCAAGCACAGATCATCTGTTTGTTAGGTAGACCTCACAAATAAGAGATGAACAAAGACAATGGTTGGAAAACACAGAGACAACAACCAGTCACACTCATGCTTACTCCTCAAGAGAATTTTGATACATCAATAAACCTAATATACTTACCTGGCAAGAATGCATGCTTGCACACAGAGCATATGCAAACTTCCCACAGAAAGGCCCCAACTGAGATTCGGTCTGGGAACTTTCTACCTGTGATGTGATGGTGCTAACCACCCCACCACCATCAGAGATCAAGATCAACCATGGCCCTTGAAATGTAGAATACAGTATATTGACATAAAAAGCAAGGCAAGTGTTTTAAAATAATGTAGTGTTTCTAGTATAGTCTGTGGTGAAATGTTCACTACTCAAAATTGAACCATATCCACAAATACAAAGCAGGGTGATTAGAATTATGCAAAATACTGAATGGGTTCTGGCAGATTTGAAAATGTACGGTAACTAAGCCTGATTGCACCCATTCTGGAGTGTGTCCAGTGAACAATCACTGGCAAGGTAGCCAGAAAACAATAATCTTCTTCCTAAATCCATGTGATTACAAGCAGCTAATTTCTCTTAGAACAGCACAGGGCATGGTCCAATCACAGGCATCAAGTCAAAGTACAGATATTTTATTCATGTTTGCCAAAATACTACTATTGAAACCCTTTGAGTCTATAACAACCTTCCATTAACCCTGAAAAAAACACTGCATCCATTAGCAATAAAGGTACATGTGACTGGCCCTGTCATAATATAGTATTTCTTTCCTCACCAACTCTGCCCCTTGTATTCCAGATAATAAGACCACAACAACCTGTATACATCTCAGCTTAAAGCTTGAAGCTAGATGACACCTCAGTAGTGGCTTGTGCTGATTCTCTCCTACTACACCCAGCACTAAATCCCACAGACACTGCAACCTAAACTGGCCATCTGTAAGTTACTCTAGCTAAAAGCCTCCATTAGACAGCTCTGAAGTGTGGCTGCAGCCAGGAAAGCAAAGCTATGACTAATGCAATTTCATGCACGACAGTGGTCTGTGCAGCTTAACGTACACTGGGTCCCACATGCAAAAAAGTGACAGATAGAAGCAGCAACAGAGCCAACACAGACTGACAGAAGGTTGAGCAGAGAGAGATGTTTTATTGCGCCAGATCAAATTATTGAACTCCATTTGCAACATTATCATTGCAGATTAACATTTTTATGAGTGTGTGAAATTACCCGTGAACATCTACTGCCTTGCAATAGAGTCAAGCACCCCCATTCTATGAATAGAAAAGCTTAACACAGATGCCTTTTCACATTATCTGGTTTTGAGGAGGGAAGTGTCATAAATCAGTTGCAGGTTTACACTCAGGTCACCTCAGCTCAGTCTCACATAAAAATGTCAAATAGCAGCGTTGCTCCGCAGTGTTCAGTGGAGACTATAACTTGGGAGATAGCTACACTTTTTGGAGGCGTATTCTTGGGATATGAGTTTTCACTGTATCAGTGCTGGAATATTGATAAAGGAGTTTTATGCAGTGAACATTGTGAAAGGATTTATGTAAATCCAAGTCACAATATTTTTCTCGACTCAGTTCTTTCTCAGCTCACATATACCAGGTTGTAATTTTGGACCAACTGAAAACAGCAGTATAGGTAAAAATAATACAAAACTAAGTCAGGAAATTAGGAAAAAAAAGAGTGATGCCACACAGTAACTGAAAATACAACTACTAATCTTCATTAGATATATACAGATTTAAAATCATATAAAACCGTAGCCATAAAAAAAAAACAAAACCGAATCCGTTGGGGTGTCCCACACCTTTGCCACGGTCTGATTCCATTTCTGTTTTGTCAGCTTGCACTCAGAATCCATTTAGACTGCTGTGTAGCAGTTTAAAACATACAGTTGTCATTTTTTTGATCTGCCCTGTCTTTCGGTTTTCCTAAGTAACTATAATGTTTAGGTTACTGCCCCTTCTGCGTTAAAAATTACAACCTTTCACGCTGGTGTGGATGGTACATCTAACTCAGCAGTAAGATTTGTGGTGCATTCAAGTGTTACTTTTTTGTGCACTTGCATATAGGAGACATGCGGAGACATGCTTGTTTCTGATGTTGCTTTATCATGTTTGGGCCTTTAATACTAAAGTTAGTGTATCAATAGGTAAATTTAATGTCACGTTGACTTATTCTTTTTTACCTTAAAGATGCAATACTTAACTTTAGCCATTTTCTCAGTGTCCACCAGCAAAGGTTAATTCGGCATCCATCTTACATCCTACCTGTAATGAGAGCACTCTCCAGACAGTAATAAACAATCTTATGTTTACTCTTGTCTTATCTCTTGCTCTGTCTCTGGTTCTCTTTTGTTTTCTGTCTAGTTCCGATAATGCCTGCTTCCTGGATGAAAAAGTTGTATAGTGTGGTTTCTCAGCTGTAGGACACTACTGGGAAGTGACTTCTTCAGAAATGCACATAATAGATGTCACTGTGCCATCAAATGAGTCCAAAACGCAGAGTTTTGAGGTCTAAAAGTTACGGAGTGGGTCTTTAAGTCGCTAAATACTTTTTCCTTATTGTAAGTAAGATTGGTGTGTTATTGTGTATTTTTTCCAGATCCGTTTTACAGAGATAGAAGAAAAATGTAATCTGGGCAATAAGTTCAGCAAAGGGTCTGAATAGATTGTAAAGGGTATGACTTGTTTGTAGTCATTGTTTGGAAAGACAAAGTGTTGGGATTTTCCAAATTTCTTATTTTTCGGTTTAGCGCAGTCGTCTCCTCTTCGCTCTTCACTGGTTTCCTGTTTCAGGTTCCAGTTTAAGATTTTTGTCACTGGTTTATAAAGCTTTAAAAGGTGTGACACCATCATATTTGTCAGAGCCGCCACCAGTATACTCCAGTTAGAGGTCTGAAGTCTTCAAACCAGCTCCCCGTATAGGTTTCATAATCCAGTTTCAAATCTCGAGGTGACAGACCCTCCTTTGTGACTGCTTCTAAACCGTGAAAGAGTCTGCCTCACTTCAGAGCCGCTCAGATGCTCTCAGGTTTTACGTTCCTACTTGAGACCCACTTATTCACACTGGCTTTTAAATACAGTTGAACTTGATGTTTATTTTAGCCTTTTACTCTTTTACTGATTTGTTTTTGTACTTGATGTTATTTGTTTTCACTTTTTTATCATTTCACCATACAGTACTTTGGGCATCTGGGATTGTTGTGGATGTACTATTTAAATAAACCTAACCTTGACCTTGATAATTTTATAAATTACCAAAGCATGGCTCAGTGGGTAGAGTGGTCGTCCTGTAGCCAGAGGACTGCTGGTTCGATCCCGGCTCGTCGAGGTCATGTCGAGGTGTGAGACACTAAACCCCTTATATCTCCTGATGGGTCATGACTGAGCGCCTTGAATGGCAGCTTCCGCCATAAGTGAGTCAATGTGTGTGTGAAAGGGTGAATTTGACCTATATGTAAAGCGGTTTTAAAAGCGCTATATAAATACAGACTATTTACCATTTAAATTGAAGATAAAAAGGGTCTAATTTGACATCTCTGCAAACATATCATTTAAGAGTTTAATTTAGTATCAGATTTGGTGAGTGCCAAACCATTTGTGGAAGTAAATCACATGGGGAGCCAATGCTAATGCAACATACAAGAGTGTGTGCATTAGGTGGAGGGGTTGCAGTAAAAACAATGTCAGCAAGCTTTGGAGACCTAGATGATTGAGTTTAATTTGAATAATTATTTTTCTGTTCACTTATAGCTAACCAGGTACACTATAAAAGTCAATAACCCAATTAACTTAAAACTGCTTAGATCAGCACTTTAGCTGAATGAGATTTTCTTTCTGCCTTCAAATCACAGATCGTTTTTTTTTTTACTTTCATTGCTTTCAGTTTTAGAGAACATTGGCTCAAATACATATGAAACTGTACTCCTGTGTGGCTCTACTGGAGTGTTGCCGTGTGACATTGCCAGACTTGCTGTAAAGCGATCACTGTTGCAGAGCATAGCTTTACATGGAATGAAAGGTTAATGAGCCAGAATGGAGTTGGGTGCAGGTTTTTATCTTAAAGCACACATGGAGGAAAAGACAGCATCAACAGTCTGAGCCTTAAGTCTGCCACAGAGCTTCTTGATAATCTTGTTGCTACATTAACCAAAAGGATAAAAGCATATCCTTCTCTCGTACAAGAGACGTTATACACATAAATATATCTGCCAGCCATCTTGGCATGCAAACATAAACAATACGCACAAAATATGTTTTTACTTAAATTGCCAACTTGCTTGCCAAAGAGGAAAGAGGAACATGAAGATGAATCGTGAATTTAAATTTGACTTTCTGTATGTGGTGAATCTTCTTGTATTTTAAAACGAATATGCTGCAAATGTTAATGTAGAATCCCAAATCAGAAAAAGCTGGTAAAGACAGAAAGGAAAATTTCTTTTTCTCGCTCAGAATTTTCCACAGACTCGTAAAAGGTAACGATGAGAATGGCAGTCAAGTACACAGCAGAAAGTGGCTTTGCATTGTCGTGGTGAAAATACACATGTTTTTGGAAAATATGAAATACACTAGAAAACATTAAAAAAAGGGATTTTCAGTTATTTATTTATTTTTATGATGGAGTTTACCTGAAATGCATCATAAGCTTTACAGGTGAATTTGATTTGACCTTCTCTAAACTTTTGCCTGTGCTGTATTCATTTCCAAAATGTAAAGAGTCATCTGTGCTACACAGCAATATTGACTCACTGTTTCTGGAGAAGATTAATATCACAAATTCATGTTCAAAATAACTTCTTCTTTTTAACCTTTTCAAATTGCTGACCTTTTTTTTCTGATTTGATACTGTAATAACTCATCAATTAACCTGATCTGTTTCAGTGATGAGCTGTGATTCCAGTTATTTATTTTTAATGGCCTAAATATTACTAAAAACAATCTAATATTGAGGCTAAATCAGTCTCTGTATGGTGAATTATCCAGGCACTTTTGTTTTTAATTCTAGACTTGGCACCATATGTTTCTGTCATTAAGCAGCTAGAAATGAAGAAAGATTTTTTTTTAGTGTGCTGGTTAAAATGAAATCCAATTTCTTTCATGTTTACTATTAACACACCAGGGGACAGACACTAAAGAAAAAGGCAACTTATGCATTTTCAGAAATGAGCTGCAATAAACGGTCATCATTTCCTTTGTGTCTAGACAACAGGAGATTGGAAAGAATTGAAAATACCTCAGAGAGGCATCTGAGTAGGATACAGGTGATAGGAGAAAAACAATGCAGACGGTGTTGCACAAATGTCACCAACTTTTTTGTATCGATGGCTGTTGTTCTGATGTCAAAACTTCAGTTATAAAAACCATAGTGAGAACTGAGTAGAAAGGTGTAGACAGCAAAAAACACACAAGAGGAAAATCCAATGAAACTGTAAATGCCATCGATGACCAGAAAATTAGCTGCTGTTTTACTGCCATTAGACAGGCCTCATTCAGTAGGTACCTGTACTTTGTAGTAGGGAGCTGGGCATGTAAAGTCTGCATAATATCCAGTACTGGAGTATTTAAGTTCTTACACATAGAAAGGCCTTATGAATTTAGGGACTGCAGAGCCCGCATGGAGAAACAATCTGCTAAAATTTAGAGAGTACTTCTGTGGAGTATCCTCATCTATTAAGAAGAGATGGAATATTTTGACCTGGCTAAATTGTTCCATAAAGCTTAACTGGGTTACAAGATCAATTTAGCAAGAGATTAAAAAAAAAAAGGTAAACAGAGTGTTGACCACCAACAAAATCTCTTGGTTGTAAGACGCCTTCATTCTAGCGTGTTTTCCAGCCATGCTCCATGACTGCTGTCACAAGTGATTTATGACTCTTTTTGGCTCAGCACATCACTATCAATCACTGTCAACACAATTATTGGCCATTGCTTTTACATTGCATGTGACCTTTTCTCCTTCAGGTCAAATTTATGTTTGTTTTTGCCTTGGTACTCTTTATAGTTCATTGCTTTTGAAGTGCTCTGGTAATGTATCACAAAAGCAGCAGAATCCATTCAAAAAAGCAATATGTTTAATTTGCACAGTGAGCACACATGGTGTTTAGAAAGACTTGATACTACCCTGTTGTTGCTCCTGCTGTCAGGAGGAGGCAAGGCTTTTTGTTAAATGCCTCACTGTTGACAAGTATTATGACCATGAGCAGTATTGAAAAGCCATGTAGACAGATTTCATTCAGCACAGTGATGACTCACAGCCCCAGTGAAGTGAATTCTGGTGCCATGCCTTTGAAACAGTTCAAAGCTGCAGAAAATATATCTACAACATGGCCTCCATGTATCCATTATTGTCAAGAGGACTCTGGCTTTGCACTGATCTTTACTTTGTGGCAAAAAGTTAAAAACACAAGACTAAAGAAAAGATCCAGAGACCCAGAAATGACAATAAAACTCGTCATTGATTCAAATTTTCAAAGGCATATGTGACATTTGATGTCCTACTAGTTCAAATAAAAATAAATAAATAAATGAAAATCAGCATATAAACAACTATTCATCTATGATAATGTGTGTTTTTTAAGGAGAAATTTAACCTTACCCCAGCTTTTGATCTGCAGATCAGTATTGGATTATAAGAGGTCTAGCTGGATCAGTGGTCGCACACACAAACACACACATATGCAGAACATGGTAGCGTTGAATGAGAGGATAGAGCAGGATTCATAAAGCTGAGACTGTAGATAGTTGGTCTTTTTGCATTTCCTTTCCTCAAACTGACCCTTTTTATCCAGGACAAACACACACATTTAACCTGGGGTACTGAGCCTATTAATGTATGCGTGTCATTACCATGAGGAAATACCATCTGGGGAAATTGGTAATTCCTTATGCTTCAGTGACTTCATGCAATATATATGATCTGTGCATTGCGCTTTTTAAGCACTGACCAACTGCTGATCAATTGAGTCTGTCAGAACTTGTGTCAGACATGTTGGATAGCCTGCTGCTAGATTTTGGGGATTGGGTAAGAGGATCCTTGAGTTGCCACACAATATGTTGATATGGACATTATTCATATGTGAACATGATAAACTGAATAAAGAATGAATGGATGCAAATGCTAACAAATGCTAATAAGTGCAATAGTCATGCCATCTTGGTAAGTAGTAGATGAAAGTTTAGGGGTCATCATAGTCACTCTATCTTGAGAGTAGCAGGAATCTGTGCATTACATTTCATGTAGTTGTCAACATATTTTTGTCATAACAGTAGACATTCCTTAATATTACCCAGAGTTTTGATAGTAAAAACCCCAGGTCTTAGTTTGTGTTTTTCTCTTTAATATGTGCTCCGCAAGGGCCACACAACAACCACACACACACCTACATACACAGACCATGATTCCATGTCTAAGTGATTCTTCACAAGATGCAAGGTTGAGCTGAGTCCTCTTTGTCGATGCATCACATGCTCTTCTCGACACCACTAATCATGGCTGACTGGCTGGTTGGTTTGCTGCTTAACTGGAAGCCCTGTGGAGGGATTGAACACACTGGCTTGTATAAGAGAAAAGCACCACCTGAAGCCATGACCCTGCTTGAGTCTAGGTACGTGTGTGTACCTTCTTCACTTTTTCCTTTCAAGTTCTGAAAGAAACTGAGCAGAGGAGGTCAGGTTGGAGAAAAACAGTGTGGGCTGACGAAGTGAGGATAAAAGTAGGATGGATAGATGCTGCTGCCAGGGCCTGTCACCGGTGACAAATGGAAGCAGCAAAGATGAAGCAAGTAAGACATTAGAGAACAGTGATGTGGTGAATCACCGCTTTGAGTGTGAGCATGTGGATGCAAGGTGTATGCAGACATGGAAGTGTTTGTGTGTCTTTCTGTGTGCTTTTAGTGACTGTGTGGGTGAAAGTGAATGAAAGAGAAGGTATGTGTGTGTGCCTGTATGTGGATGAGTATAGGTGTGTCCCCATGTTGCAAGGTGCCTGCGCTGACAGCGGCCCTCCAAGATGGGAGAGTGGTGGGAAATTGATTTAGGTCGTGTCTGAGGGCGACAGAGACAAATCTGTGTGTCTGATTACAGAAGAAAAATGGCAAACACCATAAGATAGAAAAGTCAGAAAAAAGGATACCAGAAAGGAAGGGTGGGGGAAAAAAAGGTAGGGACACTGGGAAAATGATGACAGACATGATAGTAACCAAAAAGATGATCAGTGCTCTGCATGTTAGCAACATGATTGTTTTCATCTTAATTAAAATCAAAGAAAACTTCTGTTAACATGGGCCCTGTTGTGAAAAACAATGGTAATGACTTTGATTTATAGCTTAGCCTTAAACACGTTTAATTAGTTTCCCAGCAACTATCACACTGGGGTGATAACAGGCCATATGCTGCACATATTACACATAAGTTACATCCAAATAACGTTACATTCACCTTGTGGACCACTGCAGATTAGAAGCTATGTTTATGTTCCTTGCTGTGCATCATAAAAAGCAGATATTGTAGTGAGCTAAAGATTTGCAGGGGATACATTCAGTCAACTAGCTGAATAGTCAACTAAATTGCCTCGTATATTCTTTTCATAAGCACTTGATCTCATTAGAAAACATTATGAGATAAAAGAAAAAAAGAAAAAAAAAAAAAAAAAAAAAAGATGGTGGGAGAAATTGATAAGGATTCAGGAGAAGACAAGTGTGCTATATTGACAACCTGACTCAGCTAAACTATAATGTGGATCAGCAGTAGAGAAACAAGCTGTTCAAAAAATATTCCACCAAAAAGTGCTTAAGATACTTTGGCTAAAGTTTTCTTATTGTGTTGTTTTACAGAGCCTTCATTAGATAGAATATACAAGAATATATACCATGAAATATTACTTCATTATTAAGGCTGGTAATTTACAAAGTAAATGAAAAGTGAAAAAATCACTGGCTGCTTCCACTTACGCTCCTCTTATATTTATACATTAATTTCAGTTGGTGCAAACACAACTTAGCTTTGCTTCAAATGAAATGGTGGGATAAATGATTTTTTTTTTTACTTTTAGAAATGATAAATAATAAAGGAAGCAACAATCCATCCAACTTTTCTTAGCATTAAAGACCAGCTCTTACATGGCTGCCACTCAGATACTTGCAGGTCATTGCAGTCAATTAGTCAAATAGAAAATTTCCTAAACAAACAAATACTATTCAACTAAAGCTTAGATGTGTGTTAGAAACCAAAAGAAAGGGGTTGTTCCCATTTCTTTTAAGAGTAAAAGGCTTTTGTTGTTGCACCTGGATGCATGACTGACAGCTGCTGAACACTTGCAATGTAACAACAAAAGGCGATTAAATGCGTTACAGTTTCATCAGCAACTGTTGATAGACACGCTGAAGTTGTGACAAGGCATATGACAAATGAAAGTAGATGAATGAATGAATCTAGATGCTGGTAGACCGCACCTTCCAACAACATTGATGACTACTTGAAAACATAACACTGCCATCATGAGTTTGCATGTTCTTCCATTCTATTCATGCTGTCCATGTTGCTGTTGGCAATAAAACAGGTGAAGAAACACACCACAACACATCAGCTATAGCATAAAACAGATTACATTATAAAAAATAAGAATTTTATTTAGTTTTTTTTAATTATTTTTTAATGGGTAACTGATTAGGAGATGCAAAACTGGCAAAACTCTTAAACTTCATCAGGACTTTTAAACACAGTTTTATGGATCTAGACGATTGCAAGGATAAAATACAACATTTTAAACATTAATAGCCTTGTATATTCTCCTTATATTAGCAGCTAGAGCCATCCATGTATTTTCATACAGTCTAGTCTTTGTTAGAGTGAGAGAAGTAATTATTTTTTAAATTATACTTCATTTTTTTTTCTATAATATGCCTCACTATAGTGGCGTATAATATCTCAAATAACATCAAAAGGATATATATAAAAAGAAATATCTAAACAACTGCAATTAAGAAAACAGAGAACACATCGCTATCCAACTCCCCTGCTACCCGCATCCCCTATACAGTCCATAAATTTGCTATTGATGCATTAAAATTCATTTTCATCAAGTGAGAGTGAAACAAGTTCAATCTTTTGCTGCACTGAACCACCCTTTTCTCTTTAACCAAGAATGTAAGGAATAAGATTAGACTAGTTTATAATTAGAGATTTATAAGCTGTTTTACAAAAGGCTGCACCTTTTTTTTCTTTTAATCCCATCAAGATAACAGTTTTATCAATACACATGCTCTGCAAACATATAACACAACCAAATATACAACATTTCTGATTAACCTGGCAGGCTTAAAGAAAGAAAAAAAAATCATGCATCCTACCAAATTTTTCTTCTTTTTTTTAAACTTTACAAATGATTTAAGAGCTAATCTTGCATCTGGAGTCTAATCTGGCAAGCTAGAGTGTCAGCAGATGCTGGGCTTCTCGCCACACATGAAACTTGGCTGTTTCCAGAGAAACGCATTTGTGTGAATGTTCATGCAGTTCCACCATCTTTTCACAAGACGCCCGTTTACGACAACTTAATACTGACAACATGCATTAAAGAGATACATCTCATAATTTAGGGTGCTAAGGAAGTGAAATGACAGATCCATGTTGATGCACATAGATCACATTGTTGACTTTAGGAGGCAATTTCAGCCATAATGCTTTCATTGTGATGTTCCATTGGTTTGTCAATATTATACTCACATCAACATTTATTCTTCCTCTTTCTATTTCTGTCTCTCTTTTAAGATAATATGCTTTTCAAAGTTATATTTAGTTTAAAATTTACATCAGGATTAGTTTCTAATCATTTGAGTGGTATTTTCCCCAATAAAATATTTATTGTCTTTGATTTGCATAATTATATTCTCCATTGTAGTTTAAATCATCTTTTTTTTTTTTTTTTCTTTGCATCAATCGATCGATGTGACTCCTCCACACTATTCAAGCTGAACATTACCAAGATTCATTTAGGTGGCGTCTGTTTGTAAGTTATAGGAGAGGTGGTTAATTTGCTTCACTTATCATGTTGCTCACATACACGTAATGAATCTCATTGATTGGTTCTGCAGTCAGCGTGGCCAAAGTCTCTTTTCTTCATTAGCCTCAGGCGACCCATCTGGAGGCACTTCTGTTGGTCCAAAGGTCTCTTTTGGATCTGCCAGAGCTATTCCTGAACACAAGTGCTCACGGAGTTGGCCAGAAAGAGCACATTGGTCTTATGAAACTATCAGCATCACATGTTCCTCGCACATACAAAAACCAAGTCAGTGCTGATTCAGCAAATTTCATGTTATTTTTATTTTAATTAATGTCCAATTTGAGGCTTTAAAGCAACACTACTTATGTTTCTGACCTTAAAACTATGTACTTCTGACTCATTTTGATTTCACAATGACATTCATTATGCACATATTCCCGGGGCCGCCATCGCCCTGCAAAATCCCAGGGCTGACAAACCACACTTCACAGCTTTGTGTTCCAGCCGGCAGCATCACATGACAGCTGCACTGTTACAGAACTGCATCACATGCTAGTAACTGGCTATACTGGTCGTGCACCCTGGTTGATTCAACCAAAACAGCCAAGAAGAAATTATTAAAGGAAACAAGAAAAAAAACAAAAAAAAACAAAATGACACAGCAAGAGTCAACATTAGAATGACCTTTACTGGCTGGAGAGAGCTCAGAGATGAGACACAATGCAACATAAATTAGCCTTCATAACCTGCCTTCTGTTGCTCCTGAGAGAAGTTTAACTCCAGCCCAGTGTTGGGTGTTTTATTTATTCTCTATTTAATTTATACACGTCAAAATCAATTCCAGCCCGCACTTGGCAAAGTGGTAGGTGTTAATTTAGAGCCCTGGTGACAATTAACAATGAAATCAGATGCCGACTCATGGCCCACTAATTTTCAAATTCACCTTGATCGTCTCGTGATCTTGAGAAAGAAATTGTCATGACAGCAAGTTAGACTTGGCAGTTATCTCAAGAAAATAAAAGACAGTTTTTTTAGATAATGAAATAAGTTGACTTGTGACGTGAAAACAAGCTTTGTGATCTCAAGATTATAAAATAATTAACTCCTGATCCTGATATAACAGCATCAAAATAGCAGCAGTCGTTGATTGCCTGAGCTTTTAAAGGAGTGACTTAATAAAAACACAAAAGTATCTCACGGTGCACATATACTGCATTACACTGTCAGTCAGTCAGCCTCTACAGACATTTATTAATATTTGAGTAGTTTTTGTCTTAAAAAAAGCAGTTTTTTTCTCAAAGTATCCATGCCTTATAACTTTATGATCAGACTAAAGCTAACATATGATATAAAAACAAACTTTGGCAATTAAACCATCACTTGCAAAAATTGTATGACGGATAGTCACCAAGACAAATTTTAATCACCGATTAAAATTTTACTTCCACATCAGCTCTAATTAAAGCTTGTGTGTTTAGAACCACTGGTCTTATTTTGCAATGGAAAGATCTAGAGACTTGGATGAGGTTTGACATAGAGATATCATTTGCTTTCACTACACAAAGGCATGGCCACGACCTTTACAGACCTTTAAATCTGTTTGCAGTAAGGGATCAAAGCTGTAAGCCGATCTGTGCAAAACCAGCTGTTCATCACCTGCAGCACATCCACACTTTCTTACTCTTCCCTTCCAATATCAGCTTTATGCTTTTCATGTAAACTAGGCTACAAGAAAACCACAGCAAGCCTTGGAAATGATGAGTAAAACTTGTTATCGGCTCTGTATCACTGAGAAGACTGCACGACAAGCTTTACAAATAAATTAAAGTCCCTCTAACCAAATAATGCAGCATCTATAGTTACTGTTGATTCATTTTTAGAAGCCTTCCAGCTGCTTGAAAGACTATTTGTTTTAATTGAGATTAAACTTTTCTTCACTACAAATATAATTACATGAAAATGCAAGGCAGTGTTAATTTAGGTAATCTCAGAAGATAATCGTAACACTGCTGGTTAAAACTCAGTTTTTGTGCAGAATTTAAACAGTTTTTTTCTTGTTCCACTAAGAAAAAAATCAAAGTACTCTGAGATTCAAAGAGAACAATGAGCCATTAAAGAAATATCCCCTTAACAAATAACCTAAAATGGAAAGAGCAGGAAAAGAAATAATAATAATAACAGGCAAAAAGTTTTGGCATTGATGCTTGAAAATCATGTTTGTGCTCTCAGAAGTACAGAGACAATGAAGCCAGCATCCAGACAGAGTAGCAGTGAGTTCACTGACGTGGCTGAGCTATAAATACAATGTTCCAAAGGCCATATTGACATTTAGGTGCTGATTTATCTGAGAGCCTGGGTCTGGTTTATGAGGTCTCAACCACCATTCACAGGCAAATGTGATGCTATCGAACCCTTCTTTCTGAAGCATTTTGAGAAAATACAGTTTAATTGGCAGAAGCTGTTTACTCTTCCCTTTATTTTGGCTCCCACAATGTTGCATTGGTATAACTGTGCTTTAAGCATTAACTCTAAGAATCAAAGTTGTGTACCATGTCGTGAAAAAGGAAGAGTTATTTACAGCATCCCTGGTTCATGTTCTGCTGAGACTAAAGGAGATGACTGACAGTTGGAGTGGATGGACACAAATAGCTCCAGGTTGACTCATCCTTATAAAAGTTTAGCAGCAACATCGGGAAATACTTATTGTAATTAAATTGAAGTGAATGGCACAAGACTGGATACATCTATGTGGAGGAGGAAGTTAGCAACATCTTCCAAGGTGCATTTGGATATTTACAAAGGAAACCCACTGCAGCAGATTATAATGGATCAGGGATGAAAGGGTGAAATGGCGTGCTTTCCAGAAAATAGAAAATGCAACTACATTTTCAGAAAATGTAGCGTGTTTCTTTGTTTAGTAAGATGAATGAAATGATTAAAAAATGCAAATATAAGAAGTATTTTTCATCCAGTGGCATTCTGCAGCTCGGGCAGAATGTCTGTTACTGAGAAAAAGTGAGCAGAGGACGATATTATCTAAAAAAGGCACAAAATGAATGATGCACAATTCTTCTTCACATTTTAAGCATGATTATTGCATCATTTTTTTGTCACAATGTGAAAGTTTAAGCTCTCAGATAACTTCTACTGAGAAATCAGATCTTAATTTGCCTAGCTTGTTCACAGTCATTGTAAGAAAATACTAGCTGACATTGTTACAAAGGTTTGTACATATGCCCCAAAATCAAGACCTTGTCTCAAAAACCTAAAACCATGGACTTCTGGGCATCATGATAATTCAAATGACCGATGTTGACAAAGAAAGGGGAGACTATGAGAATACTGAAAGTGTCATATCAACGTTTCCTCAGGTTTTATTATAAATAAGAAATGACAGATTTCGCAGCCTCTTGTGTGGTGGCTTTTTCTTTTACTTCACTTCACCACCAGGACAAATATGACTTTCACAGAAGGGTCATCACAGGACAACTGTTTTTCTGTCCTCACCACATAGTACAGCATCAAGAATTTGTAAATGAATATCTAAAGCAGGGCTGTCAAACTCTGGTCCTCGAGGGCCGGTATCTTGCAGGTTTTTAATTGTTTCCCTGATCTAACACGCCTGAATAAAAGCAATTGGATCCAACAGCTTCTTGTCAACTTCTTCACAATAACCCATTAATTTCAGTCAGGTGTGTTAGATCAGGGAAACGATGAAAACCTGCTGGATACTGGCTGTCGAGGACTGGAGTTTGACACCCCTGATCTAAAGAAAGCCTTTTAGAAACTGCAATTTACTTTTTTTGTTGCCCAAAATGCCAAAAACTTCAAAAAAAGGTGGAGATATGGACTGGAAAATCAAATGAGGCTAAAGCATGAAGGCTTACCTATTGCTAGTTCAAGTTAGGTGACAATGGCAACAAAAATGCCAAATTCAAATGTTACGACTGTCAGCTGTGCAACCAATTACTCCATCAAGTATGCAAAACACCACGTCTCATCACTTGGCTGGGATTGGCTGCACCTTCCTCATCTGCTCCCTGGGTTGCTGCCCTCTGGACCAATTGCTGCTGCTGAGGTTTCCCTCCAAAGATAAAAGGTCGTAGGATCCCTTTAGTCAGTGACAGTTGTATTCTGGCTGACAGCTTACCCTCATGTAAAGACTCTGGCTGCCTTTTGTGGAAATATTGCGTATATTGCACCGTGTGTGAACCCTTTGGGTCTAGTGTTATGCCTTCAAGACTTTTTGCTTTAGTTGTTGTATGCTCCTTGTTACAGTTACTTTTTACGGGCAGATCAGTCTGCTTTCACAGCAGTTTTTGTTTATCTTGTTTAGTTAATGGTACTGCTACTGTTCTGTTTTTGTTTGCTGAGTTTGTTTAGTGGTTTTTGTTGTTACATGCCATATAACAATAATTTCACTGTTACTCCATTTTACACCTGTGCATCTTCTATTTTATTACTTCCTCCTTTCCTAGTTGAGCCAGGTCATAACACAAATGTATTTTTCAGTTTCACTACATGTATCTGTCATAATAAGCTAGGGTCCTGGTGTTTGTAAGGGACAGAAAGAAGGCCGGTGTGGTGTTATATTTGGGTTATCAATATAGCAGCTCTCCACTGATGGTGCTCCTCTGCTACTGCTGCCTTTACCTCTTCCCCTCACATCCCTCTGGCTCTTGTTCTTCCTCTGGAAGGAGTTGGGACTTCTTCATCTGAGCAACTACTGCTGGACCAAATACAGTTTTCACCTGAATCTTTCCAGTATGTGCAGCAAGAGAGGCAGGGAACAGACATAGCAGCAAGCTTTTTCTGCATGAGAGCGCACTCATGGGAAAGCTTGCTGCTACACTTTGTCACTTAGTTCAGTGATCTGTTTTCTTCCACACACACAAATCTGGAGGTTTTGTGCTAGTGAACTGAGACTCCTAGGTTTTCCACTTCATTGATGGACCAAAAAGCGCCAGTGTGAATGCGCCCACAGTCACTAAACGCACAACAAACCCCTATGGCCCACCCACACATACACATAGCGAGAAAGCACTTTTTTCTCTTTATTTTTTATTTTTTTATTTTACAGTGTACACAATAGATTATCTAAAGTGGCACATGAAGATTGTATTATGGCCCTCATCCACACCTAAATTTAATAAAAAAAATGGTGGCTAGACCTCAAATGAGCAAAATGACAGAAAAATACTACACAAGTAAAATATTTTCTCAGGAAAAACTGACTCAAACAAGAACTAAAAGTTGGCTACAAAATGTGCTGAAAAGCTGTGATATTTGCTAAATGAGGTGTTATACTGACCAGACAGGATGCTTAAATCCTTCTTTGGGTCTTTTAAATGTTTCTTTTGGTCTTTTGAAATACTTAATCATGCATAGAAAATAATTTTATCATTAATTTTAACCAGGGCTCCCCAAATTTATGCAAGTCACTTTAACTTATTGACCTCTGTTTTTGATTAAAGCAGTAACTGAGAATGATTCATTTTGGTTAGTGACACAATTATTCTAGCTCCTGTTTTTACTACATTAGTCTTTTTAATGTCTGAAGGCTGTGACTAGAGTAGCATTTGATTCTGACACATTGTCCTCCTTAAACATCTGCAAACCCAATAAAGCACACTGCAGTCATTGTCAGCAAGGTCACGTAGTTCTTCACTGAGCGAAGTTTGCATCCACTGCCTCCAGCCACAGCTGCTGTGGCTCACACAGTGTTTGCTCTCTCTTTCCTCCCTCTCTGGCTTGTCTTCATTATGCTGCCAAGAAGCATATGGCTGTGTGCTGACATAGTAATTATATACATTTCCACCCTCATCTTTTATTTTCACTTGCAGCTTTTTTTCCCTCTCGCTCTCTCTGTGTTGACTTGTGTGTAATCCAACGCGAAAAGTATTCATGCTGCAAGTCTGTGTCAAAAACAATCTGACAACATGAGAATTAAATGGCTTCAGGAGTGGCTGAATAAAACCAATGTTTAATGATTTCATTGAGCTTGCTCTTAATTTTTCTTCTAATTGAAATAAAGCGTGACACATAGAAGTAGCTGAATTGTCTGTGTAGACTGCAGTTTTTTTCTTTAAATAGTAAATAAAATTCACATTATCCAGGATAACATTGGTGCACACAACAAATAGGATTATTAAAAATGTTTGTCTTGCAAAGCAATAAAAATATATCTTTGTTTGTATGAGTTGACTTTATTGTGTTGAATAAGCAGAGGCTTTCTTGATCCATCCAGAAGGTGGTGAATTATTCACTATATGGTTGGCAGGGAGCCTTGGTGATGATGAAAGTCCTGGCTCCCACCCCAGGAGGCCTAAGGGTTGGGAGGGAAACAACTTGAGGATCCTGCCCTCCACCATTCCAAGCAGTCAGCTAGTTTAGCATAGTTAGTGGTCAAACAGCAGTTTGTTCATTAACAGTCCCTTGCTTGGAGATAACATGCAGTCAGTGTCAATTAGACAGTTGCAGCCGAACAGGTGGGACTGTTACTGCTGGGGGAAGAGGAGTCATCAGGCTGAGAGACGATTGTCAGGAAGAACAGCAGCTATCTGAGGTTAGCCTTTGGGATGAGCTGTGATCACTGGCCAAAGTGCTGTCAGAATTCTGAGTGATAAACTCTAGCCATGGTAGGCTTAGACAAAAATAAATAAATTAATTAATTAAATAAATAAATAATAAAGTAGTCTGCACTTAACA
The DNA here is from genome assembly GCF_017639745.1 of Melanotaenia boesemani. Taxonomy (NCBI): domain Eukaryota; kingdom Metazoa; phylum Chordata; class Actinopteri; order Atheriniformes; family Melanotaeniidae; genus Melanotaenia; species Melanotaenia boesemani. The sequence goes on along the minus strand of NC_055688.1, from coordinate 31,546,323 downwards.
CTGCATGATGAGGTATCATGGGGAACATATCCAAACCAAGTGGTAGAGATCTCAGGCAGGCTTATTTCCAGACTTAAAAATATATATATATAAAAAAATAAAAATAATTATAGTCACTGAGATAATTTGCTTTGCCAAACAGTTGAGCAGGCTGTTTAAGTGTTAATGATATGTGTCATAATAGGTAGAGAAGCCACCCACCCCTTTTACTGCAAAAGGTACTGTTTTGTTGGTTTCACACCGACAAAACAACAGTTAAAATGAGATCATAAACTACATGCTGTGGGAAGTAGGTGCCCAGGAAGTAGTTGTTGTACACCAGGTCATGTGACTTAACTCCCTCGACTTGATTGTGTTAAAGCATTCTCCAGACCGCCACTAGCAATGCTAGGCATTGTGCAAGTAGAGCAAAATACTCAAAATAATCATAAAGAAAAAAGTAATAACAATGCAAAAGGTATTGTAATTTGCATGTTATATCATTTAAATTTGGCATGAAAGATTTTTTAAAATGTGAGCACTTAATGGTGCATATTCTTTTTAGTTAAATGAACATCTCAAATGAGAAAAAACTGGGGCTTGTCAGATTTGATGTGAAAATGGTATGAACAGATTTTAGTTCGGACCTTTCTTATGAACTGTCCGTGAAACTTTGGCAGTTTCCTAGAAAACATCTCGTCTCCAGGTCTACTTCATCCTTTTTCTAGAAAATCATTTTCACTTTGTTTCTTGGAAATCTCATTTTTCCATTTAGTTTGTTATGACAGGTGTTCAAAATGCAATGAGACGACTCAGTATCAACAAATAAATAAATAAAAGTCTCCCAAAATATAAAATATGCCAACTTCTTTAAGAGGGACATCAGTTTTATTACAGCACTTTAATTGATTTGCACTTAGTCTTGATGGCAGATGGCCCTGCTACAACTAATTGCAGCAGTTATTGCATCTTTTACCAGCTGCACCATAATTTGTGATCTCATCCAACCCTATGTAAGATTTAAGATGATGATGATGGTGATGGTGAATATGTATTTCCCATTGTTGTCTGCTTATATCATGTATAACTCACTGTATGTGTTGTCTTGTGTGTTTCTTTTGACCATGTACAGCACATTTGGTTGCCTGTACTGTAGATAATCTCTGAATATAAATAAATACAGTACATAACTATTATTTGGCAATGTTGTTTATGACCCTATACACTCACAGTTATATGGATTTAGAACATTACCCTGTCTTAACATCGTGCCTTTAGACAAATCCCATAATCAAAATATAAATATAAACTTTGATATGCATTACCAGGCAGCCAGCAACATCTGGATGAACACAGAGCTTCCAGTTCTGACAGTTGTTTCTAGCAAATCTGAATATAGCCAGCAGTTTAACTACTCACATCCTGCCTTCTTACACATGCACTGCCCTTCACAGATGTTTTTGTAAATTCATGTGGAGTGCTGCTCCTGTGTAGTTAGACTAGATAAAAGGGATAGATGCTTTCAATTTAAAATGATGTACAAAATGTTACAAAAGGATTCTGGCAAGGAAACATTTAATTTTGAGCTGAATCTTTTTTTGTCATATTTTGGCAAGATGCTTTGAATGAGACTTACCCCCTACGGTTCCAACAAAATCAGCAGCTTCAATACCTTGAATTCAGCCAATTAGAAAAATTCAGATTATTTTTTTCCCCATTTTTTTTATACAATTGTGGATAAAAAATAATGTTCAATTGAAGATTTGGGGCACTGTTCCAGTATAATCTGTTATTACACATTTGGTCATAATGCTTTGTACACAATCCTAACAGTTTGCTACAGTATTGCTAAGAATGTTACTTATGTAGCTTGCTTTTGGTTTCCTAAATGCTGTGAAGTATTTTGGTAATTCTTTGGAACATATTGAGCATACAGATGGAAAGCAGAATCAGGATTAGATTGCAGAAGGCGTTTGAGAAGTTTCTATTTTTTACCTCAGAGAAGCTTGTCAACAGGGATTTCCATGTAAGAGGTGAGTGGTTTTAAAAAATACTACTTGCAGCACAGCACCTGTTATGCACTTGCTGGCTCATAATCAGTGGTTCATTTATATTTCCGTTCCATTTAATTTCTCACTTTACAAAGTCTGTTGCATTCTCTGAGCTTTATTCTCAAGATATTCTTAGTGTGAGTTTGCAACACTGAAAATAAAATTGGAAACAGGTAGCTTTCAGTGAAATCTCAGATGGGCTGCAGGCAAATTTATGCAAATGTGTTGCACATCTCGGTCTCAAACACATGCACCCAGACTTTCACTCCAACATGCACGTTTCCTCACACATCAAATCCTTAACCCCCACAGAGGATCTAATCACCACCAGTCGAAACATGTAGTTCACCTCCTCTGGGTAAGAGAAAACCTCCCTAAATAAGAATGTCACCATAATGAGATTTTTCTGATGGATCTTCAGTGTTGAGACTGACCTTGTTCAGCACCTTACCCTCATTTAAACCACAAATCCATCTGCGAGATCACAATGGATGATTTTTAATTAAATGTGTGATAGCAAAATTGGAAGACTTATCATGGTATTTTTACATTTTCCCATTTGAGTTTAGGTTTCATTATCTTTGTCTCAAGAACTGTCAACTCATCAAGATTTCACGTCACGCAGCAGCAATTTAATACTCTCCTTAGTGCAACTGACTGCTCCCACAATAAGGAAATTAAATGCTCAAAGCTTCTTGCTGAAAACCCTAAAGAGTAGTGAGAGTCATACAAACTGCACCTTTTTCCCCTAACAGGGGCATTGTTTTTTATCGCTGAACCAGAAAAAAAAAGCATGGGTATGACATTTTCTACATTGTTAACATGCCCCAACATATACCACTGCCTTTGGCAAGAATTGTCCTTTGTGTCTACAAGCCTATGAATTGTACATTAGCTCCTTATACAGCCCTTAATTCAGAACTTGGGGGGCATAATACTACTGAAGTTTGAATAAACATCAGGCTAACATTTCTGAGACATATAAGGGATGTTGTATATTCATATTGTTATATGGTCTAGGTGGGAAAAAATGGAAATGAATTAAGGCTTTCTTTGTAAAGTATATCAGTTTTAATTAGACCATAAAACTGTCTGCATTTGTTTTTCCCCTGTCCATCTGTGTTCCCTCTCGTCTCCACACTGTCCATGTGGTCATCTGAAGATATTTTACATTTATTCACATTCCACTGAAATTATTCAGCAGTGGATAAAGACCAGTTAAAGGAATATCCCAGTACTCCCCAAAACTACCGAGGGGTTGGTCATCCTTTTTCAAGGCTACTAGAGGTTAGGGAAATTAGAAGAATGAAAAATTCTTGGGGGACTAATGTAGCTGTTTTATTTTAGCAGGAATAATCCAAGAGAGACTATTTTAATTTCCGGATGCCCCACAGCAGTGACCCAAAATTAATTGTTCTTTTTACTACAGAGGGAGACCCCTTGAGACACTCAGAGGAACATAGAAATAAAAAAGATCCTGGGTAATTAAACAAGTGTACAGGACTTTTCTATGGAGTAGGACTGTTGGTGGGAATAGATTAAATGAGTTTAAATGAGGAGCGCTGACCCGAGGCAAAGCATAAGAGAATTAGAGGTTGACATACAGGACTCCTGATGCTGAGAAGACTCTCACAAAACAAGAATGTCAGCAGCCCAAGCAAAATAAATCTGTCTTCCAAGCAAACACCACGCGTTGTTTGATGATGTGCTGTGTGAAGTTGTCGACAAATGTTTTGAGAGTTACAAATGTGAGCACTGACAATATCAACAGCAGATGTGCAAAGGAGAAAAAAAATGTTGGTGTAGGTGTTTTACAAAGACCAAAAACAAAACAAGATTTAGTTAAATGAAAAGGAACAGGTTGAGCACAATGAATGAAACCACAATGCAAATATATGTCTGTCAGACTAACACAATTAGTCCACCAGAGACACTCCCTCAGGAAACATTTCACCAACTCGGGACAACACATCAAGTGAGATTGTGGCTACTTTGAAGACAGGGGCTTATGAATTCTCAGCATTACCCTGCTGGAAGTAGATACTAGAAGATACTACACTGTGGTCATAAAGGGATGGACAAGGTCAGCAACAACACTCAGGCAGGCTTTGGTGTTTAAACTATGCTCTGTTGGTACTAAGGGAGAAAAAGTGCATCAAGAAAATATCTGACACCATTACACCACCAGCAGTAGCCTGAACCATTAATACAAAGCAGCATGGATTCAAGCTATAGGTTATTTACGCTAAATTCTGACCCTGAATGTTGCAGCTGACATTTGAATTGCCTCTGCACACTGTAGCCTCATTTTCCTGTTCTTAGATGGCCATTCATTTAGACCATTATATGTAAACTTTAGAGATGGTTGTACATGGAAATCCAAGTAGATCAACATTTTCTAAACTACTCAGACCAGCTCATCAGGCACCAACAGTTACTTACATTCCCTTTCCTTCTCAATCTGATGCTCAGATTAAATTTCAGCAAGTCATCTTGGCCATATCAAGTGGCCAGTGAGTGTATAATTATACTCCCAGCTTGAATAATTTATATGTGAAAAATAGCTAAAATACACATCTTTCAAAATATAATTTAATGATATATTCTATAATATATTCAATTAGACTCATGACCAAATGTCGATCACAAAAAATAAATATCTATAAAACAAAATTATAGTATGAAAGAATAACTAATTACAACTGTAAGACCATCTCCCTGTGAAATGTTTAATTTAAAGAGAATGCTTTTTGTTTTATTATAAGATGTTCCAATATAAAATTGAATGATGGTCATCAACTGTTGTATTTTTTGACCATTGAAGCTCTAAACCTCATGAAAACTGGTGCACTTTTTAGAAAGAAAATATTTTATGATGGACATGAAGCTGAATTTTCTGTTTCAGAGGAGCCACAACAAATTTTTACAGGTGCAGACAGTAATAATACTTGGAAAGAAAAACACCAGAATCTTCCAAGAAAACTGTTGTCACTTTACAGATCATGTCGTACTATTGTAATCGTAACCAAAAGAAGCAAGACTAGCTGTCATCTTTTAGTAGGAATACCAAATATAAAGCCAGTGTACTGTATTGGTACTGAGAAATAACCATCTCAAATAATCAAGCATGATCATAATTAAATTAGCTATTAGTATTTAGAGTGTCTGTTGTATTATGCACAGCCCTGTGGTTTCATCTCTCTACTCTAAAAAAACAGCATTGTGGAAACAGAATATCCAGTCATCTCCTCTTTTTAATACTCCTAGAATAAAATTCCCATCATTGGAATAACAAATCTCCCCACATTCCACACACGCTCTATTTCATCAGAGTTACTGTACCAGTAGCTTCTATGACAGCTACTGTGGGACCACGAAGCGACGATTTTCTGCCTCATGTGTTTATTTGAGTGTTTTAGGGTTGACTGGGGACTCTATGTTTATTGCCTCTGAGTATGACTTTTTTAGGATCTCTCCTGGAGGTTGTAATGCACTATTGATTTGTTTAGCTAATACATTCCCTCTCTCCCTCTCCCGCTCATCATTCTTATCTCAAGATGCTGCTGTGTGCTTGCTCAGCTGGTTGTGAAGCCACAACTGGGAGCAAGGGAAAACCTCTCCCAACACATCTAAAAATAAAATAAAATAAATAAATAAATCTGAATTCAGGTTGATGAACTGCTCTCTGTGAATTCTAGCAGCTGTGAAAAAAAAACTGAAAAGAAATGTATCAACACCTCGCAGTGTTGACATTTGATCTGAAGGAAATAATATAGCTTAGTCCCATCGTCTCCAGTGAGCAACAGTCTTTGTTGAAGAAAAGCAGCTCACCTTTCCTTTTCGTTATTTTATAAAATCCTTGGCAAGAACATAAATCCAGAGCAGTCACTGCTGCTAATTCAAACACACCCATTCTATGCTCTCTCCCTGAGGTGATGTGATGTAAAGAAAAGGTCAAGTAAGGAGTAATAGCTCACAAATCTCTGTCTCAAACCTTAAGTGAAACAATCTCAGTTAAATAGCTGTAACTGGGACGCGAAGAGTGTGTCAGGGTTTCCTCTACGAGCTCCCGGTATTCTATCAGGCCAGAGTCGGAGGAAGCTAGAGAGAACACAGAGGACAACCCCTGCTTCAGCAATAATCTTCAAATAATGACTTAGTGGTAGTGACACACTATTAATCCACTGAGAACTCATTACTATCCATATCTTCTTCTACATCTGAATTATACCAATTAGGGGAACAAAGCAATTCTACTACAACCAAACCACTACAAATGAATTAACATCATTAGGTTACAATGAAGCATGTGAAAATCTATACTGTCAGGGTTGCAATAAAATGAATAGTAAGCATCTAAAGCTATAATCCTATAAGCACTGGTAGAAAGATAATGCTCCTGACACATGTAGGGTGCATTATAGAAAGTGTTTTTATAATACTTATGTCCTTTTGTATGAACATTTTCTGCTGATTAATGCTCACACTTTTTTTCTTGAATATAAATGTGCAATTTATACAAAAAGTATAAGCAAAGTAAGAAAGCAAGCTCCACATTATCCTGGAGCAAAGAGGAGCTCAGCTCTCCTGAAAGCAGATGAGCTCCCATGAAAACACTCATCTGAGTCAATAAGGGGGAGCTCTAAATATAGTCCACTTCTAAGAATATTTTAAATTTTATTTTAATAAACCACAAACAAAAAAGAAAAAGACTTACTAACAACCAAGGGGGGAAGAGAAACAGTAACACTATTTTTGAGTGGTAATGAATAAGTCCCAGATTTTAAACAACCTAAGAAAAGACAATTAAATTACATCAATATTTAGTGTAAAAGATAAACTTTAATGCATAAGTCTACAAGTTGAAGTTTCCCTGAAGGGAGGGAACATAGTTTTCCTAAATATTATTCTTTCCTCCATGTTGTTTGGACTGTTGCCCAACACACCAGTCCACATTCTCCCATAGATTTTCAACTAGGTTGACATGCTGAGGAGTGTATCTCCTTTCATGTCAGACCATACAGAGATCCCCTAAGATACTAAAATCAAAAGAAATTAGATCCAGCATATTAAATTTCATGCACGTTTTCCTTCTGCAGGTTTTAATTATAGATTCATTACACTTTTTATATGTTTTCTTTTTCTTTTTTTTTTTTTTTTTGCTAGTTGTCATCTTAAATCTATCACGCCAACAATTAGCTTAAGAAAGCAACAAAATATTAAAACTACAAATGTCTGATGTAAAACAGCTGCATTTTTCATGCAGGTGCATCGCTAATTTTTAAATGTCCACCCACATATTTTTAATTTTTTAAATAAATTTTTTAAAACGTTTTTCAAAAAAGTCTAAATTTCTGCTCTAAAAATTAAAATAAATAAATAAAAAAACTCAGTTATATACTGTTTTAGCTTTGAGGCATCATGTTGAGAACTTCGTGTGCAGTCGCAGCTCCTGTTCCTATTAACCTGATAGGATGGTGTGTGTTGTTGCCGAGCCTTCAAGGAGACCTATGTGAGGGTTGAGGAAGAGTGAGAAGGGTATCGGGTTAGTGCGAGCCTCATGGATGTAGCCACGAGTGTAGAGTGGCCTGCTGACCTTCATTAAAAAACCCCAGTGAGTCATGGCAAGCAGCACGCCATGTGATAGTGCCTGTTTGCTACAAAATACACACGAGGAGGGGAAGGGAGGGGGGTGACAAATTGCAAGGAAGAAAAAAGATAAGGATGCTATTAGGGCTGTTAAAATCAAGAGTTGGAAAGTGAACAGAAGCTAAAGAAGAGGAAAGGATATTAAAGACTAACCACATTCCAGTGGAAGAAAGGGTGACAGTGACATGTCTACCATTTGCCTCATTAGCTGGTGATGTAAATGGGTTACTGAAACAATAAGGTGTCTTTGGTGTCAAACCATTAAAGCACCTGGCAGACAGTCTTCATGAAAGTACCTTGATGTGCACAAAAGGCATAAATGAGAGAACAACCCTAGTTATTTGTGCTATCAGGAAGCTGATAAAAGGAGAGGTGCTTGTGTAACTGTGAGTGCGTATGTGTTTACTTTGACCCAGGAGATTCCCCTGAAGTAATGAGGTTTGGGTAGAAATCACTGATTCTTCTGTTGCTCCAAACAGAAAAAATAAATAAATGAACACAAAACACAGTTGGGGGTAATTCTGGTATTATTAGATTTTAAGATTAAGAAAGAAATGTTTTCTATTGTGATCTAAAATAGGAGAGCTCCAACTCTCAGCCAGGATATTGTGGCTCACAAAAGTTGTATTGAGTGCAGCAAAGGATTGTTTTGAGCAAAATTATCACTATACTAAAAATACAAAGATATGGTACAATCATGTATGGGAATTCTGTTTTCAGATATCCCCGTAAACGGACCCTAATGAATGAATTCTGAAAATCCCAAAATACGATAACCATCCGCAAGTTTCCAGAAAATATGTATTTGATCCCCCACAGATCCTACTTTAGATCTCTCTGCATACTTGCCATAACTGTGGTGTATCATGTTCAGATAATGGGAAATACATCAACCATACATGATGGATGCCTGCTGGATATTTGCGGGTTTTTCATTTATGCAGTGGGGGAACCCGATGTCTGATTTACTAGTTCTCTTCATTAATTATTTGGCATGGCATGTAGCCTTTCATGTAAAAGTACTAATCTAGTTAAATAATCTTATCTTCATGTTAAATTTTTCTTGTAGTTCTGGTTTCTTGTTAGCATTGACTCTGGGAGATCGAACCAAGACAGACTCCCCTGTCTGCTGTTCAGTAGGTAGTGTTTAAAATAAATGACTGCTATGCAAATAAAACCTGATTGCTGTCTAAGCTGCTCATTACAATACTTCACTGTTTTTGTGTGAACACTCATGGTAGCAGGTTTAAAAATTCTCAGCCATCTAGGTTGCTGCCATCTTGGGTGCCTGAATAGAAGTTAACTGATTACTTGGTTTTGGAAAATGTTTCAGCTTTCTTCTGAAAGAGCCATTCAGCTGCTAAATCCACTGGTGGGGATTTCGCTGTTGTTTTGAACATTCATGCTTCAGAGTTATTCAAGTCCCAGCTGTGTCACCAACACACCGACCATCCTGTTGGTCGTCTGGATCATTGTCACCTGTGAGTTGTTTACCAGCCTCAACAGAAGGCAAGTGTGGAGCCGTTATCCAAGCTGAAACGGCCCTACTTGAGTAATATCAGTATTATTATGTGAATAGTTTTTCCAAAGTAATCTAATAAATCAGGTGTGTTTTGCATCTACATAACTGTGCAGATTAATGAAAATATATCTGACATGAAAAAGATTTTTTGTATTATTATTTTTATTAAAAACACACAATCTATAGTTTCATTTCAAATAAATGTATCTGATGGATGTTGGAGGCTTCCTCTTGCTGTATACGCCACTAGGAACTCTGCGATGCACCATCCTGCAGGACTTCTTTTGTAGCTCGACAAGTTGGTGCAGGATCCTTTCTAAAATATCTGTGAGTCTTGTTGCCCTCCATTCAGGTGGATACACTTTCCATGTTTCCTTGTCTTCAGGGTCCGTCTCCTCATCGCTCATCAGGCATGCAGATGCCCCTTCAAGGTATCTGTACTCGTCATCAGTTAAAATAATGCGAGCAACAGATCAGTGCAAATTTAAAAGCTTATACGTAAAACAGAAAATGTTTGTTAGATATGACTCTCAATACAGTTATAGGGTCAATAAGAACACTTTAAATTTATACATTAAAAAATGAACACAGAACTTTTTACTGCAACACATTTCAGTAATAGTATCCAGAGATAACACTGCAGGCTACAACACTGTAATGTGACACAAATCAGAAATCTTTGTTGCATTCTAAGGATCTTAAAAAAAACATAATCCAAGTGTTTTAACCCACCTTATGCCTTCGGGTGTTGAAAGCTTTGGCCCTACGATCCTCTTCCATTTTGTTGTCCTCTGACATTTTGTTCCCTCTTTATGTTCTCAAAGTATCTGTTGCAGGCTCCTATGAACACAAACAGTGACATCAGTATGTGAAAGACCTTTTCAACCAACTGTCAAACTTTCTTTGGAGAGATAAATATTTGTTTTATAAGTAACTTTAAATCAGTTTTACAGTCGGAACTTACTTCTTATCAAAGAAGAGTCACATTCCTCATCTGTGTGTGACAGCAGAGTTGTGCTCAGACGTGAACCTGCAGATTGCAGTTTCAGAAATCACAATATCAAAGCAACTTCAAACATGACATTTTAAAAAGCTGCTCTGAAAAATATTGATATGTTATGACTATTTAAAAAAAAGCCTTTTTTTTGGTTTGGTTGCATCATAGGAAAATGGTCCATGATTTGAAGAATAAATAACCACTGAAGGTGATGCTGCTGTACCATCTGCATTAAAAATATAGAACATCAATCTTTTAGTCAGATGATTATAGATAGTTATAGATGTCTTACCTTTCATTTCCTCTGTATTTGTGTCCATTATCCAGACTCCTGTGGCTCCTTTTTACCTCACGCTAAAACAGACAATATTAGATATGGATGAAAGTTAGATCATGAAAGACAAAAAATTCTTGAAATTTTATGTGAAGTAGGCCCGTCAATGAAAAAATCTACACCTCATTACAGTGGTTTATAATTTCTGTCTAAGTAAGTAGTTTTTGTTTGCTTCTGTGTGGTTGTGGACATATCGAAGGGAATCACACTGATTCCTCGCCAGTGCAGAACTGAATGTAAGTGGAAGCCATTCCAGCCAGCAGCCATCAGAATATCAATATCCTGACTTATTTTAATTGTGTTTAGTGTCTGCTGGTGTGATGCTGCTGTAACAAGGCAAGTTCTTGTCAAGGAGCTATATTCTACATTTTATTCCATTGCTCTGCTTGTTTTTAAACCTTTGATAGCATTTAACACATTTAGTAACAGTGTATTAAGATGCATAGGTTAGATCTGTTTGATCAGTTCTATGATTACAACAAAAAAAAGGCTTAGTGAATAACTTACAAATAGGGCCCTGGGAATATGCTGTGAAGTCCGTGGTTCCACAGTTGCTGCTGTTATTGCTCTCGCAGCCAATTGGCCTCTTATGTTCTCCACTGCTTCTGTTAGTTCATCCAGTTTCAGAGCCATCATCTCCATCATCTTGTCTATTTTCTGGAGTAAACTGGACAGTGCCTTGAAACATTTTCACTTGTGTTTTGCAACATTTCAGTCTTTGATTGTGAAAATCCAAGACTTTAGAGCAAGACTGCGAACAATGCTTCTTTCTACATTTCAGTTTTTTTTTCTTTCTTTCTTTCTTTAAAGGGATGGTACATATTAATATACATTTATATTGTAAATATGCAAGATTATACAAAAGTTTTCCATCCTTAGTCCCTTTTTGTTTATGTTCACTGCATAACAGTGTTTCCTCTGCAGGAACATAAATTTCACTAGTGTCAACAAAAGACATGATGGTGTTGATCAAAAAATTTATATATTTCTTTTAGATGATTGATTCTTAAATTACTAAAAGAAGCACTGTTGAATTTGCAGTCTTATTTTAAATAATCACTTGTAATATTCTTGTCCATTACCAACAGAATGATTTAGCTTAAACTTGAGATTAGGTTGCGATTCCTAATCCTAATCCAGTGCGATTAGGATTTTGCTCACCTAGCTCTGTCGGTTAACATACATCTGCCTGCATAGGCAACATGTCTGCTCATGCACCTCAGCCGGTGAGCTAGTGGTTAGCCTCTCCGTTTCAAGTAGTTTCATGGATATACGTATACAACTCAATTTGTCTGCAAAGCTCAACACAAGTAACTCAGTATTTTCAAAATTGAAACAGTTTAAGGGTCTAGAAAACGAGTAACAACTTACTTCCACATATCGTCCAATGTGTGACCCGTAGTCTCAGGGCTGTAGGCGCTACCACTGTCATGTGCCATCTCTTCCTCTGTCTCTTCAAACTGAATGTCTTCTTCACCTCCTACAGAGTCCTCATCGCTGCTGTCTCTCTCCTCTTCTCTGAATCCAGTGTTCTTGCTGCTGCATTCGCTGCTTCTAGAACCTGGAATCAAAGCTAACAACCATTCAGTTCAAACAAATAATAATAACAATGACAGTGATAAGCACATATAATCCAATCTTATTTATAATTTTTTGTAATCACATACTTTAATTTTAAAGCAGATCAAACTTTAAATTAAACATCCTTTGCAAACAACTTAAGAGTAAATTTCTTTACATGTGGCACCACATGTGCATCCACAGGCAAAGCTGCAGTGTTGCATCAGGAACCCACAACGATCTAGACACATCATGAGCTCCAATCATTCTTTGCTTTTGTGGAAAGGCAAGTTACATAAAGCTGGCATCCTGAAGTTGTGCTGTTATTTATATTATATGAGATGGGATACTTTACTGTTTTTGTGTGAACACTTATTGTACCAGGTCACGGTGTGTTGTGTAAAAATTCTTAGGTGCTTGAATAGAAGCTAAGTGACTTGGTTTTGGAAAATGTTTCAGCTTTCTTCTGAATGAGCCATCCAGCTACTAAATCCACTGATGGGGAGTTCAAGGATTAGAAGCTGTTGTTTTAAACATTCATGCTTCAGAGTCATTCAAGTCCCAGTTGTTTCACCAGCACACCGACCATCCTGTTGGTCGTCTGGATCATTGTCACCAGTGAGTTGTTTACCAGCCTCAACAGTAGGCAAGTATGGAGCCGTTATTCAAGCTGAATCTGCCCTACTTGAGCTTAGTTTAGTTTAGTTTAGTTTATTTGTTCTGCACATATCACATAGGATATAGTACAAGGAGGGGAACGAAACCCAGCAAGGGTTTATACAGAGTTCCACTCCTGTTACAAATTAGCTGAGGTATTGTATTGAATATGCCAGTGATTGCCAACATTTTGTCCTTTAGGACACTGTTATGCAACTACCAAAAAGCTGTGGACTCCCACCCGCCCTTTCCTGAAACCATACTTGATGCTTTCACATTTTGGCTGAGTCCTCTCCTTTCCTTTGAAAAAACCAAAGTTAACTATCAATATGCAGCCTTTTACATTCCTTTTTAAATAATGAATCATCTGCACTGTGGCCTCTCTCAGATATATTATATTAATTAAATGGTGCAGGAAAAACTAAAGTTACCAGGATACACAGAAACTGCTAAAGAAAATTATAATAGATTAGATTTCTAAATTGCTTTTCATGGAAACGTGGCAGCTAATCTGCTCCAGTGGTGTCTTCAATCCCCACCTAACATTCATACACAACCTATGTTGACACTGGAGGCAAAGAGGCTGATGTGTCTTAAAGACACAGGTTGTCAAATACAGTGGGGGGGTTGATTTAAAATAGTTCTGCATTGCAGATTCTCACAGCCTCCATTGTTGGTTGGTTTAAAACAAGAAGTATTTTCAGGCTCTTAAACATAGTTTCAATGTGAACAAAATCTAAATGATAAAAACCTTAGGCAGATAAACATCAACTTGTCTGTGGACATTGGCTTAATTTTAATAACAACACAGGAGTTCAATGGCTCTGATGTTCAAATGTTCAAAACAACAGCTTCTAAACCTGGAACTACCTACCACATGAAAGAAGAATGAAACAGTCTATGCACATGAGAACTGAAACAATCAGGCACTTAAAACTCATTTTGCTTTCCATATAGCTTACCTCTTTTTCATCACTTTCAAGAGCAGCTGTGGTTTTCCTGTTTCCGCTTCCATTCCTTTGTGTCATTTCACAATTTCCTTTGGGGCGCCCCTGTGAGATGAATGTTGAAAAACCTCAGTGCATTTTATGAGTAAATGATACTTGTAATTATAGGAAATTGAAGGTATTAACAGAATTTTGCTCAGAATGACCACTAATCTGTACACCAGAGAGCATACAGCATTAGATTTAGATTTTTTTCTCATTTTTTTTAAACAACAAAAGCATTTTAAATGAATAATAGCTTTGCATATTTTTCCATGTTGCGTTATTGAGTCTGACAACCAACAATTTCATAAAAAATTACTATGTTCAAGATCATATTATGAAAATGTTTTCAGTAAATAGTATGTATGCTCAATTGCTTTATCTCTATGTACCTTAAAAATATCCCTTAGCAAAAATGTGCATACTATAAAGAAAACTACAGACTACGTACTTGTAGTGAACTAGAAAGTACTCAAACTTAACAGTTTAGACTAAATTTGAACATTTTTAAGTTTACAGAAGTACACTTAAAGTATAATTTATAAGATTATTTTAGTTTTACAAAAATGCATGTTCAAGTGCACACTCAATCATGTTCTGCCAGTGTACTAGGTATGTACTAAATTTTCGAATTTAGTCCAAAGAATTATTAAGTTATTATATTTTCTAGTACATGGTCTGTAGTATACTTAATACTGCTTATTATACTATAGCATACTTAATAAAATAAACTTCAGCTGTACTACTTTTTTTTCCTCAGTGATTTAATTTCCTGATGTATGTAAAGCTGTTTAGCATACACCCAATAAATAAAATAATGTATTCATACATACCTCTTTTGTACCCACCTTTCCGGAGCATTCTTTTGGTCTATATTTACGTAAATATTCATAGTATGTAGTTTTAGACACAATCTCTGTTACACCCGCACCAGGCCCTGCTACAACCACACCTGTCACGCATCATCGGAGTCAGTCTCCAGAATACTGATCAGCCGCACCTGCATTCAATCTAAGCCTTGGCCTATATATACTACCACTCCACATTCACTCCTCGTCGGACCTCGTTTCCACATTGTTGGACTTTCCCTGCGCTCCCCTTCCCGGTCTCGACTCCCTGGCATATCATCATCCTTCCTTGGTCTCCAGTGAATACTTCCAGTCGTGAGCTCCATTACCAAGATCCATCTCTGATCATTCCTGTAAACAAACGCCTTAACCTGATCTGTCTGCCTGAGGTCCATCATAACAGAAGGTCCGACCTGAACTAACAGAGAATGGATTCTCCCTCAACTCGTTTCTCTGGCGATCCTCAGCAGTGCAGCGGATTCCTGCTCCAGTGCTCCCTCCACCTGGAAATGAACCCCAGCAGGTACCCCACCGATCGATCAAAAATCGCTTACATCATTTCCTTGCTTTCAGGACCGGCGTTACAGTGGGCGGAAGCGATCTGGCGGCAAAACAGCACGGTAACGCAATCCTTCACTCCGTTTACACGACACTTCCAGGAAGTGTTCGGAATCCCCTCCGGAGATGCCACCATACAAGAGCAGCTGTTTCGCCTCCGACAAGGACACACCCCCATCACAGAACACGTCCTGAAATTCCGCACCCTGGCGGCGGCAAGCGGCTGGAATGAAGCAGCACTCCTCACTCATTTCCGGATGAGTCTTGAACCAGATCTTCGCCTACAACTCTCAACCCACGATGACAGCTTGGGTTTAGAAAAATTCATCGAGCTCACGATTCAGGTTGCCCACAGAAGGGAAAGCTGTCTCCAAGATATACCACCTGTAGCAGCAGCACCATTCATAAACCACCCTGAACCCATGCAGGTAGACGCAGTACGTCTCACATCCACTGAGCGGCGCCGACGCCTCATCAACGGGCTCTGCCTTTACTGTGGCCAGGCTGGGCACCTGATTGATGGATGTACCATTCGTCCACCACGTCCACGGGTGAGTCTGGTTGCTGTAACATCAATACCATCTGATCCCCTTACCACACCAATTACTTTCTTACTCCCTGTTGGTCCTTTAACAGTCACGGCCCTCATCGATTCCGGCTCCGCGGGCAACTTCATCTCCGGGTCCCTGAGACGCCGTCTACATCTCCGGTGCCACCGCTGTCCAATACCCCTCTGCATCCAGTCCATCACAGGCACCAGACTCACTCAGCGCACAGTTCAGCTCCAGACCCCGCCATTAACACTCCAACTAGGCTGTTTACACCAAGAACAAATCTCCCTGCTGGTTTTGGAGCAATCTAAGGCTGATGTTATACTGGGTCGGCCGTGGTTACAGTACCATAATCCCATAATCTCCTGGAAGACTGGGTAAGTATTACGCTGGGGATCCACTTGTTATCCTTCCTGTTTTCCCCAGCTACCACAGCCTAAACCGGTTACCAAGATTACACTCGGCTCCACCTCCGTAGAAAGCCCACATATTCACCCATCCAACAACATTCCTCCCGAGTACAGGTCCTTTGAGGATGTTTTCTGCCCACAGCGAGCAGCTCAGTTACCCCCACATCGCCCATGGGACTGCGCTATTGATTTAATCCCCGGGGGTAAACTTCCTGCTGGGCGGATTTACCCTCTTTCTATCCCCGAAACCAGAGCCATGGAAAACTATGTAGCCGAGGCCCAGGCACAGGGCTACATCCGCCCGTCCACATCTCCAGCTGCTTCCAGTTTCTTTTTTGTGGAGAAGAAGGATGGTGGCTTACGGCCCTGCATCGACTACCGAACCCTAAATCAGATCACCACGAAATTCAAATACCCCCTACCTTTAGTGCCATCAGCGCTGGAACAACTACGTGGAGCCAGGGTTTTTACTAAGTTAGATCTGAGAAGCGCCTACAACCTCATCCGTATACGTAAAGGAGATGAATGGAAAACCGCATTTATCACACCCACGGGACACTATGAGTACCTGGTAATGCCGTATGGCCTAGCCAACACCCCTTCTGTGTTCCAGGGGTTCATGAATGAAATCTTCTGTGACATGATCAACCAGTTCCTTGTCATTTACATTGACGATATCCTTATCTACTCCCCAGATCTGCAGACTCACATCCATCAGGTGAAACAAGTCTTAGGGCGACTCCGAGCCCATCAATTATTCCTGAAGGCAGAAAAGTGTTCTTTCCATCAACCTGAGGTAGACTTCCTGGGGTATCAGGTGGGGCCTGCTGGGGTACAGATGGATCAGAAAAAGATTCAGGCTATCCTGGACTGGCCAAAACCAGCCACAATTAAAGCCCTTCAACGTTTCCTCGGCTTCTCCAACTTCTACCGAAGGTTCATCCGTAACTACAGCACTTTGGCTGCACCACTTACGACCTTGTTAAAGAACAAACCTCGTGCAATTACCTGGACGCCTGAGGCCGAAAACGCCTTCACCCACCTGCGCCAAGCCTTCATTACAGCACCCGTCTTGCAACACCCTGATCCAGACCTCCCTTTCTGTGTCGAGGTGGATGCATCTACCACGGGAGTTGGTGCAGTCCTGTCGCAACGAAGTGGACAACCCCCTCATCTCCAGCCATGCGCCTTTTTCTCTAAGAAGCTGAGTCCAGCAGAACGGAATTATGACATCGGCAACCGAGAACTCCTGGCCATAAAGCTAGCACTGGAGGAATGGCGACACTGGTTGGAAGGAGCCAAACATCCATTCAAGATTCTCACTGATCATAAAAACTTAACCTACCTCCGAGACGCTCGCCGCCTGAATCCCCGTCAAGCCAGGTGGGCTCTCTTCTTCACCAGATTTACCTATTCCATCACTTATATTCCAGGTACCAAAAACCGCCGGGCTGATGCTCTGTCTCGGAAATACGAATGGGAGGACACTTCAGAGACACCTGGGCCCATTCTGCCTCCGAATGCTGTCATCGGTGCCATACAATGGGCCATTGAGGACCGCATCCAGGAGGCCTTGAGTGAACAACCAGCACCCCCTGACACACCAGCAGGTCGCACTTTTGTTCCTCCAGACTTCCGTGTTTCCCTTGTCGAAGCTGCACACTCTACTCCAGGTACAGGTCATCCGGGTACCCAGGCTACCCTCGCCCTGCTTCAACCTCGCTACTGGTGGCCTGAAATGACGTCCCAGATCCGCCGATTTGTGGATGGATGCGCCGTTTGTGCCCAAACAAAAAGTCCCCGACACCTTCCTGAGGGAAAACTCCGACCTCTCCCAGTTCCACAACGTCCCTGGTCCCATTTAGGAGTGGACTTCCTGACAGACCTTCCCCCATCACAAGGTAAAACATGTATATTGGTGGTGGTAGACCGATTCTCCAAAGCATGTAAGCTAATCCCGTATCCAAGTGTCCCCACAGCTGCTGATACAGCCAGAGGCATCTTCGAACAGGTGTTCAGGAACTTTGGTCTCCCGGAGGACATTGTTTCGGACCGGGGACCCCAGTTCATCTCCCGGTTCTGGCGTGCCTTCCTTCGCCTCCTGGGCGTGACCGTCAGTTTGTCATCCGGGTACCACCCCCAGACTAACGGGCAGGCGGAACGCAAAGTTCAGGAGGTCTGCCGGTTCCTCAGGAGCTTCTGCCAGGTTCATCCCTCATCATGGAGTGAGTTCCTTCCATGGGCGGAATATGCTCAGAACTCCCTTCGGCAGGCTTCTACCGGCCTCACACCTTTTGAGTGCATGTTGGGTCATCAACCACCGCTTTTCCCGTGGAATGGGGAAAGCGCCAACATGCCAGCCGTAGATGAATGGTTCCGACGCAGCGAGCGGGTGTGGGGCCAAGCGCATCAACACCTGCAGCGCGCCATCAGACGCTACACTCTGCAGGCCAACCGGCGTCGTAACCCGGAACACCAGTATGCTGTGGGTGATCTGGTCTGGCTGTCTACTCGGGATATCCGGTCCCGCAATACCTGTCGGAAGTTGAGTCCTCGTTTTATTGGTCCCTTCAAAATCATTGCTCAGATCAACCCTGTTACTTACCGTCTAGAATTGCCTGCCTCTTACAGGATTCATCCAGTCTTTCATGTATCTTTACTCAAGCCTTACCGTTCACCTGTGGTTTCTCCTTCCTCAGGGTCTGGTGCGATGGTTGCTCCTCTACCGCCTCCTCCTCCTCTGGATACCGTTGACGGGCCCGTGTTTGCCATCCACGATATCTTGGACTCCAGGAGACGCAGGGGTCGATTGGAGTATCTGGTCGACTGGGAGGGATATGGACCTGAGGAACGGTCCTGGGTTCCCCGTGCTGACATCCTGGACCCCTTTATGCTCAGGGACTTCCATCTTCAGCATCCCAGCCGACCTCAACCTCGTCCCCGTGGCCGGCCCCGTCTTCGGTTCCGTCGTCACCCTGGGGTGGCTCCTGGAGGGGGGGGTACTGTTACACCCGCACCAGGCCCTGCTACAACCACACCTGTCACGCATCATCGGAGTCAGTCTCCAGAATACTGATCAGCCGCACCTGCATTCAATCTAAGCCTTGGCCTATATATACTACCACTCCACATTCACTCCTCGTCGGACCTCGTTTCCACATTGTTGGACTTTCCCTGCGCTCCCCTTCCCGGTCTCGACTCCCTGGCATATCATCATCCTTCCTTGGTCTCCAGTGAATACTTCCAGTCGTGAGCTCCATTACCAAGATCCATCTCTGATCATTCCTGTAAATAAACGCCTTAACCTGATCTGTCTGCCTGAGGTCCATCATAACAATCTCTCTACAGTGGTCACAGTGTCGGTACCTAGGTTTTCTCTTAACTCCACTTTTTACTGGCGTAGTCATGATGTCCTTCTGCTAAAGATGTAAATAGAGCTGAAGATGTTGTGTTATGATTAAAACCGCACTGTATTGCAGTTCATTTAAATGGTTATTCTGTTTGAGGGGCTTCATTTTATTGGCTGCTTTACATAGATGAGGAAGGCATAGCTACTTCTGCTAGCCAATCATATAAATGCTACAGGTAGCTATGTTGGCTAAGCTGCTGTCCTGAGTTGTGTGTTTTTCAGGTGTTAAAATAGCACGTAAAGGCCCATTTTATGCTCAGAAGATGGATTTGTGGACGGACGGTGATGTTTGTCAGTCTCTTGCACCGGTTACGTCAGTAGATATCTATGGTTTAAAACTCCGCCATAAAGATCTAGTATTATTGCATATCTTTGAGTAAAAGGGAATTTTTTTTTTTTTTTTTTTTTTTTTTTATTATTTATTTCGAGCCTGTGACAATACATAGTGTACAATAGTGTGAAACATAACAAGACAAAAAAACAATATATATATATATACATATATATGTATATAATCAGAAAGAAAGGAAACAAAATAATAATACAAAATAAAATAATAATGTAATACAATCCATAAATTCGTGTACTTGAATATTTGTAAATCATAAACCAAATCAATGCAATAAGCTCAAAAAGGAGTGGAAGGAAGATAAACTTATTTAATTCCACCCCATCTCCATCATTTATAGAAACAGCCCACAATATTGATTTAGAAGCATAATGATATATAATATAATATGTTTATTGTTAGTATAGAATTAATTACTAGTAGATGTAATTCAATATAATTTATTAATACTAAAAGAAAAGACAAGACAAAAAATAAATAAATAATAAATAATAATAAAAAAAAAAAGACATTTCCCTTTAAACCTCACCCTCTCTGTACTGTGACCACACCCTGTGTTTATAAAGTGCTTTAAACAGCTGGATGTTTGGACTCTGCTTTTGTTCAATACCCAGTGTGTTCCACAGTTTAACTCCACATACAGACACACAAAAACTTTTCCTGGTGGTTCTCACCATTGGTAATTTAAAGTTCCCAGAACCTCTCCAGCTGTAACAATTGTCTCTCAGAATAAATAGTTTCTGAATGTTTCCCGGTAGTAAGTTGTTGTATGCTTTAAACAGGATTTGTGCAGTGCAAAATTTAATGAGATCATGGATTGTTAACACTCTGGACTGCAAAAAAAAAAGTGGTTTTGTGTGCTCTAAGTACCCAACCTTATGTATGATGGGCATTGCCCTTTTTTGTAATATAAAGAGTGGCTGTATTGTGTTTTGGTAATTATTTCCCCATATTTCAGCGCAGTAAGTTAAATATGGGAGTACTAGAGAAGAATACAAGATGCGGAGTGCTTTATAATCTAGTAACTGCTTAACCTTGCTTAATATCGAAAGGCTTTTGGAAACTTTTGTTTTAATGTGTCTAATGTGTGATTTCCATGATAATTTACTATCCATTATTACTCCTAAAAATTTGTTTTCAGATATTTTATCTATTTGTATGTCGTCAATAACTACCTGTAGGTCCGGATCCGTTTTATAATTCCCAAACATCATAACCTTAGTTTTATTTAAATTTAATGATAATTTATTAATATCCATCCATATTTTAATTTTACCAAGTTCTATATTTACGGTGTTTTTAAGGTTATTATAGTTATCGTCAGAGTAAAATATATTAGTGTCATCTGCAAATAATATACATTTAAACAATTCAGATACGTTAAATACATCATTGATATACAGGATAAATAGTTTAGGGCCTAATACTGACCCCTGGGGTACACCACAAGTAATGTCAAGACACCTTGATGAAAACTCTGCCAACCTCACATACTGCACTCTATCAGTTAGATAACTTTTAACCCAGTTCCAAGCCACTCCTCTAATCCCATAACTACTACAAAAAGATTGAATTACCGTTTGTTACTTCAATGTTTAACTGTTTTATGATCTGGGATTTTTGATGCTAGGTCTGGACCCACATTGACAAAAAAATCATTGAAACTGTTCACTGTTTCATTCATGTTAGAGTTTTCAGTATCTGATGCAACAAAATAGTCAGGATAGGTATTCTTCTTTGATTGATGAGTAATTAAACTGTTTAATATATCCCAAGTTCCTTTTATATTATTTCTACTTTCATATAATAATTTTTTATAGTACAATTCCTTGCTTGTCCTCATTATACTGGTTAGTTTATTCTTATACAACTTATATTTATTCTCTGCTTCTATAGTTCACAATTTAAGAAAGGTCTTGTAAAGATTATTTTTCTTTTTACATGCATTTTGTAAGCCCTTAGTTAGCCATGGACATTTGAAATACCTATTGTTTTCATTGCGAGCTTGGATGGGGCAGTTCTTATTATACAAGGATGTGAAAGTTTCCAAAAAACTGTTATAAGCTCGGTCCACATCTACCTCCCCACAGATAAGTCCCCAGTCCTGCATACTTAAGTCCATAAAAGAATTAATTGTGTCTTCACTTCGTAATTGTATATAGTTTACTTGTTTAGTTTTTTTAGGTTTACTGAAATTACAGTCATAAATTGTGAAGATCGGTAAGTGATCAGTGATATCACAGATCAATAGTCCATTTGTTGCAGGGTTTGACCAGTTATTAGTGAATATGTTATCAATTAGAGTGGCACTGTGAGTTGTGATCCTGCTTGGCCTAGTGATTGTTGGAAATAGTGCCATACTGTACATCCTATCGATGAAATCATCTGTTAGTTTGTGTTTATTTGGATTTAGCAGGTCAATATTAAAGTCCCCACAAATGAATAGTGTTTTATTGCTAATTCCAGCGAACAGTTTCTCCATCCATTCATTAAAGACATCCACACTAGACCCCGGTAATCTATATACACAACTCAAAATAATATTTTTTTTCTTTTCATTGCAAATTTCAATTGCTATACATTCCATTATATTATCCAGTGCTATTGACATATTCTTCAACACCAAATATCTTATTGAATTGTGCACAAACAGTGCGACCCCACCCCCTATTTTATTTTGTCTGTTTGTATAGATAAGTTCATAATCTTTAATATCAAAGAAAATTAAATTGCAGGGGCAGTGCTGAGCAGAATAGCTAACATGCAATCAGCGAAAGAAACAAGAAGAGGATTAGGAAGAGAACAAAAAAGTAGAAAAGTGAAGACGAGGACAACAATGTGAGTGTTTAGTCTGTTTTTTTATTATTTTATTTATTAAATCTGATTTATTTAATGAAACAAACATGGATAACACATGAACAAGTAACATAATACCAGGGAATTATGACAGTAAGTCATAAGACAGACAGTAAGAATTGTAAATTATTTTCAATTAATGTTTCACAGCAGATATAGTTCAATGGTTTTGACAGCTTTTCTGGTTTTAGAATGTTTTATTGTCATTAAGTATTTGGATTTATGAATATGGTATTTTCAAGTGACAGAATTAAATTAATAATACAATATTGATTTGGTTGGGGCATAGGAAAATGAACCAAACAACACATCTAGAAACAAAATGGAAATACATTTTTGGGGGAAATAAATGTAAAATTTTCCAGAAAATACAGGAGAAATGACAGGACCAGAACAGATGACACAAATCGACTGTTTATAAAATGAGGGGGTGACATCAGCATCTTTTTTTGCAGAATTTATTTATTTATTTTATTTTATTTATTTATTTATTTATTATTACTATTTTTTTTTGTAGAAAAACTGATTTGACATGAAGTGGTGTTACCTTGATCCAAATTTAAATAATACGTTTCAGCAGCTGCAGCGTTTTTGAGAAACACTACAACAACAGATGGAATAGCATAAAAAAACAAGAGCACATTTGGTGGGATTGGGGATATTGTACTTCTCTAATATTTCAGAGTATGCCATTAAAACACCATCATTGCTGAATAATTGTTTAACTAAATAAATTCCATACTCAAACCAGTTTTCCATTTTGTTCCAAATGAAGTATTGTAGGGAGATAATTTGTGTTTATAAATTAATAATCAGGAAAGAAGCATTTGTTTATGGAAATTGGATAGTTTCAGGGGTTTGCAAATTTAAGCACCAACTTTTGAAAATATATAATTGGGGATAAAATTCCAGATTGAGGATGGGTTTCTAATGAATTGTTGAATCCAATTTATTTTACACTTATTGTTTAGATTGGAGAAATCAAGGAAATCCAGACCACCATGCTCAGAAGAGTTTATTAAAACAGATTTTCTAATCTTTATTCTTCCATAAAAAATTATGAAGCATTTTATTAATAGAATCAAAGGCATGTTTACTTACAGCAAGATACAAATTGCATAGGTCAAACAGGAAATGGCTCTGCTTCGGTTAGTAATATTGAATGATAGATCGTTTTAGAGCCAGGAATTAATTTTTGTACCATTTCTAAGATGGGGTCAAAGTTCACAGAACATTTTGTAACTTGATTTTTGTTGATAGTTATACCAAGATAAGAAACAGAATCCTTCACAGGAATGCCACAGATGGAAGAGGCACTGCGGTTTTTGGGGGCTAGCAGTTCATAGTTACTGATGTTTAAGCAGAGCCCAAAGGTACCAAAAATGATTTAATAATGGCAATGGCTGCGGAAACTCATGAGGCATCCTGCAGAAATAAGTATTGTCAGCCACCTGACTAATGGTGTTCTCTTTCTCGGCTATAGTAATGCCTTTCAAGTGGTTCATTTTAATAAAATCAGAAAATAATTATGTACATGCAGAAATAGGTATGGGGAGACCAGGCAACCCTGCCTGACACCAGCTGATGGCTTGATTGTTTGTATTTTTATAAATGGCAGTAACAGCTGCCCATAAAGAAGGGCCGAAACCAAATTTTTATTTTATCTTGAGGTTTTAGCTGAGGTATTAGCATGAGCAGACATGCTGCTTACGCAGGCAGATGTATGTTAACCGACAGAGCTAGGTGAGCAGAATCCTAATCGCACTCTCAAGTTCAGGCTAAATCATTCTGTTGGTAATTGTTACGACCCCTGGTCTACAGTCTGGGGGAGTATTGCTGTCTGGTTGCTTCCTGGTGGTTTGAAGCAGCTCCAGCTGGGGACGCCCCTCCCTCTGAAGTTGGGTAGTGGTTCACTGCTGCCGCCAGTTCACCAGCCAATCCAATCCAGTTCGTGTTCACCAGCCAATCCAACGGGTCGACAGGGACTCCAAAAAGGAGGAAGCACCTGCAATCGGGGCAGCTGTGTTCCATTCGGCCCACAGTTTGCCAGGCTGGGTTTTGGAGAGTAATCGCTGGACTTTAGATTGTGATAATACCCGTGGTGGTTTGTGAGCTTGATTCCTGTCCTGTTTGGTTGTGTGCACTATTGTGCTTTTGAGTTCGTGTTGAGCAGAGACTCTCTCACCCTCTTTTTTTTTGTGAGTCACTTTGAGTTGTCATTTTGGTATAGTTGACTCTCTCACCTTTTGTGAGTAGCTTTTTAGTTGTTGGTTTGTTTAATAGACACTTCCACCTTTTGTGGGTAGCCTTTTGAGTTGTATGGTAGATTTTGGGTAAGTTTCCTTTCTGTAAACATTAACAGTAACTATAATACCGTAAAACAAGGACACCTTCTGTTTATTATAGCCTACTCCTTTTTTTTTATTTCTAGCCGGAATATATAACCTTGATTAGGACACCTTTGGTTGTATTTATCCTTTGTTATATTGTTAAGAGCCCGTGCTTGTAAATAAAACCTTGTTATATATTTACGTTTTGTCCGGCCTTGTTTTGTTAGCGACCCTAACCCCCTTAGATTTTACAGAGGGTCGTAACAGTAATGGACAAGAATAATACAAGTGATTATTTAAAATAAGACTGCAAATTCACCAGTGCTTCTTTTAGTAATTTAAGAATCAATCATCTAAAAGAAATATATTAATTTTTTGATCAACACCATCATGTCTTTTGAAATTAATGTTCCTGCAGAGGAAAGGCTGCTATGCAGTGAACATAAACAAAAAGAGACTAAGGATGGAAAACTTTTGTATAATCCTGCATATTTACAATATAAATGTATATTAATAAGTACTGTCCCTTTAAAGAAAGAAAGAAAAAAAAAAAACACTGAAATGTAGAAAGAAGCATTATTCCCAATCCTGCTCTAAAGGATTGGAAAAATGGGATTCACATGCTTTGGTTTCTGTAATGATGTTTCAATTTTAGATAGGGCCCTATCTGTAAGTTATTCACTAAGCCTTTTTTGATCAAACAGATCTAACCTATGCATCTTCATACACTGTTACTTAAAGTGTTAAATGCTATTAAAGGTTTAAAAACAAGCAAAGAAATGGAATAAAATGTAGAATATAGCTCCTTGACAAGAACTTGCCTTGTTACAGCAGCATCACACCAGCAGACACTAAACACAATTAAAATAAATCAGGATATTGATATTCTGATGGCTGCTGGCTGGAATGGCTTCCACTTACATTCAGTTCTTCACTGGCGAGGAATCAATGTGATTCCCTTCGATATGTCCACAACCACCCAGAAGCAAATAAAAACTATTTATTTTGTCTGTCACACACTCAGTCTCGCAGACACTTACAGATAAAGAATATGACTCGTCTTTGATAAGAAGTAAGTTCCAACTGTAAAACTGGTTTAAAGTTACTTATAAAATGACTATTTATCTCTCCAAATAAAGTTTGACAGATGGTTGAAAAGGTTTTTCACATACTGATGTCACAACAGATACTTAGAGAGCCTAAAGAGGGAATCAAAGTTGTTAGAAGACAACAAAATGGAAGAGGATTGGAGGACCAAAGCTTTCAACACCCGGAGGCATAGGGTGAGTTAAAACACTTGGATTATGTTTTTGTAAGATCCTTAAAATGCAACAAAGATTTCTGATTTGCTTTTGTGTCACATTACAGTGTTGTAGCCTGCAGTGTTATCTCTGGATACTATTACTGAAATGTGTTGCAGTAAAAAGTTCTTATGTGTTCATTTTTTAATGTATAAATTTAAAGTGTTCTCATTGACCTGTAACTGTGAGTCACTATTGAGAGCAATATCTAACAAATGTTTTCTGTTTTCCATTTAAGCTTTTAAATTTGCGCCAATCTGTTTTTGATTTTAACTGATGACGAGTACAGATACCTTGAAGGGGCATCTGCATGCCTGATGAGCGACTAGGAGACGGACCCTGAAGACAAGGAAACATGGAAAGTGCATCCACCTGAATGGAGGGCAACAAGACTCACAGACATTTTAGAAAGGATCCCGCACCAACTTGTCGAGCTACAAAAGAAGTCCTGCAGGATGGTGCATCGCAGAGTTCCTAGTGGCGTATACAGCAAGAGGAAGCCTCCAACATCCATCAGATACATTTATTTGAAATGAAACTATAGATTGTGTGTTTTTAATAAAAATAATAATACAAAAAATCTTTTTCATGTCAGATATATTTTCATTAATCTGCACAGTTATGTAGATGCAAAACACACCTGATTTATTAGATTACTTTGGAAAAACTATTCACATAATAATACTGATATTACTGAAGTAGGGCCGTTTCAAATATCTGGGGGGCATCCATCAGGTTTGGTCGGTGTATTTCCCATTTTCTGAACACGATCCTCCACAGTTATGACCAGTTTGCAGAGAGATCTAAAGTAGGGTGTGTGGGGGATGAATTGCGATGTATTTTCTGGATACCTTGCAGATGGTTATCCATATTTTGGGATTTTCCAGGATTCATTTTGTCCGTTTACGGGGATATCTGAAAATGGAATCAGTCAGTTATGTGATTTTCCTGTATATTGTCCGTATACATCACAGCATCAGATGGCACCGAGTCTTTGTACTTTGAGTCCAGCGTTTGTGCTAACATGCTGAGATTCCTCAAATTGTACAGGCATTGAATAAGAGGACAATTTCATAATTAAATCACCTACATAGAAAAGTTAATAGATAGCCAAAATTATTAAAGTTCATTTCAAGAGAAGCTGGATGTTTACACCAGAAATCATCACAATTAATACAATAACTGAATATTTCAATTGCTCCATCCATGTTGTTCAACTGACATACCATGAAAATTTTGTTAAAAAAAATCTAATTTTTTTGTTCTCTTAAAAAATAAGCCATTTTTCTTAAGAAAAAAAAAACTTACTACAGAGCTACACATAATCACATGTACTGCAACCATGAATATTACATTCTGGTGTATATAACCCCATATATATATAAAATGTAAGCTGAAAACATTGGCAGTGGATCAGTAGGATGTAAAAATAACTGCCATCTTTGATGTCATCCACATCTTGCCAGCATGGCTTAAAAGCCTTAATTCAAGTTTATCGCTTACTGCCATCTTCACATTTAACAGGGCAAGAAGAGCCCAATTTAGGCAGATTTGTGGGTGTCTGGGTGGAACTAAGTATGAACCATCAGTATTGTGTCTGGGAGGCAAGAATTTTTCTTTTTCCCTCTCTCATTCACTGCAGTGTGAGTTGTCTCCTCCCCTGGAGGTGATTGCAACAACTGCACTAACAAGAATTGGAATGAGTTTATATTGAAATCGGATTTAATAGGATTGTAACTGGAACTGGATTCATTTGACATGTTTATTCCCTGTTTGAGATGCATGAGAGCAGCAAGTAGATGCATGTTGTGAAATGGTAATATATAAAGAATATTAAACCAGTTATCTTATAAAGCCTTTAATCCATTGTTGCACCTACTTTTTATCCAGGTGTCTAAGGAAACAAAGTTCACAATGTTTATTGTAGGTCAGTGACCTATACTGCATCTTATGCTGCTCTGATGTTCTGCCAAATTTTGCTGAATACCTGTACTGAACTGAGGTGCCTCATTGTCTTTATCGTTCACAGTATGGTCATTTGCATTTATGACAGCTGGGAAAGCTGATCTTGGGTACATATAACATATAATACATCTCAAAAATCTAAAATTCAAAGGTTGCACAAAGTCCTTTACAATTGTTTTGGTGCACTAAACATGATAAAAATGATCAGAAAAGAAAAAAAAAAAAAAAAAAAACATAAGCAGCCCAAAAAGCAATGTAGTGTCTGTGCTCATGTCGAGGCAGTAAAAACCCCAGCAGCTTCAGAGGTTTTGAAGTTTGACTCTGAATGAAAAATTAGCCATTATGAATGAAAACTACAAAGTCCAGAGTAAGTGTGCCTATGAAATATGAAATTTGTATGCACATACATGGGGGTGTAGATAAATCAAAGGAACATATGTCAAAACAGTTCCAGAGCCCCTGCCAACACTTGATATCTGATGGAGGCCTGCCCACAGCCTTGGCTTGCCTGCAGACCCTTCCCCAGCTCACAGAAATCTGATCAGAACCTTTGAGCAGAGAAACAAAAAGATATCTTCCACTCATTATGGATATAACTTTTTTTTCCAAAGCCAATTCTCATCTGACTAAGCTAGATTCCTTTGGGCAACAACCCTGACAAGGCAATCAGATTTTTTTATTATTATTACTTTGAAAGGCTTTTCCTATGGGGCCTCACACTATAAACAATGCAGCACTCTAACATAGTCCAAATGGTGTGGCATACTGACAAACTGCTCTGAAAACAATGCACACACAAAGCAATACACTGACTTTTTCCCTCTTCACTTTCAGTACCGTGCCAAGTATTTCTTTCCATTAAGAAATTATGTACCATCTGCCTGCTATACATGACATTAAGAATGCCTGTCTTATTTTGCATAATTAATCAGAAATTGTACTTTTACCAAGGAATCACAGCACGAAAAACATAATATTAAGCAAATGTTGATGTTTGGAGTTGTTCTGAGTGACAGGTTTGCCATGCATTCCAAAACTGATTTATATACAGGGGAAATGTTGAATAAGGAGAGCAATAATGCCCAAAAGTAGAGAGGGTGTTATCTTAGATATCATATGAAACGATTTGATCAATGATGCTCTGGAAGGTGACAGTGAAGCAAGTCAGCATTAACAAATGTGGAAACCATGAGAGGCATTTATTTGTTCTTCAAGCAACCAAGAAAATTGTCCAGAACAAAGACCATGCAGTTCAATCAATTACTCATCACTATGTTTGTCTAAACTGACATGTCATTATACTGACCTGCATTCATAAAAGAGGCAGGCGCTTTGTGTATACAAATGGTTCAGAACAAGCATAGCGGAATATATTTTTTATGTAAGATATGAACAGCACAAAGTTCATGTCACACTGGATCCCCCATTTACACCTGCGAAAGAAGGCATAAAGACCATGTAGTTAATATGTATATACAGAGCAGTGTTTGCTTATTATTACACCATTATTCCACCAATGTTAGAGTTTTGCTGCAAAAGTGCTTAAGTACGCTGAATGAGGAAGATTTTACTCAATGACAGGCCTGATGCTGATTGAACATGCTAAATCAGCTGAAAATAATGTTGACAGGGTCAGACAGTGCAGATGGTGCATTACATGCTGAAGAGACAAGAAAGACAGATGTTCAACACATCCTGCAGGTGTTCTCCACAGTCAGTTTTCTATTTGGTGTATAATGCCTCTTATAAAGAACAATCTGGAAGATGATCTACAGAACAGTTTAGAAAAGGGCAGTAACTTTCAAAATATATTCAGCTGATGATTCGGTAAACCATCTGTCTGTTCTCACTTTCTGCTGTTTAACTTTAACCAATCACACAAAGTTAGTTCTTAAATTGCTGAAACTATTTGGGAAAAAATCAGTAGTCATTTTTCCACAGCTAATTTGCCAAGCTCTGTGTCATAAAACAGTAGTTTCTTGTTTAATTTCTTTTGAAAAATAAAATCCAACAATGCCGTTTCTGTCTGATGTGAGGCAACAATTTTTTTATAAATTGAAAATCAAGCCAAGTACCTGAATTCCACTAAACAAAATGGTCAAGATAACAACAAGAGCAAACAAATTCACAACTAAACTATTTTTTGGGGACAAAGAAAAAGGAAAAAAAAATACAATAGATGATGTCAAAGAAGCTGAAATAATTTTTCTGTTTTTCCTTTTCAGAAAGTTGAATAAAAAAGTTTTGAGGGTTACTTTAGTAAACAGGTTCAAGGGGACAACTTCTTTTCCCTTATAATGCCCTCAGTGGACACGAAGAATACACTGACAGACAATCAGATTTCCTCCCACACACACACACACATACACATCAAGTTAGTGCAGACTGCAATGAGCATCTCAGGTGAGAGATAGTCAGCTTTAGTGAGGAGCGATTACAGATCCCTTTGGTCGCCATGGAGTTACTGATGATTGATGTGATTAATAAAGCTGTTGTCATGGCGCCCTCTATGCCACTGACTGCAGGCCAAAAGACACAGAGAGGGAGAGAGAAACAGGAATTGACTGAGAAAGAGAGACATAGTCTAAAGGCACTCATGCATCTAACTGTGATTTACCCTGTTACATCTCTAAGACAATCAATCAACAGAATATTATTTTACACACATCACCTCATGTGAACACTCAAGAAAAAAAAAAAAAAAAGTGTCTTCACAACACAGATGAGCCATGTAACCCACGCTGATATCAAGTCCTACCAATATGGCTAATCAATTTTTTTACTGAAAAAGTAATTTGGGTTTTCTCTGCCTGTGGGAATTTTTCAGTGTACTAATAAAATCTTTTTTTGTTCTGTTTTGTTTTTTACATCACTTAAAAACACTTCTACTTTGGTTCCACCTTTACATATTTAAGTTCAAGAAGCAGAATAAAAGGTTTGGTTTTAAAATACTGAATAAATAAAATAGTTTTTTACAGCATCCCTTTATTCTTGAGTAGTTCCACCCAATTTAAACAGAATTTCCTTTTAAAGTCAGATGAAAGCATACACCTTTTATTTATTTATGTATTTTTATTGACATTCTTACCATTTTTGGAGTAGTAGCGTAAAGTTCAACATCATGCACCCAGAATGCATCAAAGCCAGGGGTTCAGATAGGGGCAGACAGGAAATCAGACACATTAGCTTCCAGTGAGTTTCTAAATATGCAGATTTGCGCTCATTGAACCACATAAACATTACGTCATTAATTGTTCAAAATGTCTCAGTGCTTTATTTTCATCATAGATGGTGGACGCCACAGATGTTGGAACGAAATTGCGGTGCAGCCAGAAGCTGCAGTGTGAGTGTGACGCATTCTGGACGCTCTATCAAAAATAGAATCAACGATGTTTAGCAGAGAGCCACGACAAGGCACTTTTGGGACATTTCATTGTGGTGCGCCCAGTGTGACTCAAACCACTGACTAAAATGGGCAAGTATAACACAGTATAACACAACGTAGAAGCACCCGGTGTAAATTGGGTGTGACAATCTGAGAATACTATGTTCATGAAAAAGTCATCTCTGCACATCATAAATTTTTGTCTCGAAATAATTTTGAAAATGTGTTAGGCCTGTCTGTTTCTATAAAAAAAATAAATAAATAAAAAAAAAAAAAAAATTGCACACACTTTGAAACTTAGATCTTAGTGAAAAACAAGGTCTGCAGTGGACTTGCGACCTCTCCAGGGTGAACCCTGCCTCTCACCTGTTAATTGCTGGGATGGGCTCCAGCTTCCATGCGGCCAAGGCTTGAATTACACTGGAGCTTTTGGTGGAGCCTTTGTTGGGCATGCAACGTGACTTCGCACATCATGTACATGCACGTATATATTAGTAGACGTAGCACGGTCAAAAATATAGTTACTACAAAAAAAAAAAAAAATAAATAAAAAACTCTACTGCTACTGTATGCAGCTTGTTTAATCAAAAACAGGGACAGAAAGTTCTTTTAACAACCACAGAAGAAAGCATATAACGTGTTTTTGTATGGAAGCTCACGGCACGCTACAAACAAACAACTCTGCTGTCCATGGTGCTGAAGGAAACGGAACAGATCACATTTGGAGGATTTAATTCATTAAATAAAATAAATAAATAAATAAAACACAAAGCTGACAAATTATTGCTATTCTTTTCATGACACATCAGGGACCTTTTTAAAAAATTTAATGTAACCTGAGAGTGAAAGCTCCCCCTCAAAATATCAGCTGTATGTCTTTGTGAGAGCTCCTGTGCCTTTTAGGTGAGCCGAGCTCCCCACAACTCCCTCTTAATTCGAACCCTGCTTGTGACCCTCATTTGGATTAAACGGTACAGAAAATGAATGAATGAATGAATAAAAACAAAGCCCTCGAATGCTGTTAGTTTATTAAAAATTTTATGGTGTGTGTATGTGTGTGTGTGTGTGTGTGTGTTCATTTGCCTTCTTCCTGAATGATATGACTTCCTGACTTTCACATTTTCTTATAAAAGTGTAGTCTGCTAGCCTTAGTTTAGCTTAGCAAAGAGATTAACAGCCAGACACATTTTGCTACCATCATACATCTCTTCCTTTTTTCATGTGTTGCACAACTCTACAACTAATAAAGAGGTAGCGAAATTCAATTTTTTTCATCGAAAATAAATAAATACTAAAGCCCAACAGCATGGTACTGAAGATGTTTCCAGGCTTTATGTTAGACTAAGCTAACAGCTGCTGCCTGGCTTTAGCTAGCCTACATACTTTATCTAGAGAAGAGTCTTGGCAAAAAATAAATTATTATATTTGCAAAAGTGATAAAGCAGTTTTAATGAGATCTGAACTTTCAGAGAAATGCTATTAATATAATTTTAAAGATCAATATCATTATCGTTTTAATCATCATACTATTCTTAAGGTTGGAAAATATTTTAAGGTTTGGTTTATAGTATTGTTTTTTGTTGTGTTTTGTTTTATGTAAATGCCAGTATAATTTGCATTTGGCTTACTGTTGTTCCCTTGTAACTGGACATTTCTAAGTTCCTCTTGTCTATACGAAAGGTGGCCACCAGTGATTTTTCTTTTTTTCTTTTTTAGACCTGAGTTCTAGCTTACTGAATATATGAATTAATATAATGTTTCAGCCAGTACCTGCAGGGGATTTTTGCTTTAATTATTGTTTAATGGATTAAATAATACAATTACTTTAATCAAGAAGAACTCTGAAAGCAAATAGTAAGTCTTACTTGACTGAGCAGGATGAAATTGAAGTGTTTTTCAATTTGCTTTATGTTCTTTGACATTTCAAAAACAATATGTTTTGTCAGCTGCATTTTAAATAGCTCCAAAGTTCTTGTTTTTATTGGTTTAAGTCTCTCATAGCTGAATGGTGCAAAACTTTGGTTTGATTGATGTGAGTTCGCCTCCATGTCTAAACAGCACAAAGCAGAGGAACATAACGCCATTATCCTTCATAAATGGTGGTGTGCGTTGTAATTAAGAAGGAAATTAGCTTGATGTCTGCTCACACCTGGTGGAGCTGAATAGCTGAGATAATGATGGGATTGTTAAGCTTTGAGCTCAGCTGTCTGTTCATATGTTGGTTCTCTAATTCTAGCATGAACAATCAGAGGAATAAGCTATTCCAGTTTTGACCCAATGATGGAGCCAAGATAATTTGATTAAATATATCTGAGAACTGTAAGTTCAATTCAAATCATTGATTCATTTTCAGAAGACATTTCCCATTCCTATGAATATGTTTTCCAGAACATGTGCTCTGTGCAATACATCGTATCTGTGTTTTGTTGCACTGAGATGAAGGGTTGTCTAATGCAATGATACGTTAATTTGAAGCCACATTTGAGACGATTTTGTGGCCTGCTGAGTTTGGAAATTAGCAGAACTGTGTCATTTTATTGCTCTAGACAGCTGGTGCATGTGATGTCTCCCCCCTATTAACTGAGAACTGAATCTGAGAAAATCAATATCCTGTGCGATGAGCAATAACACAGGGAAATGCAAGATGCACCGTTTGTTGGATTATACCTAGAAAAATATCCAACTGCTGCATCATAAGCTCAGATGGCAGTTCTGTGAATGCACTCTGATATTTGAGTTTTTATTGTATCACCATGGCAACTACAAAGGAAAGGAAAAAAAAAATGTGTAGCCTTTTTTATTGTGACACAAACTAAATCAGACATTGTCCTGGACAGGGACAGGGAGGCCTGGGGGTCCACCTGGCTGTGAATGTAGGCCACTGGGTGAGAAGGAGGAGTAATCTCAAAGCACCCTCGTTCTCCCCATGCCAGGAGGTAGTCCTAACCGTTGGCGATTATTGCAGGCATGATAGGCTCTACTCCTCTGCTCTGACATGTTAATATTATATGAAACTGTTAGAGATGACAATGAGCCTGAGGCAAGAGGGAGACATTGCATTTTTTTCTTCCCTCTGCAAGACCCCCCCCCCCCCTTTTTTTTTTTTTTTGTTGCCCCTCCATCCTTGCTAGTGACTTTAAATAACTCATGGCCTCATTATCTAAATAGGCAGGGGAAAGCACACAATAGCACATAATTAATTTGATTTTGGTGAATTTAGTTCATATTCTATTTACACAGAGCTCTGTATTAACTTTTCTACCCAGGATTCCACCAGTGATTCCGATTTACAGCCCTGTGTTAATGACGTTCGTGATTTCGATGGTGGGTTAGCATGTGTACAGAGTCAGACTTTTGATATGCTTAATTTATAATTTAGTGTAGAAACTACAGAGGGATGTGCTGAAACCTATGCAAGTAATCTATACCATATTAAGATATTTATACTGCATTGTGTGATTACACCACCAAAACACTGGTTAACAGCTAAAGTTTCCTACTGTGTTACCACAAACAATTCCAAAACAATTTAGCAACATTTACTTTTTACCGAAATGACTTTAAATAAAATGAGTCAATAGTGATGTAAACAATAATGAAGTAAATTATGTCAGTGAGACTATAACGTTTAACTTCATTATGATGCTTTTTTGAGCATCTGAAGAAAAAAGAACAAAAGAAAAAAGTTAATCAGACATGTTTCCACTAAGTGGTTGCATAATCACAGAGGGTGCTAATAGGCTATTTGGCTAATGGTTGTAAGTTAGTAGAAGTATTTGTCTATAGTAGAGCTAAATCCATGTGTAGTCAGAACTAATTTAGTTTTTAGATTTAGTTATTTTCTTTAAAGACAGAATCGTTAGAAATGTTAGTGTCCACAGAAGACCACTGAAAATGCTGTAGTATATATGCCAGGCTTGTATGTTGTGCTGTAACACTGCCAAAGAAATACACCAAAAACAGAGAATCCCCTGTGGAGCTTGACTGTGCATTGCAGTTTTCTTCTGGGGTTTTTTTCCAGTGGAATTTTTGCTGGAAATGATAAATTAGCCTGTTTTTTTTTTTTTTTTGTTTTTTGTTTTTTGTTTTTTTCTTTTTGTTTTTTTTAAGTTGCAGAGGATCCAGAGATTCCAGTTTTAAAGATTGCTGCTCCCAGTACCACTGTTGTCTTTGTTAAATTTCTTTTATAATATGTTTTGTGTCCACAAAGTTTCTTATGTGTAAATAGCACCGAGATGCCATAAATTATTACGTTGTCAAGCTAGGGCTGTTTGTAAAAAGTTGTGTCAATATGCATGATCTATTAATCTTTATCATCAAAACTGGCTGGTGTTATCATGGCGCATATTTCTAGTTTTATATGGCACAAGTGTAGACTCTCACAATTTGACTATTTTGGAGGTGTGTATTTTTTCCAAGTTGGTGCAGTGGGAAGATCATTGTGCTTGGTAATAACATCACATACCTTTAGGTGCTATAAATTCCTAGACAACTGGAACACAGTATGTGCATAAACTCGTGCAATGTAAACAAACTTATGAAGAAGAATATGTCAGAGAATTGAGCTTAAAAGGAGATATTTGCATGTTGACACCACATCACGGTCAGTAGCCTCTGCAGCATGAAAGCAACACTTTAAACCACCATATTTAATTGCTGTTTGCAGAATTTGCAATTGTGTGTTAAAAGAGAGATGGCGCTATGGCATCATCCATTTAGGAAGCTCTGTATGGGTTGTAAACATAGGGGAAAAAAAGGGTGACATTCTCAGATTTAATCACATTGGTACCATTGGTATTTCAAAAATGAGCATTTTTTGGACTCGTTGGTTTGATTTGGACAAAATGTCCAAAAAAATAAAAAGTCATCTAAATCTAAATATAAATATAAATCCGTGTACATGTAGACATGGGCTGGAACCAAAAGTCAAGGAAAAAGCAACAGGAGCTACATTTTTTATTTATTTTTTTTTTTTTTATTATTATTTTTTTTTTAACATTTCCATTCACTCCCATTGGTAGAATAATGATCATTCCATCAGCATTATGAGAAAGCAACAGTACAAATTCCTCTTATACCTATTACATGCTTATGTTTTTTTTTTTTTTTTTTTGTGGTTTTATATATTGTTGGTATTTACTTTGTACCATGCAAAGCAACATGTCATGTTTACACGGAGTATGTAACAAAATAATCATTATTGTGTTTTCTTTGAGTGTGTGATTCTTGTTCACACAAATGTCTCAATAGAGATGATCACAAAACGGTGTATAGCTGAAAACACGAGTGGGATGTTTAACCAGGTCTTCTCTTTAACATCTGCCCTATCAGGGGGTTCAGCCAATGAGCTTGTCGCTAGTTTTAATGATAAAATGTTAAATATTATGACTGCTATTGCTCCTATTAAGGTGAACGTTGTCTCTGGAAGAAAAAAGTCTCCATGTAGAAATTAGTTACCATAGCTACGCAGATGACACACAGATATATATTACAATGTCACCAGGAGACCTAGGCCCCATACAGGCTCTTGGTAAATGCATTGAGGAGATTAATGACTGGATGTGTCTGCATTTTTTTTTAATTAACAACAAATCTGAGGTGATTGTCTTTGGAGCCAAAGAGAAATGATTAAAGGTCATTACAGAGCTTCTGTCACCTAAAAACCACCAACCAGGCCAGAAATCTGGGTGTATTGATGGACTCAGACATTAATTTTGAGAAACACATTAAGTGAATTACAAAGTTAGTCTACTATCACCTTAAGAGTATATCAAGGGTGAAAGATCTGATCTCTCAGCAGGACCTGGAAAAACTAGTCCAGCTTTCACCTTTAGTTGGCTTGATTATTGTAACAGTGTTTTTACAGGTTTTGCCTAAAAAATTAATTAGACACCTTTCAAAACTCTGCTGCTCAAGTCCTCACTAAGACCAAGAAAGTGGACCACATCAGTCCAGCTCTGAGGTCTTTACACTGGCTGCCTGTTTGTCAGAGAATAGACTTTAAAGTTCTGCTGCTTTTCTATAAAGCTCTAAATGGTTTAGGACCAAAGTATATCAGTGACCTCTTGATCCTGTAAAAACCTGCCGCGACCCTCAGGTCATCTGGTTCCAGTTTCTTATCAGTTCCCAGAGTCAGAACCAGACATGGAGAAGCTGCATTCAGCTTCTATGTTCCACATGTCTGGAAAAAATTCCCAGAAAGATCAGCTGAAACACTCAATTTATTTAAATCCAGGTTAAAGACCCACCTGTTCTCTGCTGCATTTCATTAGTTTTTATTTAGAAGTCAAAATCTACATCTGGTTCTTTTAAGCTGGAATCATGTTTTAATATTGTTTTTCCCTACACTGGAACTTTATTTCTTGCATTTTATCTATTTTATTTTAACATCTTCCTTCTGTTTTTATTTCATTAATTGCATTTCTTTTAATCTTTTTTTTAATGCACTTGTATTGCTTTCTGCACCCTGCTGTAATGTACAAGACAATTATACAATTGTCTTGTACATGACATGTGCTGTACAAATAAATTTGCCTTGCCTTGCCTTGCCTATGAAACACACTCGTGTGTGTCATTGCAAAGAATGGTTAAGTTAGATTTCTGAAGATATAAGGCTTTTGTAATACATAAATGCCAAAGCTGCAGGTTTTGTTTAGACTATATAATGAATTATACATCTATTTTTTTTTCTTTACTTTTTTTACTTTTTCTGTTCTTCCACAGCATCAACCCAAATATTCTGTTGCATTAGCATGTTTTAGATAGCATCTATGGATCCTCTGCTGCTACCTACAAAATTGAACATTTCTGACTTTCAAAGCACCTCACTTTCTCCTTGTAGTTCTCTATGCAGTATCTCATGCATAATCTGCCCCATCTCCCCCACCCATCTCCTTCCCCCCCCGAATCTTGATTCATTCCTCCAAGGACACATTCACTTGGTCATTATCTTCTTCCTGCTGGCATAAATTTGAATCCTTTATACACAGACAATTCAAAACATAAACATTTAAAATCTCCTATTCGGCCAAGGGCACCTGTTTAATGAATTCAAGTAGAGCTAAACATTTCTTTATAATCTGAGAGCTTCTGTCACAAAACTGGAAATGCACACAGATGTGCCACTTTTACCGTTGTTCATGTAAGAGGAACTATACCTCTGATGCAGCAGCAATAAAGTTAAAGTTGGGAGGGGGGGTCAGAAGGTATCAGGGTTTCGGTTTATGACACAAATATGCTGGTGTTTAGTGAGGGATGTTGGATCATATATTAGGTTGCTGCAGTATTGGTCTGTCACTGAGCTGAGGTAACCATGGCAACAGGCTGGGAGACAGAGGAGTGAGAGTCAGAAGGCTGAAGTCGGTGGGCCTTCAGCTTTTGAACACCAAGAGAGATTAGCTCAGAGCAAAACCCGTAAAACTTGCTCTGCACACAGCTCTTTGACGGGTATTGATGTTG
This sequence comes from Melanotaenia boesemani, assembly GCF_017639745.1. NCBI lineage: Eukaryota > Metazoa > Chordata > Actinopteri > Atheriniformes > Melanotaeniidae > Melanotaenia > Melanotaenia boesemani. Next base: position 31,507,165 of record NC_055688.1, on the reverse strand, counting down.
GAGGGGGTGGAATTCAAGAGCAGAGGGGGGTGCACAAAGTTTTTAGGCTAAGATCCAACCAAATAGTTGACGCTGCAAGTGCATCCTCTTCAATGCAGAGCAGTGTGAACTGTAAAATTATAGAGGGAAAGCTCAGAACAACTGACAACATATTTAAAGAATCAATAAAGATTAAATAATCCTGTGATCATGGTAAGCATGGTGTTTTGCATCAGTTATGAGCAGTGGATTAATCTCAGAATAATTATATTGATGATAGATGTGACACTCATTGCCATGATTTCTGCATCAGATTGCCATGGCAATAGAAAACAATGAGCAAAAGGGAGATAAAAGAAGAGTGCCACTTACATAACAAACCAAGGGCAATAAGTGAGGAAACTCAATGATCAACAGAGTGAAAATGCACACGAGTGAAGAACAAGGAGAAAAAAAATCGATAAGAGGAAATCTAGACAGGAGTTTGAAAAGCGAGAGATCAAAACGGATATCAGAACTATACAGAGGTAAAAACAAGAGGGAGAGGGATTGATATCTAATCCTTTAGAGTGCCTTTAGCCTAGCTTAAGAGGTCAGGAATGCAGTAAAATATGATATCGCTTCAGAGTGCTGTGTGGACAGGGTGTTGTGGTAAATACTGGAGCAGAGATTATTTACTGACTTGTGTTGTGAAATAAACATGAGGAATCATCAGAAGGTTTCTCTTTACTTTCTCTCTCTCTCTCTCACTCTCTCTCTCTCTCTCTTAATCCACCTACTCAAGTAAAACACGACACCATTCCCCCCCTCCCTACTCACCTCTGACTTTATGCAATTCCTCCAGGATAGATACCAAGGTGATGTTCATACTAATGGTGGCAACGCTGTTAACATGGTGAGTGTTTTTTGGCCACAGTAAAGATCTTTTAGATCACTTAATCATTTCACACTGAACTGAAATCTGCCTTGTTTTTCTACCTTTTTCTTGAACTAAACTATTAGTGGCAAAAATAAAAAGCTGAGTTATTATCAACATCTGGCATCACTCCTCATTGCCGTGACCCCAACTTTTAACAAGACAGCATGGGAAGATTCAGTAATACAGTGTGACATCTTAATCCGCTTTGTATTAACACTTCAAGCTCTCAACAAACTGAAGCTGATTTGATCCCTTGTAGGTTATTGGTGCAACAAATGCAACACAGTAGTGGTGTTTTTTTTTTTCAATTCGGATGATGCATAATTTGGGTTAAAAAGCAGTACCTTGAAAGGGATCGTCCTTTGTTGTTTTATCTTCTTTTTTGTTTTCCTTTTATACACTCACACACACACACACACACACATATATATATATATATATATATATATATATATATATATATACATACTTATGTATATAGGCAACCAGTGTGACATTTGAAGAATTGTCTGTGGTAATACAGAGAAGTTTCTTTTCATCCAGGTCACACATAGCTATAGATTGTCTCCAGTGACGTGCGGTCTGGGGAGGCAGGTGAGGCAGTGCCTCACAAGTCACAATGAAGAAAAAACATACAATAAATATTAATATTTTCCACTGATCTGTGGTAAAAATGCATTTTCAGTATGACTCGTTTTGACAGTTTATTAAGTAAAAATTGCCAAATTTATTTCCCGATCAAATCCAGTACAGAAACCCCGGTGGAGGCACGGGCGTGCTGTGCCTCAGCTCTGACTGTGCCAAAAAAATTGGATCATTTCATTATTATGATCATTGAAAATCCAGATCATAATTGTGATTAAAATTTGATTATTAAACCAGCCCTACTAGAGGGATCAATAACTGGCCATGGTCAAACTGCAGACAAGGTAAGAAAATTGTAGGATAAAGGTGCTGGTCAAATGTTTAACATTTTACTGTGTGTGCTCGTGTGAGCTCTTTTGCTAGGGACTGCATGTTGTCACATTATGATGATGTCATGATTTAATGGTTATTGACTGTAATTTGTATCCAAAGATTTCCTTACAGAGCTATAGTACAGTTTCAGTTTAAGAAAAACCCCATAAAGTTTTGTGGAGCTAAAGAAAGTTGCCTACACCACAGACTAAAACTAGCTGTTGTAAAAAGAGTAAGTTGTATGCAGCTGTAAGTGTTTGGTTCAGAAGATAAGTGCTGTACTGTTATCATTTAGGCAAAAGCATATCAGTTAGAACCCACAAAACTTCAATCAATGTCTCATTTCAAATACATGGAAAGAAACATAACCTTGTCACAAAATTATTTCCCCCTAAAGCATAGCACCTCACTCTTCTTGAGATTGTATTGAGCTGCGTAAAGGAGGATAAATCTTGGATGGCACAAAATTTCCTGAAGTTAAATCAAAATATAACTGAGGTCTCCTTATTTGGGCCTTCAAACCCCTGTGTCAATTAAAGCATCCAACTTGGACCTCTGGAAACATACAAAAGAACCCATCAGTAAAAAAAAAAAAATGGAGTTATTTTTGATAGGGACACATAAACATCATTACAACACAATTTTAGCTTCTCTTCACTGGCTCCCAGTCTGTTTTAGAGTGGATGTTAAAATTTTAATGTTTGTTTTTAAGTGTTAAAATGGGCTAGCCCCCTCTTATCCTTCCAGCCTTTTAACAGTACCCATCCCTTCAAGAACCTTGGGATCTGCTGATCAGTTGCTTATAGTTGTCCCAAGGTCCTGATTAACACACAAGTCTGGCAGAGCTTTTTCTATTGTTGGTTCCAAATCTGTGAAATCGCCTTCCTCTCCACAACAAGATCTCACCAAAAGTGGATATTTTTAAAACTCATTTAAAACTTTTGAAATGCATGTTAAAGATTTTTTTTGTTTGACCATTATTAATATTATGTAACTTCTGTGTCACAGTTTTCCAGCAACACAGTTGTCCAAAGTACATGTGATCTGATGCAACTTGGAGACAAATAAATTGTTTGTGACAAAAAAAAAACTGTTTTATGTGGTAGATGACCAGGGAAAATAAATGACAAACCTTGAAGACAGATGTGCAGTTTGAAATATTCAACATACATGCAAAGGCTTTGAGTAAACATAGGGCTATATGAACACACACAAACACATGATTCCTTTGAGCATTCCACTGTGGATGCCAGAGGCTTTGCCTACAGGCAAGAGAAATAGAGGAGGTCTCTCTGACTTCTTAGCCTGGAGCTGTTTTCAGCATCCCTAACGCAGATTATAAAGACGCTACCTTGACTTTTCCAAAATAAAAAAAAAAAAAGGCAACGTTAAAACTACCAAATATTCCAAAAAAAAACATATAATGTGTATTAGTCATCAGTGTGGATAGGCTTACCCAGAGTGGCAATAGACTTCTGTAGACTTCTATAGAAAGAAAGAAAGAATAAGGAAGTCAGATGTGGTTTACAGAGCTGCAGACAGGTTCAAACACCAATAATAACACACCAATGCAAAAATAACAAAGGTATTACTATAAAAATCTGAATTTCGTGTAATGTGGGTGAGACAGTTTTAGGCATGTAGGTGCCTTGTAACATTGATAAATTGAATTCACCAAAACTTTTATTGTGGAGTTTGTGACAGTTTTCAAAACATTGCCTTTAGAATTTTTATACTCGGGTTTAAACAAACAAAGTTATTACTGATGCTATTTTAAAAATCTGACTTTGGAATTTTGTCAAGTGAGAGAGACACTGTAGACACCACCAGTAAGCCTGCATTTATCATAAATTTACTGCAGTTATTGGCAGGTTTTTTTGTTTCCACATAAAGATTTTGTTGGTTATTAGATTTGTCCTTTGCTGGTGCTGTATCAGTATGCCTGATTTTATTTCCTGGTAGTAAGCTATATTAAGTAGAATTTTACTAAAACATTTAGCTTTTCATCTGTAACACTGATATGGTAAATACAGGTGGAGTTAAATATCCTTTAACAGACAGCAGCATCAATGCAGAGACAGCCTGGCTCTGCTCAATTAATGTGGATATCATTAGTTAAAAAACATTTTGATTATGAAAAAGAGTAATCATTTAATGTTTATCATTGCCTGGAGAAACTCCACAGGTGTTGGGACAGGATTCCTTTGCCTTATGCAGCTAAACAAGTTTCACAGACAGCCTTGGGTAAACCTTCTCATAGACACAAACATCTCCATGGTCAAGCATATCTTTTTTGATAAAATTGTAAATGTTGTTATCATAATTTCTGCTTGTATAGGTGTAGAGCAACCAGTTTGACTGATCTTAAGTCCACGGAAGAGCTGTGTTATGTCTTGGAGGAATTCAGTGGCTTTATTATACTGTTCACATAGTGGTGAGAGGACATGATGTCCAACCAGTGGCTCCCTGCTCCAGAAACCATGCTGTTATAAGGTTAGAAGGAGGTTACTGTTCCTGCTCTACCATGTATTTCAGACCTGCACTTGTTAAATTACTGAAGAGATTCATTGCAGGTCTGACCTTTTCTCAAAATGACTGAGCTGAAGGTAGGCTGTCTTTTTCTACTCTTTCAGGTGGAATTATAAATTTTTTGTTCACGCACAATGATTGTCTTCATCTTCTTCTTCTTTCCCTTAGTTGGATTATGACTGCCCACGGCATTGCTGATGTTAACCACATAAATTCTTATGGAAGCTGTTCTCTAAAATACATCCAGGCTGACTGGCTTGTAATTTGCCCCGTTAGTGGAATTACCACTGAAAATCTAAACAACCTCTTTTAAATCTTGTGCTTGTCAACATGAAGGAATGTAAATGTGTTGCTCTCCCTGTATGCCCAGGCTATGTCACATCCTCAGAAGGCTTCCCTGTTCCTCGGCGCAGCACCATGCTTGGTGTGATTGCTATCTCATCCAGTTAGCGCACGTTCCCTCTCCATCTCTGTGAGACTGTATAGTAAAATTATATTGTATAATAAAAAGTTTTATTGTATAGTGTTTGGTTGAAGGCTGTGCAAACTAATTTTATTTAATCTAGTATTAACCAGAAAATGTTTTATTAATAATTTTAATATTTTCATTAATATTTTAGAATAGTTTTCTGGCTATAACCACAATGAACAGGGTTGCAGATGTGCTTGTTCAGTTCACATAATAAAAAGTGAAATATGATAAATACAATGTAGTAATACAAAATGGTGTTTCCTATAGATTTGAAGAATTAATCCCAAGTCATCATTCAAAGCATCTACAGCATTTATTTTCCTTAAAGTCATTTAAAACTCCTTTAAACTAATTTATTGAGATCATCTCTGCCATTCAGTTCATTTTCCATCTGATACCTGGCAGAGAGGACAGACAGACTGAATTAAGTCTTCCACAGCTGGAGTGTTTGGGGCAATAGTAGTAAATCCTGGGAATAAACAATAATATCATGGGCTTGGTTGATGGATTTAGATCTGATGGTAAACTCAAGCAGGGCATTATATTCTGGCACACTATGTAGGAGGACGAGATGTAGCATTCCCATGCTAGCATGCAGAGAAAAACAGTGAGATAGCTTTAAAATTGATGTTATACCTACAATGTTTTACCGCTGTGTATAATGTTATTGTAATCCTCTACAGACACGTTTATATTGATCAGTGTATTGCATTAACAAATATGACTTTTTCAGTACTGACTATAATCTGTAAATGTATGCAGTGATGTGTTTACAGTCTCACTTCTCTCAAAAAATTTTAAACTGTGATAAATGTTGTGTCTCTGCTGCTCCAAAAAACAAAGGGTTTGACAAAATTCATAGTCAGTGCAAGGCAAGGCAAGGCAAATTTATTTGTATAGCACTTTTCATGTACAAGACAATTCAAAGTGCTTTACATAAAACATTTCAGCAGGGTGCAGAAAGCAATACAAGTGCATTAATAATAAAAATAATAATAATAAAAAAGATTAAAAAGATTAAAAGAAATGCAATTATTGAAATAAACACAGATAAGATGCAAGAAATAAAATTTCAGTGTGGAGAAATAGTAAAGGGCATCAACACATAATCACAATAAAATAATAAATTACATTAAAATGATTAAAAGCAAGATAAGTTAAAAAGTGTCCATGCAGATTTCATGCATAGGCGCATGAGAAAAGAAATGTTTTTAACCTGGATTTAAAAATGTCTACATTTGGTGAAAGTTTAATCTCCACTGGAAGTTTGTTCCACTTGTTTGCAGCATAACAGCTAAATGCTGCTTCTCCATGTTTAGTCTGGACTCTGGTCTGGACTAGTTGACCAGAGTCTTTGGATCTAAGAGCTCTGCTAGGTTAATATTCTCTGAACATATCACACATGTATGACAGTGCAGTAGTCGGTGCACATTATTGATCAATATTGAGGGAACATTGTTAGGAAAATGCACATTTCTGTGCTTCCTCCTGTCAGAACCCATTCAAACTGACTGACAGCTGAGCTGTTTGGAACCTTTGACGGCTACATGAACCATGTGACCGCGTGTTGAAGAGTTCAAACAGTGTTATAACTCTAAAGCAAATGGCACTCAGCTTTCCAGTTCAAAATTAAGTGGTATGTGTGTGGAAACTTTTGACTTATGATCCTGTTTTTTTTTTTTTTTTTCCATCAATAAAACAACACATTGAGTAATTAGTAACTTGTTACATAAAACAAAATCAGTAATGTGCAAATATTTGTCAACTAAGTAATTACTTATGCAAATTTCTTGAATGTATTTAGAATAATTGATTAAGCAATCCAAAGCTGGTTTTATTAATGACCCTCTTTTCTCTTCCCTTGCTCTGTCCAAGTCTTGCAGAGACAATTTTTTAATTGCAGGGTTTTTGCAAACTCTGGTACAGTCCAGCCCCTAAGGAGCTGTACTTTCCTCTCCCCAAATATCAATCACTGGAATGAGATTGTCCCATTAAAAGAGCTTTAATAGGCCTAATCACTGAGGCGGGAGATGAATAGTGAATCAATTAAACAGATTTGTGTAATAAGAGACACTGATGTGACTTCACATTTCATTCAGGAAGATTTTAAACATGACTGACAGGCTTTTGTTCTTCATGAAGGTGTCCCTTTAGATTGGTTTTCCCCCTGCAGCTAATGAGAATTCCTAATGTAACCAGGTTGCAAGCCCTTGAAGCTGTTTGAAATTATATTTTTACAAACCACATGTGTATTACTCTGTTTTCTATTGTGTGAGCAAAAGTTTTCAATGGTTTTTGATTTTGCTCTCTGTTTATGTCCAACGCAAAGTTCTGACTGGGTTAAAGGTACAGTGTGTAAGAGTTACTGACATCTAGTGGTAAAAATGGGTATAGCAATGACTCCAAATGCCAAGCACTGCTGTGAATGGATGATGGCTCTCTGTGGCCAAAATTCTTCCAGTAATAAACATGTTCTCATCTGCAAGTGGATTCAGTGGCCCCAGGTGCAGCAATGACTACAGGCACTACAGATAATTATTTCAAAATTGTGTACACGTGTATCATTGTCTTCTGTGTGCCTTTCAAGGAGCAATTTTTCTATGACGGTGCTCTAGCTCCTATCAAACAAATCTGATACTGGAGTTTTAAGTTCAGAGGGTTCACACACCGTAGTAAAAATGGTGGCACAAATATGGCAGCTACCACTTATATAGAGCAAGTAGATATAAATGGCTCATTCTAAAAGAATAAAAGCATAACAGTTATTTCAGTAAAGTGATTATATACCAATTAAAGCATAGTTTCTAATGTTATGTTAACATTTTCAGTGATTGACCTTTGATCTCCGTACGTGCTGCAGCTTTAAACCTTTTTTTTCCTCATTCTTCTGAATTGTCCTAAAACTCTTCATTGACCATCAGTCTCTTACTGGCTCACTGCTATTATCCTGTCTTTACACATCACAGAGAGCTGTCAGCACCCAGACAAAGGTGATAACATTTGCAATGCAGATGACAAAGAAAATTGCTTATCAGATAGTTTCTTTTTTTCTCTTCTTGACAAGTCCGGTGGTGGATGTGTTCTTTTAGCAGAACCACTGCCATTGCTTTAAAGTTGTGCAACAATGGTATGGTAAGTCATTTGCTCTGATCTTTTATATTTGCATTCATACCACTTCAGAGGAGAGGATAGAAATTTTAAAACTGAATGTCAAAGTGACAGGATTTACCACAAGTACTATTATGGTAGCACATGTAATCTTCCCTGTGGGGGGTGGCACTACCAAGCACTGCCTTTAAGTTTCTTTTTCTTCCCTCTCTCTTTCTCTCACTTTCTGTTACAAAACAATGTCAAACTCTGCCTGTTTGCTATCTGTTTTTTGCTAGCATTTCCAAATGCATGACACAGCCCTTCTTACTGCATGCCAAACTGTCATAGGAATGGATATGTTGGATCTCTTAGCCTCACTTTAGCACCAAAGCTCATTTATGACCCTGCAACAGGTTTATATCTTGTATTGTAGATAAGCAACAGTAGATAGTATGAATTTATCTGCAATTACATACAACATAGTGAAAATTAAAAAAAAAAGAAAATAGGAGTACATAATTCAAATATCAGTACAAAAATCACTAGACAGTGAGACAAACATCAGGTTTGCATGACACAGAGAGATTTGTACCTCAAATATCTAAAAAAAAAAATCCATAATTATTCAGCAAAAGCACACCTCAGTCCAGTCAGAAATCCCTGGCGCATACTGTACCAGACTGCCCGTCTCAACTGACAGCTTCAACCACATGGCTTTGGTCTAGTTTTCTGCTCGACCATGAGTGGAAGGGAGAGAACAGAGAAACAGGGGGAATGGAGACAGCTGATGCATATTTCATCAAGGTACTGTGGACACTGAGGATAGTCTGTTGAGAGAAGGGGAGGAGGAGACTACATAGTAGCTATTCTCTTAGATTGTTGTTATATTAAATTATTTAAAAGAAAAAAAAAAAAAAAAAGATTTTTTTAACTTGGATTCCAGTTCACATTCGTGACCGATCCAGTCATTGGAAGTTACCTTTTACCGTATGTAAACAAATACATTATCTCATACCTGTCATGGCAACTGTGCTGCACATGGTGAGGAGACTAGTGGTAAATGTCAAAACCTCACACAGAATCATGAAATGCATCAAGGTCATCCAGTTACCAGAGAAGAGTTTCATATTATATATACAGCAGGTGTTTCAGAAGTCATAGGATATCATGCAGCACTCCAAAAAAGTACCACTAGTGACTGGCAAGTTCACAACTAATCCAACTCCATCACAGATAAAATACTGCATCATTTAAAGTGCATTTACACCAGCCATTCTGATTCAAATACTAGTTTGTTTCTTGAAAAGTCTGGTTTGTTTGGAGAGGTGTAAATGCACAAAGAAACTGATGCAAACGAAAGAAGCAACCTCTGGTCCACCTTCAAAAGTAGGTCTTGGTTCACTTCAATTGAACCAAATAGGAAGTGTACTACAACGCAAAGGACACTGTGGATTTAATGCAAAGCACTGTAGGTAAACAACTAAAACAAATACACATGTAGGATGATAGGTGGCTCTAGCCAGGAGAAATGTGGTAGGTTTTCTGTGTCCCTTGTCTTCTCAATCATTAATTCTTGATGCAGCGCCTCCTCTGGAGAGAAAGGGAAAACATTATGTAAAAGGTCTGGTTCGTTTGAGTGCAGAGTGAAACAAACTCAGGTCAGAAGAACTTTTGGATAGTCTAATGAACTCAGTTTAATTGGGCAGGAACTTCTAAAGGAATTGTACACCCTCCTTTGGTTTGGTTTGCTTTCACACTGCGCTTTAATCAAGCAGACCAAGTTGCCTGGGCAGTGTTGTGCAGTTACAACAACTTCTTACTAGGGGAGTATGGGGGTATTATCCTATCTTTAATCAAAAGCGTAATTATTTGCTTTGAGAGCAAGATTTCTAGTTCTCACGCTCAAATATCATCTTGCTCTCTCTCAAAACTATATTGTTCTTCCTTTCAAAACTCTGCACTCAGACTTGGTTTCTCTCCCTCACACATTCTCTGCTCTTCTTCTGCTCCGGATATTTTTTCCTCTCTCTTGGGTTGCTGAAAGAGCTGTCTGTCAAACCTCCTCCAGCCAATAGAATATGAGATAAATGACGGAGCAAATCGTCACTCAGAAGAGTCTGAGTGTGAGCGAAAGAGACCAAGTCTGAGTGCAGAGTTTTGAAAGGAAGAACAACATATTTGAAAGCATGAGAGGACTTTCTGAGTGTGAGATCAGAGTTTTGGTAGAGAGAGAAAGATGTTATTTGAGTGTGAAAAACAGACATCTTGCTCTCAAAGCAAACAATTACGCTCTTGTTTAAAGATAGGCTAATACTCCCATAGGGTAGTGGCTGGCAACTAGTGGCCCGCGGGCCAAAACTGGTCTGCTGACAATCTGTTATAATTAATAAAAAACAAACAAGACAAATATATGTTACAAGAGTTATGTGTCATTTGAGCTGAGACATGATTCAGTTTACAGTGAATGGAAATGATGGCAAATAAAAATATGACAATCTAAAAGCACCAAGTTTAGAATCTCAGTTTAAAAAGTGTTTAAAAGTTTAAAAGTACTCAGTCTTTATACAAAATGTGAGTAATATACGAAAAAAGAATGCCAGATAGCGTTAAAACCTTTCTCACCTTCGTGTTATCAGTGAATTGTTTACTTTGTTGCCCTATTTCAGTGTTGAAGAAGAAGCTTCACATCTAGAGTTATCCTGCTTTAACCACGAGTTCCTTAGAGGCATGACATGTTTGCTTGACAGCCAGTTATACTCAGTCAGGCTGTGACTTGTGCAGCCAACCAGATCTCACATACTGACTGATGGTGTCAAAATATTTAACACACATTCAAGATTTAAAATGCCCTGTGGAAAACTTCCTGGATGACACATGATGCTAAATGCATTTTTTCACATTGTATGGTTTGTGCTCACAATATGATTTTATTTACTGCTTAAGTGCCCTTTGTATATCCTGTTCAGAGCACTCCCCTCTGGCATTTCTCAGCAGAGGATAAGGGCAGCTACATCTCAGTGCCACTGAGCTGCAGAGAGCCTCTGTTCCGGTTCGTATGCTCCGTCCATTGCTCTCAGTGGGATTACGATCACTTTGTGAGATGTCAACAGGAGTTAATGAATATCTTTCTTCCCAAAGCCTGGGTAATCCTGCCAACAAAATGACCCCCCCCTCCTTCAATGATAAGATCTGCCATGATACCAGGCGGGAGACCACTGGCATCATGCTCTCAACCAAACAGGGATTTTTCAAGCTTTGATGTCTAAGCTGCATTCCTTTACTTTGTTATTTTGCAACACTGATTAAATTGGGTGCACTTATTATTATGGGGGATTTGTTGCTGGTGATGGCAATAAAACAGACTACCTCCTGCTTAATCTACCCTCCTCTAGCACTGTTTTTGTCTCATTTTATCAGCGATGCTTTCCTCCTCTCCCGCTTTTGTTCTCTCCTGTCTCTTTCTCTCTGGTTCCCATCTCCTCCAAGGGTTGAACAAGTGATTGCTGGATATTCGTAAAATAACCTCTTTTGTGGTGGGAAAATGCATTTTCACATGTTTCCTTAATATAAAAGGAAAATATAAAAATTTTGAGAGACCTTTAAAATCAGATTTATGTGTTGTTGCCTGAGGGCTCAGTTCCCCAACACTTTTGAGTGTCTTAAATTTGGTGGATCTCACATGATGGTATTTTTTCTTTGAATCAGCTGGGCACCTGCCGTGCAGAATAATTGGGTCCACCTGTTTGTTAATTATAGGTTTAACCACATATACTTCTGGTATGTAAAAGGATACAAAAGAACTGACTTGAGAAGATGATTATGTACATTATATCTGCCACCAGTGCAAATATTACGACAACCTAATTTACAGATATTTTTTTCACTTTTCTCTTATTTTTATATGATTTTTTTTCCCCTTTATACTCGGTTACTGTTTATGAAAGCATAGCCTCCATTTATTTACCAAAAGCTTCTGTCGCTTCTTCAGTAAACTGTGAAGAACAGAACATCTTCTGTTTTCCATCTGTGGCTTTTGATCGCTGATGTGTGTCTTATGGTCAATGAAGTGAAAAGCAGCAAATGGAAAATCTTTGTTGAACAAGAACATTTCACAGTCATGTGAAAAAAAGTATATCCCATGGAAACTGCTTACTTTGTCAACATGTTCAAACAAGCAAACATTTGATCTTCACTGATTTAGTGGCTAGACAATAGAAATATATCCAACCACAAAATGCATATAAAAAACATTACGGATAAGCTAGATGAAAAAGTAGGACCTCCCCAACATTTATCATTTCACCAAGTAATAATAAGCATTAGGGGATCCCGATTGGGTTAGTGATTAGAGTCTCCTTAGAGAGTGAGAGGTGAAAGCCATCTTAATTAAGAATCCAGGATCTGCTGTTCACTTTTCTACTGAAGTGTATGGCATTACTATGCTAATAAATGAGTAACTCTTTAAGAACATCCAAAAAGAAAAAAAAGACTGTGGATGTCTTTGTGCCATGAGAAAAGGTCATCCGCAATAAATCATTCCACTGTATATCAGCTCTGGTCAACTTTAACAGTCCAACCCCAAAATAGGCTGTTTCAGGCAGGTCAAGATTTTCCACATAATTAAAAAAAAAGAAAAAAAAATAAGCAAGTGGCCAAAGGAAAATATATGCTTTTTTGTAGTTAATCTAACAATCTAAAATAGGGGAATGCACAACTGTTAGGCTGTGCCTGTCTGTGTGTGTCCTCTGTACTATCCCTCTACACTGCAGGCACAGCCTTCATTACCATGATGATCATACTACAAGAACGTTCCAAATTTGGGAGTAGTTTTTTCAACCAAGTAGATGCAGCGGGTGACTACTGGTCTGTTTCATGAGTACTGAAAGAACAAGAAGAAGCGATGTGAGGATAGAAGACTGAAAAAGCTATAGTATTATGCCACTTCTAGAAGAAAATTATGATATATGAATGAATGCACAGGAGAGAATGGGCAGTTTTTATGTCTGTTTTTATCCGACTATATATTAGTTTATATATATTCATTAGTGTAATATTATTTTATGATTATGTTTACTATATTATTTTTGCTTTTGCATTGCACTGATGAGAAACAACATTTTATTCTTTTTTATACGCAACAATGAAAATGACAATAAAGAATTCTTGAATCCTTGAAATATGCTAAATATGTTACAAAATGCCTTCCTTACAGGACAGCAGTAGGAATTTCTTAATGCTGTGGTAGTTCAAAACCAGCATATATGACACCTATGCCCTGTTCACTTTAGTTAGACCTTTGTTTCTGTCTTTTTACGTCCTGATTTTCAGTGGATACCAGTTTTCTTGTTGTGTTGGTCACAAATAAACCACTTGTAACTAAGGGCAGTCTTAACCTGTTACTCTGCTGTTGGTGTCAAAGTCAAGTATGAGAAAGAGACTGAAAATGACAAATTTCACTGCCATCGGAGAGAATCCAAGAAAAGGGACTTTAATGCAAAAAAAAAAAAAAAAAAAAACATTACAGCAAACCTGACAATGCTGGACTTTTGGAATGAGTAATAGTTGATTGGCAGCAACAATGTATTTGCTACAGACAAAAGAGATTTCTTTCATTAGAAGAACCTAAAATTAAATGTAAAGCATGCTGTTAGAGATGTTGTGGATTATGGCTGTTGTGCCTCAGGGACTGAGCAGATTGCTTTTAATGTTTTAACTTGTGTGTTTGTGTGTGTGAAGCCATCTGTTGCAAAGTTAAAATCAATAAAATTCAGTAGAACAGAATAAACTTTATGTTCGTTGCTTAGGGTACAGTGAAATTTTGGGTGCTCTTCCCACAGGCATTATAATATATAATTAAAAAAGCACACTATAAGGATATAATCAGGTCATATTTGTTAACCTGTTAATGAAGAGGACACAGTTCTCAGTAAGACATGGTGCATGGCTGATGGAAAAAGTCAAAGTCACACCTTCTCATCTCCATTTCCTCACAGACTGGCACTTGGTCAAGATCTGTTGGCATCCACAATTTTTGCACCCCTTTACAATCACATTTCCTGATAGAAATATTAAGTTTTCTTACAGATTTAAAGGTCTGGATCAAGGTGAAGGAAACATGCATGTTAGCACATTAACGTTAGCAAAAAAAAAAAAAAAAATCTACCTTAACTCAAACTGTGATTTAATCATAAACTTAAAAGTAAGATTATGTTAAATACTTAAACAAATGATGTTGCAGTATAAAAAGATGAGGCTGGCAGACATGTTCAGAGATAAGCTCATGACACAGCAATAAGGTTTTCAGACCAGTCTGGAAGAAAGCACCGTAGCTACCAGAACCATTTCCCAAAACTATTCTTACTCCAAACTTCAGTGAAAAGTCGGGTGCCCTGGTAACGGTCTTACACTTGACATGAACTCTAAAACTCCCAAATCAAAGTTAAGTTTTTTAAACGTGATGTCGATCAACCATCTGATTATAAAAAGCTGGGAGTGAGAATCCAAACCCAGACTCAAATTCTGTTGAAATTTTGTTATGGGTTTTTAAATGGCGTCTAGAGTACCAGACAAATGCTCTGACACACCTTTCCATTCAAATGTGCCCAAACTTCTGACTGGTAACGTACATGCAAGAAAAACTTTGATCTATTTTGCAACAAAAAATGTTTTAGACCCAGAAAATGGTCAGCATTTCAGGCTCTGTCCACACTAACATCTTTTACAAAGAGAAAGATATATTTTGTTTTGTTGTGTTTGCACCGCTGCTTTAAACATTATTTTAATCAGATTTCTATGAACAGGTTCCAGAGTGAAACTTTTTAAAACCTTTTTTTTTAGCATACGAATGAACACACCAAATAAGGATTTGGGGATAATTACAGCACCTTAACAAACTTTGTACATGCATATAACTGCTTTGTACAATGTCCATGTCTTGGAAAACACAAGTGCATCTATGTACCATTTTTTTAAAATACTATCTAGCTTTGCATGAGGTAAATAAATGTTTACAACTGTCTTTGGCACCGCTGCACTAGCTTACAGTTACCCACAGATGTCCAACCATGGTGGGCTTCATAATCCGCCATGTGTGTTAATACAGTATCCAGTTGCTGGTGTAAAGCAAAGTGCAGCTGTCACATGATGCCTTGCCTGGAAAAAAAAAAAAAAAAAAAAAAAAACGTTGCAAAGTGGTTTTTCAGCTTTGGGACACTGCAGGGCAACAATGGCTCCAGGGATGTATATAATGACTCTCAGTGTGCCATCAAAACTAGTCAGAAGCACAGAGTTATAGAATCAGAATGTTATGTAAAGTTGCTTTAAAGGTTTTTGGATCGACCATTGAGATAAAATAGTCAACAATGTTGAGAAGAACAACCTTACATTAGCTACTTTTACATGGACAAATATTTAATCTGTACAATTGAAATTAATCTGATCAAAGATTCCAGCTGACATGTTTACATGGATACTGGATAAAGTGATTCGATCAGTTGTGTGCTTACATGTTGGAAAGATTTCATATGATCGTAACGTTTTTGACATGTACAACATGTACTAATTTTTAATTTTTTTTTATTTTTAACCTTTTGATCGTTAAGATGTTCAGCAATCCTGATGTCTTTTAGTTTCCAACAGAAATGTTATGTATCTGCCACAGTCCCATTCTGTTTTGCTGCCTCCATTTTTCAAGTCTTCCCTAAAACGCATTACATCACCGAAACCCCCAAGTGGTTCAAGCATGTGCAGAAACAACAACCATAACAGAAACAATCAGAACAACAGTATACATGGTCATTTTTTTTCCTGCTGATCTGATTGTGTAAAGGTTTAAACCACCCCTCTCAGTCGAAGAAAAAATATTTCCCGATCGAGGCCGGTCTGATAAGCTGATGTGTTTTCATGATGCATTTTTATTCTGATTGGATGTTTGATTGGATCAAAAGTGCTCAGTGTAAACGTAGATATTGCTTTGCTTCATAAGTCACCATCAAAGGAGAATCAATTCACAGATTTAGATGTTTTATACACAGAAGTAAAAATAGCTTTTTAAAAAAAATACACGTGGAGTAGAGAAGTTAAGGCCTCTGAGACTAAAACAAAACAACTACAAGATTTCTTTTTGGACATAAGAGGGCAAATATATTACTGATATTAACAAGTCCTTGTGTTTTCAGCAATGTCACTTTCATTTGGTACAATTTCCATAGGTGATACTTCTTATTTCACACAATTCCATTTTTTCTTTTTTCACAGCTCTCCTATAAATCTCACGGATGTCACACAAGAAAATGATCAGGTCATGACAAATGCATGCAGTAGACGCACTTTATAGATTTTACATGTCAAGGCGGGAGGTAGGACAAAGTTTAAAGGACCAGTCTATCCGGCTCAGTGTGAGTTCTAACAGATTATTAGGTTTTGACCTTTTTTCATTTCACTTCATCACATGAACATGAATCTGCTTAATGTAAGCAGTAGCAAATCACCTCTCCAACATATTGATCCCTGCACTACTCTCTGTCCTTTAAGTGTCATTTTGTCGTTGATATCACAGTCTAAGCTGATACTAATGTGCATGATATCGACTTCATTGAAATTCTCTATCGTTAGTCCATATGCCATTAAACGACACAATTAGGCACCTTTTAGACACTCCAGAAGAACAGAGGGTTTCCTTGGACACAATCTGGGAAACCTATGACCACAGTCTGTTGTGGACTAATGTTTTCATGTTATACCCCTATCTAAAAAGCCACAAAAGCACGGGTATTCGAAGAAATCAATCATACTTTGCTTCTTTTAATTACAACTGATATAACATTGCAGAGCGATTATTATGAGGAAGGTGTTTTGTATTCCAGATTAGTGATAGATCTTTGCAATTAATTGTGTCTAATTCCCTTGATGTTTAATTTTATAATGTCCTCAGATTCGAGGATGTGTTTTATTGAGCATAATTTCACATCCATTCTTTTGACAAAGAAAGATGCATAGCCATTCACTGTTTTCAGCACATAATCAGTAATGTGTAATTACTGTAATCAATATTAGTGAAATAAATCCTCCTTGTGCAGTGCCTGTGGACTCCCCGAGCAATGACAAGGTTGGAAAAACAAGAGCATGCTTAACTATTTCCCTGCTAACGTACTGAAACATAAAATTCTGAGTTGCTCAATAGACTCCAGTTTTTAACTTCTTTTCCATAAGAACGGCTGTATGTTTCTTAATCATTTCTTTCTTTTATATTTTCATTTTATTAGAACCGGTTTCACACAGTTTGACAAGTACAAAAATGTTGGTATTAAGCTGACTAAATACAAAAACAGTCAAATAGCAAAGAGGTGAAGGAATATTTTTTGCTGGTTTAATTATTTACATAATAGTAAAACATACAAAGATTAATGTGCCCCAGTTGAACAGAGACATTATTCTCATTTTTTATAACAGGTGTCCATTTTTTTTATTTATTTTTTTTTTAAGTTATAGGTCCATCTGGAGCAGAAGGTTTGCTGTTTTGCATCCCATGCTATTTACAGTCTTAAGCCTTTGGGTTCACTGATCCAGTGTGAGTGGACGGGGCTTAAACCAGTTTACTGTGATCATTTCATGTGCAATCAGCAAAAGAAACCTGAGCATAAAGACAAACTTTCCCTACATTCATTAACGATACAGTACCCAAAATTAGTTGCTGTGGTTCAATTGGTCCATTTAAATTTACAATGTCACTTATTTGTCGTTTCACATTCTCCTAGAATTTTTGCAGTTTCAGGCAATCCCAGAAGATGTGAGAAAGGGCCCCTATCATTCCACAACCCCTCCAACACAGAGGGGACTTAATCATTTCTGCATTACTTCCACTCCCCTACCCTACATGCTTCCCGCTTATACCCTATATAGGACAAAAAGCTTGTTATATTTAAAAGCGGTTGTCATGACTGTGTGCTTCCTGTCATCGCTGAAAACAGTGGGAGTGATCTGAGTTGAGCATTGTCTGATCTGGCGTAGGCTGGTTTCCATCTGTCAGTAACTGCGAATGATCAGAGAGAAATTTCACATCTCTCCCTCGCCTCTTGCATCTTGTGCTAATTCATTGCCAATTTGATTCAAGACATCTCAGCACAAATAGTTGGCTGGCTTATAGTCTTACCCTCTGCATTCTGGCTTTTAAGATACTGGGAGAATTTGATAGCTATTAAAGACAAAGATGTTTCCTTTCCCCCTTGTTTTGCTTGTCTTGTTAACCTTGTTTGCTTTGGAAGCTGCAGTTTAAGGGCATATTGTTGAAAATACATTGAGTGAAGCTGAGCTTCACAGAGATAGGCTCTGTGTAGTGGGACATGTGGTAAATATTTACACTTCCTTGTTATTTATAACTGAATTTTATTGTTCATGTAAACTGAATTGAATAGAAAGTTGCATAGTGCTTAATAAAGACATGGGCAGATAAAGCAGCTCAAGTAAATACAAAAGCTCAAAATATCTCAGATCAGACATACTGAAGCCACGTACGCCGATGGACACTTGTAGCAGATGTAACTGTCTCCTTGTCTTGCTGTTCATGGAGCTGCTGAAGCAATCTGAGAAAAGATGTGGTATGCCCTTATCTGACAGCACAGTCCAGAGACAGGTTACAGCTTCCTAACACAGAACTAACTGACTGTAAAAAACCTCCTTATCAGACTGAAAGCCCAACCCTCTGTGCAGAAACCAAATCCTTCCTTTACAACAGACATCCACAAAGTTACATTTTTGACATGTGGTCATCTGCCTGAGGAGAAAGTAAGAGTGGGCCCTGTAGCTTTAGCTTCAGATGCAAGATGAGTGCAGTTTATAAAAATAAATAGAAAGACAACTAGGCTGAACCTGCGAGCCCCATTTTGACACTTAAAATGTCTTGACCAGTCTAGCTCATTTTACATCCAGTGGGACCGACTCCAAGTAAATGTGCTTTTGTCTTCACACTATTGCAACAGCAGCATCATCATCATCAACAACTACTGGAAAACAATTCAGATCTAGCTCCATTGCCACATTGTTCATTACCCTCTAATTCAATTTTTGAATACCACAGAGTCAGTAATACGGATTCAAATCATAATGTAGATTATTCTAATATATTAGCTGAGTTGTTGCCCATGTGTCTGTTGGAACTAAAGAGATATCACAAACTACTTTAGCACACCCCCACATATAATACGCCATTTAATTTACAAACACTTACACACAAAAATGAGGGTCTGTGGAAACCCCTTGGCCAAGCAAAAAATGAAGTGAGTTCTATTTATTTTTTTTTTATTCTGCCTAAGATTTGTTTTGTACATAATCTTTTTGGTCACTGAGAATAGATTAAATTTCTTGGGAGAAAATAATGCTGTTTTCCTCTCATTCTTAAATGGTCTATATAACTAATGATATCTCTGTTATGTGCTGAATAAACATTTAAATTAATTTAAAAAACCTTCTAGGATGCAAAGCTGTACACTCAATTTAAAGAATATAGGCTACTGCAAGTAAAGTAAAGGTATTATTAAGGGAATTTTGAGAAAGTCAAATCAATTCCTTCCCATAAACATTCCCTGGAGAGAAATGTGGGATGCAGAGTAAGACAGCCCTGATATTGTACAGTTTTTGTAACATAAGTGGATTTCACTTTTTTTATTCAGTATTTCACTCCAACAAGTAACCCCAGACATTAGCCTACAGACACTAATAGACTATGTCCATATATGAAAGAATTGCAGCAACCTAGTTAAAATTGAGAGGAAAGTGTTCAAACTGAGACAGTCTGAATTCTCTTTAGATGGATTTGTTTACATGAGGTGTCGTAGCAAAAATGGGAAATAAGAAAAGCTTGAACACATTTCACCATATTTTATTGATAGGAAACCATCTTTGTATAACCCCTGAACTAAATTCAAGAAGAGGAGTCAGCAGTGAAACGAGCCTCACACAGATGGGTATGAAGGAAGAAAAAATAGCTATTAAGATGTTGTTGACAGAGCAGGCATGATTCATTAATACAAGGGAAATTCAAATCAAATCAAATTGTATGTATATAACACTGAATTTCTCTCTTAACGTTACTTACACCAGTCATTGTGTAGCAACAGAGAAGAGTGTGCTAATCATTTTTCTTTGAACTCTGTGGGTCAATTAATTAAATAAAAGCTGCTTTGAATCCAAAAAATGAGGTCAGACTGCTTTGTTTGGGTTTCTGCATGTGTAACAACTGAAAATACTGCCTAGCTTAGTTTATTTGAAAAGTTCCAAATGCATTTAGTCCACATCACCCTCTGCAAGGTTTAAATTAAGTGCAGTCACTTGTACAATGATATTAAGGCACAATAAATTGGATGACTCTGGATCAGTGAGTGCTGGTAATGTTTTCTGTTTTCTTCTTTGATACAACGGTGCACCCGAGCGATCATTTAAGTATCTGAGTTATGCGTGTTGCTATTTCCATTGTGTGTAAGTTATTTTCGGCTGTATGATAAATGCATGCTAACAAAAATTATTGCTCTGTAAGAGTAAAGTAAGAGCTAAAACTTACTGTGAGGCCTCGTTCTATTACTATGGTCCTCGTTTATGGGACAGCCTGCCTCAGGGCTGCAGAAACTATTGATGCTTTCTAAAAAGAGGCTCAAGGATTACCTTTTTAGCTTCGCTTATAACTAATTTTTATTTTTGTTTTCAAGGATACAGTCTACTACCACCAGACAGTAAGCCACAACTACTGGTGGAGAAGCCATTGATCCCTCGATTACCACATCAAGCTTCATATGCTGCACCCTAAAAGAACCAGCTGTTGTCAATTTCTGTCAGGTATTGTGAAAAAAAGGACACTTATGTAAATAAGTACACTAACTAGGGGTTGAATTTTTTTGTATTGTATGCACTACAGTGAGCAAACAGTCTGAGAAGACCATCTCTGCAAGGACTAATAGAGCTTTAAAATAATGCATTTATTTGGTAATGTTATTTTGTTTTCTATTAATAATTAATATGTTTTTATTGTATTACTTGGGTTGTGTAATTATTTTTTTTAAGTATTTAAGCACTTTTTTGTTGTCTTGTACGTTAAATTGCTATATAAATAACGTGCCCTCGGCTTATGCCTCCCTGATAAACTCTTAAACCTCCACCCTATGTATAAAAGCCAAAAGCCTCACAGAATTCATGTTAAGTATCTTTATTGACACAAAAATTATTGTTTTGCCAGAAAAAAAAGATAAAAGATAAAGCGAATGACTAAAACATGTTTTTTTTTTTTTTTTTTAATAAGTGAACTGTCCCTGAGGTGGAGAATTTGGTTTCATTTTTGTAAAACCTTAGAGGAGGGTTTATTTTTTTATCATATGAATAACATATGATAGCTAGCTAATAGAAAAGAAATGGTTGGGATAGATGAAGCTGATCAATATATGTTGCAAAATGTGATATGTTCAAATACCTGATAACTGGAAAAATGGATAAGAGTAATAAATGTAATGAAGTGGTCGTATCATAAGGCAGAATAACCACCATATTACCATATTAAAAGGACAAAGATAGGAAACAATATTGGAAGTAATTGCAATTTTCTCAAAAACAGATAAAAAATGTCATTTCTTCTGAAATAAACTTCCACTCACCTTAGCGATTGCTTCTGAAATGGAGTCACCAAGGCCTGCTTCTAGCTTGCAGGATGACAAGCAAGAAGTCGATTATGTTTCATATTATAAGGATGTTAGCTTGTGAATTTAAACTAGCCTTGGGCATTGCACTGTTCATTCATTTTTCTCTTTTTATCCGGTGTTGACGCAGCCTGTCTCTACATAAATTAGCATCGTGCTTAGACTGATCGAAATCATACAGGTGACAACAGCTCAACAGGATTAACACTCAGTGTGTCACAGAGATAGTGTGCTTGTATAAACTGCAGAGTAAAACCAAAGCTAACCATATCGAATGTACAAAGCAACAAAAACATAAATCTCTGTTCAAACCTTTGATCAAGTATTCTAGCTAATTAATCTAGGAAAAAGTAAAATGAAGAGCAAAAGATATAAGATAAGCAACCAATCGAACATGGATGCTGTAAACATCCATTTGCACTGGTGAAGCAATGAAACAGCGAGTAAAATAAACATAGAAAAAACCAAAACTGAATGAATAAATGACATTTCAAGTACAGCACAAGACTTGTTCTTGGATCATCCACTTAATCGTCTTGTATGTAGCTTTATCTGTTCTTCACATGTAGAATTTTCTGGCTGTTAAATATGAAGTAGCAATCAAAATTTGATTAAAAAAAAACAAAAGTTATTATAACATGAAAAAGTACCAACATGTGCACAAATTCATAACGTGATAAAATTTACATTACTGTTTTACACCTTGCCATTAGACTGGATTGAAACATACTACCCTGACATCTGACCTCCTGATGAGTGCTGTGTTCAACATAAATCACAACGGGACACTTTTAGCTTTTCCCATTAGTGTTTACTATCAATACAGCTGTTGTGGATGAAAAAATGTAGTAGTAGAACAGTTCCTTACAACCCAGTGTGCTCCTAAAGGAGCATCAGTCTGTGGTGAGTGGTTGGTTTATTTATATAATTTTCGAACAGGGGTGAAGCTAGAGGTATGGCCAAAGTGGCACTGCATGGCCACCTCTGAAATCTAAATGGACACCCCAGGTGCAACCTGAGGTGAGGTGAACAGAAACGTTTTTCTAGATCTGCATGAATCCCCAGTGTCACTACAGTTTGTCGTCCATTTTAATATGGTTTAAGTATGAAGGCACATGTGTACATGGCATCTTGTTTCTGAAAGAGAAGGTAATTCTATTAGAGATAATTCTACTTAGTGTTCCAGATTATTGATATAAAGATGTTTTATTTTTCATGTCTCTCTAATGTGAACACAGTTATCCCATCTGTATGTGAAAGTGTCCTACAGAGAGGAACACTATCACTTCCTTTCCTACTAAAAGTGACATTTTTACTTGGGCGGACAGATCTTGTTTTGTTTTTATTTAATTTCTCTCTTTGTAATTGTCCGATTCTTAATGATTATTTTCCACTTTTTTAATGTTTCTCGATGCTTCATGTAAAGCACTTTGTTGTTGTCTGGTACGTTAAATTGCTATATAAATAACGTGCCCTCGGCTTATGCCTCCCCCATAATCTCTTACACCTCCACCCTATGTATAAAAGCCTCACAGAATTCATGTTAAGTATCTTTAATGACTTTAACTTTCATAACCTAACCCTTTGACAAGTTAATCATGTAAAAACTTAACTTTCCTGGTTACATCTCCGGATCCACATCCTTTACTACTTTACTTTCCCCATTCACTCATTTCACATTCATGAAAGTGAACTGTTATCCATCTCACAAGCTCATGCACTTTTCCTGCTCACTTGCTCCTTTGGCTCAACCACCATAGCCCTCCTCTGTTCCACCTCTGCTCTAAGTCTTTTCACTCTTCCATCACGCCATCTCACTCCCCATTTCCCCTCCCTCTATCTGTATGAAGCTGTTCCAGTGTGTGATCAAAGGCACAGTGTGCAAGAGTTCTTTCCTCCCTCTGTCAGAAGCACAGAGACAAGGGAAACAAAGGCCCCACAGTAGTCTGCCACAAATAACCTCTTCACAGCACAACATTCATTCACAGACACACAAACATGCTCATACCAACTCAGCCTATGGCAGTGGTAAGAAAAGTGACTGTGACAGATCTGTCTGAGGGTGCTGAGTGTATCCTGCCACTTGTTGGGTCTCTATAGTGATTCCCAGCATAAAAGGATGCAGCTTCTAATTATCTCCTATTCATGACAAACTGACATGACACTTAGAGGATGACTTGACTGGGAGGGGAGTTGACTGCCTGCTTTGTGGTGTAGAACGGTAGTTTCAAAATGTGGTGCAGCCTAAATGAGCACAAATGGAAGAGAGTACAGGGTTGTATTGAGTCTTTACATGGTTATACAGGGTCAGAGACAGGCTTGGTGGAGCTTGTCAATGAAGCTTTTAAAGCAGGTAGAACATCATCAACTTAGTAGTTTATGCAAATCTTCCAGGAGTTTCTTCAATGCATTTTCTTGTTCTGTATATCGCTTTAATTTCTACTGCACTTCCACTTCAAAAAACTCCCCCAACTCTACTTCACACTACAAACTGCCAACATCCCACATTATGCAATGTTTTTGCATTAATCTGCAGCCAAATCCAAGCTTTCAGATCACATGTATCAACCCTGCTGAAACCTGCAAATGCAAAAGCCCCTGTATGATGTTAGAAATGAAAATAAAATTGGGTGGGGATTAGTACGGTTTGTTTCTGTTTAGCCTCCAGCATAACTGATGAGACCTGTGTGCTGTGTGGATGTCTGTGCATGAAGTGGCTTGTAATGATGGTTGGTCTATTTCTGCTGCAATTTTAAAGAGCCTGATGCAGGCGTTAGACTATCATGTCAACCTGCAATTTGAAAAAATGTAAGATTTTGTGGTGAAGAGGTGGAAATCAAACTGTGAAAAGCAGAGATATCATAAACTTGCAATTTAGTCAGTGAAGCAAAATCCCAATCGACCATAACCCTTTATTTATCCCGTGTTCATGGAATGTCAGAAAATGTGCCATTGCCGCTCTGCTCAATGTCTGGGAGGCAACAAGAAAACTGTGTGGCTCATTATCCCTCATTAAGGTTTTTTTTTTTTTTTTTTTTTGGCTGAATCAGTGTGGAGGCAGATTTGGGCTGTGTAATGAGTGTGGCTGAAATCACAGCTACCAGCCTCACTGAGCAGGTGCTGCTCAAAAACCAAACCACACTATTCTTTGCATCTCCACAAGACTGCAGCCGTTTCACAGATATACACAAATCTATGCCCACCCATGGATGTCCCTGCACATTCACACATACACACAAAACAGAAAGAATTAGTGTAAGTCCTTTAAATAGATTGTCTGTGTGGAAAATAAGAGAAGACAAAAGCATTTTTGTGTGAAACGAGAAGAGGAGGAGGCTCAACCCTGTAATGAAGCTGATGCTACCTGACATATTCTGTAAGGGTTGTCTTCTTGAACATCTCTCTTTTAGAAACAGTGGCACCACAGATATCTCACTTACCCCTACTAAGCACTCATGTCACATAATAAACTCATCAGAAAGCTTTCTCTGCTGTGGAGAAAACACCAGCTCACCAGTCTGGATTTTTGTGTTTTACTGTCTTCCTGGTACACTCACAGGACATATTTCAATCTTTCTTCTGGGGCACTGTGATACATCCATGCCAGTTAGGTCAATCTGATGCACAGCTTGTCCCCTCAGTGTCAGTTTATGCTTGCAGTAAAGTTTGTTAATGGATGTAAAAGCAGTTTTGTGTCTGTCTTTCTTGCTGTTTATCTCACTCTACTGACATCAACAGATGGGTTTTTGTCTCTGCTCCAAATATACTTTAGCAGCTACGAGTTCAATTGCACATTATCACACCTTCAACATGGGAAATGTAACTGCATTAACCTTCTCAGAATTTTAAACGTTATCTGTAAATTGTTTTCATGCTGTGGTTTTATCTCCTGTTTAGATCGTAATTGTTGTCATTGCGCCCGCATCTGTTTGAACAGCCATTTGGAATCATGTAGAGATTTGGTTTGAACAGAGGTTGTTTGTTTGGATGAAACACAGCAGTTACAGTGTTTGAACTCAAAGTTTTTTTTGTTTTTTTGTGTTTTTTTTTTACTGGGAAACAAGGAGTAGAACCCAAACAGTAATTATTAAATTACAGCTGGACTTGAGATGTTCCATCTTTTTTGAAGCAGGCTGGATAGGTGTTCAGATTGTGGTGCCTTTTTACTCTCAATAACAGGTCACTCTTGGAAATGAGATGCTGTTTCTCAGTCAGTTAAATCTGTATAAATAAAGGTAGAATAAAAAAGTGATTAAATATGGAAAGAAATAAAATGGCTAATATTCAACTTGTAGCATCTGGGAGCTCAGAATTTTCCAACTCTGACCAGAAAAAAATGAAAGAACATATTACTAAAGGCAGAGCCTCCCAGATGTAAAGATGGATAGAGATTCATCTATCTGCAACTAGCTATCTCTAAAAATTGTGGAACAATTTTAGAAAAATGTTCCTTGGAGTAAACACCTCCAAAAATCACCGTCTCTGAACACAGTTCAGCCAACAATCCACAAAACCAGATTAAAGCTTTATCATGCAGCGAAGAAGCCATATGTGAACACAAACCGATTGTCTTCTCTGGACCAAATTTCATTTAATCAATTTTCAAGTTCAATTTTATTTGTATAGCACATTTACCCTAGTTGCCCAAAGTGTATAGTGAAAAACTGTTCAGTGATCAGTGATGAATTAAAATAGGAAATTATTTTTGGAGACCAGGAACTTCATGTCCTGTGGATGAAAAGCCTGCATATATGATGGTTTGGGATGCATTAGTGTCTACGGTGTGGGCAGCTTACACAAATGGTTCTCCAATAGCTTGTCAAGTTCTGCACAAGCCTCCTGATGAGCCATTGATCTGCATCAAGGGTGTTTTGCAGCAAGGAAACATTTCAAACCTACAGGCCCAAACTGGCCCAAGTGATCCAGAGTTTGTGATCCCTGCTGTAGACACCCAGCAAAAACTTCTGCATTCTACTTCAGCTGGATAGCAAGACATTTGCATTTACTTAGTATTTACTTACTTTCTATCTTCCTATTTCCTGTATTTCTATCATATCTTTACATTGAAAAAGAAAATGATGATCTCATCAAGCAATTGAAAACATTAATTTTGTCCATACTTTTTATAGTCCTTCTGGTTACTAAACTAAAAGATGAGCATGACTAATGATGGAAGCTGAAACCTGAGTCAATATTTCTCAAAAGCCAGACATAATCTGCAGTATTATGTAAAGTTTACTTATGAAAAAACCCCTGTTCATGGCAAGTGTAGTATTTCAGCAAAATGTAAAATAGCATTAATAACAGTCCTGTCCATTTAAAGGAAGTTCTCACATCAACCATGGCCAGTCTCTACAAAGATCATTTTTATTTGATCAATTAGCCAAATCCTAAAACATCTGATGGTAAGAGTGAAAATATTAAAAATTTGGATTTGAATAAAAACAGTCCATTTTGGATTAAATGAAATAAGAATAATGCTGTTTCTTGTCTATAAATCACCAAAGAATTCTGACTTCTGCCTGTGACATGTACCTTTAGCCTCCTTCGTTCACCTGCTTACCACACAGTGTTGATAAAATGACCAAGAATTTCCAACAGTAATCCCACCACTGTTATCATTTCTAAACTGTTCAGTCCAAGAATGGAAAGCTTGACAAATGTAATAACAGTAATTAAGGCGGGAAGGCGCCAGTTAAGCAGTCAACTAATCATAAAGAAAAATGTGTGGCTCACAAAATAGGCAGAATATTTCATGACACTCAAGCCATCACAACTGACTGCCATCAGCTCTGTCACTGTGGCAGAAAACCGATCATCCACTGTGATAACTCCCTCTCCTTGTTGTCTATGAGCTTAGAGACTTGATGCAGAGACCAGGGCCTTCTGTAGCAGGCTTAGGCTCAGATCTGTTCACTAGCTCAGCCATCTAAGCGCTACAAATGACCCACAATATGCTGGAGTGCCCACAGGGGAAATAAAGCTTCCAGACATGAGACTCCATCATCACTGCGTTCAAGTGAGGGAAATGGAGGGGCAGAGAGCATTTAACCATGCCCGCTTCACTGGCCTCTTGCGTCTTGTTAAAAGCCAATGGGCACTTATGACAGAGGGGATAACCGAGATGATGAAATGTAATGGGCCGAGAGGAAAGGAGCTTGACTGAAGAGGTCTGGAAAGCAGGAAAGAAGGGATAGATGCAGAAAGAAGGTTTGAATGGTTTTAAACAGAAAGTATTTCTATGAAAATGCATGTAGCACGTGGGGGATGGTTAGTTATACCGGATGGGTCTGACAGCCGGGAGTCTAAAATACTGAACATGAAATATTTGAAAAGCTGTTTGAAGGTTAAGACTTAAATTCAGGATGAGGGTTAAGCAGTTGCCACAGTTAAGGTGATGGTGAAGTCCTAACAAAGAGGAAAGGATGTGCATAAGTATGCATAGCTGGCTCAAGTAGGATTTAAAAAAATCTAATGATGATTAATGAAGCATCAGTGTATCACTTGTTGTCTTTGCTCTTAACAACTCTCCTTCATTTAACTTTAATTCTGCAACTTATCTTTTCAACAACCCAGACCTCTTCTGTTTTATCCAACAGATGGATAGTTACCTCAGCCAAGAAGATGATATGGCTGGAGCAGGTTTTTTTTTTTTTAGCATGTGTGTTAAGCCTAGTTCACACTACAAAATTTTTAAGTTACAGACAA
Organism: Melanotaenia boesemani; assembly: GCF_017639745.1. NCBI lineage: Eukaryota > Metazoa > Chordata > Actinopteri > Atheriniformes > Melanotaeniidae > Melanotaenia > Melanotaenia boesemani. Next base: position 31,478,835 of record NC_055688.1, on the reverse strand, counting down.
ATGAGGCTGCAGAAAAATGGCAGATATCTGATGCAATTTAGTGGTTTGATAAGCAGTTATCAATTGTCATGTGCATGGTTAAATACTGGTGACAATAACCACTCTTCTCCAATGTTTGAGGCATAAAGTATCAAGATGGACTTAAGTCTTGATGAGAAAGTGGAAGCTCTCATCAACAACCAGGAAAGCAAAGCAGACTGACTCACCAGGAGCTACATGTATTAAAGTGTAATGTTAATGATAAGAGAGACAGATGTTTCTGACAGCATGACAGCATGTCATGTCATGTGATCGCAGTAGGACTTCAAAACTTTTGACCACAAGAGATACACATTGTGTGAATAATAATTATAATAATTTAAACATAAAGAAATTCAAGTACACTAAAAGTCATATAGTGTGGAACAAGCTTTAACTGTTTATTACGCTCCTCAAAATGGTGTGGATGGATTTGCATGAAGATGTCAACAGAGGTGGAGGTTGGTTCCAGGGTTTCAGTCTTTATTCAGCCTCACGTCAGCTGATCATATGTAGTTTCTTTGTGGCAATAACTAACCTAGTTTAAATAAAGATATGAATGAAAACAGGGAGAATTTAGTTATCTTTCATATGATTTCTTAACATTAATTAAGCTGAGTCACCCCCCCCAAATCCGTATCTGACATGGTAACATGGTACCCTGACTGATTTGTCTGTTTCATGTTATGATGAGAGCTCATTTTAGACAGAAATAGCTCCCATTGAGTTACAGATGGGTTCCATACAGTCACATTGTCAGGGTACATGTTGGCAGAGTCCTGTTGGTTATCTTCCTGCTGAGAGAAGGTCAGCACCTCACTGTTCCAGAAAGCTGTGAAACCCACTCTGGAAGCAGTCCTGCACTTATCAACATGCTTGAAAGCTGCCATTTGTGACAGGATGATTTACCAACTGAGTTAGGCCGAACAACCACATTTTAGATATATAGGTTGCCTGATGTCATTTTTTTAGGTAAAAAATAAATAACAGATAAAGCCCTCTCTTGTACCATTCATGGTTTTGTGGTGATTTATGTGCAGGAGGGGAAACAGCCTTAACAAGATACATGGTTGTAATTGTAAACGCAAAAACATTGCATGTAGTAATATCGTATACTGCACGTCATCACTCCTCATCCAGTGTGACCACCGTTGTGGCTTCAGGAAGAAATATATATTTGTGAAATTGGAAATGTCTTCCAGCATAACATCTTTTCTTCAGCCTTTGGCCGCAGCTGACTTTGGCTCACAGAAAGAGACGAGACAGCCTTATCACAGCATTTCTTTAGTGTAATGCTTGCAGGATTAGGATGAAAAAAGAAAGCTGTTATCTCCACAGTGACTTATTTTAAAAAGGATTAAAGTTACTGAAAGTGAGGACATTTCAGCTAATTTCACTCTTTTATGTGATGAAAGGTTCATGAATGTGGAAATAAAAATAATCTGACAGCATATGGCCTTGTCTCAGTCTGTTAATTCAAACATGCTGACTTATATTAACATGGAAATTTCAGATCTGTTCATCAAATGTGAACAAACCAACATCAACACATGTCAAAATATTATACTCTCATTTGCAGGATTTGCAGAAGACTGTTAATTTCAGCAAAGTTTTCAAAGCATGGCTTTATAGTTAAAAATAAATAATTAAATCACAATCCTTGTAGTCCTCACTTATCACCCAGTGAAAACATTTGATGCATTAGGAATGACACAAAATGAGAAAAAAAAACATCTGAAGCTGATTAAATTCTAAATTTGCAAGAAAGATAATATTTGACTTTAAAAACTACAGCAGCACATTTGTAACAGTTATAAAATGTTAAGATTTTGTAGGACACTGCCTAGAAATTGCATTTTCTTGCATGTATCGGGCTATTTTTTACAAGGATCTGGATGTATTTATCATCTCAGAGGTGCAAACTGTTTTAGAGCTAACACTTTCCACTCAAGCCATCACAATCAATCAAACAGACAATAGATACAAATACAAAAATCACAGAGTTGCTTCAGAAGTCAATGGCAGCTTGGATGACAGAGTTTTTTATTCTATTTGTCCTGTATTTTGGAGTATATCTGGTATATCTGCAAGTTGAAGGGAACAACTTGAACTCCCCTCAGAGGGGGTGGCTATGCCAAATCTGACTGATTATGAAGCTCATTCAAATCAATGCCAGCAATCTTACTGCACACCTTAACAAACACCTGAAATCGTGAGAATGTCCTAACAGTTTATAAAAGTGAATGCCAGAACAGATTCAGTACAAGGATAAAGTTTTATTAACAATAAAACTGCAGCAGAGCATCTGAATAAAATATTAGCACCAATGGACGTTACTACAAACAGCAATCACATGAGGCTCAAAGGCCAGCTTGTCATCAATTACAGCGTTCAAATATTTATGCTGCTGCATGCTCTCAACAGTCTGGACATCAGTGAGCACAGAAGAAATGATGGTTGGATTATTTTTTAAACTGACAGCCAGCTCTCTGGTTTTACATGCATTAATGTTCAGGAATGATTCTCTACACCGATCAATGGTGAGGGTTACTACTTTCCTAGTAAAAAGTTTTCAGTTATCAGTGGACCTAATAATGTCATACTTGTCAATTTTCTCTATCCAAATACAAGAGTGAAACTTTTTATAAATAAAATGTACAAATACTTTGTTTGTACATTAAATAATTTGAAAAACTTAAATAGTAATGGCTTAATATAATATAATAAAGTTAAGAGGAAATTATAATATTTCTTTTTTTCTTAATTGGGAAATTACGCTCTGCATTTTGCCCATCTCTAGATTTCTTAGAGAACAGTGGGATGCTATGTTTTGCCGCCCAAGGAGACGTTTAGGGGTTAAGGGCCTTGCTCGGGGGCCCACAGTAGTTCAACCACTAAGCTACACCTACCTCTCAAATTTCTGACTTAAGGAAAACAAGTCTTTAAAGACAGTACAACCTCTGTCATTTTTGTTTTATCTGTGAGTATATAATATTAGATAACATGTGGTTCTTACCAGATCTTTAAATTAGGTAAATACAACCGTAGATGAACATAACAAACTACACTGAGTAGCCAAAATGGAGAAACTGTGTGAAAAAAAACATGATTCACTTGTCTGTAGAACATTTAGCAGCAAGAACTTAAATTAACTGTTTTCTGATGTTATCAGTCACTTACATCACTGTGGAGGATGTTGGGCCAACTTTTCTTAATCAGGCTTAAGTACATTAATGTTTGCGGGTGTCCATATTTTCAATCACCATAGCATTTCAATCAGGTTTAAGTCTTGACTTTGGACTACACAATCTTGAGTTTTTGATTTCCTTCTTCAAACATTCTGCAACTGGTTTGTTGGAGTTATTGTCATTTTATATGACCTATGAATCTATCATATTGTAGTATACAGAGGAGTTAAAGTAGCACTATATAACAGCGGCGGAGGGGGTAGCTGTGCACTGTAGTTGATTCATTAACGAAACACAAGCCAATATTATCAGCGGAAGAGAGAAAAAGAAAGAGACAAGGGGAGAGAGAAAATGTCAGCATTGGACTGGCTTTTATTGACTGGAAAGAGGTCAGGATAGGATGCAGGATGGAAGCTGGATTAGCAGTGGTGCCAGAGTTCAGTAGTGCTGACCACAAATACTTGACCACAAGGTGTCCAGGTCCTGTGGCTGCAAAACAAGTCCAACTTATCACCTTCCCACCATTCATATTTGATATATTTTATTTCTATTTATGTATTTATTTGATTGGTACAGTTCAAGTTAATTATCAGGAATACAAAAAAGCATGAGGTACATTATTACTGAAGTGTTGTGACTGGCTCAGATGCAGCTTTACAAACCTAAGCTGTGCTTCCATATTCTTTTACCTTTCTCCTGCAACCCTTCCAATACATACTTGTTCTAATTGTATTGCAATGAACTTTTATATTTTACATGCTAACTGAGGCCTTTAGAGTCTGGATTTTTTTTCTTTTTATTGCAGTTTCTCTGAGTATTGCATAGTCTCTTGGTCTTTCTGTCTATAAAATGATGGCCTCCAAATAGTTTGGAGATGTCCTTACAACTCTCCCAAAAATGATGGACAGGAACAGTCGCATCTCTACGAACAATGCTGATGCCTTTCCTCCTTGGCACTGTGGTAACACACACCTTAATGCTCCTTACCAGAAAACAAACAAGATTTCTGCTTTTAGAGGTACCCACACTTACTGATGATCAAATAATCAAGTGTATTGACTATGGCAGCACCTGGATATCATTTACTCTCTTTAATCCTTTGGAAGCTTTGAAGGTGGACTTAGTTTATGGTAACTGTCTTTGTAAATTTATGAAAGTAAAATCATGTGTTATTTCATGTGTTACACCAACACAGCCAGTCACTAGTGATAGAAAGAGTGCCTGTAATTACAAGATTTAAATCAAATGCACTGATTAACATAAGAAATAATTTAGAAATATTATCTTTATATGACTCAGATTGACCCTTAATTTATCCCACTAGCATGATTCAACTCTTAAGTTAATGCGATTCATATAAGATTCATGATATACAGTCTTTAAATGAGAATATGTGTTTGCTGTAGCCTCCAGCACTGTTACTTGTTGCAGTGTCACATCCTACTCTTAACCCACATGAGAATTTCTGCCATCTTTCTGTGCTCAGGGTTCATAATCTGTGTTCAGCTGTCAAAATGATTTATCCGGCCAGCAAAAAAACATTTGGACTTGTGTGTATTTCTGTGTGTGAGCATACTTTCCATGCTCTGTCTTTCCACGTTGTGTGTTTCTGAAGTGTATGTCAGTGCAAATGTGGCTGGAGACGCTAGTACCGCTCATACAAAATATTTTTCCTTCACACGAGCACGATTGTAATTTCAAGCCTCTCAGGGAGTCATCGTGTGGTGCATTGACTGGGCAGAGATAACTGGCCGAGGCGAACGAACACATCCCAGTTCTATTCTATCTTCCCATACAGCCCACTGCTCCCCATTTGTATGTGCGTGTTAGGTTTGCATGTTCAAAGACAACAAAACAGAGGCAAACATAAAAAGAAGAGCTTACAGCTGTGGATGTTTTATGCATTGCTCATAATAACACGGTGTCATATCTCTCCTCACTAGTGGATACCTGCTGTCACATCTTCAACCATGTGCACGCAGATATCTGCCATTCCTACAGCAAAGCCAGCTAAGCCAGGTGCCCTTGCTACCAAAGATAAACCCCTAAAGCTTGAATGACAGGTTGAGCACTTTGAGGCCACACACAGACACCCATACCCACATTTACACACACATTCTCTTTCTCCGTCTTTATTTCCTCGTGCTTTGTCTTTTTATCTGTAATGATTCACTTGTCTCTCTGGGCACAGATTGGCCATTTTTCTTGTCTTAATGCAACAGAAACACAGATGTCATCTTGTTGCAAGCAAGTTTTTGCCATATTCAGTTCTCATAACTTGTATTTTCTCTTATATGTGTATATTTTCTGAAAAACAGAAAACATAAATGCTAATAGGAGAGGCAGCTATTCCTCAAACATCTTTTACAGGCTACTAAGGATTTAAGATTGACAGAAAAGTGCAATAGGAGGAAGCAACGCTCACAACCGAAAAAACTCACAGTATCTAACTGCTGTTAGATAGCTGAGAAGAAGCAGAGAAGAGACTGCCAGGTCTTACGTGTTATCAAGGGAGAATTCAGATTGTGTTAAAATGATTTTAACCTCCAAATGAATTCAAAAACAAGCACTTCAATGGTTGTACTGGCAATTGTACAGGACAACTTGCAAACTGTTTCTTCAGTTGTTTGGGCTGGCTAACATTGCTTGCTGTATGTCTGGATCTCAGCTATTAATTTCCTTTACATATATTTATATATTGTACATCTGTACCATTTTATCCATTACAGGTCGCGAGTAAGCTGGAGCCTATCCCAGCATTTTAACAGGTGAGAGGCAGGGTACACCCTGGACAGGTCACCAGTCCATTGCAGGGCCAACACAGAAAGAGACAAACAACCATCCACATGCGCACCCACAGGAAGAATTGAGAGTGACCAATTAGCCTAACATGCATGTCTTTGGACGTTGGAGGAAGCCGGAGTAGCCGGAAAGAACCCACACATACACGGGGAGAACGTGCAAACTCCACATAGAAAGTACAACCTTCCCCATGTTCAAACCTCCCACAGCCGAGGTTGCGGTGCTACCATCCACCACACCACACCACACCATATATATATATATATATATATATATGGGATATATATATGGTTTTATATACTATATATATATATATAGTATATAAAGAAAGAAAAGTCACTGAACCCACAGCACGTAGTTAAAGAAACGCTGATTGCACGTAAAACAGGTTATCCTTGCTCCTTATTTCCACATATAAGGAAAAAAAAAATCTTTTTTTGGAAAGAAACATCTCTGGAGTAACAAGAGAGGCTAGCAGTGACAAAACCAAAATCAGTGATGCCAGCAGAGATGAGTCAGGAATTTGGTCTCCCAGCCTTGTCAGTTATGTGAAAGATGTTACAAGAACCACTATGGACATACGCCACACTCATCTAAAAGCAAATGTTGGCTAAATATAACCATAAAAGTCTGGCTTTAGAGTTGGAAATGACTTTATAGTTAAAACACAGTGATCAGTTTTACCTGTAATCCATTAGCTATTTTGCTAATTTGGTATAGTCAACAATTTGATACATTCTGAAAAAAAATAGGAGAGAAAAGAAGAATTCAGTGGTGATCTCAGCAACATAAATCCTGTTTATAAAATAAAACAGCAGCAGACAATTGCAGCAGTTTTTACATAGTAAAACCCCTGCACAGCATCCAGCCAATAAAAACAGCATTCTCTGTGTAGCAGGTATGTTAGTACCCAAGTACAAAGGCAGGACTTCATTAAACAAATACAGAGGGTTCGTCACAAGGTGCAAATCATTAAAAACACTCAAGAATAGAACAGTCATATACTATAAAAATAAAATAAAATAAATAAATAAATAAATAAAATATAAAATCTTCAAGTCAGAGAGGATTGGGAGCAGTTTTTGTTTAACTTAAGCTTCACTATAACGAAAGGAAGAACATTTCATACTCTTGGAACAACTCATGAGCTGAAACAGTCGACCTCAACTGTAAAACAACTGGGGTGTCATGAAAAGGCATTGCTTCCACTCGGTCTTTTTCACTCAAGATAGTTGTACATGAAAAGGTGCATTAACAAGGGCTGCATTCCTCTTCTGCACCCTTACATGCATGAAAGTGTCTGTGCTTATCTGACCCTGCATGGTCAAGATGTCTCTGGTAAAAAACGGTGGAACAGGGGAAAAATGCTCCAAAGCAGCAGTTTATTTGATGATACTTCCAGGATGGACAATGACTCCAAATGTACTTTGAAGAAACTTGTTAGCTTTTAAAGAAATGGGAATTTCTGCTGCTTTACAGCCATCTGTACAAAACATCCCTTGCTGAGGGTAAAACTTAAAATTAATAAAAAGGACTAACAGAGCATCAATTAAGAAAAAATCCCAATCGTTATAGATGTTCGTGATCCAGCCTGTAAAGGACTCTCCAAGAAATGTGAATAGAGTTGTGGTCCATGTTTCTGCTCTGGTGGGCGTGCCTGTTTCCCCTGCAACCAGGATCTCACCTGCACCTTATCCACAATCAGCAGCAGCCCTATTTAGACCAGCTCAGCCTTCTAGTCATCATCAGGTTGTTAGTTTACCCAGTAGTAACAGCTCTCAACCTATTCTGCATTCTTTGTCCATTTTGCCCTTCAGCTTGCATACATTATCTCTGCTTTGCTCTGTTCTGGCCGCTTGCAGAACAGCTTGCCTGCCTGCCTGCCACTCCTCCGTCATTCTGCTGCTCATCACCTGTGGAATCAAATAAACTCTTTTACTTGTACTTGGCTCTGTTTCCACGCTTGGATCCTGGTTTCACCTTGAAAACATAACACATAAACATATTAGAGATAATTATTTTAGTTTTTGCTTTGAAATAAAAGTTTCTAAATGGTAAATGGACTTGTATTTATATAGCGCTTTTCCAGTCAGATTGACCACTCAAAGCGCTTTACATTCACCCATTCACACCCCGATAGGCACATGGGGAGGCGACGTGGGGTTAAGTGTCTTGCCCAAGGACACTTAGGCATGTAGCCAGTGGAAGCCTGGAATCGATCTACCTACATTCCGGTCGAAAGATAACTGCTTTTCCTCCTGAGCTACAGCCGCCCTACAATTTTACAATTTGTTTGTAAAACTTACTTCTTATTTGGATGTCACAATCCTTAAATCGGAATATGCATGTTAAGCACAACAATTATGTAGCAATAAATTGAATCTGTTCTGGTAAATAACTAAAAAAAAACATAAATCACCATTTGCATATTATTTCTAGTTCCACTTCTACATGTTCCAGCTAAGCTGCATTTTGATAAATTATACCCATGTTTTGCTATAGTTACAGCAAAATGTTTGATTTACTAGGTAGAAAAATAAACATTTGGTTCATAGGAAGCTGAAGCAAACAGCAGTTGGTTGATGAGACTGGGACAGAGCTCCATAGGAGTCACATAAAACTGCAAACAAGAACAACTAACTTCACTTAGAGCAACAGAACTACTCAAATCTTCAATCCACTTGATCTACATAGCTCTTTTAATCAGTGGCATGCTGTGAGTAAGTAGGCATATGAATGAGTCTGGCATGCCATGTCTAAAGTCAGGACTACAAGAATGCTTCTACAAAAGAATAATGGTTCTTTGATGCTCTCATCCACTTGCTTTCACATCAGTCCACATCTCCATTCATGTGAATATGATGACTTTTTTACATGAGTGCAATAAGCCCAACAAATCCCACCCGAGTAAATCATTCACACACTATAAATAATGAACACAAACCAGTCAGAATATTGCTAATTTTAAGATTCAAGATTACTTCAAACTTTCTAGTATGTTCAATACATAGCTTGTATATACTAAAGATACTGTTGGGTTTTCTCAGTTTCTCTGAGCATTGCACAGTGTGACCTTGTGTAAACTTGCTGGGACTTCCACACCAAGGAAGATTGTCAGCTGACTTAAATGTTTTCCACTTGTGAATAATCTTTCTCGCTGCAGCAGGATGAACTCTAAATTGACTTAAAAAGACTTCTTAACCCCTGCAAGAAGCAAAAATGGCTTCCCTCAGAGGATGGCTGATGTCTGTACTACTTGGCATTGTGTTTATACACTCAAAATGCATTGAAAAAACATCCTAAAGAAGAGTGGTCCAAAATTTCATTGGTTTACTCTCAATAAAACATTTGAAGGTCACTCACCTCTATATCTAAGACAGACCTTCTTTTCTTATCATGGTTCACATCCCCAAAACCAAGTCTCGCTTTGAACAATTGTCCATTTAATTTGCAGCTTCTAGACTTCCGGTAATGGCGCCCTGCTGAGAAGACGCGTGAAAGTCCGCTCTGCTACGTAAATTGCCAAATCCTATCATAAAAGTTTCTTAAATACCGTTTTTCAACTCAACAATACCGCCGGTGTCAAGAAAATTACTGATGTCACAAAAGAAGTCGAGTCGCAGCCGTACACAACAGTCTAGCCTGTCTAAATTTACAACAGCGACGGCCAAGCCTAAGCTCAAAGACAGTGCTGCGGATGCTAATGCTACCGAGGCTAGTGCTGTGGAGGCTAACATTATGGAAGATGACGCTATTGAGACTTGCGCTATTAATGATGATGCCATGGAAGCTAGCGCTAGTCACAGTGATGGAGCCGCTGCAAAAGCCAACTCAAATAATCAAGTAGCAATGCCGGAGGAGCCTGATATAACCCTAAAAGGAATAATGGGGGCTATCAACAACCTGAGATCTGAGTTTAGTCCCAGATTAGACGGCATTCTCGTTGCAATTGAAAATGTACGGCAAGATATCAGCGACTGTACGGTGAGAATCACTCAGGCTGAAACAAGAATATCTACAACTGAAGACGACGTGAACCTCCTCCAGGTTAAAGTGAAACGTCTAGAAAAGAAAACTAAGGACTTGGAAGAGAAAGTACTGGACCTTGAGGCTCGGTCACATCGCTCAAATGTCCGACTTGTCGGTCTACCCGAAGGCGCGGAGGGCAATGATATTTGCGGCTTCTTGGAGAGCTGGCTCCCGGAGGCACTGGAGCTGGCCCCACTCCGGGGAGGACTCACGGTGGAAAGAGCTCACAGATTGGGACCGAGAAGAGAAAGTGCGACTAACTCCGCGCCCAGAACCCTCATAATGAAGTTTCTGAATTATAAAGACAAAGAAGTTGTGATGAAAGCAGCTAAGACAAAACGACAGATCCTGTATAAGAATCATCCTGTGAGGTTTTACCACGATATGGCGACGGAGATGCATAAGAAGCTGAAAGAGTTTGAGGAGGTACGACGACAACTACGATCACTTGGGCTACGGTACGGCATGATCCCTCCTGCACGGCTCATAGTGACCTACCAAAACAACACGCGCATTTTTTCCAACGCCAAGGACGCCGAGAACTTTATCAAGGAGATCCAGTTGGATAATCAACAAGAGGAGGAAGGTGCATGTGCTATTGTAGAAGATACTACTTAGACTGCTTCATTTATTAGCGGGAGATAAGCATATTTTATTGCGTTGCTTTTCCTTCCTGTGTAGCCTGTTAATAATGGACAATTTATTGTTTAATATACACTGAGAACATAAATAGCCGTTTTTACTCTTGTAGAGTTGTTGAATTATGCATATGTTTGGATATTAGTAGCAGTGCAGACAGGACTTTTATTTTAATTTTATTTTACATTTTTATATCAGCAGAGTTTTACTGATCCTCACAGTGTGTGGAGCAGTTTTTTGCTTTCTGGAGGTCTAACACTTAAAGGTGGGGTTAGCCCGATTGGGTTATATTCAGGTGTATGTGTGATGTTCAGGGGAGTAATAGTTGTTTTATTTCTTTTTTGATTAAGAATTGCTTACATGTTGGGGAAAATCAAAAATACTTATTAATATGTCGGTCGAATTGAAAGTTAAGATTACATCATGGAACTGCAGAGGGCTACAAAAAATGAAAAAGGTCAAACAGGTTATGAACAGGATTAAAATACTACAATCAAACATAGTATTCCTTCAGGAGACTCATTTAATACAGGAAGATGAGCTTAGGGTGAGGAGGAGGTGGAAGGGTAAAATTTGGTCAGCCCCCTTTACTTCTCGGGCAAGAGGTGTTATGATCTTGGTTCATGACTCAATTCCATTACAGGTCCATAATATTATTAAAGACAAGGCAGGAAGATATCTAATTATACAAGGAAACATCCTTAAGGAATAATTAATTCTGATAAATATTTATGCCCCAAATACAGATGAACCCAAGTTTTTTCAAAATCTTTTTCTTATAATTGCCTCTTTGCCTGGTGCTTGTATTATGGCAGGTGATTATAATTGCACCCTAAATCCACAGATAGATAGAAGTTCAGGAGTGGATCATACACACATCAGAAGTAGAAGCGTGATTCAACATTTTATGAAAGAAATGAATCTTATTGATGTGTGGAGAGAAGATAATCCCAATAACAAAATATATTCATGTTACTCTAGTACTCACCAGTCATTCTCACGTATAGACTTTTTCTTGGTTTCTGCACTGGTAAGGCATAAATTGCAAAAGGTATCTTACGACCCAATACTCCTGTCAGATCATGCACCAGTCTCTGTAATTTACCAAGATTTAAAACTAACAAGTGATATTCCTAAATGGAGATTCAAAATAAAATGGTTAACTGATACTGGCTTTGTTACCTTCCTAGATGAACAAATTAAATTCTACTTCGAAACAAATACAATAGAAACCTCAAGAAGTGTCAGATGGGATGCATTTAAAGCCTTTATTAGAGGACAAATAATCAATATAACTAGCTCAAAAGCCAAAGAAACTTATAGAACTGTAAAATCATTAGAAACAAGAATTAAAGCATTAGAAGAACAATATTACCAGTCAGGTTCCCAAACTATTCATCAACAACTGCTTGTGCTTAGAACAGAATATAACGAAATGTCTGCAGCATCAAGTTTATTACGACTTCAGCAAACATTCTACGATCAAGGTGAAAAACCTGGTAAAGTGTTGGCGTGGCGCATTAAAAATCTACAGAATGAGAGGCTTATTACACAGTTAATAAGCAATGATAATGAAAAAATAGTAGAACCAATTGAAATAAATGAGGCCTTCAGGATCTTTTATGAAAAACTTTACTGTTCTGAAATGAATGCAAATACATCTGAATTGAATAATTTCCTAGATAGTATTCATATTCCCAAAATATCAGAATTAATTAAGAGTGAATTAGATAAAGATATAACTCTAGTGGAAGTGTCTATGGCCATTGATAATATTAAAGGAGGGAAAACACCTGGGCCTGATGGGATACCGATAGAGGTTTATAAAATGTTTAAACAAAGACTAATGATACCGCTATTAGAAATGTTTAAGGAATCTTTCAATAAGGGAATCCTGCCGACTTCATTAAGGGGAGCATTAATCACTTTATTGCCAAAACCAGGCAAACCAAATAATAGATGTGAAAATCTTAGGCCAATCAGCCTTTTGAATGTGGATTTGAAAATTTTGAGTAAAATACTTGCCAGGAGACTCGAAAAAATAATTCCGAATATTATCAACAAAGATCAGAATGGCTTTGTACTAGGAAGGCAAGGCTTTCATAATGTTCGTAGACTTTTAAATATACTGAACGAAGAAAGGGGGACTCCAGATACAGCAATACTGTCATTAGATTGCGAGAAAGCCTTTGACAGAGTTGAATGGCCATATTTATTTGAGATCATTTCACGTTTTGGTTTTGGACAAAATTTTAATAGATGGATAAAACTACTGTATACTCAACCATTTGCTGAAATCATGACCAATCGAAACATTTCCAAGGCAATTAAAATACAAAGAGGATGTCGACAAGGAGACCCGTTGTCCCCTTTACTCTTTATTATGGCCATCGAACCTCTGGCGATTGCTATTAGGTCAAATCAGGTGTTAACAGGTATACCAGTTGGACAGCAGGAACACCGTGTGGCACTATTTGCCGATGATGTAATAATTTTTCTTAAAAACATGGAGAAATCCATTCCTGAATTATTAATGCTTATTGGTGTATTTGGAAGAATCTCAGGATATAAGTTGAATAAATCTAAATCATCTATAATGTTTTTAGATGAATTAGACAGCAAGAACCCTCCTAAAATGGCTACTCAGTTTAAAATTGTTAATAATTTCACATACTTGGGCATTCAAATTGTCCCACGACTTAAAAATATTGTATCCTGTAATTATGAGCCATTAATGAAAGAAATTTCTAAATCACTGGATAGGTGGATGTCTATACCAATGTCTCTAATAGGAAGAATAAATATCCTTAAAATGAATATTATGCCTAAATTGCTGTACCTGTTCCAAAATCTTCCACTTCCTCCTCCAAATGACCTGTTCACGCAACTAAAACGACTATTTGTTAGATTCTTGTGGAATAATAGACGCTCCCGGACACGATTGTCATTGTTATACTTGCCCTTTGACAGAGGGGGGCTTAAATGTCCCAATCCACTTTTGTACTATTGGGCAACACAGCTGAGAACATTGTTGTTTTATTTTACAGAAAGGGAGATTCCTATTTGGAAGGAGATGGAGGAACTTCATTTACATTTACCTCTCCCTGTATACTTATATTCAGCAAATGTCAAGGCTCTTAAAAAGAATACAAGTAACCCAATAGTGAAAAACATGGTTGCTGTATGGTACAAAATTAAAAATTATTTGAGAGAAACATCCTCTTTCTCGGTCTTCAGCCCAATATGGGGGAATCATTTTTTCCCCCCAGCAAAGGCTGATGGGGGATTTAGACTCTGGGCTGCAAGGGGACTGGAGAAAATAGGTGATCTTTACAGTCAACAGCAGGTATTGATGACATTTGAAGAAATAGTTGGCAAGTTTAATATACCACGTAATCATTTCTTTAAATACTTGCAGCTGAGAAGTTTTATTAGAATACAGCAAAACCAAACACTGAATATTCCCATACTGTCCACATTGGAAAAATTAATGGATACGAACTGCTTGGGAAGGGGCTTAATTTCCAAAATATATAAATGCCTTATAGATGAGTGTACAGAGACATCCACAGAGCGGCTGGAGGCATGGAGAGAGGATCTGAATGAAGATATATCAATAGAGGAATGGGGGGAAGCCTGTAATAAAGCACAATTAAGAACCGCTAACACTCGCTTAAAAATATTGCAATATAATTGGCTCATGCGAACATATGTCACTCCTGAAAAGCTTAATAAATATAATAGAACCATACCTGATATATGTACTAAATGTGAAAAGGAAAAAGGCACTCTTTTCCATTGTCTTTGGCAATGTACAGAAATTCAGAAATTCTGGCACGAGGTGAAAGAAAATATTCAAAACATTTTACATATCCAAATACCCTTAACTCCAAGACTCTTTATTTTAGGCATATATCCAAGTAATGTGAAAATTAAAAAGAATCAAAAGATATTTTTGGATCTATGCGTACTGCTGGCAAAAAGAGTTATAGCCCTTTCATGGAAAAATGTCAGACGACCAAGAGTAAGTAGATGGTTGTCTGAATTGTCTACAACTCTTCCTCTAGAGAAAATAACTTACTTAATCAAAGACCAACAACAACTTTTTCATCAGATTTGGGATCCCTTTGTTAACTATATAACGGTGACAGACTTGACAAATATAATGGAAGTGCCTGGGATAAATGATTAGTGGCCCTCTGCAGTACAAGAGGTATCTATTTATTATATATATGTATATTTTTTGTGTATAACCTGAACTAAGACCGAGTGTAATTTGTTGACTTAATCCCCAACCAACTAATGGAACATTATTGAATTTCCCTTTGGGATTAATAAAGTATTTTTCATTCATTCATTTTCATTCATAAGGGGTGCTTGTTTGTATGACATGTTTGTTCTATACATGTTATTTTGTATTATGTTTTATGTTAAAATTCAATAAAAACAATGTTGGTAAAAAAAAAAATTTGCAGCTTCTAATGACTGTAGCTTGTTTTCAGAAAACACTCTTACTTAAACACTTTTACTACTCTCTCTGTTTTTAAAGGCCACTTAAAGGCAATTTTAATGAAATTTGTAAATGTTTCACCACAGTCTAACAGTTATATACTAATGATTTACTAAATGTATGTGTCATATTGTTTAAGTTTTTTTTTTTTTTTTTGCCTCCCTCCTCCTCCTTTGTCCTTTTGTTGTCAGGCCAACACTGTAAATAAGAATCTGTTCTTAATGTTTTGCCTGACCCTCAAAAATGATTTTTTCTTTTTAAAAAAGAATTAAAAAAACAAAACACCAGTCCAAGTCTTATAACTCATCAGGGTCTCTGCCAAGTTTCTTGCTTCACTTTATACAGGTCCGTATGATTATAACATAAGCACAGAAGAAAGATCCTATCATGTGTTTGTTCAGATTTCTGAGACCCTGTGAGGGACCCAGTGAGCTTAAAAGACAACCCGAGATGGTAGACCTGCTAGCAGGAGTAGTGACACTGTGGGTCAAACATGGATTCACAACCTGTAGCATTTTCTAGAGAAAACACCACTACTATAACCAGAGTTGATCATGTCAAATATATGCACACACTCTCAGGCAAGTTACACACATGCATAACCACACAAGCCCACACACACAACGTACTCATGGCTTTGGCAAAGGTGCAGGCTGCTCAAAGCATTGCCAAAATGAAATATTCAGGCATGAAACGAGGGGAGAGAGTTGAGGGGAGGGGGTGGGGATTTATCAAAGGATCATTTGGAAACATCTGGGCCCACAATCAGTATCCCCCTCCTTCTAATTAACTTCCCCAGCATCCTCATTTTTGCCCTCCATCCTGTCCTTTCCATCTTGTATCTCTCTTTCCAGCAACAAATCTCTCCTCTGCTCTCCATTTCGACTCCATACTCCTACCCTCCTTTTTTGCTATTTTAGTGTACCAAGAGGCGCTTTTTTTCCTTTTTTGACTTTAATGGAAGCAAATGCAAGAGTACACACACACACACACAAATGGGGAAAAAAATAACCCCAAAAACACAACAAACAAGATCCTATCCAGATATACATACATCAGTTTGATGCAAGATTGGTTTCTAATGCCATCGTCATGGTAACACTCCCTCGCTCCTTTGTTTGCACAAATGAACAGAGCGCATATCCTAGGAATCTGTGTGGATTCTTATGTAACTACACAACCCCACGCACAAAAAAAGAGATGCACGGAAAAACAGACAGAAAGATGGGAATGAGTCAGTGGTAGACCACACAGTGAGAGCATCTGTCATCAACGTTATACCTTTCACTGTGACAAGAACAGTATGTACCGCTGTGCTACTTCAGGCTCATTATAAGACACATTCTAGCACACATGCACCTACACACACATATCAGAGGCTTCTTTAGTGGTTCACTGCAGGGGGGGTTAGCTGTTCAACTATGGCAACACCACTGGCTCATGTATCAGCATACTAATTAGTATCCCTACTCCCTGAGGGCGCCCAACATGAATATGGCATTGGGTGGACAAATGAGAATGGGGTCAGTAGGGGCATCACTGAAGATATAATAAAGTGACCAGTACTTTCTTGTGGCAGAGAAACATGAGATTAAATCGTGCTGCAAACAGAAGGGGGAGATAGCGCCTTGTGCTGGCATACAGTATTTCTATGCAGTGTATCGATTGAAGTGTGAAGAAATGAGCAAAGGGTAAGTGTGAAAGCACATGAGTACATGGCATCTTGTATCTGAAAGGGAAGATGATAGATTGTTCCAGGATGCCACGCTCCACCTTCTCAGCCACATGTTTACTTTCGCCTGGAGTACTAGTTGTTTTATATCAGTGTGTGATGAAGTTTAATGCTCCAGAGACATGATGTATGACCTACAAATAGATTTGTCTTTAAAAAGGGGGATGGCAAATGGATTAATGGGATTTTTTTATGCCTCATGGTAACATGAAATGCCAAACTGAAGGATTGAGGATGATTTAGATTTAATCTGAAGGTAACGAGGCATGTTAACATGTTTACTACAGAATTTATCACGTTTGTTTGCTTCTTTTCACAACAAGATGAAGCAGACTCTAATGATCTGAAAAGTGTACTTTTACAAGCAGGGGTAGAGCAAGAGGGGTGGCCAGGGTGGCACTGGACACCTCTGAAATTTGACTGGACACCCCAGGTGCCACCTCAAGTGATTGACAGATCACTGGAGGAGGAGGACAGAAACATTGTTCCAGTCATGCATGGATCACCAGTATCATTACACCAGTTTGAAATAAATTTTACAGTGATTTCCAAATTGGATATCTTTTAAAATGATTGACATTAGGCTGCACATTTGTAGACAAGATTTGTTTTGTTTTTTTCATGACAGCATTTATGGCTCTGAATCTGGGGAAACACTGTATTGTTATAGTATTTCAGAAATGCATGTAGATGTGTCAGATCACATTATTGCAGTAATCTGATTACTCCCACATAATTGATTTTGATTGTCAAGTAAATGCACTTTGTTTTATAAAAAAAAACAATCTTATCTGAGAATGTCTTTAATATTCAATAAAAAAATAGGCGGTGTTACACAATCAGCTGTAAATAAATCGATATTTTAACAGGAGGCGAGCAAGGCTCGCCAAGACTACCAATTTGCATTACTGTGGGCCTTTGTGATTTTGTTGCAATTATGTTCACTTGGGGATCCAAATTTTTAATACAAAGATGTTTGCCAGATCCACATGTGAGTTAGTGTCAGAGAGAGGAACACAATAATTTCCTTTTTCAGTATATGGCCCCCTGATAAAGTCATGCCCATCCTCTTTTTGTGTTGCATTTTTCTTGCTTTTTTGTCACTCTGCACTGTTTATATGGTTTTAGGGTTTTTGGTGGATAAATCAGCAAAGATTTGACAATGATAGATAGATACTGTAGATGGATGGATGGATGGATGGATGGATGGATGGATGGATGGATGGATAGATAGATAGATAGATAGATAGATAGATAGATAGATAGATAGATAGATAGATAGATAGATAGATAGATAGATAGATAGATAGATAGATAGATAGATAGATAGATAAAAACTTTATTAATCCCCAAAGGGGATTGCAACGACACACCTGGGTGTGTCGTTGCAATGGCATGTGCACTACATAGTTTATGCATGGAGATTTCATTCTGCTGTTGTATAAATGCATTCGTTTTTTTGTTTTTTTGTTGTTGTTTTTTTTAATATGCAAGGGAAATAAAATGCCTTTTGTGTGGAAACGTGGTGTAAACAGGACCTTGGTGTTTTGCTGCCACTTGGAGGGAGTAATCAGAAATATGTGGAATAGACTGAGATGTTGGAGGTTCTTTGTTGCTTGAATATAGTAGCTGTTGCTTTAGGTTTTATACAGCACAGAGTATAAAGTTTTGCTTTGTATTGGAGGGAAACTAAGTGGTATATAATTGTACACTGCAGCTATGGTCTGTGATTTTTCAGCACATTTTTTTGCTTCATATCCTTTCTGCTGCTGTATCCTGTTTGTTATTAAATTGGTTGTTGTCAACCACAGTTGGGCTCTCCTGACTCAAGCTAATTTTCAGCCAGTCAGCATCAACATCAACTTCAAGCGCTCTGTGTTGCTATGTTTTGTAAGTCTGCGTGTCTTGCCATGTGGACTGGAAAAATGTCCTTCTGCAGAAATTGAGAGAATTGCAAACACATACCTTTTAAAAGGTGCAAAATGACTGTTATGTGGCAAGTGTTCTTTCCCCAAACTTGTTGCAGTTGCTTGTCAGATACCTGTACCTTAAGAACTGTTTAGTCAGCATGAGCAGCTTTTGTTTTCACCTTCAGTTATTTAATACATGTTCAAGATGAATGACTGTGAGTACAAAACAGTACCAAATTCTTTTATACTGCAGAGATGACATCTACTAAAGAGTGAAAAGAACAAATATTATGACTGAAGGAAAAATCATAAGCAAATGAAGAATGACCTTCCCACTGTTGCACTTACTACAAAGTGAATGAAAGAAGACATTGCATCTGTAGCATGAAGACTATAATTAAAGGAGATATTAAACTAATATAATAATAATTAGTGACCACAAGAACAAGGTCGAGAATACAAGCAGCTGAAATGAGTTTTCTCCGCAGGGTGGCCAGGCTCTCCCTTAGAGATAGGGTGAGAAGCTTGCTGATCCAGGAGGGGCTCAGAGTAGAGTCGCTGCTCTTCCGCATCAAGAGGAGCCAGATGAGGTGGCTTGGACATCTGGTTAGGATGCCTCCTAGATGCCTCCCTGGTGAGGTGTTCCAGACATGCTCCACTGAAAGGAGGCCCGGGGGAAGACCCAGGACAAGCTGAATGAACTACATCTCTCGGCTGGCCTGGGAACGCCTCGGGATCCCTCCGGATGAGCTGGTGAATATGGATGGATAGATGGATGGATGGATGGATGGATGGATGGATGGATGGATGGATGGATGGATGGATATTAACCTATTTTTATTTAAATCGTTTCCAGAAGTCTTAATGAAAAGTCTGTGACTTGCTTTGGTCAAAATACCAAAGGAAGACAAAAGCTCTTTTCCACCAGGCATGCCCACCTCCACTCACAATGACTTGTCAGGACATAAAGTGACCAACTCACTCAACTCCCCGCTTCCTTTCCACAAAATCAACCTCTTTTCAGATCAGAAATTCTCAAAAACCTTTTTAAGAATATGTTTACCAAACGAGAGGCCATACAATAAATAGACTGACAATTTGCTGAACTGATAAAGAAAGAGCTAACTTTATTTTATTTTTTTTATTATTATTATTATTATTTTTCAAATACATTTCACTCATTTGCAATTCTACCATAAACAGTTGGTACTGATCCATTTTTAATGTGTATTCATGTCAGGAGTCATACTGTATGTTGAATTGTGATTTGTTGAAACACTGCACAACATAATGTAACAGCCAACTGGTAGGTTCTTAGACATGTCAAAAATCATGTTGTAATTCTGTTGCATCAACGCACAATAATGGTAGGCACAGTTGTTTAAATGGGTTTATTTTATTTAAGTTCACAAGTTTATTTTAGTAATGGAAGAGCTGCTGACGTACAAAATAAAATTTCAATCACCAAAGACATAATGAGAGAGAAAATTAGAAATTAGGTTTTTAGGTCAGGATTTAAACATTACACAAATTACTGCCAGACCTTTATTAGCTTCTTACTTACTTAAGTAAATGATTAAATTGCTAATGATTATTTTGAGTAGGTAGTGACCTTAGACTTTAATAATATGCTCCATCTATCCATTCTCTTGCAATAGAAGTTGTGTCTGAAAAACAGTTGGCCATGCCCTAAAACTCTTCAGAGCGAGGCAACCAGGAAGTATCTTAATCAGATGTCTGAATCACCTCAGCTGATTGCTATTGATGCAGAGGAGTAGTGGCTCTATTCCAGTTTGTTCAATTTCTTTTTTAAATCTCTGGCTGTGTTGCGGCCCAAATAAATGGCTGCACAGCTAATGCATTGGAATACATGAAGCATGAAGACATGAAGCATCTTGATGAAGACATTGAAGGATCTTAGCACAAATCCCGAAGGTAAGGGTTGGAACAAAGATGGACCAGTAAATCAAAAGCTTAGTCTTTCAGCTCTGCTTTCTCTTCACCACAACAAACCAGTGAAACATCGTCATTAAGGCTGATTCAGCCTCAATCTATCTGTTTGTCTCTGGCTTCATCCCACCATTAGTCATTAACAATATCTTTAGATATTTTTTAACCTTGTGTGCTTAAGGCAAAGACCCCTCCTTGACCCAGAAGGAGCATTCCACCCTTTTCGGGTTGTGAACTGTAGCCTAATTTTGTAGGGTCTTTGATTCCAGCTGCTTTACATTCAGCTTCAAAATGCTCTAGTGCATACTGAAGGTCGTAGCTTGAAGAGGCGAATATAAGCTCATCATCTGCATAGTATACAATCCTGAGGTTCTCAAAGCAGACACCCTCCTCTCCCCTAGTACACACAGATCTCTTGTTTTAATCATACAGGGACCTAATAGCTTCTAGAAATTCCCATACTCCCAAGTACTTTTATTTGGTGAATCTATTTTTTGTTTTACTCCACATATTCATCGGCTAGTAAAAAGGTTTAAACCAAAGCTATAGTTTCTATTGTGGGATTATATCCTGTGTTTTTGAATGAATGAATGAATGAATGAATAAATGAATGAATGAATGAATGAATGAATGAATGAATGAATGAATGAATGAATGAATGTTTATTTCCAACATGTTACATGTTACATGTTATATATTACATGGACTATTATATATTACATATTACATTGCTAACCAATGCCTCTGAAAAGGTGTAGGAAGAAGCATGAGCATATAGTAATCATTCATATGAATAAAAAAAATTGTATGTTGCCAAAAATGTTGGTTTCAGATCATGGTGATAATTTGTACATGCATGCCCAGTGCCAGAGACTGCGTTCTCTGGATACTGTGTACTACCTGGCTTTGAGGCTCATCACAAATTTTAGATTTCTTATTAATCACTATTTGTTATACAAATGTGTTGGATGGTCCTTTTTGTCTACATTAAGGCTAAGACATTGGCATATCCTTGTTTATAAAACTATATTTTGTCTGCTTCTCTCCTTTCTCTCCACCTTTCTCCATCTGAAGAGTTCAGGGCCTTCTAGCTCAAGAAGTTCAAGAACCTTTTTTTATTTTTACAGCCAGTAGCAACATGTATAAAAAAGAACAAACAGAAACATCATATCACAACAAATAATTTAAAAACATAATTGCTGCAGGAATAAATTAATCTTTTAGTCTGTTAGTCCTACACCTTGGCAGCAGGTATCTACGTCTGGAAGAAAGCAGTCTGAACTGGTCATGTAGTGGGTGGTCTGGATCTGACAGGATCAGTCTGGCTTTCCTCACTGACTTCGTCTTGTGCAGATCAGTGAGGTTATTCAAGGCTGTGCAGCTATTTTGCTGCACCACCCTGGCAATCCCCAACAGTTTGTTTCTATGTTTGCATGTTAAAAGATCAAACCAGCAGATAAAATTAAAAGTTAATAAGGACTCGATAAAACACGAGTAAAACATTCTCATGGAAGTAAAATCCATGTTAAAAACACAACTTTTCCAATAAAAATACATTCATTGATTAGCCTTATAACAAAGTAAACATGAGCTTCAAAAGTCAGCCTCTCATCAAATACAATTCCTGGTACTTGTACTGGTTCAACACTTCAACAGTTTCACCTGAAATGACGACTGGTGAGGTGACTGGACTTTCTTTGCTAAAATCAATAATCATCTCCTTTTATTTTAGCAACATTTATCTGTAAGAAGGAACACTCACACCAGTCAGTGAAATCCCTGACCACTGACCCGTGATCAGGGTCAACACTGCTGAGGAGAGACAAGATGACTTTAAAATGTGAGGCTGTAGATACTGGCTGCAACAATTATTAGTGTGCAAAATAAATAAAAGGGGCGAGAGAACACATCCCTGGGGAGAACTGGTAGAAGAAAGAAGGATATCAGTAAAAACTCCATTGACTGCTGAGACTGCTCACCTAAAAAGTCCATTAGCCAAACTATGAGGCCAGAGTCAATATCACAAAAACTATATAATTTCTCTGCTAAAGCATGGGGCTGAACAGAGTTAAACACAGATGAGAAATAAATAAAAAGCAATTTCGCAAAAGTTTTGGTACCTTCTACATGCCTCAAAATCATGTTTAAAAAAGTTCCTGTTGCATCTTCCACCCCTCTGCCTGACCTATAGGCAAACTGAAGTGGATACAAATGATCTTCAACTTTAGATTAAAGGACCTCATAAACAATCTTTTCAAATGACTTCATGGTTAATGAAGTAAGGGCATCTGACCTGAAATCATTCAGGGACTGAGCAGCTGTTTTTGTGGGGAAAGGAACGATAACAGACTCTTTCCAAAGCTTATGGACCCCATGAGTCTGGAGAAACATATTAGACAAGAAACAGAAAATGTCTGCCAGCTGCAGGGCACAGTTCTTCAGCATTCAGCCTCCTATGCCATCAGGGCCTGGACTTTTCCTCTCTTTGATCTTACTAAAAAAGATAAAAAAAAAAAAACAATCCCATTGTCAATGTGCACTGTTGCCACCGAAGGCACATTTTTTAAACTAGCAAGCTCCTCAGCAAAATCATAAATGTTAAAACGATTAAAAAAAAATTTAAGATCTTCAGCCAACTCAAAAGCAAAGAATGAAAGGAAATGAACGACATTTTGGTCTGCATCCCCATCATGGACTTAACCCCGTACATGTACATGTTAATACTATGTTTGACTGATTTGGGGATCCAGGGTTTATTATTAGGAAATAAAGTAATACTTTTCCTAGGAATAGCCAATAATATTCCTCACAAAAGGTGACAGTGTCTGTGAGTTTATCTGGGCCAGTGCATGCACCTTTAAACACATCTCATTAAGTACAGCTAACACAGTCCTGAAGGCGGTGGACGGAATTTTATGACCAAACCGGACCTAAACATCACTCCGGCTTGTGTGTCCTCAGGACAGATCTATTAGGACGAAACTAAATAAACAACATTATGTGCGAAGAGCCAGGTGGAGCCCTGCTTAGGGATTTGTAAGTCTCTTTTACAGTTCCATAACACAGATCCAAACACCTTCTAAGTCCAGTTGAACGATTCACATATTAGTAAAAATGACTGAGGGACTTCCTGGGTCTGCAGTGGTTAAAATCACTCATAATACAGTTCAGAGTATCCGGAGAGATTCTCTGAAGAGTTGCACAGTACTCACCATAGGCTGAACAGCTAGCTCCACTTCCGCCTTGGGATGGATGTAGTGTAATAAAAAGCAGGGGAATTCCCTTGCCAAAAAGAAAAGATGCAAAGACATAGAGAGTAGTTCAATGTCGGGAGTATACAAGGTCTCTAATGATTGTAATACACCACTTTTTAGTCACGTAAAGACATAAGCCTCCACTAAGTGATTTGCCTGTCACTGTGGAGTCTCTGTCCAGAAGGATGGGCTCACCAAAGCTATCAATCTCCAAGTTAGACTACAAGTCATGATCCTTTAACCATGTTTTTGTCAGTGCAAGTAGACAAGCGCTTTTATACTTCACCAAATTTTTGACATTAGCCTAAAGTTTGTCAATTTTGCTGCGGAGTGACTGGACATTTGCCACCATGATGGTGGGAAGCAGCATCCAACAGTTGTCTTGCCGCTTCAACCTTTGGCGTAAACCACCACCTCCTCCACTGTCTTTGTTCACAGAATTTTTGATCCTTTGGAGTTCCAAAGGTGTGAACTGAGATGGGGGAAAGGCTTTTATGTATGCTTCTCCCTTTGCCTGGAATGAACTGACATGGTCTCACTGGATGCTTTTAAGAAAATATTCGATGATTTGGAGTCAGTTAAATCTGTAGATGTTCTGCATGATTTGGGGATTTAATTTGCCTGTGATACCTTAGTCACTTTGCATGTGTGCTTTAAATTTGTAACTGTTCTGCCATAGTCTTTGCCAAGATGCTGCTGGAAAAGGATTTTTAATTTCAGTTAAGTTTTTTTCTGGTTAAATAAAGGTTAGATAAAATCTATGGAAAATCTGGTACATTTCCACAGAGTGGACAAAAACCACACTGCTTGTCCTGAATCCAAGGTTTGACTCTATTAATGTTTCCTATGTAATACAGTCCAATTACTGTCGATCTTGCAAATTCTCTACCTAGGTCAATTGTAGTCAGTTTTGCAGTTTTAAAGAAAGTAATCCAGATATGTAACAAATTTAAAGTGTTCGTCCTTTATCTGGTATGAACACTCCATTTAAATTCATTAATCTTGGCTCAGAAGTCACCACTAAGTCATTTCATGTAAATGCTATACTTGTTAATAATTCAAATAATAAGACATTTCCCTGATTACAACCACTATAAACTTAAAGGCTATAAACTTAAATCAGACTTAAATGTTGCTAAAGTAAATTTTGAAAGTAGTAATCTGAGCATCTGTTGGTCAGATCTAATGACAATCTAATTTTTGGTTTACCTTTCTTACAAAATGTAAAGCAACTGGCAGCTCAATTCCTGCAACTTTGTTACGAGCTGCTTCGGAGAGATTGGGTGAGGAGGTATGATAATTGGTGGCCAAAGGCTCACACACAATTGGCTCTTTAAGATTGCAGCATACAAGAAAGCCTCCTGGAGGAAGCGCAGTCCAATCATCTCCACTACTCCTGGACTGAGTATGTCTGGTTGTGGCATTGCCTGCAGTGCATGAAATCTGACTATTAGGGTCTGCTGACGCACCTGTCAGCAGACACGCACCGTCGCATTTGCACATACAAGCATGTGCATGGACAAACACGCACTGAAGCTGGTAATTGGGCTCGTGAAGCCAAAGAACGAGAACAGCAACATCCGTTTCCTGTGTTTGTATTGTCTGATAAGTGTGTGAGTGTGTTTCATTTCAAATGCCCTGGCATACCGTCGACTTTCTAAAAACCAGGCAATTTCCTGTGAAGCCATCCAAGTGCGACAGCAGCAGGTGCCTAATGGGCAAAGCTTAGGAAACAGGGCATTACCACAATCCAGAAAACTCAATTGTATTAATCCTGTGGATTAACAGCTTAATTCTCAACACGTTTCCAGTTTAAAAAGTCTTATTTCCTCACTGAAAATGGGAGCAAGATGTGCTGTGAATATTTATCTATTCCAAGTGGGGTATTTGAAGAGTTTCCTCCTTTGCCTTTTTTAGCAAAAGGTTGTTTAAACTTTGACCTATAGCTGTAATACATCTTGTTATCACTCCATGAGGAAAAAAGGAGTTTCCCTTTGAGAATAATATGTCTAAGCCTTAAATGAGGAAACAGTGTGTTTGTTTGATGCACCTTCATATCTGTAGTTTAATTGTCAGTTTCTTGATGAGCTTAGTTCTTGTTAATTATTCATGTGATCAATCTTTTGCTGATACTGAAGACCTGTAGTCTTAACCTCTCTTCGCACATAGCCCCTGAGACTGCTGAAAACTGTCAGTTTTAATCTCTCTACTTGCCACAATCCTGCCCCCCCCTCCACTCACACACACCCACACACACACACCAAGCTTTCAAATGAGGGATTTAGATTACAGTGAACACTGCTAGCTTCATGATGATGAAGTGTGTGTACTCTGAGGGTGAGCCTTATTGGAATTCATATGATGTTTGTTGACTCCCTTCATATAAACAGGTGGCTGTGTGGAGATAACGTTCAGCACACGTACACACATGCGTGTGCGCAGTCATCGGGTGTTGTGCTGTAAGTTTGTGCATTTTTGTTAAATCCTAAAGCAGTCAGAGAAACGTTTATTAATCTCTCTGTTTCAGAAGAACTGCGCCAAAGCTTTCAGGTGTATGAGCAGGGATTCCTGAATGGATGTCACCTTGCATGTACCCAACGTCAAGCTGCAACAACACAGCAAAACTAGCTTTGTTTTGTTGCCATTGCTGCAGAAATGTGCATAATAAAAGGCTCAATTTTCCTATTCCCCATTGCCTACCTCCTGCACTACCCAAGATGTGCTTCCAGTTTTATCATAGTTCAATTTCAGCTGCTCAGAAGTCATGTGAGTAGCCTCGATGTGCCTAATAGACAGAAGAATACTTTTTTGAGAAGGAAGTGGAGTGTTTTTTGGGATTCTGAGGCACATGCAATCACACATGTACAGAAATCCTTTATTCAACTCTATATTGTCAAGGTAACAAGAACCCGACTGTCTCTTCAGTTCCTCTCATCATGAACCGTAGATCGAAATGAAGGAGAAGGACTCAGTAGTGTGCTTGTCATTTGGTTGAAAGTCTTGGTGTGTATGTCTGTGTGTGAAGCCCTGTGGTTTTGCAGAGACTATATCTGTCTTTGATCCTAAAAAGAGATTTATATTTTGTCCTTCCTGTTGATGTCTTGGCTGCCTTTCCTAAAGCTGTATCTATGTGCTGACCTTGTCACTTTGCATCCACTGACAAGCCAACCTCTGTATTGATCTCTTGTTTAAAAAGCCCAGAAACACAAGCTGACAGAGCCATTAGAATTCATTATGGCTAATTCAAAGATACTCCTGTCTGTGATGGAGCGTTTTAATGCACATGTTAAGCATTCTTTATAGGCTCAAATTTGAGGTTTTGTATTTTGTTTATTTTGTTTTGTTTTGTTTTTGTTTTTGATTTTTTGTGTGTGTGTGTGTAGTTTTTAAAGAAATGTATGTAAAGCAAAGACAAAGAAAAAGTTTTTTATTAGAAATATAAACATGAGGTAATTATTATTGTCTAGAAATTTTCATAATTTAATTAATTATTTCATGGTTCAATTAATGCATGAATTCATTTTACCTGTCAGCTTCACCCATCTAACCTAGTGGGCGGAGCTAACATTGAGATTTTTTTGGGGGGGGTTTATTTCTAATGACTTGCGGAGCTGGGTAACCAATCAGATTTCACAATCTGTGTTGGTAGTTTAGTTTAAATTGTTTCATAATGCACTGCAACTCAGAAAGTTCGACATAATTAGAAAAACTGAAATATTTATTTATGTTTTTGCACCAATTTAATTAATTCAAATGACTTTAAAGCACATTAAAAAATATGCATTTGTTCAATTATTTGTGAACCTATTTCTATTTTTTATTAACTACTGACATATTTGACTTAGTAATTACTGACAAAGTAATTAATTAAAGATAAAATTAATGCATTATCTATGAATTTATTTCCAATGTTAATTAATGATACTTTTTAAATTATTATTAACAAATTATTTTTTATTTAATTACTTCATTTCTAATTATGATAAATGAAAGACACAGTTAATTAATTATTCAATGATCTATGCATTTTATTTATTGTGGCACCTTTTTCCCTTTCACAGTGCCAAAGACCTGCATCCATCCAGTAAAAGCATAATTTTAGGTGACAAAACTTCCCCTTTGTTTTTGTGTTTCTTGTTTTTGTTTTTTATTTTTTACTTTTGGTTTACAATGCACTGTTTATTTTTATTTTAACGTCTTAAATAAATAGTCTTATACATGAAATGTGTTACACTAATAAACTTGCCTTTTTCACCATTTCATTCTATACTAATGAAAACATGTCAATAGACACCAAATTGTATTTCATCCCTTAAATGTTAGAATATTGAACTTTAAAGGCCAAAACTGAAATCTGTGTCTGTGACAAGATAGGGTTTCAGTTTCTTGGTCATCAGTAGATGTTTATAAATTAACATCTAGATAACCATGTGCTTTTTCAACAAAATAATTCTCAGAAAAAGCCACCATGACTCACTCAGCCCACACAACATTTATTTGAATAATACAGTAAACTACTAAAAGCTTTCCTACTGTAAAGGTCACAAAAGACTGTATTCTCATTGGCTGCTGGCAAAGGAAGGTTCACTGGTTTAGTGGAGGAGCATAAAAAATATCTTGTATTAAAAATACACTGCTTTTAGTACTGTTGTGATGACAAAAGAGATATGCTTTCTGACAAAACATGCTGTCTGCACAAATTTAGGACAGTTTCCTGTCAAGTTGAACTTCGTGAATAAGACCTGTCTTAAGTGAATTTCCAGCTCTAAACCTTTTACCCAAACTTTAAACTACAAATCAGCCAGCTTCAAACTGGGAAACAACAGATAGCTTTCTATTTTAGAAACTTTGCAGCATCAAAGTACGTTTTTTTTCATGCTTGCCTTTAGCAAGAAGAAAAAAAAGCATTCTTGCTAGGCTGTGATGTTAAATATTAATGTGATGAAGGATTTATTCAATATGAAAACCAGTATTTGTCCCAACACATGTCCCATATGAATTATAAAACACAACAGAGGAAGGTGTTTTTAAGGTAAGTCTTTGAATTAAAAGGGGGTTATGTTGCACCGTACTTACTCCCGGTGAGTCTGACCAGAAAAGCTGTGAAGATCGTGGAGAAAAAAAACAAATATGAATATTTTATCTCACATTCCTTTTTATCAAATGGGAAGACAAATTAGTCCTTTAAAAGAAGGGAGGTAGGGGATGTCAAGAGAACAAGTTGAGCTTATAATAATCCCTGTATCTTTCTGTAAGGCCATAATTTCATGAGTGCCTGTCTATAACTAATCTCCCAGTTAACTGACATCTCTGTGCAAATGCATTCATTATCTGCTTTTCTAATCATCATTTCTAATGATGTGTTCACTGTGCACAGAGTTCTGTTATAAGCTGAGGTTGCATGTGATGTTGCTTCAGCTCCCTCTTCTGTCTATTTGCATCTTCCTGTATTTTCGTAAATTAACTGATGGGAATATGTGAGGTAGAAGGTAAAGATTGGATATGCAGCATTAATACAACCAGTGGGACCACACAACACGGGACTAGCAATATGCAAGAGACTTTAGAGGATAAAGGAAAAAATGCTTTAAACGGCTTAGTTTCTGACAGACTCATTAATGAGGAAGAATGAAATATTTCAAGTTTAATGCAAAATCTGAAGCAAATATTTGAAATATCCAGTGGAACGACAGTCGATTTTTAATTGAGTGTCTGTCCGTTTAATTTCTCCTCACTCAGAAGTGTTCTCTTATCATTTGAATATGTTAATTTCTGAATTATCTGCCCTGAATCTGCATAGCAGAAGCACTGTATTGTTTTAGTTAAGTTTTATGAACCAAAGATTAATGGACTAGCCGGACTCTTGTTATTGTGCAGTCAGCAGACAAAAATCCTAATTAGCTCCTTACAGAGTGAGCGAGGCCTCCCCACCATCACATATCACCGCAGACAGCAGCGATATAACAGACCATCATATTTATAGTAAAACCCAATTAATTACACATTGACCCATTCCATTTATTTATATGACTTTTGTTAATATATGTTATAGACAAAACATTCTGATCAGGACAATAAATCTGTATTACTGCCACATCCTTTTGTTATTGTAATTGCCAGTGATGAGCATTGTACTTATTTTTGTTCTTTTTGAGGAAAGAAATTACTCTGAACAGCATCTTTTCTTTCAGTTCTACCAAAAAAGAAAATTTGTTTCCTTTGTTATTCATTGTTTTTTTAATTGGCAGATGGATTTGACCATTTGCTTTGCCCATTGATGCCTGCAACTTTATGCATGTATACTGTATTTTATTAAATATTAAGAGAATATTAAGAGGAGGACATGAGGGAGGATGGAGAACAAGGGGAAGTCCATAGAAGACGTTTACATTGGTGTGTTTTTTATCCCTATAAATCCTGTATTTCAGACTAACTAAGGTAGCAGAAGCACACACACACCAAAAACACTATAAACACAAAAAGTTATGGGCATCATTTTCACAGACTGGCATTACACCCTATTACCTGATAAGATGTACTGTATTAAAAACACCTTTTTTGGCTATAGCAGAGCTCTAATCTGTAGATCTAATCTCAGACTCTCTCCTTCTCATTCCTCATCTCTCTCCGTCTTCTCTCTTCCCTCTTTGCTATTTTCCTCCTTCTCTTTTCATCTCTGTCACTGTGCTCCAGCTGGCTAGGTGAGATAACTCCTCCACACTGAGATGCTCTCAGCCCATTGGCCGAATGATGGAACACAGGGCACCAATCAAACCCTGCATCATTAGTCGTGGGGATCATGGACCTGGGTATAGGCTGCTTATCTGGTTTTACTGATCCTGCACTACTCTTAGCCATTTCATACATCCAACAGCTCCCCTGAAAAACACAAGTCTCTCTTTAAATGTGGATAAATCAGACATGTTTGAAATAGCTCAGCACTTTTACAATGGCTGACAAAGTAAAAAGAAAGAAAAAAAAAAGCGGGGGGGGGGGGTTGTATTCTCTTTTTTAATTTACATATTATCTGCATTAGAGTTTCTTCTCTCTGTTGGTTTGGGGCTGATAAAAGTGCTGGACTGAATTTAATTTGTGTGCATGTGGTTTCTAATTTTGCTTCAGCCAAAGTTCTTTCTATTTAACAACAAAGTCACCACTCTTCATTTTAGGGGTGAAATTAGCCAGCCCTCTTTGCAGTCACCCTTAATCAGTTCGGATGATGACAAATATCCACTCCTCAGTCCATCAGACCACAAAAAGTCACTAGAAGGACACTCGGTGTGCAGCCAAGGCCGATGCTGTTTTTGAATATTTTAAGTGAGTGATCTGTGCCTGCACCAACATTTAATGGCCTCTACCTTTACCAGTGCTCCACCTCTCCATCAAGTTTCATCAAATTCAGCTTGATAGTGTAATCTTGTCAGATGAATCACAGTGGAGGACGATGGAAGCAGGAAAAGAGAGGAAACCGTGGAAATGAGCTCCCCACCCTTATTAAACTGGCCCCCACTCTGGAAACTTATTTTTCCTCCTTTTAATTGTATGGACTCTGTTTCTCTTTCAATGTAGTTTAGTTTTCTAAATTTTTGTGTAGTTATTTTTGGTCTTAATTTCTTTAAGTGTCTTTGTTATATTTTCTCTTTCTACTTTCAATTGTATTTTTGTTTTTCATGTCTTGATGTGCAGAATGTGGCAGTGTTTGGAATGTTTGTGTGTTTTCTATATGTACAGTGCATTGGTAATTGTGTTTTAATTGTGTGTTATAGGAAAATAGTAACTTGGATTGAGATTACTGGGACTACAGCCCACTGCTAAAGCAACACTCAAGAACTAATTCAAAACCCAGATCTCAATGAGATTGAGAATTTGTGGGCTAACTTATAACCCATACAACTTGTTCAAAAAAATATAGACATTCAAAAATCCTCCAAACAGAGTGGATCAAGAAGTATTTGTGTAAGAGAGTGAATACACCCTCTATAATGTAAACATGTCTTGTTGCTCAAATGATGCAAGCCCTGCAAAAATGATTGTTACTTCCATATTGTAAGGACGTAAAAATAGAAAAATGCCAAAAGGGGATAACTTTTATAGTGCACTGTATGTGTTTGACTAACTGGTACTTGTAACCCTTTCTTGCTTGTAGTACCTCGCTGTCTACCTTTGTGCTACTTTAGATCTAAAGCAAAGCTCTGGCAGCTCACCAGCACCTTTAAAATTAGTCAACATGCTTTATCAAGCTTTGTATGTGTTGTTCTATTCAAAAACGTAGAAGAAAAATCTCATCCTGCAGTCTGTTTGCTCTTATGAGGTTGCCAAGCAACCAGAAGAGCAGCTTAGACAGAGTCATGAGGCTTTCAGGTATGTTAGGTAGTGTTTTGGAAAGGTGACTTAGAATATATAAATACACACACACACACACACGCACACACACACATATATATATATATATAGTAAATAACTCTCATATTTGTCACCTGTGTCTGTGGCCTTTTACTGCGATTTAGTTGGCTTTTCTTTCCTGTTGTCTGAAACCAATAATGTGTCATAAAGGCTGCTGAAAAGAAGATTACAGAGTTCATTATGCAGACTACATGCTTATTTACTACATTCACTTCAGTCAGTGTCACTTGAGTATGTAAAGTTTCACTAGTTTCAGTGACGTTTATACCCCTCATTTTTTTCCTCATCTCATGGTGAAACTGCTCTAACATCTGGGTTAAAACTCTCCAATTTATAAAGAAACAAACATGGACTAAAACTGTGTACAAGTGTGAGGAGCTTTTCTAAAATCACATTAGTGACAGTAGGACTCAAACTGCTGCAAAGTGTTGGTTAAGTCTAAAAGGTGGTCCCCCACAGACTGTTCACCTCAGTGCAGCTCAGATTTTAAACAGTCCTGTGCTGCCATCCTGTGTTTAGTCCACAGATGGACATGAGTACTTTATTATCTAGCAGCAAAGATTTCCTTATACCGTGTGTTCTTCTCAGGCAACGTCATTCATCCAGACAAAGTCAAACAGGAGAGACAGTGGCTTCATTCGAGAAAGGTTGACTGGTCTATTGCCACCCATCAACATGCAGAAGGCTGTCCGATTTTTCTGACAGGTCATTTGGTCTCCACATCTGACCTTTGTCAGTTAGCATCTCATCTCCACGCTTCAAACATGATGACATTTCTAACAGAAAGGTTAATAGAAGGGCCTGGGCAAATGAGAGAAGGTCAAAGATCTCTTCTCCTCTGCAGTTTCACAAAGACACAACAACTCAAAGGAAACACGCACCTGATAGGCTGAATCGAGTTTTGAAAAGTGCTGAAATATAATAAGCGCCAAAGGGCACCCACATTACTACGTGTGCCCTTCAGAGAGCTTTGTGTCCTGTCAAAGTGTAACTACGTAGCAGGTTATTAGTCAGTTTGTTAAATGAGTCAATCTCAAGTGCTCAATGGATCTTACATGAAGCAACTCCGGACTTTGACCACTAGGTGGTGCTGCAGCATCATTGCAGAGCACTGGCATGCAATGATGACATGATGCTGATGTAATTCAACTCTGCCATCCAGTGGAGTGATGTCACACATTAACCCTTTAGTTTGATTCACTTTGTTTGACTTATTTCAGACTTATTTCAGAATATAATGTATATATATTCCCAATATTACCAAATAATAGAAATATACATATTTTACACTTTATATTTATATACTTTAACATCTAGATAGTTTTTTTTAAGTGTGTGTAGTAATAAGTTCTAAAAACAAATAAAAGATTCAATAAACAATTCAACTGACACTATAAATGGGAAACAAAGAAAACAGGTCAAATTTAGTCTCTGATGAGGTGGGTAGGAGGGGGTATTTTTAAATGAACTGCCTGAACATTTCTCAGTAACTGAGGTCATGTTGAGTCATGCTGATCTGAGATGAGCTTTCTTTTCTGAGATAGATTTCCTCATCAGCTGCCATCAGTTGTAATCGTACCTTTAGGAAGATTAAAGAGCAAAGATCAGCAGGTTTGGTGATGTCAGCGAAGGACCATGAGCTCCTCACATCTCACCACTTTAATAGGACATGACATGATTGATCGGGTGCAAAATTAAAGATGTGACCAATGTAAAACCACTCGCACAGACACATAAACCACCAAAGTTAAAAATATCTTTTGAATCACAAGGCTTCTTCATTTTCTATTAGCGTTTATGACCGGCAGCGGCTGGTTTCTCTGTGCCAGTTGGACACAGGTTGTTGTTCCAGTTGGACAATGACCAAAACACACATATCAAAGCTTGCTGAAAAGATAAAACATATTTTTTGGGATGGCTTCCTTAAAATCCTAAACTCAACCCATCAAAAAATATGTGTACAGTGCTTAGATGCCCAGTTTTAGATAAGAAACCATGAAGTTCAAGTTAACTCTGCCAATTCTCCCAGGAGGAAGTTAAAAAAAAAACAATCTCAACTGAATTTCCAGGAGAAACCTTCTAAAGGCATCTGGTTTTTGCATACATTATGATTTGAGGGCCAGACATGTCTCCAGAACCTGAAGTTGGTCACACATTTATTCCATGCCAGATCAGTTTATATGCCAAGAGACTGTCCCATTCAAATACCACCACACCTTCTTTTTCTGTAAGTGCAGAAAAAAAGGCAAATTCTAGAAGTTAGTTTTTTAGAATATATAGAAGGCAGTCAAAAATCCCTAAATATTCAAGACAAGGCAGGTTTATCAGTATAGAATCTTTCATGTACATGATAGAAAAAAGAAACATTATATAGGATCATTTAAAACAAACTAAACAAAATAAGATAAATTAAATAGAAACATAAGCTAAAATAAAGAGAAACATACAACATAATACATAGTGAGGTACATATGATACAAACAGGTGCAATATTTGTACATTTAAAATAAAAATATACAATATAAATATGTAAAAACCAAAAATCTAACGAAAAACACTGAAACATGAAAATAGAAATATTTTTACATCCAAGAATAATTATTATTTGATTTATTATATGTTGTATGTGACCTTTCTATGAAATAATCCCCCCAGAAAAAGAGAGATGTACTCTTACAATATTTGTTATTTCTCACAAATGAAGAATCACTATAAAGATGGATAAAATGTTCCTTCCTGTATCTGTCACTCAACAAATACTTTATAGGACAATAATGCATACAATATGTTAATAATTAATTATAATCAGTCTCACATTATCCACACATAACAGCTGTTCCCTGTTAGTGACTGCTTTCCTCTACTCTTTTCCTTTCAGAATATTAATATTAATGACACAGGGAGGCTGACCAAGCTCTCAGTCACTCTCTCTCTCTTCCCTCCCTCCCTCCCTCCTTCTTATACCCGCACCCTGGATGCAGGAAAGCGCGCACACACCGGTGGTCTGCTTCAGCTTCCGTGTCACTCTCCTGCCTCCATCTCTGCATCTCTATCCCTCCCTACACTCTCCACCAGTGGATTTCAGCCCACAGCTGTGTGTAACATTGGTAAGACATCCCTTATTCTGTCTGTTATTCATTTGTCTTTGTTTGTGTGTCTCTCTCTGGCTGTGTTTTATCAGGATTCAAACAAAGGATTTGGGGTGTGGCTGGATGGACAGAAGCTGGCTGCTGGTGGCAGCAGAGAAATTATGAAAAAAACAGGATGTTGTGGCTACTGATTATGCTGTCTTTGATAGAGAAAGAATAGAAATAGAGACTTTGTATGATTAGGTTTATTAATGAACTGAAAGGGCTGAGATTGTGACTCCTAATGTTGATATCAAAGCTTATCTTGCTGAAATGATTTGGACTGCTTTGAGGAAAAAATGGACACTTAAAAATCCATGCCTGAAATATTAATTTCATGTTAAACTGATAAGACCCCATTTAAATTTACACTGCTGAGAATAATTTTACAATAGATTGGATTGCTTATGACCGGCAGACATGTAGGCTAGTCAAATCTCAGACAGAGCAGTGGTTCAATCAGGCATGACTGGGCTAACCTGTGAAAGACTGATTACTCAGACCTGAGACTAAGTCTGACTGCAGTGGAGCTTGTGGAACATTATAACATCCTTAGGGCTGCAGGGGTGGATGCAGAAGAAGAGAGACAGACAGAGGGAGGATATAGAGGGGGAGAACAAAGACTCTTGCTTCAGAGAGGGAAAGACCAGAGACAAAGGAGAGAACAGGCAGCTGGGTAAAAACAGACACATGCTAGCTACATACACATGTGGGAGAAGCAGAGATCTAGACCGAGCATGTGTGGGAGGTAACAACCACTCACAGGCTTGCATGTGGACGTAGTCTGCACTGCACATGTTGTAGCCACTCCCTTTAGGTGTAGTCACTTCCAAAGATTAAACATGTGACAAATCAGACAAAAAATATGGCTCATAGCTGGCTTTTTAAATTATGATTTCAAATTTCAGTGCATGTGTGTGTATGTTGTTATGCCACATTGCCAATATGATGCTTGACAGGAAAGGTCAAAGCATTCTGCTCAAGTACCACCTGTCTCGTTTTTCATAGCTAAAATGTCTGACAAGCCTGACATGACTGAGATCGCCCGTTTCGACAAGACAAAGCTGAAGAAGACAGAGACAAAAGAAAAAAACCCGCTGCCCACCAAAGAGAGTGAGTGTACCCTGAGTATGTCTTTGTGTCTGTGTCTTTCAGAGCAGTTTTGAAGCCATGAGTCCTTCATCCCCTGCAGCAATTCTCCTGTCATTCCTTACTCATCATCCCATTCACACATGCGCAGCAAGCAAAGCAGCAAAACCAAATAGCTGCATGATCAGCATGATATTCAGCTAATCTAGAAGCTGCACCCCCAGAAATAAGCCTGCTAACAGTATCTCTCTTATTTTCTTTTCTTTTCTTTTCTTTTCTTTTCTTTTCTTTTCTTTTCTTTTCTTTTCTTTTCTTTTCTTTTCCAGCCATTGAGCAAGAAAGGAAAGGTGATGCCACACCTTGACTTCAGCACACGAAGAGAAGGAGCTGAGATGCCGCAGCAAAAAGCACTTTCTTTTGATTATTACAGTATTGAAATCTCTTATGTTGTCTTCAGAAAAGGGTGCTTGTGAGTTCCCTGGGGTGCTATAAGGGTCTTTGGCATCCTCACATGGGGCTCTCTTACCACTCTAAAAACTTCCGCCTGGGTGCCTGCCTTGTACTGTTAGCCTATAGCTAACATGTCTCCAATATTGCCAAACTGGGGAGTGGTATAGTGATGTAGCACAGATAGGCAGGCATCCAGGCTTGGGGTAGGTGGGAGTTGTCTACAGACATGGGATCAATCAAAGTCAACACATGTGGGATGCTTTTCTTATTAAACTTTTTACGTTTCTTTAAGAAATAAAAATGAAGACATGGGAAACATTTGTCTGCCGCATGTTGATCTCCCATTTATATGAAAGTGTAAGGGAATAAATTCATAAATCAATTTACACAATGTAATCATGAGGCACAGCCTTACAGCAAACACACAATATGATTATAATATGGACATTTTAGGGTGTATTGTAGGGGCTACTCAATTTGTCCTATGAGGGTTACAGTCCTGCAGATTTTCAAAGCATCCCTGCTCCAACAGCCTATGAAATTCTGTACAATGACTCATTAATTTGAGTACTGGGAATAAAATGAAAACCTACAGAACTGCAGCCCACTGAACTAAGTAATCCTGGTGTATGATAATAAATTCTCCTAATGGCTAATGTTCAAAATGAAGAAACTACTATAGATTATACTACAAAATTGATAGATTTTGTAGTATAGGCTGTAGATAAATTCAACACCCCAACTTTACTGGAACCATGTTTGTAGCGCTACATGGTTATGACATTATCTTGTTAGCATTAATTACCTGGCTTTTGAGATCAAATAATTATGTAACAAACGCTAAGTTATTTAGTTAGATGCTGAATAGACTGATATGTTGTATAGACATTTTCCTAAACATAAATGACACACTAGCTTTGAGCTTAAATGTGCATAATGCTATTTTCTTTGAGCCTATATGTTTTGGCAACCAGTAATAGAACAATTTATAATAATTATACTTTATTTTAATTAATTAGAAACTGGCTTGGAAACTGGTTGTCATACAAAATGTTAACAACTAATAAAACAATGGTATATATATATATATATATATATATATATATATATATATATATATATATATATATATATATATATATAATGACTGCCACAGTTCAGTGGATTTTTTTTTATTATTATTTCTCATCATTAAGACATGATTAAACTTTTTTTTTTCTTTTTTTTTTGGATTAAAAAAAAATTTTTTTACTCATTGATTTTTATGACATACTAGGCCTGTCATTCAATTCAATTACGACAACTAACCATTGCATAGGCCTGGTTAAATAGGTTAACACATTTCTCTAAACTGGCCGCTTGCTCACTGGCGTCTCCACTCCTGCCACCCTTTCCTCGGCCTGTCAAACTTGTCACCCTCTGAGCCTTTATTGCTCCATTTTTCTCACCTCACAACCCATAAATCAACGCTCCCTGAACTCTCTAATGTGTTAGAAAGGTGTTTAAAATAATTCCACCTGCAGCAGCTACTTCTATGATATTACAAGAACAACTTAAAAGCTCTGAATGTCATGAGTCAACCGTTCAAAATGAATGAAAGCCCAGAACAATGTTTTGAAAGCATAAATACCCGATGTAGCCCAACAAACAATGTATTAATCTGACATATGCTTTATAGTTTTGTGAAAGAATCTGGCAATAAAGTAAATAAAAAATCAAATTAGGGATACGACCTAACAACCCGCGTGATGTGTTCTTAACAGTTTCGATGTTTATGACACATCCAGCACCCATTCGGGGAAAAAAAAACTATTGTCTGCTGTTATTAACTAATTAAAACCGTTAAGGGAGGGCTCACTTTAGCACAAATTACAAATTAAGTATCCAGGACTGATTCTCTGCCTGGTGCTGAAGGGCTGTAGGTTTCAGTCTTACTGGAAAATGAATGTGGGTAATATCTAATTAGTAAGGATTATCCTCACCCTCAGCTTTCCTCCATTGTGTTGAAGACCTCGCCCAGCCAATCGGCTATTGTCCAGCACACTGAGTGAATAGTTGTTTTAAAGGATCTTGAGTGGTTTAAGGGGGATTTGACAAATTTAAGTTGGGTAAAAAATGGCCATGTTAATCACTAACTTCGTAAGTCCTCTCACATTAAATTACAGTTATGAAATGACAGAAACTGGCGTGATGAAGTAGAAGTAAATGGATAAACCAGAATAGTTTAAGTTTATATAAAATTCATCATACAACATGCCATACAACAACACGACACAGCATTTTAATGTTTAAAACAAAAGCAGTTCTATGTTTGGAGAGTATAAATTCCAGACTATTTTCACACCAAGTTGTTTCCCAGGAAAACATCTATTATCCTATTATCAGGACGATGCCAATTTCGCCAATGTGTGAGGCAGTATTTACATGACTATATGGGGTCACCAATGAAAAGCTTTAAGGCTTTGTAGTCGGTGTCCCAGGGTGCTATTTCCCAAACGCTTCAACAGAACAAGAATACCTCTGCTACGCATTCACGGCTGCATAACGTAATTTAATACTGCAAACCTATTTAATATATTTTGGGGTGAACAAGTTCTTTTTAATAAACGGTATGTTTCTGGAGTGACACTGAGTGTGCATGACATCACCATCCCGATTTATGTTGATATTTTCAACTTTGTATTTTAATAAACATTATGACATGTATTCAGGGTCTTACTGAACCTCATAGTGCGCACAATAATCTGATTTTATTCTCTGCAAATGTTTGAATTCGTGGGAAAAGCATATAAGGTTCAGGGCCTGGGAACGACAGGTGAGTGAATGAGGGGCTGTTTAAATGTCTGTGTCACTTCTTTGAAGTGCACTTATGCGCCGACGGCTCCTATTTGTCTATAGGACGCAGCAATTAATGCTGTCTTTGACGCATTTTCACATTGAAACGTTACCTGTGGAACAAATCTGTCAATCAAAGGGGCAATCCCATATAAATATCATCCGTGTGGCGTGAGGGAACATCACTTGCTTTCCCCTTCGACCTGGTACACATCTGGAATATAGGTCTCCACTACAGCTGCCATGGGATCACGGAATCTCCTTACAATCTTTGCTCTGAACATGCTCTGTCATTTTCAGTTTGTATCATCATGGTATGTGGTTTACTTTTGGATGAATTGCTTTTAAACTAGATATGTTTATTTTTATATACATTCTGTGACAGTATTAACACTGTTTTTTTTCTCAACAGGACAGTGAACAATTTCCTCATGACAGGACCAAAGGTATTTTATTGTGAAATTATCTAGAAATGTGCTATGCGTAAAACGTCTTTTGAGAGAAACAAATCTAATTTGCTATGTTCGATTTTGTTTCTAATGCCAACAGTCTTCCTGACTTTTTTTAGTTGAATGCAACAACAGCACATTTTATTTCTTTTTGTTCCAAGGCTTTTCTTACCTATACCAGCAGTGTGCAAGTGGGCGCACAGAGTGGAATACAAGAATGCAAGTATCAGTTCGCTTGGGACAGGTGGAACTGTCCAGAGAGCACACTCCAGTTATCCACGCACAACGGCCTCCGAAGTGGTGAGAACTCTAATTAGATTAGTAAATCTGAACTTAATTTATTGCACGCTGCATTTGGATAAGATGGTTTGCATGTCAGTTTTCCCAGAACGCACAGAGGAAAAGCGCCTTTACGCAGCTTTTAGCATTTGTGGACCCATCTTGAACTCGGTAAAAGTTTCTGTCTGTCACGTTTTCTAGCCACAAGGGAAACGTCTTTTGTCCATGCCATCAGCGCCGCCGGCGTCATGTACACGCTCACGAAGAACTGTAGCATGGGGGACTTCGACAACTGTGGCTGCGATGACTCCAGGATTGGTCAGACAGGTACATTTATGAGTATTCTATCTATTGTTAAGATAAACATTCCAACAGCTACCAAACTTCTCAAAAATTCCTGATGTTTCGTTTTTCGTTTATAGGAGGTAGAGGTTGGATTTGGGGAGGCTGCAGCGACAACTCGGCGTTTGGCGAGAAGATCTCCAAACGGTTTGTTGACGCGCTAGAAGGTGGACACGACTCACGCGCAGCAGTCAACCTGCACAATAACGAGGCGGGCAGATTGGTAAGATCTGAATCCATGACTCATGGGTAGCATATCTCATAATTTTTGATGACTGTTTCTTAATAAACCATGGCAGTGATATGCGAACATTCTGTTTTGTTGCGTTTACGCACGTGTGCAAATCAATAACTTCCATTCTCCTATAGGCAGTCAAGGCAACCATGAGGAGAGCCTGTAAGTGTCACGGAGTGTCCGGGAGTTGCAGCATACAAACTTGCTGGATGCAGCTGGCCGACTTCAGGGAGGTGGGCAACTACCTGAAAATGAAGTACGAACATGCTAAAAAGCTGGAAATGGACAAGAAGCCAGCGAGGGCGGGCAACAGCGCAGACACCAGAGGAGCCATTGCGCACACATTTCGGAGCATCGCTAGAACGGAGCTCGTATACCTGGAAGATTCACCAAATTACTGCTGTAAGAACCAGAGCCTGGGAGTCCAAGGCACTGAGGGGCGGGAGTGCTTGAAGGGTGACAAGAACATATCCCAGTGGGAGAGAAAGAGCTGCCGCAGGTTGTGCTATGAATGCGGCCTCAGAGTGGTGGAGAAGCGCACTGAGGTCGTCAGCAGCTGCAACTGCAAATTTCACTGGTGCTGCACAGTCAAGTGCGAAAAGTGCACACAAGTTGTGACTAAGTATTACTGTGCGCGCAAAGGTGGGAGAAAACAGCACAATAAAACGAAACAGAGACACCATGGACGCAGACACTGATTACATTATGGATAATGGACTAATTAGTGTAGCACTGTGAGAATTTTAATTTCATTATAAGCTGTCACATCATCTGAATCTCTTGTTGCACTTTTATCTTATAGACTGGATTATGTATATGGATCAAATTATTATTAAGGACTTAACGCTCCATTCCAAGCACATAATATGAGTTTAGGCCTTGCTGTGTTCTTTCATTGGGTTGGACAGTGCCTGAACAATGTATATATTTTATACTTAATTTTAATTGAAATTGTTACTTAATAAATATTTTTCTACAATATGTACTACTTATTCGGATCTGTCATGGGCAACATTCTGATTTCATTATGTGGGAGCCCTGGTGTCATGCAGCCTTAGGGAAGAAGCGCCATCCTTTGAAGTGCGCATAGAGGCGTTTCCTGAACTGGTCGCCCAATCAGCTTCCTCTGGCTTCGGGAACAAAGAACAAGAGTCCCATTTGTTCCTCTATCAAATAAAGAGGAAAGTTACAGCACACCGGGACAAAACAGCAAGATCTCCGTTGGCTAAACGCTACATATGAAAATGATGCATTCAGTATTTTGGCTCTTGCTTCTGCATTTCAGAATACACCCGGGACATGCTTGGTAAGACATATCTCTGCATCTTATTAATAAAAAAAAGTCCACGCAAAATAATGTAACCGTTTTTTGTTTGTTTATTTTTCTATCTTCTTTACAGGGTGGCCAGTAACTTTCTTATGACGGGGCCAAAGGTAAACATAATCAGGTTTAATTATGATTATTGCTTAGATTGCATATATATATATATATATATATATATATATATATATATATATATATATATATATATATATATATATATATATAACTGTCCTGCCTTCCCTGCAGGCCCATTTTACCTTTGCAAGAAGCGTGCAGGTGGGCACCCAGAGAGGGATTGAAGAGTGTAAACACCAGTTTGCGTGGGACAGATGGAATTGTCCTGACAGCGCAACCCAGCTGAAAGGTCTGAGACTAGGTAGGTCTTAATAATTTCCCTTGAGAAATTAATAACGTATTTCAATTAAATTTACTATAATTTTTTTATTTAAAGTTATAAGAGGAAACTAAAATCCAACAAGAAACATTTGACAAGTAAAAAGATGAACAAAAATACAACTTATAAAATGCGTCTGCATACCTCACAGACCTCAAACCTTCTACATTTAAAACTGTGTCTTCTGAGGACTCACTAAGTCAACTTATTATAGGTT
Organism: Melanotaenia boesemani; assembly: GCF_017639745.1. Classification (NCBI taxonomy): domain Eukaryota; kingdom Metazoa; phylum Chordata; class Actinopteri; order Atheriniformes; family Melanotaeniidae; genus Melanotaenia; species Melanotaenia boesemani. Next base: position 31,435,658 of record NC_055688.1, on the reverse strand, counting down.
TATATGGCAATTTGTGTGATGATGTTATGCAATTGTCTGGATGTGAATGACTGAATATTTTAAAATAAAATTACGTAGGTTATTCATATGTTGGCTTTCCTTTTATTTCAAGCCACCAGAGAGACGTCATTCATCCATGCCATCAGTGCAGCAGGAGTCATGTACACCCTCACTAGGAACTGTAGTATGGGAGATCTTGAAAACTGTGGCTGCGATGTTTCAAATAATGGAAAAACTGGTAAGGCTCACCAATAATCTAATTAGAGCGTTATTATTGCATCTCTGTGCTACCTAGCCCACTCATTTAATAAGAATAAATCTATTTTGAAAAAAAAATCCAGGTGGTAGAGGATGGTTATGGGGTGGATGCAGTGATAACGTGGATTTTGGGGAGAGGATTTCCAGACAGTACGTGGATGCGCAGGAGTCAGGGCAAGACTCCAGGGCTGCAGTCAACCTGCACAACAACGCTGCTGGACGGCAGGCAAGTTTTCATCACATTGAGCAACTTATTAATCATGTTTAAGAAGTATAGACCTTAATTAAGTCTGCTTTCCAACAGGCCGTGACAGCAACAATGAAGCGCATCTGCAGATGTCATGGCATGTCTGAGAGCTGCAGCGTTCAAACATGCTGGACGCAGCTGTCTGATTTTAGAGAAATCGGCAATTATTTAAAAATTAAACACGGTCAAGCTCAAAAACTGGACATTGACAAGAAGCGGATGCGAGCAGGAAACAGCGCGGACAACCGAGGAGCCATCGTGGACGCATTCGGCGGGATAGCCCAGACAGAGCTCATCTACCTGGAGGATTCTCCGGACTACTGCAAGAGAAACACAAGCCTGGGGCTTCAGGGCACGGAGGGCCGGGACTGTCTGCAGCAAGGAGACGGTTTGACCCAGTGGGAGAGAAGGAGCTGCCGCAGGTTGTGTCACGAGTGCGGCCTGAAGGTGGAGGAGAGGCGGACGGAGGTGGTGAGCAGCTGCAACTGCAAGTTCCACTGGTGCTGCAGGGTGAACTGCGAGGACTGTTCTCAGGTCATAGTCAAGCATGTGTGCGCCAGGAGAGACAGCGGGGACGGGTTTAGACGGAGATATCGTGGACCCAAATGAAAATAATTCAGTTTTTATGTACCTATAATCTATATTTGTGCACTTTGAATCACTCATTAATGTCTCCTTGTATAAACAATAGAATGTATATTTATAAATGCAGTTTGCTTGTTTAAATGAAAAATAAAATAAATAAAAATACCAGGTTTTACTTCAGTCAGTAACTCCAGGAAACATTATTGTTTTGCTTAATTAATTTCCCAGTCACTGAATTTGTGACAGAACTAACAAGTTAGAATAAGAATGAGCTGAAACACTTAACAGGGGATTACATGACTAACATGGTGCAGCTCACACCAAGCCAAGGTGTTGATCCAGCGCTGATCCACGATCACTTTGATGTCAGTGTGTATTGACTTCATTCAAAAAAGTGGAGGCTTTGAAAAACAAATCAGGGAAGGATTTCCTAGAAGTATAAGATGGTATTTGCCTTGATAATTCAGCAAAACACTGACTAGTCTGTGTCACATCCCATAAGTAATGCAATGTAAAACAGTACTTCAAAGCATGATGAGAAAAAAAAACAACTTTGACCCTACTGTTATATCAGTAAAGAGGGTGCATGCGGTCCAGCTCCACTGTAAATGTGAGGGGACAGTATAAATAAGGGTTAGTCTATACTCACCTTTCTCCTCAAACAAGTTAATTTCTATTCATCTAATTTAAAAGCAATTACATCTAAGAGGATTCTTTTCTCCTCCCACTGGCCTGAAGGAGTCATTCATGTGTTTCCTTCTCTCCTCTACCCCCTGTATCTCCAAATATCTTCCTCTCAGCTGGATGTGTCATAAATCTGCCATGGTCTCAGTTAAATAAGAGACGGCATGGATATTGCCCTCTTCAGGGGTCTGTGCCTGAAGGGATGGAAGTTTAACAGAGATGGGCTAGTAACAGGGCTATTTCAGTCACTTTACAAACTGGTTACTGTAGGGTTGGTAAATCAGAAGTTAGAAGTCAATTATCATTACATTAGAGACCAGCTGGTGTCACTAATGCAGATTTACAAAAGATATGACAAACTGATTAAAGTCCTGTTCTTCCACTTATGTTTTTTTTCTGAATTTGACATGTCATTAGGAAATGTTTGCAAACAGTCACATAAAAACATGAAAATGAACAGAACTGGAAGCAACAATTTGGGATCTGCTATAGCTAAAGGACAGGAATGTAACAAGGTTCAGACAATAACAGATACAAATATGTCTTTTCCCCATTTGTCTGTTTACATCCAGGGATGTTGTGTGTTTCCCATGCTGTCCTGCTGAGTGTTAATGAAAGTTTAACTCCACTGGAGGCTTTCAGTGGTCCGCCCATCATCTCTCTCCACTGAGTACACTGGTTCTGGCTTAGACCCACGCTTTAAGCCTGGTTTTCCTTCAGAGGTGAGCTCTCCATCATAGGGTTGGTATCTACTGATCTTCTAAGTAATTCTGCAATTTATTGCACATTTTTTACACATATTCAAACAAAACTGATGCCCCTCTTGCGTTAAAATTTTACTATATTTAATACCTCTTCTACAGTGGCAGTGTTGTGTCTTTCGTGGGGAAGTATGCTTCCTAATCAAGTCAAAAGAAGAACATAGGGTGAAGTGGTGGGGGAATCTCCCATAAGGACCCCCTAGGGGTACTCATGTATTGACCCAGACAGGCCTCGGGGTCTGAGTGTGATTGATCACCCTTTTCTCCCTGCTGCCCTCCTCTATCACCTGGGTGTGAGATACCAGGAGGCCTGACACAGAACTGCAGCTGGATGACTGCCTACAATATGTTACAGCTCAGGAGAGAAAAGTGTATGATACATGATGTACAAAGAAAAAACAAATGTAAAGTTATTTAATGTCAAGATTAAATCCACACCCATCTCCAGCAAATTCAATTTGCATTTTGTTACAAGTCTGCTCTTCAGTCAGAAATCTGAGTGAAGATGCATGCTGCACAATTACAATGCAGGTTGCAGTGTGAAAGGAAGTTTGCAGCCTCTAAGTTTAGAAACTGATAGAGGCTACAATTAGTGCATGCTCAAAATGACCACAGACACACTCTTTCCTTTATGCAAAAGGTGAGAAGATGACGTGCTATAAATGGGATTGTTTAAAGTGGTCATTTTGTTCTTTTAATTTACAGATCAGGTCGAGAGCGTTGTAGATAGCGCAGCAAATCCTGCATTTTAAAGAAATAAGCATGAGCCTGAGGAATGTTCCCTCTGAAGAAGAGGTGATGGGATGGAATCCACAAAGTCTAGCCCATTACATGAGGAAGGTGAGTCAAGTTCTGTTATTGTGGTTGTGCCATTATTATCTGACAGCTATCATGTGAAAAAACTCCTATCTTGAGAAAGCTATACAAGACAGTTTGCATTTGTTAAGCAAAATAATATTTTTATTATTTCAATTTCTACATTACATACTCTTGAATGCTTATTGGATCTAAGTGATTGCCACATTCTTTTTAGGTAGCTTCATGATCTCAGGTTGTGTGTGAGACAAAGAAAAAGCAAAAAACATTTTTAAATACCCATACTTGAAATATATTATCAGTGGAATTGTTAATAGCCAAGACAGTCACAGAAATAGAATGGAGGACAAATGCTGCAAACATCAAGTGTCAAATGGAGCAATGCTCCAAATCTGTAAAAAAAAAACAAAAAAAAAGTAGAGTGAACTTTAAAAAGTAGGACTGGAGTCTATACCAACAGCTGCTAGGTGAGAGGGAAGGTAGGGCAGATTTAGAGTAAACAGTTAACCTGGAAACACCAATGCATACATGGGGGGGAGATCATGGTATCTCCAGACTTGGCTCAACCCTGCAAACTTGTCAGCTTGCAGTTGCATTCCGAATAGATGTCTTCTTCTGTAATACTTGGTGCACTCTGGCGGAGAGTGGTCCAATTTGTTTGAATAGTACAGCGTAAACGCAGTCTCTGTCCAGAAGGATGTTGCACCCCTCCAACTGAACCGAGTGCCCAATCGCACCAAGTCTAGCGGACTATCCTGGTGTAAATGCACCCTTAGAAAGAAATGTTAACATGATAAATTTGTAGTTTGGCTTTTTACTGTGAAGGTTTTCAGTTTGATTGGCCAGCAAAAGCTTTGAAGAAGACCAAATAATGACATCCTTTCATCATCTGACTTAAATCCTACTGAGGACTTGTAAGCCTTGAGACTAATGGAAGACAACAAACATCTGAACGGCATGTGGGAGGCTGTGGTTTTTGCTTTAGCAAAGCTGATGATAAACAAATCAAGAAAACAACAGACGTAATGGATACAAGGCTGATACTTCTAAATATGTCAACGCATTCAAAGAATAAAAATGTTATCATTTTACTTAGTAGCCTAATCATTTTCCACACATGAAACTGTAAATGCATACACTTGTGTCCCTCTATTAAAGATAAACCTAATTTCTGTTAGACATTAAGCTTTCATGTTCAGTAACATTTCTAAAAAAGTTAAAGGCAACACATTTTTTTTATATAACACAATAAGACCCATCCTGAATAACCTTCTCAGAGCTACTCAGAGGTGTAGAGTTACAGCTGCATCATTCCAAAAGGATATTTATATTTATCCTGAAAGTGGTTGGGTTTGTTTAAGGCAAGCCAGTCACTTTTTTTTATTCATGCTCTGTCCAATCTTCATTTATTTCTTCACCAGTAACACATATGCTGAAATTTATACATCTTAACAAATCTATTACTTCAAAAGCATTCACATAGACTGTGTGGCTGCAGAAATATACTCATTTCATTATGGGTACGCAATTTTCAGCAGGGGCCTAAAATATATAGATACAGGGGTCAAAAGGTCATTTATCTAATAACTGTGCCCACATACTGCAGTATTTAAATATATTAAATACATACTGCTTAGTTGTGCAGTATGTATTTAAGCAGAACTCATTTGTTATCTTGAATGTTTTTATGGTTGCAATTTGATGCAAAATATTCCCAACACTAAATATTAAACGTCATACAGAATAAAATGACTACACAAACGTTAATTTACTGTTTCTTTACGTTTCTGAGTTGTTGTTTTTTTTTTATCTTCTCAGCTTAAATTATCTACCTGTGATACAGTGGTGATGAAGAGCAATATAACAGGAACCCGGTTCATGGTATGTAAGTTTAACTCTTCAGATATCTTCATCACTCTGGAATAATAACTGCAACAAATAATCACATTTTCATAACATTTCAAATATCTAGAAAATGACACAGTCTGAGCTTCAAGTGTTTCCTGACTTCCACGTCCCGTGAGTCTGACAGAAAATATAGTTAACTAAAACAAGCCAAATGTATGATTCTAACAGTGTAGATGTTGTTATTATTTTACTGACTGGCTCTGCATCTTCATAGAACACTCACTTCTATGCAAAGGAAAATCAAAAGTGGAGTGCAGAGTAATGACTTTGGTCCAAAGTAAGTAAACAGATTTTATTCATAGTATCAGCTGAATCTGCAACTAAACATAGAATGATGTTACACTCTACTTCATGTGCAGGCCAAAGACACAAAAGCATTTTGCAGCAGGTAACAAGCACGTTAAGTCAACTATACCTCTAACATCAAACTTCCCCTGAGCCTGATAATGAGTTTGTCACCCCTTGTTTTCGAAAAGCATGTGCAAAGGAGGAAGAAGCCTGGGGGTCTGATGATTCTGTGAGTGAAATGCTCCTGCTTTATTTTAACTTGCCGACATTATTAATACAAACAGAGCCAAAAAGATATAATTTAGTTAATTACTGTAAGTTGCTCAAAATGTAGTTTATACTTGGCTACGTTGCATGAGTTGTATTCATATACTGTATTTGCTGTGTTACGTATGTGTGCTCAGGATAATGGAAATGTATATGAGAGCTTCGACAAGGATGACAAAGCTGAAGACTACATCTGTTCTCCTTCTGAGCTACAAACAGTAGAGAAGCAACACGGTGCCAAAACCTGCAAGGCCAACTACATGCAGGAGAACTATGCACGTCCAATGAAGCCGCCTAAACTGGAGAGAAATGCTGCTGTTCAGGACTGTCATAAAGGTGATGGCACGCAACTGTGATAGTAGTGCTGCTGTGTGTACAGAAATTCAAATACATCTGAAACTATCTGAGTGTATCAGCTACTTTTATATGTATATGCTTTGAAAGCAAAGCCTGTGCAATTGCAGGTTCTGCAAGGCCAGACAGCTGTATGTATCTGAAATGATCTGAAATGAAAGAACAATTGCTGCACTCTATTTGCTATGATTAACTTACAAATCCTCCCAGATAAGCCCAGAACTCCTCTTCACTCAGTAATGAATTTACAAACTTTTTTAGTTATCTAAACAGACTAAAAGTGAATGCCAGACTGTCAAACAAAAGACCTAATCTGTCTAAAACCTAGAAATAACTTAATTATCATGTCACTATTTGATATGGTTAATTTAAAAATCGTTAAAGAAAGTTTGGCATTTGAAATTGACACCATGCAATCTGGAAATGATACCCTCTTAAAATCACCAACAAAGTTTGTAACCTTGGTGTGTTATTAGACTCAGATTTGACTTTCAACAGTCACATTAAAGCTGTCACATTGTTAACAGAATTAAACGTTTTAAGTCTAAAAAAGACCAGTAGAAACTGATCCGCATACTCATTCATTATAGTTTTTTAACAGGACTTTGCAAAAGCTCTGCTGCTAGAGAGTTTACAAATGCTAGTTTATAAATCACAGCAGTTTAGGTGCAGAATACATCTGTGATATGTTCAAAGAATATAAACCTAGTATGGCTCTGGGTCTAAGGACTCAGGTAAGTTAGTCCTGACAAGAGTCCAGATTAAACATGGATCATTTATCTGTTCTGCTGAAAACAAGTGAAACAAACTACCAGCGGAGATTCAACTTTCACAATGAACTGCTTTTATGGATGAAATGTGCTGTACAAATATATTTACCTTGCCTAAATGGCAATGATCTGAACTATATTTTCTCATTCCTCATGCCAGTTCTGTATTCTGATTTAAAAATTGCAAACATCAAGAAACCAGAACTACCTAGTACATCCCTAAAGCCCACAAAAAAATCAAGTAAGTACACTTTATTTTGTGATGTTACGCTGTTGTCGCAGCAGTTTATATTTCTATTAAATATCATCACTAATGTCCACAAGAGGGCGGCATTGTCTTGCCTCCCAGATTATCTTCAGTGAGCCTGCCTCAACCGCATGCCACATCTAACAGGTAGCACAAAATAAGACATGTATAAGTCTAGCAAGCTCTTTACTCTGGTTACTCAACACTTCTTAGTTGTTGTATTTTATCTTTCCTTTCCCAGGATGAATAGACTCCCTCCAGTTCCTCTGATAGCAACAAAACCTGTCCAGGAAAAAAAATCAATACCAGAACCAACACAGATGAAAACACAATCTTCAGACATGCTTATGGGAAGACACAATCTACATGTGGTTAGTTCCACACCGTGAGCACTTTCAGAGACAAAACAGCAGATGGTGATGTTGAAAAGAATACTACTGAAACCATTATGACTGCTAAAACAACAGAAGAAACTGATTTTTATTAGGATGTCTGGTAAACTGTAAAATATTGTGCTACTTAGTTCAGCAATTCTTATTTAGGAATCACACCTGCTTTTGTAGCAATAAAGATTTTTGCTAGTCTCTTACTATCACTGTTCTATCATGGTGAATCCAGGACATGGATCCCAGCTGGTATGGAGGAAAGGTGACCAGATGTGTGGCTGAAATGGCTCTCAGAGAGATGAACAAGGTTGAATGCTGCTTCTTCCTTCCTAACTGGAATTAATACACAAACATACAGAAATGCACATATAAACATGCAACTGGTATTTTACAGGACTGCAAATTAAATGACAGTGGATTGATCATTTTGTGTATGTGGTTTTGTATCTTGAAGGATGGAGCATTTCTAGTGAGAGACAGCTCAACGAGCTCAGCTGACCACACTTACACTCTGATGGTACTGAATAAAGGCAAGGTTTACAACATTAAGATCCGTAACCAAGGCAACTCCTATTTGCTCGGCAACGGCCTACGGAAAATGCAGGTAAACTTATAGTCATGGCAGCGTAAAGAACAAAGTTATAACGAAAAGATAAATATTCTGTGTCCTCCCTGAGATTAAACTAAAAAGTTCACATCTTGTGGCATGTCTCAGAGGGTGCTTGATGCTGACTTGTGCTGTGCTGCATCATTAGGTCCCTGTCATCTTTAGTGTGTGTTGTTGTGCTTTAGAGCTTCCCCGGGGTGAGGGAGATGATTAACCATCACACACACAACCCGCTGCTGCTCATTGATGGCAAAGACCAGAGCTCCAAAGAGCACACCCAGTGTCATCTGAAGCACCCTGTGGGACTCTGACCAGCACCAAGCTTAATGTGGGTGTTAGCATCTGTCTGCATTTCTACATGCTGATTTGCGCATACAAGTGACTTTTTTTATTAGCAAATTTAAACAAATGTCACAAATTTTGCCATTTCAAAAGGGCATAGTTATATAACTTTTTTATCCACTTTTACTACATTTAATAAACAAGATGAAAAAAGGAATGATTTTCATATGATGGTTTGTCTATTTTTCTAAACAACATACCGCAAATATACAGCATTGCCTCCATTTTTCACGCCTCCATTTCAAGTCAGGCTGGGGGTTGCTGCTTCATTACATCTGGGATCTTTTTGAGAAGCGCCAACTTGTCAGGGTGGCCAACACAGATAATCAGATCGCATTGCTTCAGATGGGTTTGCACTGCCGGCAGAAAGAAAATATCTTGTGTAAGAAATGCCTCGGGTCTAAACCAACTGCTATTAAATCTAAAACCAAACAGCAGGGGTGACTTAATGCAATAACATTTACTTTGTCTCTGTTTTCTCACCAGTATTTCATGTCTGTGTGACTAACAGTTAAGTATGCTTCTGTATCACAAGTGCAAAATACAAACTGAATAATTTATACAGAAAAAGTGACAAGTTAAAACATTACCTTGTTTATAAAATTAAGTCAATTTAAGAATGAAGTTCATGGTCAAACTGCACTGCAAAGCAAGCTACTAAAGCTGGAAAAATCTAAACAGAATATGGGTGAAATCATATTTAAGCATTATTTACATCTAAGTAAAAGACTGCTGTAAATAGTGCATCATCACAAACTTGATGGAATATTGTAAATTTATTTATTTTGGCATCCTGTACATAACAGGGCTGTATCACGAGACTATCTTAAGTGTTACAGTATCACAAATCCTGCCATCTATTGAGTTTACAGTTCTCTCTGTCAAACTTTATATGTTTGTTTCCAACCTTTGAGCCACTTAAGTGAGAAGATGGTCATAACTTAACCATCCCCTGTGGCAGAATAAAAGCTGCAACACCATGTCTCACATTGACATTCCGATAAGACTACTGCATGTGTGAAATCTTCAGTTACTCCTATCTACCCATCAGTGAGCCAAAATCACACAGACATTACGTAGAATCATGTAGGTCTGGACCGCTGACTTCTACAAGCAAAGTTAAACTGGTGTATCTATTTATTTATTTCCTCTATCATAGTTCAGATCTAGAGCAGTTTCATCATATGCTTTGCATATTTGAAAAATGGTGCTCTTTGACATCTTGGGATTGTTATGGGAGTAGATGGAGATAAACAGTCAAACATACATGCCAGTTGGTCCATGCTGCGAGATAAAGAGTCCAGCCCTCTCAGGATGTGCTCCAGATTAACGCAGGCAGCGGAATTAACTCGTTCAGCTTCCTTTTCTGTGTTATCCATCTGTAAAAACATTAGCAGACAGTTTATGCCAGGTTTTATCCTAAACTATACACAGTCTGCCTGCAGTGAATCACTCTTTTTGTACTTTAACTAAAAGCAACTTATTACCTCATATCAGAGCAAGGAATTAGTTTAAATATGTGTATACAAAAAAAGTAAACAAATTCTCATTCATATTTAAACGTCTTTATTTAACCAAACAAGGTTCAGCAGTTCAGAAAACACCTGAATGCTGAAAAAAACAAATGAAGGACATGTTAACAACAAGTGATATTACCAGCAATCATCAAAACATCCTTTTTTATGCAAAAAGTTAAAGAAAGACATTGCAACTAGGAGCATGGCCAGTACAATCATAGTCTAAATGCATCCTTGTAAATTGAAAACTCTTAACAGTACAAATCACAGTTAAGAAAATGTTATGGCAGCAGTCTCAGTAGAAAGGTCAATCTCTGGCTTCTGCTTTAGGTCTCCGTAGACAGCAACTCTGCATCTGTTATAAGCTTCTTTAAGTTGGAGCATAGAGGCTCCCAGCTCGGGACTGGTCCTCAGTGTTACCAAGTCATAGGCCATCCAGGTCAGCTGCACTGCAGGTGGACAAAGAAGAACATGACTGGCCTGCTTTCAGATCATTGAATTCCACACCAAGGCAATATGAAGGCCAGTTTACTGTTATGATACATACAACTTGACATTGTGCCAGTTAAATAAAATATGGTGACATACCAGACATGTTCTCAATGTCTTCGATCATGCTCTCCAAATCCTTGTTCAAGTCCAATATGTTGTAGTTGCTGGTCGGCGGAAGCTCGGGGGTCAAAGATGACTCGGTCATCTGTTAGAGATGATATAACATCTTACCATCTGCTAATAAGTCTGTTTTTTTAAAGGGTGATGCTATATATATATATATATATATATATATATATATATATATATATAATTTAATGATCATAACAACAGTACACGGAGTACATTGTACAATATAAGAGAAAACGAACATGACAGTAATAACATATACATAATATTCATTAGAAAAGACATATAACTAGAAAAATAAAACTGGAATGAGTGCTTGGTGTCCTATGCAGTAAAAGAGCACCCGAGAACAGGATTCAATAACAGTAGTAAGTGTACATATACAAAATACATCAGCAAAGGATTGGTGACGCTAGCGAGGCCAGACGCTAACGGCTGTTGATGCGACATGACAGCAAAGCTAAAGGCTAGCTGTTAGCTAGATAGATTTAGTGAAAAATAATAGTGGCTTCGAGTAAAAAGAGTTAGACTCGCCAACTGTTTGCCAAATTAAAATACGGTATCATTCCTGCAAGGTTAATATTCGTTATTTAATCTTATTATTATTATTTTGTTCATAATCATATAATAACTTACATTTCGTCGATAGAAAGTTAGTCCAGTGCTGGAAAAGGATAGTTCACGTGCTAATTTGAATAAATTCCGGGCACGCGCCTCCAAGGCGTTTAAACGTCCTCTTCAATAAAGAAATATTTTAAAAACGTTATATTAAATACCAATACAACAATGTAAAACAGCCATTAAGAAGCCATTATATTATATTATATTATATTATATTATATTATATTATATTATATTATATTATATTATATTATAATTTACTATATAAGTAAAATCAACCTCACTTAAAAGGTTATATCTGATGATGTCGTTTGAATGATGCATTATGAATAAGAATAACGGTAGAATAGGAGTGGAACATCACCTTTGGCCCCGCCCTTGATAAGATGATTGACAGGAGAGAGAAAAGTAAGCAATTTGCAAATGTGATTCAGTTATTCCTTTTCTAATTATGACATTTTTCTCTCATGTTTATATTTTTTTTATATATATTATTGATCTTTTCTGTTAAAATGTCAGAACTCAAAAAGCTTGTAAATATCTTAACTTTTAACACGATATTAAATGTGTGAAACTATAGGTCTGCACAAGCATTCATATTAATTTGGAAAATGACTGGGGTCATTGCACAAAAAGGTGCATCAAATGCCATTTAATTAGCTATATACTGTCTGCATTTGTAACATTATAGAAAAGTGTGGTTTGATGGTTTTGTTCTGCCAATATGTTGTTACAGATGGTAGGCAGTTTTCAGACTTATTGGTGCAATTGCAATGCTGTAATAATTTTGTTCATCTTTATTGTTTAATTTTATTTATGAATGTGATAGGTGTCAAAAAATAAAGAAGGAATTAATAAATTGAATTTTAAGAGAATCACAGATGACTGAACTCTGTTTATGTTGTAGTAACAGTATGAGTGGAAAATGATTTAAATGGCTATGAGGAAAACCCCTGGGGGGACTGAACAAGCTGACAATAGGAAAAAAAGGAGATAAAAGAGATAGACTTCTCACCTGAGAAAGCAGCCAATCAGATTCTTCAGGGGGCGTTTCCAAGGGAAAAGATAAAACAGGTGTGACAGGTGACATGTTGGCATAAAGCAAGGACAAACAGTCAAGAACAGAGAGGATAAGAGTGGCTAACAGCTTTAAAACTCAGAGAGAACAATTTGGATGCGCTCACATTCCAGTACATTCCAGAAAATCAGCAAAGAGAAGAAGGACAAGCAAAGGTGAAGAGTGAGAAGAACTTGGCAATGTCTTCATTTGAGACCCAGAACCAGTCTCCTCCACGATGTGGCCCACAGTTCCCAAACCTGGGCCAGGAGCCGCCTGAGCTCAGCATGTACGGCGACTGTTACTACCCTCCTCCCTCACTGCCGAGTCCTCAGCGCACCACGCCACCCTCCTACGACCTGAGTGACTACACCACCTCATCTCCAAACCCTTACCTGTGGTTTAACAGCTCTGGGATCAACACGCCGTCGTACCTGTCGACCTCCGTCCCACCTGGTACTCCCGGCCCTCCCTTTGTCCCTCAGCACTATGGCATGCAGCGTCCTTACCTGGGTCCAGCTGGAGCTGGAGGTCCAGGAGGGGAACTGAGCTGGTTTTCTCTACCCTCACAAGAAGATTTGATGAAGCTGGTCAGGCCTCCGTACTCCTACTCTGCTCTCATTGCCATGGCTATCCATGGAGCACCAGACAAGAGACTGACACTGAGTCAAATTTACCAATATGTCGCTGATAACTTCCCTTTCTACAACAAGAGTAAAGCGGGCTGGCAGAATTCCATCAGACACAATCTTTCCCTCAATGACTGCTTCAAAAAAGTACCAAGAGATGAAGATGATCCAGGTAATATTTTCAGACCATCTTTATGATTGTGTTTTCAGTGTTTTGTTCTATCAGAAAAGCACTTATATGATTCATTTCTTTACACACTTTTAATTCTGAAATCTGAAAACTGAATCTCATCCAATAGGCAAGGGCAACTACTGGACTCTTGATCCAAATTGTGAGAAGATGTTCGACAATGGAAACTTCCGTCGCAAAAGGAAGAGGAAGTCTGATTCCCTCTCTGGCGGTGATGGCAGTTCAGGGGCTCCAGAGTCGGGTGACAGCGAGCGGGGCAGCCCCAAACACCCAACCCTCAACATGTCCCCAACACCGGACAGGATTCCCTCCCCTTCACTGACAGGTCCTACACCATGCCTCAGCAGCTTCTTGTCTGAGATGTCTACAGTTTCTTCTGGAGGAACCAGTGAGGTGGGGGGAGATGGGTTAAGCAGGCCACTGCAGATTAACCTTCCCACAGATGGGCCTCATAGACCCACCCAGCCTGGAAGCTTTAACAGCTACTCCTCCAACTCAGGTGGCTCGGAGTGGGTACCACAAGTGCCAGCTCCCCCTGTGCTCACTTCCTCACCCACTCACTCTTCTTTAGGTTACTCCAACCCAATCTTAAACCAGTACAGTGGGTCTAGTGGGCATTTCTATCCAACACTGGGATCAACAGGAATTATCTATCATCGTGAGGGTACAGAGGTTTAATAAGACATCACAAGAGAGGGGGAGGGAGGGTAAGTTTGAGAAGGCTATTGAAAAAACATTTCACCTGTCTGGTGTTATTTCTGTTTTAGAGATTTCCTGCGGTCACGAACACTTCACACAGAAAAACAATATGTTTGCGCTGACAGAGACAGTTGGGATCACTAGTGTGTGACAGCAGAGTAGAAAGGCTTTGATTCCCACAGGAACAGCCGAGTCAGCTGCAGCGGCCTTCCACTGTCACTCCCTGAAACCACAGTTAGCCTTCCTATCAGATCCTTCTCTCAGCTTTTATTCTAACTAAAGCTAGTCTCTATCAGATCTGACTCATTATTAACAGATCCTGCTGACACCAGGTTATTCCATATCTGCTGTCTGGGATGCTATGATGGTATCGCCCTTTACAATGCACAGACAGCACATTTAGATGAATGGTTGAATTACACCACTGTCATCTATATGCATGTAAAATAAGAACAAACCAGTGAAAAGTAACGTTTGTGTCAAGGTTTTTTACTGAGACTAAATTAATCTGATTAATTTACAGACTAGGTGAATGATATACAACTGGTTATTGTTCTTTGTACAAAAGTATATGTGTTGTGGAATGTTATACATGATTGTTGGTTTCTTGGTACAACGTTTAATGTACATGATCGATTTATAAGGTGTAATACATGTTGGAAGCTGTGTTTTTGTATATGAATAAAAGGTTTTGGAGTTACACTTTCTTTTTCTTTCTTTTTTTTATTTTATTTCTTTCTTTTTTTAGAATAATGCAATTCTCCTCACACATTCAAACACAGAAGAAACCAGAAGAAAAAGTTAGACAATAAAACAGTCACTGACAGAAAACAGTCCTGTCAGGAAAGCAATGACCAGTCGTGTGGAACCTACATGTCAGTGTAACCTGATCTTTGTGTGATGGATAGTTAACTGATTCTCCTAAACGGTGGAAAACCACATTCCCATGTTGTGCCCCCTCCAGACACTCAACACTAAATGGTCTTAACAAATAAAAAATTGAACAAGCAATAGGTATTTGTCATGCAAACAAAAAAAATAAAAAAAAAGAAAAGAAAAACAGAGTTTACTTTCTTGTTTGAACACATTTCTTTTATATACATGCAAAATTACAATAACAAACAAGCAAAAAAGAAGTTTAAGACATATATACACATACACTACAGTTTATAAGTTTGGGTTTATTTTCCCATTGTATTAAATGGGAAAGTAAACCCAAAATCTTGACCGGTAGTGTATGTACACTTGTATGTGCATCGAAGAACAAGGCAAGGCAATTTTATTTGTATAGCAAATTTAATTTACAGGACAATTCAAAGTGCTTTAGATAAAACAATTTAAAGCAATACAGCAGGGTACAGAAGAAGCATTAAAATGTACAATAAAACCAAAATTTTAAAATGAAATAAAATACATGAAATGAAGACAGAAGCACATCAAATGAAATAAAATGAAATGCAAGGAATTAAAGCTACAGTGTGAGGAATCATTAATGAGGAGAATAATCATATAATAAAAACTAAACACTATACTAAAATACTAAATAGATGCTAACAAGTAATGAAAAGAAACATGATATTTAATTAAAAATAGCTGAAAGTACATTTAACCTGCAATGTCAGACGAATGTATCTAAACGCTGTATATAATGCTGCACCAAATTTAGGCTTTACATAATCATTATTGAAACAGTTAGTGATAGACATTAAACTGTGATAAGATAAAATCATGTCATATTCTCAGATTTTTTTTCCTGCTCATTGGTTGATTGGTACGTATGTCATTTAAATAAATAAAAACTTTTACTGCCATCACCCTGAGGCCTTTATTTACCCAGAAACATAGGCAGCATGACACCAATTTACACTAAACACAAAACCAAAACGAAAAAAAAGTGAGGAGAAGAGGGATGGAAAAAAAAAAAAAGAAAGGATCAAGTGGAATTTAACATCCTGGCACTAGTAGCAAAGTGTCTCAGCAGTATGAGGTCAAGCTGTCAAATTTGCATAACTGATTTTAAAATAAATAAGGAGGTTGTCTTTGGATGGATCATAAAGTTCTCTTTTATCAGTTGTGTGAGGCTTTGGTAACACTTCTGATTTAATTGTGTGAAACATTCTGAGTCATGCTGTGCTGAAAATTCAAGAATTAATTAAGGAAATCCTGACTGCCAGATGCCAGTGCAAAGGGAATAACGCTTCCTGCAGAATTTCAGACTAGGTAAGAAGATTTAAAAAACAAAAGAAAATAATAATAATAATAAAAAATCAAACAAAACCATGAATAATACCACATATACAAGTGTAGAAACAAGTAAAGTAAAATACAGAAAAATTAACAGTAAATACTACAAAGTAAAATAGGAACACTTGCGAGTGTCAGATTATGAGAAAACCATTCCATTGAATTCCATATAGTGTGAAGATCTACTTTTAGTTGATATTCATGCAAAGCCATAGTATGCTTTGAATGAGATTATCAGGATCTTGGACAAAATTCTGATGTGTACGGGGAGCCAGCGTAAGTGTGCCGAGATAAGGGTGGTCCACTCTTTTATTTAGTGTTTGTTAAAAGCTGTAATATGGTGAAAGAAATTAGAATCAAATTTAAAATCCCTCTCATGATAACAGCAAACTCTGACCTGTCTGAAAGAGCTTATTGCTCCCCACATGAACACATTGTTCCCAGTATGCTGGTCTACTTCTTGTTTCCAGAATTTCTTGGACTCAGGGGGTACAGAACCTTTTATTTTTTTCTTTTACATTCTTGTCTTTAGTCTTGGCTCTATTCTTCTATATTTTACTAGTGCTCTGTAAAGCACATCTGAACTTGTGTTTAAAAGGTATTATATGAATAAAGTTGAGCTGAACTGAAAAGAAAACAGATTGAACAGAGAGGGAAATACTTATCTTAAACTGCCAATTTTTTTTTTTCTTCTTCCCCATATCATGTTCAGTCTTTGAGATGACAGGTCTAAAGACTGTGCATGAAGAAAAGGGGTGATCCAGGCTAAGCTTCTCTGAACAGAAACACTTTAGAGTCATTTGTCTCAGGGGTTTGCTTAACTGCTGACATCACCTTTGCTGACTTATTCAGGCAGTTTCTCACTGATGCAAATTTCTAACAGTTAATCACACCCTGAATGGGGATGACAAGACTTTGGAATTCCAGATGGAACTTTGCCGATAAGAAACGGTAAAACTGGGGGGATTTACTCCCTCAAACCAGTCAATTTGTTTTTGTTAAAACCACACACCTCTATATCTGTCTGTATCTTGAAACATCCCTTGTTTCTTACAGAATATGTAATATGTTCCTTGTAAGAAGTAGTAGCATCATGTCCAGCTGCACATGAAATCCAGTAATTTTTCCCCCCTCCTGGCACTTCTTCTTTTTTTTTTTTATTTTTACTATGTCCTAATTTAAACCATCATCACATGTTAAATTTTACCACCTTTGCCTTGCTCAGAAAATCGTGGCACTTGTGGTGCAAAACCTATGATGCCAGACAGTTGTAGTCCAAGCCAATCTAAAAGTTTTTTTTGGGGCATTCAAAAATATTTAGCACTTGCCTTTGGCAGTAGAATTATTGTTCAACAGATTTCTATGATTAAAATCTATAAATCCATCTCCACCTGCTGCCTGGCTCGTGGCATTTCACACACCTGTCGAACTAACGGAACGCACCCACACAAAGCAGTGCATGTAAGTGTGTGGTGTTTATAATAGAAACTCAAAGAACGATCATGCTAGAGATGTTATGCATGAGATATTTGTATATACAATAACTTCCAGATTATAGATTTATGGAAAAGGAAAAGTCACACCTTAATGGCTGACAGTTACTCTGTTCAAATCTTTGCATTCAGAATGAGCGGATCCAGAGGGTCATTGAGGATTATCTGAACAAAAGGTGAAGTTTCTTGGTACCAGTTCAACCCAAAACACACACAAGGACACACTCTTGCACGTTGTTCGTATTTACTAAAACAGTGGTGTCCTATCAGGGCTGTTTAGTAAACGGTAGCACAGAACGTCAAGTCTGGAGATGTGTCGTTATGGCCTCTGCCACAGCAATGGATCACCAGCCTGCTGTTTTGGGTAAACACCCACACACACTCCAGACACACGAACACAGGTGATAAAAGGAACAAAATAGGTTTTCACCGGTCTGGAAGTCATTCAACAACCTTTCAGTTTTCTTTGCTCTTTAAAGGTCAATGAAAAAACGGCAGACTGTTGAAGAGGGAATTCTGTGATCTGCAATCTCTCCGATCACACTATTCAAGCTCTGTTAGCAGAGGCTTAGCATCAATGAAATACTCTTACATTTACTTTATTTTTTGCCAATTTTACAATCTGGATTTCTGTACAATGCCCAAATGTGCAGACAGTCAGCAGGTTGCCATCTTCGACATCCAACCACCTTAGATCATAAAAAGTCCTTATTTGATGTAGGTTGTTTGTGAGAAATCCATGTTTTCCAATGATAAAGAACAAAAGTGCAGCAACTCCTTTGCTGTAAAAATGATCATGATCCCATGTATCCCAGTGTCTCAGAGTCAAGAGCATAAGGTAGTGAGTGATCTCCCCATCCTAAACATGGTTTATATACACGATTTGGGGAAAAGCGAAGTTTGAAGACAAACACAGAAGGCAGTGAGACTGTGTGTATATATGAATCAATGCTATTTCTCCCTAAAATATTTTTCATGTCAACATGCAGTAAACATGGAGATATGAACGGGGTTTTTCTGTGAGGGAGGGAGAGGATAGAAGAAGGTGAGGGGGGGTCGGGTGTATGTGAATGATAAATTAAAGAAATGAAAGATTTTTCTCCCCTCTTTTTGCAGTTTGTGTCATACTTGACCTGGTGAAATAGATCCTTGCTAGTCATGTAGAGTTCCACCAGGTCAACAGTCACTAACTTTTAGATGCTATTGAAAGGATTTCTTTTTTCCATTTAATGTAGGTTGTGTGAAGAACCTAAAAAGATAGAGGTCAGAAAGTTCACTGACTAACAATCCAAGATGAAACTACCTAAAGGGAGCCAAAGGAATTTTCCACCTTCTAAAAGAATTCAAACCGCAAAAAGTTTTAAAGTTTTCTAAATCTGGGAACACCGATAATACAGAGAAGAAATATAATCAATTAAGTGTCATTGCTATTGGTCTCAGGGAGTTTTAGCTTCTTTTATTCCTTCTGGAGGGAGACCTGGAATTGCTTTCTGAGTACAAAGTCCAACTGATTAGATTCAAGCCTTCGAGATACCTGGTAGAATTAATAGAAAAAAAAAAAAAAAAGGGAGGCTACATCTTAGCATGCAGAGTGAGGACTGTGGCTGTTTGGTAGGCAGTGCACATAAATACACTCTGTAAGTCCATAAGGGATTTATTTATTTCCATTGACCATGCCTGAAACTCAAACAGGAACATCCAGACTTTGTCCATTCAGATGTATTGCTCAAAAGAAATCCAATGAAAAAAATTGATATATTTAGATGAAACAGCCACAAATAGTTTGTTTGCTTTATTTACAAATCTGGCATTTAACCTGCACACATCGACCTGCCTTCAACAATCTTGCCTCAGGCAGGTGCATGCTGAGAATGTCGTTAGGATTGTGGATACTTTGGTGCAGATCTGAAAGACTTTTGGTTTTCATAAAATAATATATTATATCAGTGTCATAAATCAAGCCTGTAACCTGAATCCCCTCTCTGGCTTTAATATTTGAAAGGGAAGTTGTTTATTCTATGTTTGAGTTTTTTCTTTTAACAGATCAAATGAGACGACAGTCTCTGCTTCTTTATCCTCTCAGTTCACATATGCCTTGAGTAAGGAATTTGATGCATATAATAGATGGTTTCGATGCAATGGAGCTTTCACAGAGTCATGGGACGTCTATCTGGTTTAATCTGATTAAATATAATCTTGAGATTTAACATTTTGTTCTTGATGCCATTGGTAGGCCAAGTAATTTAGTGTGCCACTGTTCAAATTTTGTTCTGTGATAAGTTGAGTAATTATTTTGTGTTTTCTCATTTTTAAAATAGATAAAATCCCACCTTCTTAATTTAGATTTAAAACATGTGCCTTCGATCTTGCCATATGGTTCCGGACAGTTAGAAATGCAGTTGCTAATTTTCTATCACATACATGCTGAGTATGTAATGGTCCAAACTAAGGCTGCAGTATCAAACTGAGAAATCAGAGGATTTACCAGTTTATTCATGAATCTCCCTGTATTTGTATGAAAGATAAATTAATATATGTATATATACACACACATATATATATATATATATATATATTATCAGTTGGTGTATTTTTATGTGCAGGTCAGAGACAATATCTCCTTACACAGAGCATAATTTACAATCGTAAAGCCTTTAGTATGATGGCATTTTGTTACTGACAGTGCCCTGCAGGTGATCCTGTGATGGATTACATGACATATTTACTATGTGAAGAACAGGAAATGTCCCAACGAAACCGTGGCTAATGAGCATCAGATGGGTACATCTTCCAAACCCTCATGATCTGTGTGTTATGACACACTACTCTGACTTCAGTGACAAAAACAAGGTAACTGCACCGGTCTGTTCATATGGGTATCAAGGGATTTTCCATTAAGTATTTGAATCCTTCTAAGAAAATGTCCGATACAACTTGGGGTTAACACTATCGCTGGAGACTGATTATGTTTTTTGAGCCCACATGAGATTTAAACAGGATAAACAGCAGTGATGCTTCGGATGAGTCAGCTCAAGAATTAATCTCCATGAAATGTCAGAAAGTTAATGGCGACCCTGTTTTACATAGAATTAAGTAAATATAGTTCACTTTAAAGTGTTAAAAAGACAAACATGAGTTTTAAGCATGCCCCTTCATAACTCTAACAGCTCTTCAGTTTTTGGGTGTTTTTATGGCACCTTTGATTTAAATTAAATTCCATCATTTTTTAACAAAAGGAGGAACTGAAGACATTTGTGTTGATGAGGAAAGTTTTTAGAAATAAAAAGCTCTTTCCAAATAGGGGCCAGCAGGGAAACAAATAAACTCCTTTATGTTTGGAATTCTCATTACTCAAAATTCATGGTGCTTTTACAGGGAACGGATGAGTTCTGGTCTCGGCTTATGTCACCAGGTGTATCCAGGCTGTGGTGATATGTTGGAAGATATAATTCCCCACATTCTCTCCTTAATATTGGGCCAACCTATGCACTGCAGAAGAATGCTTGGTCTTCCCTTTACCCCCTGCTTTCCCTATGTAATAACAGCTTATGGCTCTCTGCAGATAAACAGCTTTTCTTGTAAGGAATAATACTTTAGATCTGCTATCTTTAGATCTCTTTACTTTGCATAATTCTCACCCCAACAGACAAACTGGACCAGGTGTGGGAACAATCTAAAATAAAAAAGAGACCACCTAGTGGTCACCCAAAGTACTTGTATAGTTTCACAAAAGTACCACAACTCTAGGGCAATGCAGATGCTTTTAAATGCACTGTGGCACTGCATTAAAATGCTGCAATTCTGTATAGTTTCTTAATGGAGGTACAAAAACCAGCACGTTCTATCAAGTCCATCTGTTTTCTCATTACTCTGCAGATCTGTAAAGGGCAGAGTGGGAATCAATGGAAAATTAATCGCCCCTTTTGTCTTAGTGAAATGAGGATTTCACACACGGCTGACCTGAAGAGTAATCATTCCAGTGAATTTTTTTCTGCAGTGGCTATTTAGTGAATATAAACATTGTGACCAGAACATCAAACTAATGCTGTATTAGTTATTGTGGAAAAAGGAATTGACCCATTTTAATGTTAATCATTTATGCATTTTTAGTCTCTTTGTAGGGACAGCACCTGATCCCAGTGGTTAACTTTTCATCATGGCCTCAAGAGGGTCCCCTCTGCTTTACATATCCTGTACCGTGCAACTTTCATCCCACTTTATAATGATCTAATTTTCATACAAATAGGCTCACCTGAACATGCAGACATCATTAAAAACTAGTCTGTCCTTGGCTCCAGGGACTGGAAGGTTGAAGATGAAGAAAATTAAGTCAGCGGAGAAAGAAAAAGTAGGGGAGGATTAACTAGAGTGGGTGGAAGAAAGAAAATTATCACAAGTGTCTGAAAAGGTGCAACTGGGAGAGTAAAAGCAGAGCAGGACACAAAGAGGATGAGAATTTTGTTTTGACTAAGGTCACTGAAGTGTGACTTACATACATGAATTGCTTTTTTTCATATCAATTGTTCAAATAGAATATATTTTGTCAAGACAGTAATCTATTAAGGACTCCATATACACCAGACTACTAAACAAGATGCTGTTTAAACAGCAGGCTGACATCCAGTGGAGGTAATGGCCAACCGTCACGCAAATCCTTGTCACTCTAAATTTGTATCACAAAGTGGTTGCATCTATTCGTCATACTGTTGGTTTTTATCCAAGATTTGTAAAATCTAACTATTCTGCATACTCTTAATTAAATGATAAACCCTTTACTAAAGTTAAAACAGTGACGGTACATGTGAATATGTATGCTTGTTTTTATAGGATTCACAACAGTTAGAAGTTGTAATAAGATTATTAAAAATATTAAGAATCATTCTGGTGGAGAACACTAAGAATATCTGGCGCAGAATTATTTTGTATATATCTGAGCACAATTTGAAAGATATGAACACTTTTAGTCAAGAAATGTCTTTCTCAGTTCCATAGCATTTAAATTAAGACAATAAAGATATGCTGTAAATAACTTCTGACATTGTATATATAAAAATGTAAAAGTGATGGACTTTTAAACTGACCTTTGTTTTCAGTTCAGATATGCAAGAAAAAAGAATCTTTTAATTTTATCTTTTAATTTAGAAAAAATTCATCAAGAAATTCAGATTATTTGTCAACAATCGTTTTGTAAATAATTTTTTTTTTTTATCAATTTTTTGTAGATTGAGTGAGTTTTGGCTGCTAATTATGAGACGTAAACTTTTCAATGCATTTACAATGTGCATAGCATTGGAACTTGTTCTCTCTGTACAATGCACATTTATTAATGGTACTAAATGTTCAATTTTATTACAGATATGGGAAAAATCAGTATTTTTAAAAAAATGTATTGGCTTTAAAAATCTAAATGGACTAAAATACTGAAGTTTAAAACAAAATATTACTAAGTCAATCCACTAAAACAAGACTTTTATGTAGCCTCGCTTGTGCTAACACGCAGCTAGACAGCAATTCTGATTGTGATTTTACATTACGCCTGCATGAATGCCTTCAGTGGGACTCTAACTGGCCAAGGTCAGGGGTCGGCAACCTGCGGCTCTTGAGCCATGTGCAGCTCTTCAGGCATTCTGCATATAGGGGAAAATAGAATGTAATTCTGCATGAACAGATTTATTTACATTCATTACCAATTATGCTAGCTTACCAATTTGCTTGAACTGTGGCAAAAAAAATGTAACGTTGAAGACATAGTAAGATGTGGAAAGCCTTTCATGAATGTAGAATACACAAAGAACAATTCCTAGAACTACAGGAGCATGAATTCTTCAAAAACAAAGGTGATCTGTGCCTCTTTAAAATGACAAACATCATGACTCAGCAAATTGATTCAGTCCCAGCTGGCTCAATTCGTTGTGATGAATCGAGCAATGTTGGCAATATTGAGCAGACAGTGCTGTTATGTTGCTATATGAACGCAGGTTTGGCGTTTTCTTTTATGGAGACAAAGAAAACAATAAAAAGTAAAGGTTTTGTTTAAGTTACTTTTTAGAGTAAGATTTTGCAGCTCTAAACTATGCTAATTTAGTGGAACAGATGGCAAAAATGATTAATTTACCTGTTGCAGATCCCTGACCTAGG
Source organism: Melanotaenia boesemani (assembly GCF_017639745.1). NCBI lineage: Eukaryota > Metazoa > Chordata > Actinopteri > Atheriniformes > Melanotaeniidae > Melanotaenia > Melanotaenia boesemani. The sequence goes on along the minus strand of NC_055688.1, from coordinate 31,411,929 downwards.
TGTTTAGCACAGGCTCCATAGTTTTTGTCCTGATGAAGTCCCTAAATATGAAATGTGCTAAGCTGCAAAGATGTCCAACTCACCTAAGCAACAAGATTCATAGGAGTTACATTGATAAGTGCCATATTCATTAGACTTAGAGCAAATCTAGTTATATGCATGTATACCGCATGGACTTGATTTGGGGAGGACAACAGCCTCTGCTGAGAGGGGACACATCACCAGCTACTGTAGCAGAGTTGGTCTATAGATCAATTTATTTTGCATGCTTGTTGACTGGCTCATTAGTCTAATTAAAAAAATAACTCTTTATCATGCATATTCATGATTTTGCAACTATTTTTAAGAATATTTTAAAGAACCTTATGATCACAGACTGCCTTGGGGGGATTGGGAGCAGTTGGAAAGTTGGGCTGTGTCATGATGTTTCATGTCAACATGCCTTGTGATATTTGTGGCAGAAACATTTAGCTGCTAAAATATAAAAGATGAAGAACCAGAATTAGCACAGGGCATCCTCTGAAGCTTTGCTTAGAGCCGTAAAAAAGGATAGGTTGTCATTAAGGAACCATTCAGCTATAAACTAAAAAAAATTACTAGTAAATTCCTTTAGCTGAATTGCCACATTTCTTAAAATGTAATTAAACCATGAATAACAGGCAGTAAGACAGCACATCTGGGTTTCCTGATTCCTGAAAGACTGGCATTTATATGGGTTTTATAGCAGGGATAATACATCATCCACATGACACAGAATTTACATATTTAGTACTTTTAGTGGGGAAAACCATCAAGAGAGAATGATTTTTTTTCCCTTTCTCTTTTAAAGACTGCATTAAATCCTCAACATGAGCAAGGGATCACAGCCACAAAAAAGGGAAGAACAATATTAGAGCACAAGTTTTAATGCCCACTACTCGGTAATTGCCTGTTTAGCTAAAATCTCTATGGAAATCTTTATATACCAAAGAAAAGAAACTGCATGCCTAATTATTTTCACTGCACTGCAGCATTAATGTCTGTCCAGGGTAGACACACAGCAAATGACATTGTGGACCCTCTTCTCCCCGTTGGGCTTTTCTGCTGGTCTTAAGTAAATCAACTGGTGCATATAATTGGTGTGTCTTAATCCCTGTGGCAAAAGGAGAAACAGTACGTGTTCGCATAAATGCGTGCTTACAAGAGCAAATGTGTGTGTATATGTGTGGAGGAGTCAACTGGACCATGCAGATGAGCTGGATCACATCAGTATAGGAGATCTGTTTAGACACATCTCCTGGTGCACATACACAAACAAACACACACATATACATGCAAACTCCAAGTACGTGTGTAAGATGTTCTTTCAAATTTGGATGAATTCAGAACATTTTTTTTTACCTCTTGCACACTGTTCATACTCAGTTTTTAAATATTAAAACATATTTTTCACAAATTATGTTCAAAGTTGATTGTGTGAAGTTGCTGAGAGTCCACCTACACTATAACAATGGAACACACACTGTAGGCAAAGACACTGAGAAAACATCTTCTTGCAGAAAAACACAACATACAGAAAACAGAAAGCAGATATTCATACAGAAGTTGTGTGAAGTTAATCAGCAAATAAATTCTTTAAACAAGTTCAAACTTTCTTTAAAGTAAAAATTTCAACACAACATCAAACCATTAATTTTAGACACCTAGGGCACAACATTTAGAGATCTGTACTTCTTTTTTTCATTTTAAATCTGTGCATATATTCCCAAAGTAATGATGATTTTTTTTCTATTCTTTATTTTTTCTTTTTGAACTATCCATTTTAGAAGAATTAGAGTGTGTTGAGCACTACAACTCAAGAATACTTAAGTTTTAGTTCAGTCAGACAACTCAGCCCAATGCCGTAGTTTGGCAGTAGCTCAAATTCCATCACTCCTTGCACATGCATATTTTTTAATCCATCAAGTGTCTGAGTGAATGCTGGACGATATTTTCTCTTAAGTGAAGCCTACAGGTGGATGCTGGAGTGACAGAGGGGCAATATGCAGTGATAATGGTGGCAGCACGCATGAAGCAAACAGCAGAGGAGGAAGTGTGCAACTTAAATAGACTGCCCTGATTAGATGGGTATTTTTAATATGTAGTATGAACATTTGAGACAGATCATGGGATGCAGCACAGCAGCTTGAGTTGTTTGCCAGAACAAGATTGCAGCCACATAATATTTGCACAAAATATTTAGAATTACATTAACCACTGGTTGCTGTTGTCAAATGCGTTGTGTCACAATTCAGGTTTAATTGAAAACTTTAAGATGGCAAACCATTACAAGGCTGTTTTCTCTTTTTTCTTTTCTTTATTTTGGCAGCATTAAGTGTAATGTGACAGGAACCACAATACACAAGTAAATGTTTAGGCCACAAAATAATGCACTTTTCTAAGTCTAATCCTATGTTGCAAAGGTCTAACTCGAACCATGCCAGATAAGTGACACATTTGGGCCTGATGGGGGCTAGTTTTGGCATTTAGGGCATAAACAGGTAGTACCAAGTGTTGCATGTTGTGTTCTTTAGACCGCATGTGATCCAGGTGTCAGCTGTTTGTTTAGAGACCCCCAAACTGCCTAAATGACTACAGGCCAATAGCACTTACTCCAATCATCACAAAATGCTTTGAGAGAGTGGTGCTGGCCCACACTCAGAACAGCATGTCGGACTTATTGGACCCCCTACAGCAGTGGTTCACAACCTGGGGTCTGAGACCCCAAAGGGGGGTCACCCAAAGAGCACAGGGGTTACCCAAGGCTTTGACCATAAAGAGCTATTGTGGTTAAAAAAAAGATTAAAAAGAAAGTCACCTATAAGGGTATACTTCTGCATTCAATCCATTTTTGTCTGTGTACTGTGGTTTAATGAAATCAGTGAGTAGTTAATGAAACAGGTCTAAGAAACACCAGAGAACAGATGATTTGTCCCTTTCAAAATAAATAAATAAATAAATATTATTATTATTATTATTATTATTATTATTATTATTATTATTATTATTATTATTATTATTATAAGGCTCTATGTTGATTATTTAACTTAAAAATTTTATTTATAAAGCACTTTCCATACCAAAAGCAGCACAATGCACATAATAACAGCAATAATTAAATACATCCATCCATCCATTACCCATGCCACTTTGTCCATTAAGGGTCATGTGGAAGCTGGAGCCTAACCCAGCATTTAGCAGGTGGGAGGCAAGGTACACCCTGGACAGGTCACCAGTCCATCACAGGGTCGCAATAATTAAATATCAAACTAAAATAATTTCAAAGTCAAATTTATGACAATAAGCAATGAACTTGTAACTTGAACATGAATTTTGGTGGGTGTTGTGTGCCTGGATATACATCACAGCAAATACCTTGTGGGAAATGTGGTGGTCATGTGGCTGAGTTTTGGCAGCCACACTCACATGGAGTCGATGTTGTAAGTCAAGGCCAAATGTGGGCCAAACAAACTGTAGCTATGGGCCATATTTGCTTTTTATGTGGAATGTACTTTAATACCTGACCTGAACTAGTTATGTTCTTTCTTCGGATGAATCCACAAAGTGGCTTTGGTTGTGATCTTCTGACACATTTGAAAAATTTAATTTCATTAAGCGTAGATTAATTAAACTTTAAAAACGTATACTCCATAATTTTAAGGCTTGGCATAATGAGCCTATGTGTTTTAATCAGTACAGGGCTGCCTGAACCCAAATTGGGAAACACTCACACCAAGCATGTATAGTAGGCTGCCTGGTTTGCTGGTTTTCTATATAATTTGTGATTAATTCAAAGCAGTTTAGATTTTTAAGAAGAATTTTGTAAATCTTCTTTATATGATTTAAAATAAAATTGAGTTTAGGATCTACTTCAGCCCCAAAGTATTTGACGGCTTTCAAGGAATAAATGTTTTAATTCTGAATCAGAGGAAATTTATACTGAAATATGGAAGAATTTACCAGTATAATAATAAGAAGTAGACGAAGAAGAAGAGGAATAATAATAATAATATTAATAATAAAAAAAAGAAAAACAAATCCCATAAAACAAAGGCTACCACTGAAAACAGAATGCAGATAGACTGAGGCAGAATTCATTTTGACTGGCCCATCGGAGCTGTCAGGATGAAGGTGACTTGGGAATAAATTCCCTGTACACCTCACCTCGCTCCTGTGGAACTGAACAGAATGCTTGAGTCCAGATGATAACCAATCCTGACGTTCCACTCATCTGAATTTCAAGTAGAATGGCAAAAGGGATGGGGTTTGCTCTGGGGAGAAGGGCTGATTCTGGAAACAGAGACTTTGTGTCTGTGGACTTGTTTAATGAGGCTGAGAAATTGCACAACTGGTCAGGATAATAATAAAAAAAAAATCAATCAATTCTGCTACAAAGAGAAAAAATAACCATTATCATCATGGTACATATTTAGCTGCACAAACTGGAAGCACTTTACAACCCTGATAAGTCTTATCATTCTCTACATGTTGTTGCCAGCGCTTGGGCTGATTAGATGGTACAAATCAACAAGAAATCCCCTGAGATCTGCCAAGCTTGTTGATGAATTCACACTTCGGTTACTCAATAACAGCTCAAAGCAACCAGAGCGGGGAAGAAGAGAACAAACTGTTTCACTTGACTGGCCAAAGAAGAAGTGGTTGTTGGAAGGATGGAGACCACCGAGAGGATGTAAAAAGAGAAGGAAAAGAGATGGAGTCAAAGTGAAGATAGTTGTTCTGTGCTGAACTGTTGCTTTTGCTGCACTAGTCTCAGGTGATGTATGGCAAACAGGATTTTGCTCTCTGTCTCTGAATGTCCACCCAGCTGCTGTCTGCAGCACCTGTTAAAAATATGATGGTGAAGTCTTAAAAGGTAGATTGTAGCATGGTTAAGAGTGCACACAGAGCTAAAGAACATCTGTAAAACAATTTAGAGCAAGAGAACAAATAAGTATTAATTCAAAATGTCAGCAGTCACACTTCCTATCTGCCCTTTAAAAAAATTAGATTTGATGAACCTGCAATGTTGGAAAATGAATATGAAAAAGCCTGTTTTCAAGCACAAAATGCAAAGTCAATAATATCAAGAGAACAGAAAAACTGAGGCACAGTAAAGACAAGTGAAAACCAGTGTGCTGGTACTGACCTGAATTCCCAGCATGAGTAATACGGGCATTTTCCCAGAAGCAAATCTCTCCATTCAGGAAGTGCTCCTGCTTCTACGCTCCATTTCTTAGATATGTTCCTTGAAGTGCACCAGCTTCATTACACACTGTTTCCACCTGAAGTTAATGAGTTCCGTTGGTGCTTTAACATAATGCATTCAAGGGCATTATAGTTTAGAGAAGGTGGAATAAATGACACATTTCAGACTCTTAATTGTCCCTAAAGGGATTCAGAGTCCCAGGTGATTGACCAGTGATGGCTCTGGGAAAACAGTGGAGTCCCACAGCTTTGCAAGAGGAACATGAACATTGAATTTCTGATGTTGGAAAAACTGTTCATCCTAGTGGTTCTGTCCTGTCTATAAAAATGAAATCTCTGGCTTCTCTGCTGCTGACAGCTCTAATAACTACCCCAGCTGACTTTCAGCAGGGCAGGATGGTGCTCTTATGGGCAGGAGAGTGAGTCTTTGTTTTTCATCCCTAACCCTGTACTCAGTGGAAATCCTTATTATTGTTGTATCAACATGCAGTTTGTCTGTTACCAAAGCTTAGCACAAAGCAGGAAGGATCAGTGGCAGTTTGATGATGGTAGAGGCAGAGAGGTAATTACTAGTTATATGGAGATGGAGGTTAAAAGTGTAATAAAATCATGCAAATTTTCTCTGCCTTACCAACTGTATCTCAAACTAAATGCCTTGACTGCAAATCACCATTTTGGTTTGCATTTTCTCAAGACACCAGTCTTCAACAGGCAAAATGTTTCACATTTGCCTCCCAGTATGTGGCATACAAGGTTTTGAGGCTTAAATGAACTTGCAGACTGGAGAAAAAAAAGAAGATGTTAACATCAAATAAGCAGTTTATTTCACACTGGATTATGCTTCCATCTCTCAGCTGCTTTCCAAATCCCAAAAAACTTCATGGAAAACTACCAAAGCTTTCAACTGATCCAGTATATTCATGAAGTTCTGTCATTCTGGTGATGGTTCTGCCATCACCAGTAAAGTTTCTCCTATGCATTCCTGTCTTCAGAAATTCAGCATGTACCTTTTCATTATTTAATTCCACTTCCATCGCGACCCTTAACTGGACTAATCAGTACAGAAAATGGATGGGTGGATTAAGCCATGGATGATGTCTGCCTGGATGTCTGGATTGTATAACCCAGATTTCAAAGAAGTTGGGGTGCCATGTAAAATGTAAATGCAAAAAGATGGAATAATTTGCCATATTTGTTACCCAATTTGTTCTCTATAGAACATGAACAACATATCAAATGTTGAAAGTGAAATATTTTACTATTTCATGGAAAAGCTCATTTTAAATTTGATAGCATTGAATCATAAAAAAATAAATTAAAAATAAATAATAAAAAAAATGAGGCAACAATAGAGTGGAAAAGTAATAGGCATGAATAAAAAACTGTGGTTGGGAAGCTAGTCGGGCTGGAAATCTTTCCTTTTTTTAAACTTATAAGGTTTCAGCTGCAGGGTGGTGCTGGGCAGGCTGCCCTGCTGGGCTCTGCTACTCTAACTATCCACCGTGCACCTGCCCTGCATCTGGCAACCACGAACCTGGTTTATCTGGCAGTAGGCTGCAACAGTTTCCTGCCAAAATGCCTTTGCTGATGTGGTGAACGTTTGGCCATGTAGGTCACTTATAGTCTGTTCAAACTGCTTAGTAACTAGATCTCCCCTATTCTTACTCAGTTGCTTGAAGATTGCTCTTTTAGAACTGCTGTTTTCCTGGAGTTTTGCTGTTGGGGAACCTCCAGCAGACGCGTCCGTTCATCTGCCTGTTCAGATGCCTATCTTTCCACCTGCCAGCACCTGCCCTTGAACATCTGCCAGCTGCCTTCCAAAGAACTCAAGTAGGACCAAGTAACTCGTTGCAATTTCCCTTGCCAATCATAGCCCCCTTGCTGGGACAGATTCTAACTCTGATTCTCCTCCCTGGCAGAGCACTCAAACAGAATTCACCCTCATCCTCACTGAATTAGTTTACAGAGAATCTTTAGTTTCTCAGCTGTGGTCTGCACTTGCTTTATGGGTCACTTGTTGTGTTATGACAAAAGCAAATAGAGGAGCATCTGACAACTATTTAGGGTCACAGGCAACAGGTCAGTTACATGACTGGGTGGAAAGAGCATTTCAGAGAGGCAGAGCCTCTCAGATAAAAGTATGGGCAGAGATTCACCAATCTGTGACTGCATCTAAAACATTAAGACTTTGGAGATCCCACCACTTTCATTGTTGATTATTATTATCATTAGTCGATCACAGGGCTAACACAGAGAAACAAACTCTCTCCCCATGCTCTCATGCATGGGGAGAATTTAGAATGACCAATTAACCTAACATGCATGTGGGAGGAAGGCATGAGTACCCGGAGAGAACATGCAAATTCCATACAGAAAGGCCATGGAAAGGCCAATGTTAAACCCCCACCCCCAGCTTGGACAGAATCTTCTTGCTGTTGGGTGGTTCTAACCACCACATTCCCATGTAGCCGTGGTTTCCATGCAATGATAAAATGTTTCAGTTGCAACTTTTTGTATGTTGTTTATGTTGTGTTGAGAATAAAATATGGGTTCATGAAATTTGCAAATCATTGAATTCTGTTTTTACATTTTTACACAAATCCCAACTATATTTTGGAATTGGGGTTATAGCTTTTGTTATTGTTTAATATCGTTAGCCTCATAGCATAATTGCCTAAGTCATTTTTTTGGCCAAATTGTGATTCCTGCATAACTTTACTCTCCTACCACTGCTGCATCACCCTGCCTTTCTGCCCATGTCATTGGCCAATCACAACACTTTTTAGAATCCAAAAACACTATCTGCCTTAGTCATTTCTTTGACTTAGGCAGTTTTGATGCTACAAACAAAATGGCAGAAAGCATGAGAAAGAGGGCTCGGTTGTCCACAAGTGAAGCATTAGCTCTTCTCTTTGATTCCTTTTCATCTGGTAAGAAGTTCATATTTCTTAAATTTTCAAGACAGTAAATGTAAAAAGTCAATTAAAGGGATTATGAACTGTGTATGTAAATCACAATTATGTTATGATGAAGTATTGTAGCTAGCTAGCTAGCTACAATACACGTGGTTTACTGTATTAAAATACTCAACAGCACTTCATTTTCTGCTTTATTGTCAGGGAATGAAGTTGATATAGAGGAGTCAGAGGATTTAGATGAGAGTAGTCCTGAGAAAGAAGGAAATGATGTAGACATGGGGCAACAGATTGAAGAGGAAACAGCCAGTAAAGCCTCTAGAGCTGAATCAGATCCTGATTCATCATCAGAAAGTGAACCTGATGACAGTGTCAGGGATAAGGACTATACACCTGAGAAAGATGATTGCTCAGATAATGGTAGTGATACAGACATAGCTCAACAAAGTGATGGAGAAACAGAAGCTGCACTTGAAACTTCAGCTGTTCAACGTCATAGGCGCCCAAGACCACATACGTGGAAGCGAGAGGTGATAAAAGAGAAGCGTCTTAAGGGGGAGAGATACAGGAATACAAAGGGACAGGAGAGACCACCAAAGACCATGGGCCCACCCTGCACATCACAGCACTGTTTAAGGTCGAAGAAACGAAGTTGTGAACTACTGACTGAAGAGGACAGAACAATTATCTTCAACAATTTCTGGTCCATTCCCTCCTGGGAGACACGCAAGCTGTATATCCAGACTTTAGTCGAGAATTTGCCTATACAACAGAAAAAAGGTGGTGTTGCATCAAGGAGAACAACGTCTCTATCATACAACCTCCAACTGGCAGATAGATGTAAACTACCTGTGTGTAAGAATCTTTTCTGTTCAACACTTGGCATCGCCCCCAGAACCATCGGATCATGGTTAACTGTGGACATGAAAAACAAAACTGTTCCATGTAAACCCAAGACTAACAAGACTGGTCCACATGTCCCCATATCAGATGTTGACCAGACCTTCCTGAAAGAATGGCTCTCTGGACTGCCTACTGTCCCATCCCATTATTGCCGTCAGGTTCCCTCCTATCAGGATAAGAAGTTCCTGGAGCCAGGAACAGTTCTAAGTGATCTTCACAAGGAATATCAGAAAGCTGCTGGTGAAAATGGAACGCGTGCTGTGAGTGAGACATATTTTCGAAAAGTGTTCAGTGAGCAGCAATACTCTGTGTTCATACCAAAAAAAGACCAGTGTGATGTATGTGTCAGTGCCAAAGTGGGAAATACTGATCAGGATACCCTTACTACTCACTTGAAATTAAAGGCTCAGGCTCAAGCTGAAAAAGCCAAGGATAAAAAGGAATCCAGTGACAAACTTTCAGTGTGGACAATGGACCTTCAATGCGTTCTTCTCTGCCCCCAGACAAAAGCAAGTACAATGTACTATAAAACTAAATTACAGATGCACAACTTTACTTGCTTTAACATGACTAACAAAGATGGGTATTGTTATGCTTGGGAGGAGCATGAAGGCTCCCTCAGCAGTGAGGTTTTTGCCCATCTGCAGTCCAAACACTTTGATTCAATCCTAGAGGCCAACAGAAACATTGAGAAAGTCATTGTCTGGAGTGATGGCTGTGGATATCAAAATCGGTGTGGCACCATCAGCAACACCTACCTTCATCTAGCCATGAAGCATGGTGTCACCATAGAGCAAAAGTTTCTGGTTGCAGGGCACACACAAATGGAGTGTGACTCCATGCATAGCCTCATTGAACGCCGCATCATTAAAGATATTCACACTCCACGTGACTACATTGTCATCTTTGAGACCGCACGAATGCATCCATCTCCATACAAGGTGACTCAGCTATACCACAATGACTTCATGAAGTTATCTAGGGCCTATGTCACCAATATTCGACCAGGTAAAAAAGTTGGTGACCCCACAGTCCATGACCTCCGGGCTCTCCAGTACTTGGCTGATGGTCAAATCCGGTTCAAGTTGGATTTTGAATCTGACTGGGAGAACCTGCCTCAGCGAATCAGCATCCCTGAAGAACCATTCCAGTGGGTCCCACTCTTTCCTGCCCAATTGCCAATTACTCTCAGGAAATTCAATGACTTGCAGGCAATGAAAGCAGTGCTACCAAAAGTGGCCCACCAGTACTATGACAACCTCCCTCATCAATAGACAGTGTGAAAATGAGTCTGCACACCACCTGAGTTTAAGTTCGATTAAGGGTGGGAAAGGAAAACAGTGGTTAGAAGTTTAAGAGGTCTAAGGTTAGACATTAAGAAACAACCTGATTAAGGTTGAGTTACATCTTTGTTATATTTAGGAGAGTAAAACAACTTTATTTACGTTATGTTTTTATTTATATTTCAGAGAAAAAATGCCTAAGTCATGGCATATTCTGCCCAAGTCATTTTTATTTGTTAGGCAATTGATGATGGGTCTTTTCCTCTTCACATACTTGTTCACACATCTGGTTGAATGTACTATTATAATTTCAATAAAAAATACCAATGTGTTTTCAAAAAATTGTGTTTTTTCTTGTTTTCCAAAAACATTGAAATATGACTTAGGCAATTATGCTATGAGGCTAACGATATGAAAAATCTTTAATAAAACTCATATAATCAAATGAAAATTTAACACAATTGTATGATTAACCTAAGCCCTTTGAAGCGCATACATTTATTTAACTAGAAAATCAGCCAAACTTTAACGTTCCCTCATAATTATCATGAATAAGGCTTTTCTTTTTCATAAGATATTTCACTGATGCAATCAAGTCATAAGTTTGGCTCTTGCACCCAGTCCCAAATAGAGTGAATTGTTTTGATAGCACTATAATTATATTTTTTACAATCGTACAAGTGAATGCATGCCTCAAAGAGAAATCAGGACTCTTTAGCAATGGAGGAATGATGCAGAAATAGAGGGAGTGACAATGATATCTGTGTGATATTTTAGGTGTTTGATAAGAACTTAAATTTTTAATGCACTGACAAATAGAAAAACAGGTCTGAAGCAGTTTGAAATAAATAAGTGTGATACTTGGAGTTACTAGTAAATGCACAAACAGAATAGAAAGTTCAACTGAGAAGACGAGTCAAGAGACCAAACCTTAAAGAAAGAGAACAAACTTAAATGACTATTTTCTGTTCATATCTGAGGAGAGACACCAGAAAAAACTTCATGCAACAGTCATTGGGGGGGTTGGCTTGGTGGGGGTTGAGCTGACAGATGGCTCAGGGGGAAAAAAGCGCCTGGGCCACATTAATTCATACATGTCCCTCCTGGACATGGCAGCCGTCACAGTCATTTAGGGAAGATTTTTCCATGTCCCTCTCACAGGCAGTCCTGTGACATTTCCATTTGTTACATGGCAGCTATTCACTGGGCCAATGCACAGGCTGAACTTTACCTGGAACATGGTATCATCAAAACATCTGTTCAGAGTGAAAGACCCAGAGAAAGAGAGAGAGAGAAAGAGAGAGAGAGAGAGAGAGAGAGAGAGAGAGAGAGAGAGAGAGAATATATTTGAATGAAGATTAAGCAATGAGGAATTCATGGGTAATAAATGAAATTGCAGTGTTCTTCTTGACAGACGGGGGGGTGATGGGGAGCATGGATGGATGGATAAATGAAAGACATAAAGAATTGTGAATGCAAAGATAACTTGTTAAGATATAGGTGCAGCAGTGGAGCAAATTAAACAGATGACTCAAGGATGGTTGCTGTGGCAGCAGGGCACTGTCAGACAAATTTGTGGACTTCATTTGATGTGAAAAATTAAGCATTGTAGTTAACAAAACGGTCCTGTTAATGAGACATTGCCCTTAATGAGGGGGGCTAAAAATGGAAGTCTTTTGCCTAACAGGAATACACACACATAAACATAGAACAGCCAAGGATAAGAACTGGGCTGTATCAGTCTGGCATAAGAAACAACATTTGTATTAAGCATACCTTCTAAATTGTTAGTTGGTATCATCTTTTACTGTTCACTCAAAGAAAATAGCAAGATATTTTTATTTTTATTATTATTTATTTATTTATTTATTTATGTAAAATAAGACTAAATGTTTGAAATAAAAGTTAATAATATTGTAAAAAATAGTAAAATGGTCAAAATGTAAAATTGTAAAAAGGCGTAAAAGAACACTATAATAATAATAATAATAATAATAACAATAATAATAACAACAACAACAACAACAACAATAATAATACATTTAATTTGAAATGCACTTTACACAATCTTAATAAGATGTATTAAAGTCATTGAAATTTTTGCTCTACCAAACGCCGGAGTAAGCTGTTTAAGGGTTAAAATGAATAGACTAGATTAGGTAGAAATGTTGAAAACATTTCAACATCTGCAGCTTTCTGTTTCCTCACTCGCCTGTAAATACCAAATAGAATGAAACAAAGTAATACCAGCTAAAATTAGTTAAAGAATAGTTAAACAAGTGTTAAATGCAGTGAAAAGCAGAGGAGAAGAAATATAATTTCATCCGTGTGTTTTGTTCTGTTAATAGGAAGGGTCCATTTAATTGGCACAGGAAGGCTGATCCTCAGTTTTGGAGCTGCTACTGCAAAGGCATGAACTCCCACACATCTAATTCAAAATTTTTGATCATTGACAGGTTTGTGTAAAACTTGACAAGCTGTTGGAGATCAATTAAATTTGAATAAGATGTGTTAGAGCAAAAAACATCCAAAACCTGCAGTATAATGGCCATCGTTGACTGAAATTTGACATCCCTGATCCAAATATTTAAGAACACATGAAAGAATTCTAAATCAATTCCAATTTTAATGTATGTTTTCAGTTATGGGAAAATCTCTTATTTCTTAACAGTTTTAGTGAAAACCTACAATATAACCTACTACAGCACCTGTGGCCCTTTAGAAGTCTAGTAGGTTGACTTTCTAGACATTTTCTGCAGCCAGTTGTGCTTTAGGCAGTTTAAGTCCTTATCATCTTTTGGCTGGGTGTTTGGATTTTACTGCACCCACCCACAGTCAAACCTACAAGTAGCATCTGGGGTTTTAAAAAAGATGATAAAGTTGAAGTGATTAAGAAAAGCAACCGTAAACTACAGTAAAGCCGGCATCAACATTTAGAGACATAACAAGCACATTTTTAGCTTATCAACAAGTAAGAATGAAAAGCTGGTTCCAGGAAAAAGATATTCAAAATTTTCAGTCAACTGCAGGATCTGCAGGCAGATGTACTATAAGAATTTCAGTTTTCAAACACATCAATAGGCCTACTTCCCACCAAGAGTTTCAACATGTGTACTCCAGAAGGCAGATTTATGTTTGTGAAATGATCTATTCACAATGTTGACAATCTCTCCTTTTTTCACTCCCTTTTCACTTCACTCATCACTCATCACTCAGAAAACACATTTATTACAGGAGCTGACCTCACTGTGATATTTGACTCAGCAGTAGTGGCTCAATCCCACAAAAAATCAGCGAGATTTTTGTCTTTGCAATGCCTGGTGCTGTCACTGCCCCACTCTCAGGGAATACATCTTCTTTTCCTCATTTCCACTTGTATTCCAGACTAGATCATTTATAAACTAGCAATTTGCTGATGAGTGATTTTTCAGAAACCAAAGCTCATCACAATCAGTGATCACACACCAGTCTCATTCACATGGAGAAATAAGAAAATCAAACCAGCAGCTAGAAACTGGAGATTTAATTTGATTTTGTGGCCGGGTAAGCGGGGGGAGTTTTGGGGCATCCTGGTACTCGAAGCACCTTGCTAGGGCATTAGAGTGGGTGCTGACTCACAGTCAGTGGCTGTTCAGGGTAACCCAGTCCTCCTGGATGTTGGGCAGGGCTTTTGCAGAGAGGGTGTGTGGTTCTCAGGCTCATGGGGTACCTGGGAATCTTTTTCCCATTCGGACTGGCAGCTATCATCCTTGGCCTGCTGGGATCCATGCTTGTTGGCCTTGAGTCCTCTGGCTGGTGCCTTTCTCTGCCATCCTCTGGGTGGGTATGTTGTCATCCCTTTGGGGGGTTGTTGGGTTTCATTCTCTGTAGTGGCTACTAATTGGCTGGACCTTGGAGCCCTCATTGTCAGATTCTGATCCTTGGAGGGGGCACAGTTGCATTTTCATGATTACACTCATCGCTGAACACATCTCATCCTCTTTACTCTGTGCTCGCTCATGCACATGATTGTACGGTCACTGTGTTGTTGTGCAGGTTTAACACCAACAGCTACAGTTATGTTTTCACAGTGGTATTGCTGGTGCTCTTGTTATTCGTGTCATTGCCTATCATTTGTACTCTTATAGGTGCTCCTTATAGGGGATCCTCTTATATCCTCCTTATATCCTCTAAATTTGTTCTGTACAACAAGGCAGTCAGACCACCATTTACCACATTTACTATAAATTAAAAAAAGGAAGAGAAACAGAAACATATGCACCCATTATAATGTAGAAGACAAATGAACATGTTCACAAATAGGATGATGCAGTCAGCTGGATGCTGACTAACACATAGTTGTCTGCAGTTCTGACATCACTGTGGAGACTGTGATTATTCATCAGATTCCTAATTCACATGTAAAACATTTATGCCCACCCCCCCCAGGTGCTACACAAATGTCTCCATCTGTCCTTTCACTGTCAGTATGTGTATGCACTCCGATTCACATGATTCTCGAGGTGAATGCAAATTAGATTATGCTGCTTCCACAGTGCCCCACGTCATCATCATTAGGAAAAAAAAAATCTTCAAGACATATATGCATTAGAGAAGGAAATTAAGTGGGAGACAGCTTTGTAATTCTACTGCATTAAAGACAGACAAAATAACTTGGGGAGTACAACATATTGGCTTGTTAGTAGTTATATTATCACAAGCGAAAACTGAGTGGGAGAGGTTACAAGCAGTGAAATCTCATCATGCACTGTTAGGCAGAATACCATAGAGGCTTCCTCAGACACACTGGAGCTCCAACCATTGGCTTTTCGAAGGTCAGGCTATGCAATTACAGCTGAAGCTGAGCTGTGGAGTCATATGAAAGCGAGGAGCAAGATTAATGGTACAATGTCAGCAGAACTGGAGATAAATAACTATTTAATACAGTTGACTGCTGTGTGTGGATAAGTCACCATCATCCCATTGGAAATACCCAGATTCCTGTAATAATCATCAGCTAAAATCAGCAGCAGTGACATAAATGTGCACCCAGAGCTATTATCTTTAAAAATCTTGGATACCACTAGTGTTAAATGTGCAATTCATACACTACAGTGGCAAATGACAGACACCTTCACAAAAGAAAAGTGGTTGAAAATTAGCCACCTGCTTACTTTTTGGGAGTTGAGATAGAGCTCAGAGGAAACTAATTCAGACGGTGATGCTGATTCAAGGGAACATACATCAGAGATGAGGATGGTGAGGGTGAGGGAATCAGACAGCAGAGTGCTTGGGAGCCCAGAAGGTGGGGAAGTGTCGGGGTAAATTGGCAGAGCAGGTGGTGTATAGAGATTAGGTGCCATAGGGATGAAGAGTGTTAGGGAAAAGAAGTGATTTAAGGTGAACAGGCTGGGTTTTGTGTGAATGTAAGGGTGTGTGTTAGCTTTGTTTGGTTATTTTACTTAGATGTGAGGGCCAGTTTGGAGCGTTTGGACATTTTGTTTTAGGGTTAAGATTTGCTAAAACAAGTTTAGGACTTGGTTTAGGTTCAGGTCAGATATAGGTAAATACCTAGGGAATTGACTGTCTCAGTATGTGTGTGGAGGTAGAGGGCAGTGAAACAGATACAGCATAAATGTGATGCTGAGTGGCGTAAACTGAGAGAGGGATAGAAACGAAGGAGGGTGGGCTGCACACAGGCACTGTGGGGAGATGAATACAGCTGTGCAGAGTCTGTGGGAGTCGCACAAACAGTAAAACAACCAGCCGCTTCTCACACAACAGGATCCCATATTTGGTGCAACTGTGTGGATTACTGTTTACAGGGAGAAACACTGGAATTTAATCAGAAATAACTGAGAAGGAGGACCGAGCTCAGCCACTGCCAACACGTGGGATTTAGAGGAAATCAGTTGGAGAAAGAAACAAAGGACAGGGCTACACAACAGGAGGAGTGTGGTGGGGGGAGGAGCCCACAGAAGATAAGTGTGGTGAAACCAAAGAAGGTAAGAGAAGCTTAAGAATGACAAATGGGAAATGTTAAGTAAAAACATTTCAGGACAAGAAGATGAAATGTAATGATGTATGTTTATTTGGATGTGCATGGACATGAAATTGTGTAGAAAGTATGCTACTCTGTTTTTAACGTTTGTATGGCTTGAGGAAAAGAGGGAAAAATGAGGAATGCTCAAAGAAAAGAAAACAAATAGTCTTTAACCTAAGCTGAATAGAAGCAAGCAAGAAAAAGGGATCAAAACAGGTTGCTTGAATCAATATGTGATGTACAGAGAAGCCAACACATCCTATCACCATTCAGTTACTCTGTATCTTTCGATTTGACCATTAGGAATTAAATCAATTGCATTTTGCAGCTTTGCAATCTGCAGCCTGTCAACATAATGTTTTTCTTTGGGAATACAGCCTAAACACAAACACATGCATGGCATATTTGCATAAACTGAATGAAAGTGAGACATGAGAGCCCCAAAGTCTATTAGTGGCTATTAGATTAGTCAGAGGAAAGGGCAGGGAAGAGGTAGCAAGAAACAAGTAGACTACAAGGACTTCTCGGTGAGTTAGCAACATGATTAGTTGTTGGTTGGAGCCTCTGTGAATAAACCATGAGGTGGTGGCCACATAAATCACCAGACATGGCTGCATTCATGCTAGAAACACACACACACACACACGCAAAGTATGTAAATGTGTAGGTGGGATCATATTCTTGTGTTTTTATGTGCAAAAGGAAGCAGCTACTAATATACCAGTATTAATGGCAGCTGGGAGGAAGGGATCAATGTAAGATTACAGTGCATTTCTCAAGTTTTGGGGCAGAGAAGAAGCGCTGTTTTATTTATTTAAGATGAGATTGGCTGTTGTGCTGGAAATTTCCCTGAGGTGTGTAATCACATGCAATAAGGTGCTGCCATCCCATGGAAAGAGAAGAGAAAAGATGAACATTTGGGCCTTTTTCCATTTATCTGAGCAGAGTGCTGACCTCTCCCTGCTGATGCGCAATGTCTGTCCAGCTGTGTGAGCTTCTGGTTCTCTGCCTGACTGTCACATATTGGTGAGGGATCAGCGGTCGAAAAACACATGGAAGTTTTAAATTATTGCAAGTGCAAGGTGTTGCTCTGCATCTATGTTACGGTCTTGTTCTTGTTTCCTTCTTGCTGCTTTTATCAGTGGTGGTATGTTCCCTGGGAACCATTGGGGTGAATGGAATGACTCTCAGCTTCAGCCAACAATTCAAAGGCTCATGAAAGGATACAACCGCTACCTCAGGCCTAACTTCAATGGTATTCAGCAAATTGAAAAGCATTATTTGACAATTTTATTAATTATCCTCTTCATTTTTATTGAAAGCTGACTCATTTTCAAACTTTTTCATGGCTCTTTATAAAACAGAGGGTCCTGTGGAAATTGGAATGAGCCTTGATATTGCCAGCATTGACGCCATCTCTGAAATCAACATGGTACGCCACTTGACCTTTTATTTTTGTCTCAGTGAATGAAGAAGTGACTAAATAAATATTGATAATAATAAATACTCAATCTTCTTAACTCTGTTCAGGACTACACTGCAACTATCTTCCTCCGTCAGCGCTGGCGGGATTCCAGACTAGTGTTCCCTGGAAATGAGAGCGTGAGCGTGGATGGGCGCCTGGTGTCTCTACTCTGGATCCCTGACACCTTTATTCCAGACTCCAAGCGTTCCTTCCTGCACGACGTCACAGTGGAAAACCGCCTCATTCGTATCTTCAGCAATGGAACCGTTCTATATGCTCTTCGGTAGATTGTTTTTCATGTTTTCATGATTGTGACATGAACTGACTTCAGGTTCTACTAAAGGAAAAGAAATGTTATTTATGTATGATTATCTCTTCATTTAACTTCATGGAATGGTACTGGATTTCTATATTTCTTCTCCAACTTGAAGCCTTTTCTCCAACTTATTTGACAGCAAAAAAAGGCAGATTTGTCCAGGGTGATCTTCATTCTGATTGAATGAAAACAGAATGTGCTGATTCATGTCTGTGATTGTGGCAACTCAATTTGCATGAGTCAGGAACCTGTCCTAATTTTTGCAGTACATTAGGATTATGTGATGTTCACTTGCTATCTTTAAAACCAAAGAAAATCACTGAATTGCAATAAGTCAGACTTAAACATAAATGAACCATCAGTGTTACGTCCAAAATAAGTCTTTGTTCTCTTCAGTGTTGTTCAGGGGAAGACAGTTCTTTGTCTTCACTAATAATTAGCTGCATTGCAATACATCAGAAAGAGAGGCAGTCTTTCTTTTAAAAAAGAGCTTGCTTTCACCCAACAGCATCACCGCAACAATTGCCTGCAACATGGACCTGACCAAATACCCTATGGACAAACAGGTGTGCACCCTGCAGCTGGAGAGCTGTGAGTACTTCCCATGTCCCCCCATCAAGTGTGTAGATGGCCTTGAATCATCATCTCCATCTCATCATCACTATGACCATTTTTGCATCATCGGTTTAGTGAGTATCAAACTGAAGAGGGGGTTTGTTGCTGAGCAGGTTGGATTCTGTAAAACTCAAATGTATATGTACATGTGTTGCCAGGGGGCTATAACATCCAGGATGTGGTGTTCTACTGGACCAGAGGGAATGATTCAGTGAAGGGTTTAGACACACTGCGGCTGGCTCAGTACAGTGTGGAGAGCTACTATACATCAGTGTCAGAGGCTGTATATGAAACAGGTACTGTACAAAGTCATGTGATGAAAGAAAATCTTGTAAAGAAAAAAATGTGATTTATTCTGTGTCTTTTCATGTTGTTTTACAGGACATTACCCCAAGCTGGTCTTGCACTTTTCTCTGCGTAGAAACGTCTTGTTCTTTATCTTGGAGACGTATGTTCCTTCCATTCTACTTGTGGTCCTCTCCTGGGTTTCTTTCTGGATCAGTCAGTCCTCTGTACCAGCTCGAACCTGCATTGGTCAGTACAAAATTCTGCATTTTCCTAACTTAATCATGATTTTGTTGAATAGATCACCAGGTAAAATGTTTGTAGACAGCTACACATTCATAACTGTCTAACAGTGAAAATTAATCTTTCCTTTTCCATTACAGAATTTACTAAGAAACTTGTGGTGTATGCCATGTTTACAGTGTCTTACAAATATATTTACCCCTTCAGCATTTTTCTTTTTTGTGCTTTCATCTGGAATTGTAATGGATTCTCGTGGGATTTATGTCATCTGATGCTGCTAATTATTAGTAATTAGGAGACAAGAGATATGAAAAGAAAAGAGAAAACCTTAAGGAAAATATGTTGAAATGGCTCAAAATCCATATTGTGGGTTAAGTGGGTTTGCCTATAGGAGTTTGGCACATGTAGTCACAGGGATATTTCCCATTTCTCAAGAAAGAAATGGCTCCTGTTCAAGCCAGATGAGTTCTGCTGGTGTACTGTAATCTTTAAGTCAAGCCACAGATCAATTAAATTGAAGTCTCAGTTTGACGATGTCATTTCCAGACATTGAACCGATTCCCCTCATATCACTTGTTAGTTTAGATTCACACAAAGGGCTGTTGTCATGGTAAAAGGGGAACCCTGCTTACCACTTTCAAGTCATCTGAAGTCTAAAATTGGTTCTACCTTAAAATAATTCATATAGGAATAGATTTGCTGCTTCTTCAGGTTTAATTTAGCCTCCTTGTCACTTCTCAGAATAATGTCATCCCAGTCTGGTACGTACATTTAGGCTGTCTGCCTTTCTTGCCAGTTTTGTTTTTTTATTTGTCTTATAATTTTCTAACAATTTCTTTCTTTTGCTTATTGTTTAATAATTTATTTCATTTTTCATTAACTCATAACCAATATTTACTCAGATTATGTATGCATGTATGTATGTACGACCCAACAATTGTATGTATTTCTGTGGAACCTTGTCCCTAACCTATTTAAAGAGAGCCTTGGTCTTCATTGTGTTGCTTGAATTGTGGCGTTAACGTCTCTGGGTCTTTTCCTAACGGTAAATTCCTGCTGCATGTTTACTGATATCATGTGACAGTGTTTACAGGTAGACGTGGTGGACTTGAGCGACATCTGAAAGGAATTTGTAAGACTATATCTTAAATCTATGGTTTGAAGATAAAGGGGGCGGATAGATGTGTACACACCACTTTCCAAATAGGTTAATTTGTATTACTTGACATTCATTTATTTATTTATAGGAATCGATTTAGAATATTTTGAGTAGGACCATCACACAAAATCCCCAAACATACTACATGCAAAATTTAGATACTGCAAAATCTCAACAAAATGGACACCACTGCACACTTCCTAGAAAAAAAGTGTGTTCAGTCAGAGGCTTCTACTTTTTTCAAAATCCTGACAACAGAAAGAACTAAAGTTAAAGTGATTCAAGAATTTGGGAAGATTCACAGCTTTCTTTCCACTTGACAAAAGCATTATTCTACCTTAAAAATAAATAAATAAAATTTCTGATCTGTTCCTCAGGAGTTACAACGGTTTTGACAATGACCACTTTGATGATGGGTGCCCGCACTTCCCTGCCAAATGCCAACTGCTTCATAAAGGCCATAGACGTCTATCTGGGCATCTGTTTCACCTTCATCTTTGGTGCATTGCTGGAGTATGCCTGTGCTCATTTTTATACCATGCAGCACCAAACCATAGAGGATTTACACAGGGTGAGAAACATGCATGTCCATGTCTTGAAACTGCTATTTTCCCCGTTACCTGATAAAAACACCATTAACCTATCTGTGTTTGTGCCAGGAACTTCTGAGGGAATTCAGTGAGTCTAATGGAAATGGCTCGATCCCTATTGTCAGCTCCAGCCAACCGAACCAGTCTGTGGAGATTGGCTCTACTGCAGAGGAGCCCGCGGAGGACTCTGTGAACAGTGACATTCAAAACCATACCACATCTAAGGAGAAGGTACCAAGTCAGGGCTGTGGTTTGTCATTAGTGAAGGATGCATCTCGCAAGGTGGCGTCTGTCTTTGTTGTAGAAAACCCACACAACATTGACCGGCATGCCCGCACCGTCTTCCCTACAGCTTTTTTCTTTGTCAACATCCTGTACTGGCTGTATTATCTTTTTCTCTGAGTACCAGTTTCAGGCTACAGAAAAAGTTGCTCTCACCATCCTGAAGCTGGTCTACCTCCTCATTGGAGCTCCAGTATCAGTCGACGGTGCCTGGATCTGAACTGATTACATATAACCGTTTTTCTAAAACACAGATCAAAACTTTTCACAGCTTCAAATCGGTGAGATGGAGTTAGTCAGGACTACACTCTGCTCTGTAATGAAAGGCATTATTGATTATGTATGAATTAATGGCTCTCAATATATAAGCATGTGGGAATGGTGATAGTTTTTATTACCTACTAAAAATCTATAGATCCTATAAGGCATGAGTTAACTCGCTCTAAACAATATTCTGCCTGAAATACTGTGCTGCAGTAAAATGCCTTTATAAAACGGCTCATATGTGTGTGCTTTTTCTCTCGCTTTTAGTTGTGATACAATGTTTGTATGTAAAAATACATTGTAAGTTTACTTCACACTACTATGTGCAATTAAAATAATACTGACAGACTGGGATGTGTTGGTGCAATTCAATTAACAAGAGTTTCAGTGTGTGGTATTAAATGAATCAAGACTGATTGTTTCAGACATTATGATACATGTTTATTAGTCCCTCATCCAGGTAAGTAAAGTGCAAATGTCAGCCACAGGTTCAGCAGAGAAGCTGTTGGAAAATATTCATTTGTATCACTTAAATAGCACCACTTAGTTAGTAATTTAATCATCTATAACAGGAGTACTTAACTCTTCTTGACTGTTTGCCAAAGAGGGTCAAGGGCTCTGTTTGGATTTGGGTAAGTTAGTCGGGCTGCTTTGAGCTGAATGGAGAAACTGGTAATTACAGTAATTAAAGATAACTAAGAATCTTCCAGGTGATTGTTTAGAAATATCTGGAAGATGATGTGCAAATGTTTAGGACACTTGTAAAGTTCAAATATGTATACAATGAGGAGAATTTTAATTGGCCCAAAATGCAGCCAAGAGTCATTGAAAAAAAAATCCAATAGAAGTAGTAAAAAAGTAGTAGAAGAACAAGTAGAAGAAGAAGCAGGAAGAGGTAAAAGAAAAGTAGAAGCAGAAGTAGGTGAAGAAATGGAAGAGGAAATAAGAAGAGGTAGAAGAAGAACCTTGCAACAGAAAGTGTGCTCTCATGCCAAGTACATTATAAAACTGCAATGTGACTTTTTTTCTTCTTGTTTAAGTTACTGTATGAGGATAGAAGACAAACAAAAACCACAAATTATTTTGTGTCTTTAACCTTTGCACACTGCCACGTGATGATAGTAAGAAATGAGACGTTGTAGAAAAGTATAAAACACAGAAGACAGCAGTCGCAGCTCACTATGTACAGGAAGAATAAAAATATTATGTCACATAACAGGCACGTCATGGTAAAAACTGTCATCATTTTATCCTCCAACACATCACATTACTCAGGTTTTTTTTTTCTGACACAGCATAAACAAACATGTCAACCTGTAGTTTTTATAAACAACCATCTGTACACTTGCCCATTATTCATTTCACTTTTCTTTTGTCTTTTCTTTACTTTCTTCCTTTTTCTTGTCTACATTTAAAATGTTGCCACTCAAGATATAGAAAAAAGCTGCATCTAGAGGGTGATCCAAAGAATCTTAAGAGTAAGTAAGATTGTACCACCACCTGCTGGCTGATTTAATTCTTACAGTTTGAACATCATGGCACTTTTGAAATGAAATCAGTCTTTCAGAAGGTGGGGAAAAAAAGCCACCGCCTGAGATCTGCAGTCCTTTCCATTAAACCCATCCTAGGTTCCTTTCTTCGACTCCCATTCCTGTAGAAACAGAATATTAGGTGATAATGTGGAAACTGATTGAAAACAAAACATATTATATTTATAGATCCTTTTCAGCTAATTTTTTATTGGCCTTAACTAAGTTGCTTAAGAGCATTTTCTAAATTAGATCAAGTAATTATTATATCAGTGCAAAGAGGCTCACTAATTAATCTTTATGCTGAACAAATGAGCAGAAAAACAAAAATATCCAAAACATCTTGCATGTATCATGTTGGAACACAATTTAATAATAATTAGAGAAAATATCAGTAAAGGCACAAAAAGACAGGATTTCGCCAAAACGTCCACGATAAGTGCACCATCATTCACACGCTGCCTATGTCTGTGTGAAATGAAACCCTTTAGATGAGGATACGTGCAGCTGTGATTCAATTCGCTGCATGTCCAGGCTGTCAGGAAAATAGCCCTGTAGAGACAGGCTGAAGGATTATTAAGGAAGTGAATGTGCATAAATCTCATCATCATCATCACCTTTGCTTTCTGCATGACCGTTCCAGAAGAGGAGGCGTAAACAGAAGGAGGTCTCTTCCGCATCTCAGAGGCACAGTTCACCGGTAAAGAATCGCTGTAGATGTTCTGGATTTTTTTACTGGGCCCCTATATGAAAATAAAAAAAAATAATAAATGAAGTACTTCATTGGTCTCTAATCCAGTTCTATCTAACTAATTCCTGCTGACTTCAGGTATAACTGCGTCTACATTTAAAAAACGACTCAAGACTTTCGCGTTCTCACAAGCCTAAGATGTATGTATGTTTGTGTGTGCTTACTTCTTTTGCTAAATCAAATCATACATCATGGCTTACAAATGCTCATCATTTCCCATTAACCACTAATCATACCTTAACTGGTGGTGTAGACTCCACTGGTGCCCCCAGAGCGCCACCTGCCAGGCTCTTCTTAAGATTTTCTTTGACCTGAGTCAGCCGGAGCTCCAAATCCACCCTCTCTGCTTCTTTAGACCGACAGGCCTCCTCCAGCTGGGACATGTGCTTGTTTAGGAAGGACTTCATCTTTTCTGCTCCAGACACACAATGAGGAATCAGAAAAATTAAAAACGGGATCAAAAATGGCAGCAGATTCTAAAAAAAATAAAAATCCAGGACTGCTTTCACAATTACATAAAATTACTCAAATGCTATTATTACTATAAATTCCATTTTAGTTATTATACTTGTATTTACTGCATTTTTACAAACAAATTCACTTACATTGCATCAATTAGCCACTTAAACATGCTCTCTTATTTTAACAGTAAAAACTTTTTCTTCAGTATTAACTTTATAAAGTTGAACTTTTAGGGTCTGAAGACAGCACACCATTCGCAACTACAGGAAATTAACCAATTACACATAGAAGACATTTTCATAAGCATGTAACTGGTTGTAATAATAACATTTCTATTTATCCCTGTGGGTGGATGTTCTTCTCTCACACGGCCCTCTAATAATGGAGGTCAGTGAGCAGGATCAGATTATGGGAAATGATATATCATGCACGCTAGACAAATATGAATTGTCCATCTGCAAAAATGTGACTATGCAATATTTATCCTTTCTTCTTTTTCTTTGTTCTAGGTCTACATTTTGTCTCTGGGAAACTTTGAGCCTCAATTTATGTCTTTAATTTTGTTTTAATTGGCAAATGGGGAAATTGATGCATGTTTTGCTCACATTGTTCATTTTCATAATATTGCTATTTTAATGCAAGCAGTTTGCAGCATCTGCGTTCTGTTTAGCTTGTTATCTTCTCACCCGAGGCCGTCTTCAACTCTTCTTTCAGCTCTCTCTTCTCCTGTCGGAGGATCACCAACGCATTTCGTATCCCATCCCGCTCTCTTTCTAGCTCCTCTTTTTCTCTTAGGTAGCGCTTGGCATCCTCCTCCGCTCGTGTTTTCCCATACTTTCCATACTGGTTGGCATCTACACGGGGAGCAAAGGGGAAGGGTCAAACGTGCAGAGGTTGTGAGAAGAAGACAAAATGTCTCCGCGTGATACGTCTTCCTGTCTAATTACAGCTAAAACCTCTGCATAAAGAACCCTGATGACACCTCTACGTGCAAGTGCGACAAACTAATTTGACCTCATGCTCATAATTCAAATTAAGAATTTAGGGCGGAAAAACAACACGATGCATGAAGGAAAAACAAGCACACAAACAGTCGTACGGAACAAGAGGTCAGGAGGTGAGACAGCAGATCTAATGTGAGTGTCCAATAAATCTCAGGTTACATCCTGAAGCTGTAAACCCTGGACAGTGCCAGGCTCTTTGAAGTGTCTGTACACTGCTATCGTGAAGAAGCACTGAAGAGGGCAGCGGCACTGATCCTGAATACTGTACAGCAAAATAGCCAACAGAGTAAAAGGGAGAGATGAGAGAAAAGGGATGGGATTATAGCTGGAAAATAAAAAGAAGACGGAGGCTCAGATTATATGACAGCCAGTGAATTGGCTCAGCACTGAAAGGAGTGTATGGAGAGTGTAAGCGCTCTTATATGATAGAACATAGAGAGGTGTACATAGCTGACAAAACACTATGAAATAAAAAAATGTAGCAGTAACGAAGAAGCTCCACTAGGACTCATTAATTTTAGGCCTTTCTTCTCCCAACTGTGTGCTCCATCTCCAAGACATGGATACCGTTTTTATGCAAATGCTCATGCAATTGAGAGTGCATTTATTTATTTGCATGGAACAATAAAAACTGAACTTAAAAGAAGAAAACAATGTCCATCCTTGCTTCTAGCTCTGCAGGGCTTATAAAGACTGCATCTATCAACAAGAGGGAGAGGCTTTTAAATTTTATGTTATTTTCCACAAGTCTGTTAGCAGTGTTTTGTATTTGTTTGACCCATCAAAAAAAAAAAAAAAAACAGCTGATCCCTAGTAGAACGTCTCATGAAAATAAACCTTTTCATGAACTTTGGTCACTTTATATTAATAGTGGCAATTCAATTAGTCAGTGTCTTTACCTGTTTTATATGTCTTTCTATATTATTTGGTCATATTACACTATTTCCTTATAAAAGAGGGCCAGCCCAAACACATTTTCTATATAAGTATAGGGTCAAAAGGAGAAAGCACCTACAAAAGACAATAATAAGTGAGAGGTAGGGAACACCCTGGACAGGTTACCAGTCTATAAAAAAGGACAATTCACTTTCTACTGTAGTCAATTTAGAATCACTAATCAACTTTTCATACATTTATTTTAACTGTGGAAAGCATTCAGAGCAACCAAAGAAACCTTGCACTGAATGGTGGAAAGCTGTTAGTTAATCATACGTCCATGAAGCCAGGGGTACCAGTCTATTAGCTATGCTTTAAATAGGACCAATCCTGCAGTTCTGAGAGCTTGTGCACTGAGCTGCTGCTTTGTAAACAAAGGGAAAACCAACTAAATGCACATACTTGAGCCCGATCGCTTGAGGGAGACTAATGGCTTGGTTCTGTCGGAGTCACTGCTTGAGAAACTCGAGCGTCGCTTCACTTGATTTCCAGATTGCTGCTTGTGGCTCTCCCTTGACTTGGGTGGAGTAGGGAGAAAAAGGGAGGAGGGGGCATCACAGATGTTGTGTGATGAAAGCAAAACAAGTAAAAAGAGAAGCCATAATGGTTGATTAGACTTAGCGATGAACTAATCTTCAGATTTACTGATAAGAGACTGCTGAGGGCTGGGTGTTGTTTTTGGCTGTAGGTGGTGAAAGGTATGTGTTTAAGTTCATGTCAGAGGGGTTAAGAAGGAGGTTTATGGGCTGTAAAACTGCCATGACCTCTTGCCTTCTTGTCACTAGTCTTAGCATGTTATTTTTTTTTCCTTTCTCCTACTGGCTGGAAAAAAAGTGTGTAACAGAGCACTATCTGTTTATTTGGTTGACATACATGGAGTTTCTCATTCAGACAGCTGCACATACACATAAACTCTAATCTGTTTACATCAAAGTAAAGCATTACACACTAATCTTGGAAAATATGCAAGTGGATGTCAACATGTGCGTCCCACCTGCGTGTCCTCATTAGGGACCTCATCATATGTTCTGGAATCCGTGGAGGTACTGCTGGAGGAGGTAGCCCACCTAAGATCAGAGGGGAAGAAGAAAGTAAGGTCAAAACATCACTGCCTTGTTCTGGCCTTGTCCAAACATCTCCAACCCCGATCCCCATCTCACTAACAGGAAGGAATGTCGTGCAGCGTCACGAATGTTAGCAATAGTGTCCACGTCAACGTAGTCGTAATGCAGAGACTCCGGGTCTGTAGCAGAGCCCATTTCTGCCAAGAGGATCCCGAGCCAACGTCCAAGCTCCTCAGAGCTGCTCGCCTGACAAAACAAAACACATGAATCAGTATTTAAATGTTTTTTTTACTGTCTTCATAATCTTAATATTAACACATAATTAGGGATATTAGTGGAGAAGCTTAAAGAGAGAGAGAGAGAGAGAGAGAGAGAGAGAGAGAGAGAGAGGGAATGTTATGAAGCATCACTGATCTTTCAACTTTGATTTTTGTCTCCACCCACTAAGAAGAGAAACATCTGGCTTATTAGCTCATTATTGCTCCATAGTCAATTTATTAAAGATTTTTAATGACAGCAAATGCCCGCTGCTGGCCAAGATGAGGCAGAAGAAAAGAGATGAGGGTGAGTCAAAATTCAGCATCACATTTCAATAAAGCTCTTTATAGCAGAGTGGTGCTTCGATGGCAGGTGACATTTATCTTCACAAACTGTTCTTTTCATGTAACACTTATTCAATCCATTTCCATTTATTTATTTAATAATAGGGACCAGGCATATTATTAGAAATGTTCAGGTAAATATGCAAGACTGTAGCCAGTAGTTAATTTCCATGTTGGGTCTCAAGGCCGGTAGATAGACTTAAAAACAGTAATATACAATGACATAATACAGTGATAGCAAAACATAATTATATCACATGGTTGCATAATGAAAATGTAATAATTAAAAAATGTGTTTATGCATCTGTAATGTTAATATATAATAACAGTTCCAAGAATAAAAACTAATTATAACAAGCACAAAAACAGGGAAATAACAACCATCTCTGTTATACAGGGTGGGTATATTATTGGTGTTATTTTAACCATTACTTCAGATTATTTTTGAATGATAAATAATTATTGCTCATCCTGATGATTACTAGTTGTTTGTTCCAGGATTATGTGCCACTGAATGACCTAATAATTTCACCTCATTTTTTTTTACAATCTCCTCTCGTTAACACCCTGGTGACTGTGCTCTGTTTTATTTTATTAATATAGATGCTTAACGGTGGGGGTACAAATCCATTCAATACTTTATAAATGAAACTTTTTAAACGTGTCAAAAAAATTTAATAACTGTCAAAAATTAAGGAATTGTTGTATTTGCTTATAATGTCACAGTCGTGGACGTGACAGCTTTTCTATCCATGTTTTTCTTTTTCTTTTTTAAAGAGACCAAAAGGATTGCAGTGTGCTTGCTGTTCTATAGCAGTAGGTTTTGAATCCTCTGATATTCTAAAAAAATATATCTGCATCAGTTTGGCTTTAGAATAAGGAAAAAAAAACAGTATTTTACCTCCAGAGCAGCCACCTCTGTGCTGTTTCGCAGAATACGGAAGGCAAAGGGGTGCTTGGGTCCAAGACCTGGGACTACCTCGCAGCCATTAAGAGGAAGAGAGGGCAGGGACATCCGGGGGTCCCCTCTGTCGTAGTAAAAGTGCAGGGAGCCTCTGCACACACAGCACCACTGCTCACGCCACACCTGACTCACCAGCAAAGACAGGTGGCCTGCAGGGTGAGGAGGGAGAGAAAAATGATGTGTCTGCAAAGTTAAGACACAAAGAATGACAGAGAAGCAGGGTCTCACCTTGTCGGGGGTCGATGTAGGCTGTCCTGGACTCTCCTGGTCGAGGGGGCTTCTTCTTGGAGAAACTGATGATACGTGTGATCTTACGGCCTGCAGCGAAAGCGCCCCGTTTCACCTTTCCTAGGTCGAAAGTAGAGATATACACATCTGTTTTTTGTTTTTACTCCCAAATGTACCTCCTAAACTATAAAGCAGTTTAATACATACAAAATATACCTATAAAATATATGAAGTTAGGGTTGAATTTTTCTCTCTAATCCAGCTGTCTGTGTACTTGTTATGAATCTAACCTCACATATCTGAATAAGAATTTTAATACTTTACATCTCTAGCATTCATTTCATCACTGTTTTCTGGAGAAAACTGCACTGAAACACAACAAAACTACACATACAGTTATAGCGATAGGACATAACTTTGCAGTGCAGAAGGAAGCAGAGATATTTGCTATGCAATATGGTAAAAAATGTAAACAGATGAAAGCAAAGGATCATCAACCTGGTGTGTTATTGGAAGGTCCATTCCAATAAAGATGATTATGAGATGAAAGAAAATGTTGAAGGTTTTTATCTTAAGCTGACATGTGTGTCTGTCTCACCGCTCTCTCTGCTGTTCTCTACTGCTGACACACCAATACTGTCTGAATCGGACGTGTTCCTCTCTGCGGATAACCTCTGTGGACGAAGCACACAATCACAAGTTAAGACTTTCACCTGCACTTCTGTCTGCAAATGAGAGCTGGAAAATTCCACACCTATCTTTCATTATTGAAAAACTCAAAAACTATAATCAAGACAATTCTCACATGAATCTACCTCTTGATTTTCTATTTGTCTCTGCACGTCATTAGACAAAGAGGCATATCATCTCCTTTTTTGCCTTCCAACTCTATCCGGTCTGTGCGCCTGTGTCAGAGGCTTTTTCAGTTTATACTCCAACAAATTAGTAAGCTTTAGAGGACGTGTCTGCTCCCATACTGACTCACTGCTATCCCCCTGTCATTGTTGTCTTAGCACCTAATTACACCACATAGCCAACATAGCTCGTAGCTCAAAGGCAAACAATTGTTTAGTAAAATTGATGGTGACAACACAATTGCTACTTGGTGCAGACTTTTCCTTACCTAAGCTGGAAGATTATATCTTTGAGAATAAAAATGACAGGGAAGCATTGATGTGAACATCCTTCCCAATCTTACCTTGTCAAGTTCATTTTTTCTCAATGTGACAGGAGATGAAGGTTCCTCAGGTCTTACGCTCTGACCGCTCACCTCTCTAACAACCTGTGGAGACATTTCACTCGAGTACAGTGAAGTATTTTTCCAGGGATGAGCACTGGTGGTCTTGTCAGTCTGAATTTTTGTTGAAAAGACAGTACTTACCGTAAGCCATGTGTGAGCCTGCTCCTTGCTTTGCGCGGCCAGCACCAGTGCATCTCCGTTAGGTAGAGTGAACCTTAGCTCATGGTGCTTTCTCTTGCTGTCTTTAGGAACATAGACTACAGTGCATTGGGGCAAAAGAAGGTCCACATAGGGGGAGGTGTCCTTAGAGCTCTTATAACACTGCAGAAAGGAAGGAAAGGAAGGTGTGTGTAAGTTAAAAACAGAAAACATACAGGATCAGATGAAAAGGAAAGATTATGAGGATTATGACACCACCTGTAGTCTGTTCTCCCGTATGACAGTGAGTTGTTTGGCCCACTGGCCGAAGCGCTTCTTACGCAGCAGGAAGGCACAAATGCGACAGTCCCTGGCGGGAGGCATGGAGCTCTCATCCGAGGGCCACTGATGAGTGAGTCGGACACCAGTGTTCCTCTCTTCGTCATCTTCCTCGTAGGACTCGTAGGAACTGCTCAAGGCATCGGAGTCGTTGTCTAAGTGAACAATGACAGAGACGACTTTTTATTTGATCTTAAAAAAGGAAATACTCATTGTAAACTATGGGACATTTGTTGTGTTCTCGGCTCACAAGAGTTTTTGCGGTGAGAATTTATGCAGGTTGTTGGATAGTGGTTTTCAGTGTCTTCATAGCCATCTTCTATTGAGTTGGGAGGACTGGGTCGGACTGGAAACGGGGAAAAAAAAAAAATCTGGATTTTAGAACAAGTTATACTTTGCAGTAACACTTAACCTTAGAAGAAAATGCTACATGACTCTTTAGATAATGTAAGTCCTGACTTTTTCAGAAAACTGATGCTTAGGTCAGCAAATTGAGCTGATGTGGGAGCATGCTGACCTCGTGTGATTATGTACTCAGGCATCTTGCCAGGACTAAGAGGTAATGCCTCCTCATAGTACTCCTCAGGAGGAGGCGTTGTGGGCAGAGGGGGAGGGGAGTCATCTGAGTGTGGGGCAGGGGAGTCTGCACAGCTCTGGAAAGAGGAGGCACATAAACATAAACAAACTTTTCTCTGTAGCCAAGTGCTTTCAAAACCAAAGAGCTGCAGCATGTAAAGCTTTACAGTAAATAATCTCCATAAATTAGACACATGGGCGGACCCCTAAAACTTCACTCTTCCAGCGGTGTGTGGAGTGATGAGCATGTGAACTTGGGAAAACCCCACAGAGTGTGCATGAAATACAATCTTTTTGTTTTTCATAGCCTTGTCTCCACAAGGCATTACATGGAGGCGTAATATTCATTTGCAAAGATGGACTTCTGAATGTCGAAGAGAGACATTCACACACATTTAAAGTCAAAATAACTTCAAGTTATGGGAATTTACTGAACTTTTTCCACTTACCTGTTTTAAAGTGTCTTTTTCTGCTTTCTTGTCTTCTGTGAGAACATCTGTAACATCCTTTAGGTCTCCAAGCTCACAGTCTGTAAAACACCAAAACCTGAATTTAAAGCCAAACTCCATTAAGAGTGTGATATCTTCAACATCATGTCCAGTTTATATTCACCATGTTGGAACTCAAACGCACCAAACGTGTCAAAGAGAGACTCCACAAAGCTTGTGCCGTTTCTGTACACCGACGAGTTCATGTAGATGTAGTCTGTTCCCGACACTGGACAGGAGGAAGAAAACAAACATTACCAGGGGCTTTGCATCAAAATATTTGAATATATAATGATTATCACGTGAAAAATAAAGAAAATATGAACACTGTTATCCATCCCCATTTCTTGACTGCAGAGAAGCAAGCCTAGGATATCATTTACCAGTTTTTCTATATCCTCTATGAAAAACAGTATACTTAAAGAAGTTCTGGTCGATCTACAAAACTCAGTTACAAAAAAAAAACAGCAGAAATTTACCAAAAATCAACTAAACATTGTTGTAACATCTGCAAATCATTTCATCCTCCATTTTTTATTTCCATATTGCCCATGTTATTGAGGGCACAACTTGGATACCCTGTAGAATTCTTAAACTTTGGTACATTTTGCCTTTTATAAAAAGTTAACTTTTTTGTGGGTCTGATATTAAAGTAAGCTAGCGCATAAATGAAATGCCAAGTTGTATTGTTTGAATATTCTTCAGATTTATGTGCTCGTCTAATATTCTTTTTCCTGACCCTCTGACCTGATGGCTGGATCTGTTGCAGGAGGTTCCGCACTGAGGTCTTCTTTTCTTGAGTGGAAGAGCTGAGGTTCTCCTGGTCAAGCATCCTCAGCAGCAACCCCAGTTCACTCACCAGCACCTCCATGGCTAAATGGGAGGAAGAGACACAAAGGTCACAAAGGCATGGCTTCAGTTTATAAGCAGAAAGGGCAAAGTTCAGACTGGCAAGTCTAAACAAACCCCAGGTGTATGTCCACAAGGCTTTTTGTGCTTTACTTTGTTTGTGTCAGTCTTTCATTTTTATCACTGACGTTCTGCCTTCTCATCATAGCGTCTCCCTCTTCAGTAAAACCAGACTAAACAGCGACAAAAGGCTCCGGTGACAAGAAACATGTTTGCTAATTGCTAATTATCCCAGAGAGAGAGAATCTCAGACTACCAAAAATAACAAGCCTATGCACAGAACTTACTGAATAAAGAGCGCAGGAAAGCAGCTCTAAAATGCTGCTGGCTCACAGCCAGATTGGCACTAACACAAACTTCAATCAACTGTCACTTGCAATCATAAGAGAGTAAATTAACTGTGCTGCCAAGGCTGCAAAGCCCTTGGCAGAAACATGAGATCCTGCCCAGTGACTTTCTGCAGATATAGCTAATGGGACGGAATAATATGGGATGCTGACAAGAATAACTGAAGGCCCACTTTACAGCCAGCAAGCAAATATTCATTCACAGGGACCTGACCTGTATCTAACAGTTCAGAGATTTGAGTCATGGAGTCATAAAAAACACAAGTAGGCTCTGATGGTATTTCACAGGGTTCTGCAAGTTCTGTGAGCATGAAGACTCAGATTAAAGAAATATATGATTCACATCATGTGTTGACCTGAGAGGTGGGACCGGTCCACTCCCTGTTTTCAGAGCAAAACTTAAATAAACCTCCTCAAACCCCCAGCTGCTGGACAGTGTGAGAAAAACTTCACAACCTGCTGCAGATGTGAGTGCTCAAATTCCTCCTTTACCTCACTTCCAACAAGGGTTGGGCAATAATTCGATTTTAGTGATTAATTTGAAGATTTCGCTTTATGAAAATCAAGATTTCTTCACACTTATAATATACACCACAAATGCTGTCCTTGGGATTCTGTAGTTAACAGCAGACATCCAACCCAGACAACCCTAACCCTCCACCTGTATCACACGGAGACACACATAAAACTAAGCTAAACACAGCAGCTAGCAAGGAAGAGCTCGTTCTAAAAAAGGTACTGTGCTATCTGTTATCTGGAACAACTTCACACTTAGAACAAGTAACAATATGTTGTTAAATCAGTTTAAAGGCTGTTTCTACCAAAGATGGAAGAACAACTTGTTTAGTTCAACAGTTCAAACAGCCATACTGCCGAGTGGAAGAGAAATGACAGCGAACAAGTGAGTCGACACTTAAAGCCAGATCCCATCGCTGGCACCAGAAAATGACATGCACAATCCAAATTACTGTTAAGTCCTCAACTATTTGCGCTAAAAACACAGTTCCAATAGACTTTGGAAGCTCAGAAGCTCAGCTCTCCAATGATATATGTAATATGTGTATTACGGTACTCGCGGGGTTGCCTGTGTCGGGGGTGAAACTAGCAGAGCCCAAAAAGCAGCAGTTTAGAGTGAGAATGGCACTTTTTTTCAAACACTTTCTGTGTAAACTACATTTTACTGTTGTAAATAATATTATTAGTATTGTTTCTGAGAGTTTTTGGATTTTATTTTTTGTTGTACACTTGACCGCAGCGAGAAACGCTGCTTGCTACAAGATACAGAGAAGAGCAAAAGCCCACAAACTCTCTTGAAGAAACAACTAACATCATATCTACATGATGTCCAAGAGGAAGCAGTCAGGTGCATATCACTAAGGATATAATGTCTTTTTTACAGTAGAAAAGCTCAGCTTTACTCATGTTATTCACATTTTTGGGGCGTTTTTTAATTATTTTAATACAACTGACACATTTACATGAAAGACATTGAGTTTAATGTACGTTTTAATAAGTTTAAGATGTCATAAAAAAGGGAAAAAAAATCTATTAAATCTGAAATCAAATTGGGTGTCCCACCAAGCATCCACTCTAGACCTCTCTCTTTGTTTTCCGGCAACCACCGCATCCTAATGCTCATTTCCGCCACTCTTTAAGTCTAAAATCTTCTTTGTGACCTGAGTCACTGCTGCCACACTTGTCTACAACACCCTCCCCAACTTCCCACCTCCCTCCATCTCTTTCCCTCACTCCCCACCTCTGTCACTACATTTTCACAGTCCAGTCGAATTAAAACCGCTGAACCGTGCGTCTTGCCGGGGTCAGCTGCAGGACAGAGCCAGCTGAGCCAGAAAAGTCTTTGTTCACTGGGCGGTCACACGGCAACAAGACCTGTTACACTAAACACACAAATGAATACCAGACATGGAAAAAAAACAAAAAAACAAATGCACACAGGAAGGCTTATGATGTGTATTTAGTGAGACGTATCAATAGTTAACTTTGGTTTATGACTCTAGAAAAGGGCTTCAAGCCACCACTCAGGCAGAATACTGGACACTTGGATGCTTTACTGCAGCATGGTGAAATTGTATCCTATATAATGTATCACCACTGATAAGTAGACAATCTCCCTAACCTGGATGACAAATCAATTGTTTGGCACTGAGACATGCTCTTTATTTCAGTTATCCCACTCCTTTAAGACTGACATACTTTCCTGAGGTGGGTCTTCCTTTGGGCTGTGCAATGCCCTGCCAAGACTACAGTCAAACGCAACAGCTACAGCAGGCGTGTGTTTGCCTGTGTCTATTTAAACAGACTGTTTTCTACACTTTGAATGGTTTCCTTCCATTGTCATGATAGCATGCTAACAATGAGACGTGGGCATGAAGAATTAATTCATGCAGGAACCTGGAATGTTTCCTCATTAAAATCCTATTCACCCAGGGGAAATAAGGAAGTGGAGTTCATGGAGGGAGAGGAAGCTCATGAAAGTGGGATATCTTGGCCTGGTGGATGGTGTCTCTCTGTCAGAGGCTCCAGCTGTTTAGATTCTGGCTTTAGCGTAGCACTGGGCTTCCCCTAACCAAATGTAAGACAAAACCTTTTCCACAACATGACTCATTCACTGCAGAGATATTGAAATGTACACCAGTCAGCACTAAATCAAATATAACACAGAAACCAAAGCGGCACTTTTAAGGATGCTGGCATGACACTGGACGTCACACTCATAAAACTTTTTCACTATTTCATTTGGCTTTCAAAAGCAGATTATCCAATTGGATGATTACACAGCTTTTACACTTGTGCCAAAATGAGCAAAGAGGAACTGCTTTGCAATTTTTGGCAAACAGGCCACCCTTAAAACACTGGTCACACCTTTAGAACACCACACTTCTTACATGGGTTCCCACAAATCTAAAGCTTGACCCCTTAAACCTACGCTGCAATGGTTTATGGGTGTATTTGAGAAGCCTGCCTTTGATGCCTTATAAAGCCAGATATAACTAATTCTTGAACCTATCACCTAATGCTAACTGCACAAACACTTCCGGACCATCTCCACGCTAAATAAAGCAGGTTGGATGTGTCCAAATTGATCAAACTTTGCAGCTACATGGTGCTTTGATTTCTTGGGGGGAAAAAAAAAAAACACTGAAAAGTAGTAATAAAAAAACAGGAATGTGTAAGGTTATTCAAATCCTTTAGCACACTCAAACATTTATTCCTTCACACTTGCTTGACAACCGTCATTAAACATCGGCCACATTCCTCACCTTGTTGATAGTGCAAGACTCTGCAAAGTGTGCTTGTGTGTGTATGCGTTCACTTTTGTGAAGCAGTGAGAATTGTTTGTTTGACACTGCAGAGTCAGGTCTTTGTAAGGAGCTTCCATTTGCAACTTCTTTGCACTAACTGTGCAGGGGATGAAGGGAAAAGGGTGGGGGTGGGGATGGAGTAGGTGCGTGACATTAGTGGGTTGAGCACCTGTGCTAACATGTCCAACAAACCCTGATCTGAAGAATAAAGTGACCTGCGAATGTTTTGTTTTGTTTTTTTACTTAGTCTTCGTCTTCACACTAAAATCTTTCCTCACGCTGGGTTAACCTTCCTTGCAATGCAATGCACACACAAATAACTTCTCAATGTGTCGAAAGAGACAAATTTCAGTGATTCACCAGCAGCTCTGTTTCACAACAATATTGCTGTCACCCAATCCCGCTAATCATACCAGAATGTGAAAGCCACAAAAAGTCTTTGGAGGATTTAAAACGTAGTGTTTTACGATTGACAGCGGCAGGCAAATGGTTTGCTTTCTTTATAAAACATTTCAGCAAGATGGCATGATGCTTAAGCCGTGAAGTAAACATGACCTGATTTCCTACTCTGATAAAAGCAGAGAAACTTCTTAGGATGTTGCCCTCTTTACATCCCCACAGTCTGAATGTTTTCCCTTCCCACTAAAATCCTGGCACCTACCTCAGCCGTAGATACCAGCTGTTAAATACAGGTTAAAAAGACTGTTTTTTTGCAAAACTTACCCTCAACAGTAGTAGATGAGAGTCCCACCATTCTGAAAGGTAAAAGAGGAGGGAGACCACTTCATTTATACACAAAATAGATTCTGTAGGAAATCTATTCCACACTCAGAGCCTCCCTGCATGCTCCGTCCTGTGAAGCCTTTGTATTAGAGTTTAACTAGAGTCTGCTGAATACACACTCCCTTTCCCTCTCCCTTCCTCCATCTGTTCTCTTATCTCCCTCCACCTCCACCTCTAACACTTTGTCTCTCCTCCTCCCCCCTCCCTTTTTGGGGGTAGGGTATAGGGAGATGGTGGTGCTCTGTGTGTGTGTTGGATCCCCTTCCACTGTAATCCTAGGGATTGTATAGCACCTGGGAAAGCCTTGCTGTGTAAACACACAAGCAGACTAATGGCTAACCAGCATTCTTTATTCTTTCACATTCTTTCTGAGTTAACATTATTAACCTTTAACTGGCTGCACACATCCACATGATGCCAATGAACCCTGTAACAGCAGATCACTCTCACTCTGCAGTAGAGCAACTTCAACGCTGTTAAGCAGGTGGCACAAGTCAAAATATTCATGTTTTCTAATTTTTTTTTTAAATTATGAAATAGAAAAAGAAAATTCACATTCTTTTTTTTGCAGTGGAGGCAAGTTGAGACTTTTAGGAGTTACACGTGGATGACTCGTTGCCTTGAGGCAAACACGACGCAACTTGTTGCCCTCAAACAGACAAGCACTAACGCTGGACCAACAACTCCCAAGCACACGCAGTCTTCTACACAACTATACACACGACAATGTAGGGAAAGAGACATAATATAGTGTTTCTTTTTAAAAAAGCCTTTCAATTTCAGCTGACATAAGATCATCTGTTTTCATTCTGGCGTAATCCTTCAAGACCCCTTTAAAAAAAAAAATAAATAAAAAAAAAAAAATATATATATATATATATATATATATATATATATATATATATATATATATATATATATATATATATATATATTTATATATATATATATAATTAAACACACTTGAGTTAGAGGAATAAATTTGGGATCATACGTTTTCTTACTAAGAGGGTCAGGCAGAGGTGGAGCATCGTCAGGTTAGCTGAGCAGACTGTAAGCAAGGGTCCTGCTTGGTTATACAGAAGTACTAAACCTCACAATTTAAGTTCATATATTTTTAAAGTATAAAAATAGTATTGTTAAGTATTGTTAAGTATAAATACAATGTGTAAATAAAACAGTTTGGCACATTAACCTGCCAAAAACGTCTGCATAAGTTTTACTGGCAAAAATAAATAACTGAAAATAATGATAAAATAAATAAATCTTTGCAATAGCATATAAACAAACTTCTCAAGACAGGCTGCAAAAGTTAAATAATGTTTTTATTTAGTCAGATCATTCATCTTATTTTCATGAGATTAGTTACTTTTATATTTTGATTACCTAATTATTTGAAAGAAGACGACAAAGTTTTTAAATGTTACATGCTGGCCGGACAGAGACATACAATACTGTCTGGACAAAACCCTCATTCATTCATTTGGCAAAAGTGTGATTTGCATCAACGAGAATCAAAAATAACAAATAGTTGATGAAAAATACAAGATTAAATGAGAACTTTTGGTCAATAAGATGCTGAAGCTATAATCCAAACTGTGATTAGGGCTGCAACTAATGACTATTCTGATGGTCGATTAGTCACCGACTATTAAAACGACTAGTCGACCAATCGGATTATCGGATGTATCTCATGATTATTATAAATGGATCTTATTTCACTTTCAGCTTTGAAATTCTGCATAAGGTTGTTAAGTCCGACGTGCCTCCTCTTTAAATGTTCGAGGATTGCAGACGTACTTCTGTGGTACACAAGGTCCGCTTTAAAAATCTCACATGTATTTAATTTATTTTGTAAGTTTAACGTGAAGTTATCCCAGACTTTTAACATTCTCTGATGCTGTTTTCCTCCCTCCATCATATTTTTCCCCTGGCGGACTTTATTGCGCACATGCAACTCTCAGCAGAGATACAAAAAAAAAAAAAAAAAAAAAGAAGACGATGTCTCACTCTGTATTTTTCCCCCTCTTTGCGCATGTGCATTGTGCAACTCTCAGCAGAGATAGGATTAGAAGACGATGTCTCACTCTGTAGTTTTATTTTTTTGTTGTTGTTGTTTTTGTTTGCCGACAATAGTCGACGGCTAAATTCGTTGTCGACTATTTTTATTGTCAACTATTGTCAACAACGCTGACTAATCGTTGCAGCCCTAACTGTGATGCTGACAGGATTTTTTGAAAGACTTGTAAAGAAAGCTGCAGTACTACCACTATAAAAGGATGACAAAGTTGAAGGCAAATGAGAACTACTGTGGAGGATTTATAAATGTTTTCTAATTGAAAGCATATTCTTGTTCTTAACTCAAGCTAAACCTTGACTGAACACTCAAATCTAGATTTACAAATAGGGTAAAAAAGATCTTACAGTTTCGGAGACTATGTGGGCAAAACATGCTTAGAGCCAGGGTCAGAAATAAACACTCGCCAGGCGCCAAATGTGAGTAAATTTTTCGGTTGGCGAGTAAATCTCAGAGGACTATCCGTCAAATGGCGAGTAAATGTTTGTACCAAATTAGTCATGTTTTTCAGTTTTCCTTTCGGTGGATTTCTTCTTCATGTTCGTCTGCTGTCTGCATGTATGAACGATGTGCACAAACACGCACTGACGCAAACACTTGCACACGATGTACTGTTTCAGTTCTGTTTACCGTTTAGCTCAGGCTAATTAAGTAGGGTAAATATGTGGAGATTTTTAGCAGAAGCCAGCCAGCTTTCCAAAAGAAAGCACGGTGAACTGGAGGATAAATTACAGCCCCAACCATAAAGTTCAGTGAAAAGTGATGGTTTGGATATAGCGGCGCAATGATACACATTATTGTATTGATCAGTTAATAAGTTCATTATTATAATTATTATTATAAATTAGCTTTTATAATTATTGATAAGCTATTTATATTCTATATTACTGATTTGTCATGAATCAGATCAATAAGCTTTAAATTTATTTATTTTCCGTTTTTGTTCAGTTTATTTTTTTAAACAATAAAATAAAAAGCAAATATCAAGGAGTATGATCCCACCAAGGCTATAATGCTGTGGCACAAGGACTGTTAGGAGCAGGAGGCCAGACTTCCTGGACTGTGTAAGAGCACCAAGAGTAAAGAGGGACGAGTCTGATCATGTTTTAGTGAATGAATTTAGACATTAACACTTTATCAAATAAAACCACTTTTCTTGTTGCCTTTTTTTAATGTTGCTGTGACTTCCACTTGCACACAGAGTATAATAGAAAATAACGTGCATAGAGGTATGTGTGTGTAAAATCATTTAATAATTTGGCCAGTAAAAAATATGTTTGACCGGTGGATCTTTTTTCATCTACCGACCAACTTGGCCAGTGAGTCAAAAAGTTAATTTCGGACACTGCTTAGAGCTGTGGACCAATGTAGCAATTACACATATTGACAAAGACTGGGCTTCTTCCAAAACAATTTAATGATACAAAAGCCAGAACTTCCCTGAGGTATATGGGGTTTCTCAGCTTTTTCAAAATATCCCCTAGCTATACAAAAGAAACAGGCACACCCCGTTAGGTCTTGTTATGGCCAGACAAACCACTCCTCAATGTGACTAAAAGTGAACTCTGACCTCCAAATTGAAGCTGTGACCCATCCCAAGCCGTGGAGACTGCAGGGGACACGCCAATGCACACCAAGCTGTAAAATCCACATCACTCCGCCTGACATTAGAACAGATTCCAGCTGATCGCATATTCTTTTCAAAACTAAATTCATGATTCACAACAGTCAACATCCACAGAAGTTGGAGTAGCTTAAGTCTTCCAAACAAAGCTGCTGTTTGAACCTCAAAGGACCGTACCATCTGTGACTCCACAAGAGATCAGCATTTAATAAAAACTGCTGGATTTTTCTTGGAAGTCTCCCCTGCCTTATTGTCTTTGGACATATTGGATATACAGCCATTTCCCAACCTGATCTGACATGAAAGAGCTCTGCAGGTTGGACATCTTGTCCAGATGCAGTGTGGGAGTCACTTTGTCAGCTGAACAATATCACCCAGCTACTCCTTTTTTGGTGAGACAGCATAATATTATCTCATGCTAGGTTAGTCACAGGGAAGTTTATGAAGGTAAAAATGTGCCAAAATGAACAAACTTGTAGATTTGATGTGAAAACTTGTAGAACAAAATGTGAGAAGTTGCGCATCAAAAATCTGAACTTTTATGTCAAAATTCTCTGCTGTAAAGAAAACTCACACACACGTGAACTGAATTTGAAGTTACAGAGAAAAAATAGTCCATCTGACAAATTATCTTCCATAGTTTACTTGTAATTAAATTTTTTTCAAGTGTTCATTTTGCTTTACAACCTCAACTTAGCGATTACAACT
The DNA here is from genome assembly GCF_017639745.1 of Melanotaenia boesemani. NCBI lineage: Eukaryota > Metazoa > Chordata > Actinopteri > Atheriniformes > Melanotaeniidae > Melanotaenia > Melanotaenia boesemani. The sequence continues at coordinate 31,370,272 of NC_055688.1, read as the reverse complement.
TCCTGAATCTGCTGCTGCAAGTCACAAATGTGCTCTCGCGAGTCACAGCGTGATAAAACTGTGGCCTGACTTTTGGCTCATTCCTTGAGAGATATTTGTGCCAAAACTAACTTGTGTCTGAAGATGTGAGAGCAGAGGAGGGGGGAAGGGGTTCGGGGCTTAACCAATCAGAGTGAATGGTTGTGAGCCCAACGTGGGTCATCAATAGTTGAGCCAATCAGAGTGAATGGTCGTGAGAACAACGTCTCCAGAGTTTCTCTTGTCGGACCTCTTGGCAGCTATCGCTATGGCACACCAACCTGCAGTAAGTTACTTCATTAACCATCGTTTTGACTACCCCATTGTGTGTTTTAGGAGTAAACGAAAATATGCTCTAACAAAATGTATAAAGAATTACATTAAGATCAAGTGAATACGCTCTTTGGTGTGTATGAAAGGTGACTGTTGGCTAGTTGAACAAATCTGAACAGTTCTAACTTATAAATGACCAAAAACTAGCCCTGCATGGTACCCAAACTGATTTAATAGACCACGTTTGACATGGCACTCAGTTCCGTTAAGGCGGGAGGGAGGTTACAACATTCAGCCGGTCGAGTCCACTTTTACATGAACCTTTTGAATTACGTTTACCCGTTCCCAGACGTGGTGCTACGCGGGTTTTCTATTTTTTATGTCAGTGCGTCTGCTAAAGTGGTCGTGGCAAGTGAGCTTGTTATATGAACACAAGTGAACATAATGCATCCATAAGTAGATCTTTTTTTTTTTTAGACAGTTTTTGAAAATATGAACAGTGAAACAACTGCAGCCTGCTGTGATTACTTTATACTGGTGAAAAAGACCACAACAGGCACTCCGAAACAATAAGAATAATCATATGTAATGATATCTTTTGTGCAAATTCAAGTGTTACATCAAAACAATATTTACATGGTATACTAGTCAAATTATGACTAAACGCAAATGGTACAGAATGTAGATTTTATACATGGGTACCATGCAGGGCTAGTTTTTGGTCATTTATAAGTTAGAACTGTTCAGATTTATTCAGCTAGCCAACAGTCACCTTTCATACACACCAAAGAGAGTATTCACTTGATCTTAATGTAATTCTTTATACATTTTGTTAGAGCATATGTTCGTTTACTCCTAAAACACACAATGGGGTAGTCAAAACGATGGTTAATGAAGTAACTTACCCCAGGTTGGTGTGCCATAGCGATAGCTGCCAAGAGGTCCGACAAGAGAAACTCTGGAGACGTTGATCTCACGACCATTCACTCTGATTGGTTAAGCCCCGAACGCCTCCCCCCCTCCTCTGCTCTCACATCTTCAGACACAAGCTAGTTTTGGCACAAATATCTCTCAAGGAATGAGCCAAAAGTCAGGCCACAGTTTTATCACGCTGTGACTCGTGAAAGCACGTTTGTGACTTGCAGCAGCAGATTCAGGAAGTTGTAATCGCTAAGTTGAGGTTGTAAAGCAAAATGAACACTTGAAAAAAAATTTAATTACAAGTAAACTATGGAAGATAATTTGTCAGATGGACTATTTTTTCTCTGTAACTTCAAATTCAGTTCACGTGTGTGTGAGTTTTCTTTACAGCAGAGAATTTTGACATACAAGTTCAGATTTTTGATGCGCAACTTCTCACATTGTATTCTACAAGTTTTCACATCAAATCTACAAGTTTGTTCATTTTGGCACATTTTTACCTTCATAGAAGTTCTTCAGTACTGAGGCAGCAACGTCTGAGTATTGTCTTCATCTCGTGAGAGACTAAAAGGCAAAATACCACCATCCAACTTGGGACATGCATGCTTAAAGATAGCAGCTGGCCCAAAACATTAAGCACAAAGTTCCTAAAAAAGTATGTCTGCTTCTCTGTTCAGTTACCATGGGATTCATCACACCCACTGCACTGTGCATATTCGTGAGGTGAGTGTGGCTGACATGCAAACAAAGGTGAGGTAAACCAGATAGCCAGATGTGCTTTATGTTTTTTAACCACATCACAAGCTGTGCCAACAATGACTTCTCTCACGAGCCTGTGGGCTATCATGATGAAATCCCCTCCCACTCTACTCCTTAGATTCCAGGCATTTCCCAAGGGTGATGGATCTCCTCTCTCACTGCATTAAACATGTTTGGGCATTCACCAACTGCTATCTCCTCACCCAACAATGCATAAACAGAGACGGTGCTGGTTCATTGGGAAGATACATATCAATTTGACGACTGCAACTGTGACTCACCAGTTTTGTTTTTTGTTTTTTTTTTTTGTTTTGTTTTATTTTTGCAAATCTTTGCATCATTACTGGCGAAATAATCTATAAAATAGCTTTTTTTCATTTAAGCACATTATAAGCTGCAACTTGAGTTATTCAGTTTTGACAGTTAAAAAATGGGTTGCTAGTAATCAGAGTCTGTGCCCCTATTATAAACAGAAATGCAAGAAGCATTATGAAAATCTGGAGGATTTATCATCCAGTGCAAAACTGTGAGCCATGACACCAAATTTAAGTTGACAATTTCTGTTTTTTATGTATAAACTGATATGGTACAAAAAGTCTGACTGATTTCTACAAGTACAAGTACATCTTTGTTAGTTATTATTACTGAATTTAGCCTTTCTGCAAAACACAGGGAGGTCCTCAATGGTGATTTTGTTGATTACAGATACAGGAAATTATAGAGTAAAATCCCATGATAATAAAAAATATGACCACACACAGACAATGGCATCAATGTGAAAAAAATATCAAAATACTGTGTCATATATCCTCAGATAGACAAGTCTACTGCAGATATACAAAGTACATATGCCATGCTCCTGCTAGTAATGATGAATTAAATACCAATGGCCTTCAGAAAGTAATTATTATCTTATTCTCTATGATGACAATAAAATGCTCTTATCTGTTGCATCATCTAATGAGTTGGCCAACTGTTTGGTGTTGCCCTGTATTCCCCCTATAGTCCTATATGGACTTCCTCCTTCTGCTGATGACATCGCCTATCACCTCCTGTCTTCTGTTTCCTCTTCCTGTCAGCTGACCCGTTCCCACTTTAACTGTAATGTCTCAGGTGACCCCATTCTTATAGCACTCTGAAGATTCTATGCTAGATAGCATTGAATGCGTGTGCTTGTAGAGCTGTATTTCAAAGAAAAGACAATGTGAAAGAGCTCCACTTTCATTTAGCAACTGCAAGTCGGCCCCTTGAGCGTCAGAATTCCTTTCTTATAGTCTGACAAATTCATTATTTGGCCGGAAATCTTAGACAAACATACTATAGTAAATGTAGTGTAACAAATGCAGACTACAAAGCTGTTGCAGGAAGTGAGGAGAGCATGTGGAAAAGCTTATTTAGTCTGTAGGAGTTGTAAAGGTATACAAATGAACGGAAGAGGAGAGAAAAAAACATGATCTCCCTACTGTTTTTATTGCAGTCAGGAAGAGGCTTCAGGTCATCATAAAACACAGCAAAGATCCCACAGTCTGTTATACAAGTGTACAAACACAATGCATGATGTAGAGATGGAAGATGTCCAACGATACAGCCTGTATTATTCTATTTCCATGTATTTACTTTCACTAGCAGTGAACTGTCTGACACACCGACTTATAAACTGACACGTAAACAGATTACCAATGAGAACATGCCATTTTACAATCTTACATTTGTCAAGAGCATGCATGAGAAAGCATGCTCTTGACAAATGTAAATGCATTCCACAGCACAATTACCCTCTACTTATCAAAGTTAGGGACTTAACTCTACTTATCTAAGTTCAAATCTCTCTGAGGTAGAACAACACTTATAATGCACTGCAATATGTGCACTGTAAATGGTAAATGGACTTGTACTATATAGCGCTTTTCCAGTCAGATTGACCACTCAAAGCGCTTTACAATACTTATTACATTCACCCATACATTCACACCCCGATAGGCACATCGGGAGGCAACGTGGGGTTAAGTGTCTTGCCCAAGGACACTTCAGCATGTAGTCAGTGGAAGCCTTGAATCGATCCGCCTACCTTCCGGGCGAAAGACGACTGCTCTTCCTCCTGAGCTACAGCCGCCCCAATATAATATAATTAAATATTCCAACTGTCTCTCAAACAGGGTTTGTAAGTGTCTTGCAGACACTTAAAATGACTTAAACATGCATTCTCATTCTGTCTAATTAGCCCATGCATATTAACTTGTCCAAGAGTCAAAATTTTAAGTCAAAGTTACGAGGACTCAAATAAGACATTTCTATGTATTAGACACCCAAAATTTTCATGTTCAGACACACTTACATCCACACACAGCTCAGCCTGGCCTCAGTGTAGCGGAGTGATCTGGAAAGCTGCAATGAGAGTTGAGGTGTTTATCTGAAAGAGTCAATGGCTTCAGTTACAGGTCAGCTTAGGAAAGCATTGACGCTTATTTTCCCACCTCACATCTACCGTGTTTGTTCTGGATCTTTCACTTTGCTTTAGATATTTTTTAGTGAGATTATAATTTGTTAGCCCCCCAAAAATAATGAAAAAATAGAAATTATTGTCCAGTATAGGGTGTGACATGACAAAAAACAGACTAATGTATTTTACATTGAAGATGGCCAATCTGTCTGTCATCATTTGGATTTTAGATGCATTGCACTTTCAAAAATTCCTGCAAACCTTTTATACGTCCCATGTAGTTTACCCAGTCCTGTCTTATAAAACCAGTAAAATGGCTGAGAAAAATACAAAACTGCCCAACAGGGCTGCGGAGAAGATCATTTTCAGGAAAAGTCATTCAAGTAGAAACATCAATGTAATTTCCCATCATCCGCTCTGTCCCATCTGGGAGAAAACTGAGTTTTAGCTCCAGCTGAAGCTTCTGCTTTATGTAGGATTATAAATCTAAATTTTCAACTGCTTCTATTCACCATCATTTATTAAATAAAACCTTAGATGCATGTGGCAACATCAACTAACAGCAGAAACAACACTTTTGGCATTCACCAGGGACTGTTGTCCTCTCCAAAATGTGCCAATGTGAAATGTGTAGGCAGAAAATAATTACAAAAATAATAAGCTGGAATATTTACATTAAAAGAATAAGCAACCTTCAGTCATGAGAGCAGCTGTATACAAATATCTATAAATGTTACTGATGCATTGCAAAAAGAATATATTTTAGCTTAAATTATGATCCTTAAAAAAAAATAAAATAAAAAGACTGAAAATATGTTTCTAAACACATTTTCACAAGTATTACAGTGAAGCATTTTTGTGTTACTAACATATGTCTTAAAGGCCCATGGTTGTAAGAGCTGCCCTTTACTGCTCTGGCCAGCTTATGTTCACCCTCTTTATGTGAACTTTGTGCCTTATTCAATTACAAACGTGACAATGATGTTTTCTGCAAAATAGAAACCCTTACATGAGGAATGTTTGCTCTCATGCTGCCTGTACGGGCAGTACCTTACAGGACGCCATTATAAGATGTATTTCAGATTATGAACAATGACAGATATGACCGTTTCAGTGAGCATAAGCTTTGTTTAATCCATTGCTCTGTGTCATATCAAATCTACTGTTATATGTCTAACAAAATACAAATTAACAGTTGATCATGAAGGAAGTCCATCCATGAATGAACAAACTAGTACACTGTCCAGGGAAGTTCCCTGCCTTTTCACAATGCAGAAGATAAAAAAAAAAGTACAGATGGAGTCTGATCACAGAATAGCAGCACTGACCAGGTGGCGACAGTTGCATCTGGGCCAAAGGCCACAGAACCGATCAATATGAAGTCATGTCTCTGTGCAATACCCCCTCACCCCTACCTCCCATTTTTCATTTTTACTCTGATTTATTCAGGTCTGGGATGGCAAAGAGGACTTGACTCAGCCTGCTGCCAGACAAAGGACCTACAGTGCAGTCAGTATTATTCAGATCCCATATCTGCCCCGAGTCCTATGAGATCACCACAATACTATGTCTCACTCACAGAAAAGTATTCACTTACTAAGAAAGATGCTATTTTGCAAGCGGAAGCCCTGCTTTACTGATGCTGCATAGACAAGGGTGACATACACTGAACAGACAAGCCTGCAAATACACACATACACACAAACACAACAAGAGAAAAGAAGCCACTGTGTCTCCATTTGGGATTTGATGGGTTAATGAGAATTTGACCGGGGCACTGACTTCAGTTCTTCAGTAAAAGTCTGAGACACACTCTGGGTTTTATTTCTGTTATTAAATCAAATCATTTTTTTTTATATATAGCACTTTTCAAACCAAAGAGCAGCACAAAAAGCTTTACATAATACCAGCAATAATTAAATATCAAGTTAAGATAATTTAAACATTAAATTAAAAATTAAAAATAAGCCTTTACATAACCAAGTACATCACAGAATCTAATTAATTCATTCATTATCTCCCACACACTCATACAGATAAATAACTCAAAACCTGGATTGACACAATCTTTCAAGTATTAATTTCATCATTCAAAGCAGCTTGAGACTAACACAGAAAAAATTAAAGAAAGCCAAAACAACTGATTTATATGATGAGTAAACAGAGGCGAAAAGTAGAATTTAATCAGTTGCAGCAACGTCTGGCATGTCAGTGAGTCGTTATTGTGTCTAATGAGTGGACTCTTGTTATTCCAGGACCGTGGAGCTGTTTCTCTTAAAAGCTATTTCTAAGAATCTGTTTCCAGCTGTTAAACCTGCAGGCATACCTGCAAGGGATGGCAGACTTTTGAGAGGGGTGTTTTGTTGAGTCATGCCCGTTCAATTTCACTGTTTTAAAAGACTGTTATTAAGCTAAACAACTGAAAAAAGAATTCACTACAAAGACCTTTTACAAAATTTCCCAGTAAATATATTGAACTACAACCAAAGAAAGGGTGTTAACTTTACAAGGATGACAGTGTTAACCACCTCCAAATCCACTGCAAAGAAGCAGACTCATTACACCACATACACTCTGCAAAATTACAACCAGACAAAAAACGCATATAGTTAATGTTCGGTCAATTGCTATAAAATGCTATGAATCTGCTACTTGTTTAATGTGTACCTTTGTAGCTAGAAAGGCAGTGCAATTTTTATTCTCTGAACACACTGGCTGTTTTGCTGGAAATGTATGTGCTTAACATTTTCTAAAATTCACTTACTACCATTTTGACATTAGTGTAGCATCAAATCATGTATTCCCTTTAAAATAAGCCATTTCTAGACAGTCAAGGTCTTCTTCCACATAATTGGTCATGTTTCTACAGTGGCCAAAAAACAAACAGTAGTGTCAAACACTGGTGTCATTGCTGTTCAAAATTAATAAGATGTGAACAGAAAAGTTGAGACTTGTGCAAAACCTTCCACTCCTGAGCAAAGACATTTATACGCTGGATGGAGGCGACTTTTTTGCTAATTTTAAAGGAGGTTTAATAGGTAATGATAATAACTTTGTGAATAGTGCCTGACCTGGTAAAGATATGACATATGATAAATATCCCCAAAATGCTCTCTTCAATTTCTTTATATGAATTTCTACCTTTTTTTTTCTTTGCCATTTTATTCTTTCTTCAGGGTATTTTTTAGTTGTTTTTATGACCAACATAACTTTTATGTCTCTTTATGGTGATAATACAGAGCACTGTTTTAAAATTTTAAAGGTACTGTGTATAAGAATTACTGACATTTAGAGGTAAAGACAGGCATAGAAATTACTTCAAATGTGAAGCACAATTGTGAATGGATGATGGCCGTCAGTGGTCAAAATTTTTCCAGACATAAATATGTTGTCATCTGTGAGTGGATCCAGTGGTCTCAGGTGCAGCAGTGACTACAGATGACTACTTCAAAATTGTGTATGTGTGCTGCCTTCTTCTATGTGCCTTCTAAGGCTTTACTTGTCCCAAAAGGTGCTCTGACACCTACCAAACAAAGCTGGTGCTGCAGTTTTATAGCTCACACACAGTTGTTTGTCCATTCAGTGACACCATAGTAAAAATGGTGGCACAAATACATCATGGAAAAGTTGATTTTACTGATATATCACATTTTCCTGTCATTGAACTTTGTTTTTAATACATGTTGCATCTTTAATTAAAACTGCATCTTATTAACGTTTCTCCTTCTTTTGTTTTCTAAAAGGCTGCTTCAGGTTTTATGCCTTTAAGAAGAGTTCTTGTTTTTTGCAGTTAGCATAGATTCTCCTGCATGCTTAGACTAGGAGGCTGAAATGGGGTTCAATGAGTTGCTTTCCATTTAAAACTTTCACAAATCTGCCTGATTCTGTAGAAGATCAAGATTTTATCAATATCTGGTTGAAAGTGCTGAGGAATAACCTCCCCAGGCAACAAATTAACACCAATAATGCTAAGTTATGGCTGCTGTCAACTACCTTATGAATAAAAACAGGCTAGGTAAGTCTTATTCTGTCAAGTCTTTCCAATAAATCTGCATTTTCTCTGTATTGCTGGTAGCTGTGTGCACGCACACCCCAGGCACTGTCACCTCACCCTCTGCAACGGAACATTTGTGAGTGTCATATACCCTCTCTGGTCCCCTGCTGTGGTGTTGTGTGCAGCATATCTCCATGGAAACTCCTACATAAACAGATGTGCTGAGAATGACCATTGCCTATATAAAATGCATATGTGCACTCCCACATGCACAGATTCATACAGATACCCTGCACAAATCTCAGCCATATGAATCATAGTGTTCCACTTTTCTTGCTAGGGTTAAAGAGGGGAATTCCACTTCTTACAGGGCTGTTCTACAACCATGCATATTATACAGTTCAAGCATGATGAAGAACACATATATCATACTAAATGTGTTATTATATTCTCATGTCTGATTGCCAGAATGTCTGCATAACTATTTTATGTCTGAAACCTCTTGATGAAGTCTTGCAGGGCAAACAAAACAAGGGACCTAGGGAACGTTTCGGTATCTAGAGAAATTATATGGACGGGAGATTCCCCTTCTCTACTTCCTGGGATACATTTATTTTAACAATGTTTTATGATTTTTTATGATTCTTTGTTTTAGATTTTGTTTTATTCACAAAGCAACAGTAAGTTGACTGTAAAATCCAGCGATTGTGGAGCCAATATGCGACAGAGGAATTGCAGCAGGAGTTTTGATCTACTCTTTAGAGAAAGGTGCAAATGAGTTGGGGCGCTTGCCACACTTGCAATATTTCCCAAATACTTTCTTCCATATTTTTTGGAAGTCCTCTAAATTTGCTGATCTGTGTTTTCTACTTGATGTTGATGTTCCTAGACCACCATCATTTTTGTTTGTCAAATGAGGATTCTGATCATGGTCAAGGTTCAGCAGAAAATAATGATTATGGTGCTCTGGGATTTAAAAAGGTCTATCTTACAAATAGGGATACACCCTCACTTAGTACCTGAAAACTTCTGGTTTATATCCTGTATCTGGATAATACAGGTACACCCAGACTCCCACACTGCTAGGCTGAATGAGTCTGAAGGAGTCTACTTTAAATATGTGGGAGTTATTTCTATTCAGGGATCGAGACCTTTGGAAACCCCCTGCACAATGGGCTGTTTTATGTTTTAATAGCTCTCTGTTGCTCTCTTCTTCTGCTCTGTGGATTTTTGTACATTTTTTTCTTTCTGCCTATGCATGTCACATTTTTTGATGCCCTGTAGTTTTTTAATGTGGATTGCGGCTTTAATGTTTTATGTTTTAACATTTCAAGCCAGTTAAACACATGTACTGTATCTCTGTTTTTATCTAAGCATGTCACAGACATTTCATTAAGGCCTCAGTATTCATTTTTCAAAACAAATTGTTCCTTCTTTAAAGGTAAAAAAAAATAGTTATTGGATCTTTAAATGAAAGTGGGCAATTAATTTACTTCCGGTAAAGTTATTTTATAAATAGTCATCTTCTGCATTGTGAAAAAGTACAGTCATCTTGCACTTGAGAGAGGAGCGGAGAGAAATTACCAGACCTCTTCATTATCCAGGTAAACCAAAAAACAGACCGAATAACCAGGAGTTATTGTGTAGTGATGTAAAAAGAGAAAGACTTTTCTGCATGGCAGTTACTGCTTGATACAAACACCAGAAAAACAAAGTGAAGTGTGGCATCCTGCCGCTGACTAACAGTTTAATGTGAATCTGAAAATTATGCAGTCTGTGCTTGACTTTTGGTAAGAATGATTAAAAACTCTGTTTGTAAATATGCTGAAGTGTTTTTAAGGATCCATGACTTTAGAGTGAAGTTACTTCTATTAGCAGAGTTTCTGTGACCTCCTTTTCCTCATAACAGAATCTACAATGGCATGAATGCCCACACAGTGAGCTCGCTCACCTCTGGCCCGATGACGACAACAGGCTGCATTTTAATTGTGCTCTTTTGCTCAACCAGCTTCGACCTACTGAAGTCATGATTTAAATTAGCTCCTGCCAGTTCTGATGTGTTTTTGTCTCTCAAAATGGAGACTTAGTTCTGTTTGAAAAATTTACAGAATTTGACAAAGAGCTTAAACACAGGTTCTCGTTTCAGAAATCTCAGTGGAATGTGGAGCATTATGAGCATCATGAGAGCTGGGATTTCTCGTTTACTGCAGACATGTGCTTGCATGGACAGAATATTGCATTTATGCTTCACTTTTGACTCCATATAGCAAATCATTGTTACTCCATAAATTCTTCCACATGCTCCAAAAAGTCCTGACAACAGCCACAATTCATCACATCAGCTGGGCTAAATCACAGACAATCCCAACACTGCAATGCATCTCTGCAGGGACAGCCTCTCCCCTCTCACACCCACCTGATGCTCTGCTTCTCACAGTTTACATTGACACAGACCATTGACACCACTGCTCCAGTTGATGAAAGGAGCTCCTTACATTTAAGTCCCAAACTACCTCTTGTCATCCTCTCAGAACTTGATATCTGAACTCATGACATCCTGCATAGAAATCTGAGAGCCAGAGAGGAATTGAAGTATTTTTTGAGACAATTACTAAAAGTCAAAGGAACAAGTCAGCAAAAAGAGAAAAATAGAATTAAAGGCTGCTATAGCTATTTAATACAACTTATCTGCTACCAATCAGCAAACAATTAAACAAGCTAGTGACCATATAAGAATTAGGCAGCAAAACATGTCTGAAGTTGAAGCAAAGAGACCAAAGCAGGTCTTCCCATCCATCCATCCATCCATCCATCCATCCATCCAGGATTGAGTCACAGGGGTAACAAGCTAAGCAAAGACTTTCAAACAGTGTTGTTGATAGGTTTTCAATTAGGGATGGACCAATTTGAAAATTTTGGCTGATACCGATATCCGATATTAATATTGTTGTTATGGCTGATAGCCGATATTTACCGATGTCGATAAATACATTTTGTTTCAAAAGGTTTAAAATAATCAAATTCTGTACAAAGTGAAAATAAGGCAAACATTAAAGGCGTTAGCTTCCAACCATTGTGAGGTTCTGGATGGCAGTTTTTCGGATGACATATCAAATTTGTGGTGCTGTATGAGTTGACAAGCCATCCTCCTCGCATTACCTTGACTTTACAAATATTGCAAACTGCTTTTCGAGTACCTTCTTTTTACACCGTGAAAAATTACCACACAGCTGAAATTGCTTCTTGCTTCAGGTACATCCCACAATATAGTGCTGCATCGCTGTCACATGCCCAAACATGGCTGCATGGCCAAAACTCCCGACACACGTACACAAAAAGCAATTATACGAAAATAAATATCTGCTGTTAATATCGGCCCAGTTTTTCTTATCGGACCGGAATTATTAACATCGGCCGATACCGATATTAATGCCGTTATATCGTGCATCCCTTTTCAATGTATTAAGTCCCCAGGACCCACAGGTTGTGATTTGAGTGGGTCCCTGGGAAATTCAATGTGTCCCTAATTAAAAAAAAAAAAAAAAAAAAAATTCTTTATATTTCTATTGATTCACAAATATGTACATTTATTAAGTTAAATGTGTCAGTGATAAAATTTGCATTCTGGCTGTTGACATTTTATTTTATTTCGTTGTCTCGCGCCTCTCCTGCTCCTTCACTTGACTCTTCTGCTTTCTCCATCTAACCTGTGTGACGCTGTTCTGTACCGAACCTCTTGGGCTGCACCTGCCTATCAAACATTCGGTCCAAATTTAAAGATGTAATTTTTTTTTTTTTTTTTTTAACAGGAGCTGGTCTGATGTTTTCAAGAATTCAGTGGAATCACCCTTTACACTTACAGCAAATCTCAGCATTGTTTATTTACATGTGTTGACAAAACTTTATAGAAGTTCTTTTTGACATTAACTCTGTTGTTGGCCAGAAACTGGCCAATCAGAGGAAAAGACACGTCAGCCACAGTCTCCGCCTCCAGAATCTCAAAACTCCAGCAGCTAGCAAGTGAGGACTAGCTGAGCGTGCAGTGACAGAATTGAGAGCGCTGGTGGATTGATGGGCTCTCACAAGGATGATTTTCTGCTTACAAATACTGTTATTCTCTTGCAGTGCAGATATGCCTCCTCGCGATGTGCATTTTCACCTGCGGGTATTAATTTTTTCACTCATATTCCGTACACTGTCTGTTTTCAATCGTGTGTCCATTTTTAAGTGTGCTCCTTTTGGAACTTAAGAAACGATAGACATGTCTGTGAAAGAAACACCATAGCATCTGCTCTGCATGCTGTGTTCACATGCACAGCAGATGTCTGACAGCAGAGTTGACCACTGCTACGCTTCTGGAGGCCGCAGTGCAGGTTCTATTAAGAAATTTTGTTGTTCAACTATTTAAATCCTGGCATTTTGAAAGTGTGGCGCTAGCAATATAGCTGCGGCGGCCTGCCATGGCTGACTCAATGTAGAGGAAACACTCTACTTTGCTAGTTACTATGATTTTAAACACGAGTTGTTGCTCAAAATGTATCGTTTTTCATGGGAAAAATGAGGTGCATCCCCGGGACGCATTGATAGTGAGTTTACCACGTCCGTTCCGATTTTAATGCATCAGGTATGCCATACCTAGCAACGTCACTGCTCAAACCTCCTTCTTCCCAGCCACCCCCTCGACTCCCAAGGCATTCCTTAACCTGCAGAGAGATATATCACTCAACTGAGTCACGGGTCTGCCCTGAGGCCTCCTTCTATATGCCCAAAAAACTTCCACAGGGGGACTTCAGCAAGACACCCCAACCAGATGCCCAAACTACCTCTGCTGACTGATCTGCTTTAATGCAGGGGGAGCAGCAACTGCCCTCCAGAATGACTGAGCTCCTCATTCTATTCAGCAACAACATCAACCATGAATGATGAATGAGGCAAAGGTTTTTTGTTTTGTTTTGTTTTTTGTTTTTTTTATTTTTTTGCCGACCTGTGTACTACTTTTGACTCTCTTTTGATACTGTTGAGGAGATGGAAATTTGTAGGGGAAAAAAAGTAAATTTGTAGAGGAGATGTCCTGCTTGAGAGGGTGGCACTTAGACCTAACGCAAGACTTTGCAAAAGTAAACAGCTTTAGTATTGTTTACTGAGGATGATCCTGCATTGTCTTTGATCACTGGAGCACAAACACTCACTGACAATGAGAAAAATTTGCTTTGAGCTAAATCAGCAGTTTTTATCAGTTTATCATCAGCAATTTTGGTTGTTTAACTTTGCACAATCATTACATCTGGTGGTTTAATTACTTTTACATCCTCTTTATAAAATGGAAACAGTTCAGACAAATATCACCCACATAGGCAGTTGGGGAGAGGATGCTGTAAAGATTCTGCATTATGATCAAGAATATGGCAGTGCTGATATAATATAATATAATATTTCATTGCCTATTCTAGTGGCACCTGGGGGACCAGTCATATTTGAGTTCCACCATTTAATATGTGATACTAAATCAGATGCATATTCTGTGTTTTTCAAAGCAATCTCAATCTGAATGGCCATGTTGCATTTAATCAAGCTGGCAACAGTGGACGAAACAACTTCAAAATTGACACACACACACACACACACACACACACAGACGTGTAGCATCCATATTTCCTTCCATTAACACAAGGTGTTACATGTGATTTTATGTCTTAAATGCATGCTGGTCATTTAGGGCACATCCACACCAGGATGGTCTGGGAGACTCGATTGGGCTGGGTTTTCACACTGCACTTTACATGAGCAGATTAAACTGTCTGAACAATTTCACACAATTACAACAACTGCTTGCTAGGGGTGATATTCCTGAAAACAAAAAAATGAAAAAAATCTGGCTAATTGATTGGCCAAGACCAAAAAAAGCTTGTATTGGGGATTCTGTTTTTACTTTGGTGGTCAAACTTAATGAAATTTTCACAAAAATCTGTCCGGTATGAATAGCAGGAGAGGCAGCAAGGTACTAGCATGAGGTGCTATGACATGTCCTATGTCACTTCTTTTTCCAGAGTCTGAAAGCACGTAAAGGCTGTAGACTGTTCACACTTGAGTCTGATGGTAATAGCATTAAATTATAATGTAACATGTCATGGAAAATAATCAGTTTTCAGACCAAAAAAATTTGGTATGGAGCATTGAAGCAACACTACATATGTTTCAAGCCTTAGAAAGCACTTTAAATTGTCTTGTACATGAAATGTGCTAAACAAATAAATTTGCCTTGCCTTGCCTTAAAAATCCCATGTCCCTGCCTTATCTTGATGGCACAGTGACATTAATTATGCACATTCCTGGAGCTGTCATTCTCCAGTAGCATCCCTGGCCTGAGAAAATGCACTTCTCATCTTTTTTTTTCTCCCACTCCGGGGCATCCCTTGTCACATGCTAGCAACTGGATATCAACACACTAGCTGTTTTGTGCACCATGGCTGATTCACTGATTCAGCAAAGATATACAAAAGGATATTATCAGACAAAGTGAGGAAAAGATAGTCCACATAGGAAAGACTTTTACTAGTTGGAGAGACCTCAGAGAATACAAGCTGCAAGATAGATGCCAAAGTAGCCTTTGTTAGGGGTACCAAAGTGCAAAAATCTGCCAAAGGTCAGTAGTGCCATTTTAAGACCAGCAAGTGAACGAAATCTAAGTGCCCTGGTTTCTCTTCAACTCAGTGGCTGTTTTCTCAATGTCTTCCTTTTCTTTCAGGTCTTTCTGCACTCGAATGAGGTAACTTTACATTGTCTCACCATCTAATATTACTACAGATGGAATCCTCTTGGGTTAAAAGTCATTGTTGTGACAAAAAACAAGGAACTGGAAAGCAAACACCTTCGGTATTTGAAATAGTCGTAAAGTTATATAGGACAGATCAACTAAAAGTCACATAGTAGCAGCCAATCAGCAGACTACAAGACAATATAAACAGTCGAGTGATCGCAATTTGTTTACCCTGGTGGTGTTTACCCAAACACAGAGCTTGCCAGTTAAGTGACATTCTTGTGTGTGTGTGTGTGTGTGTGTGTAGAAACAGATAAGAATGACAGATGAGGATTGCTTCCACCCTGGATAAGACCTTAAGACTTCCTTCCTCGGTTACTTTGTACACAAGCCAAATACATGGGCAGCATCAATGATTAACATCAATGTTATGTTTAAACACTTGTAAGAAAAGGAAGCATAGAAAGATGGGAGACAAAAGTGACTATTGTGCATAAAAGTGTGTGTTATCTCTTATTGACCACCACTGAAAATAGGACGAAGCATTACATCTGCCGTTTATGTCAATTCCTTTCACCTCTAGTCAGATGAGTTAAACAAACAAAAAAAAGTTCATTAAGCTGAACATTATAATCACTTTCACATGTTTACCAGCCTGGCAGCTGGAAACA
Source organism: Melanotaenia boesemani (assembly GCF_017639745.1). NCBI lineage: Eukaryota > Metazoa > Chordata > Actinopteri > Atheriniformes > Melanotaeniidae > Melanotaenia > Melanotaenia boesemani. The sequence goes on along the minus strand of NC_055688.1, from coordinate 31,354,439 downwards.
AGACATGCAGCTTTACAAGCAAACAGAAGTGTAATAACAGAGCAAACATATCACATCAACCTGAAACTGAAATAATTAAATCATATTTATAATCCTGCACATATTCACATTACACTTTTATCAACACTTCTTTTAAAGCCTAAACAGACAAAGAGGAAGTGCATTTGTTTTTTTGTTGCATTGTGGAAAAATGTCCCTGTTCAGGGGGTAAATGAGTCCCTCCCTGAGAAAACATGGTGTGGAAACACATTTTTTTTCCCAGCTATATTTTTTTATTTTTCTAGTAGTGTCCAGTACCAGACACATGATAAGCAAGGCTGTCCAGTCTATATATCAATTTTACAGTTGCAGATATTTGACTTGACTCAATATGAATGAGAACTTTCTAGATTAATAATCAACGTTGGATCTGGATGAGTGCTTGGTTTCCTGGCTCTCCAAACAGCTGGTGGGTGTACTAACAATGTTTTGACTAACAAGGTAAATTAAAATTTAATGGGAATGTTCAAAACATGCATTTGTGCGTGTTCCCTTAGTCCTAATAAAGCAGAATAATAAGATGTAAAATATCAGAACATGTTTAAACTAAAAAGTTTTGCATCCAGCAGCACTCTCCCAGTTTAGTAAAGTTCAGACATTGTTGCAACCAAAAGTGATGGGGGGAGGGAAACACACAATTGAGTGTGTTAAATAAAGTTGTCATTGTTGACTACTACATGAAATAATCAGCCAATACATAAAACACACATGCAAATCTAAATCCGCTTTAAAAGACGTCACACAGACACACAGCAGTCCCACGCTGACAGACGCACTGTGTTCTGCAGCAATAACTGAGCTTTTGGAAAACTGACCGATAACACTTACATTTAGAGCTGCTTGTATCCATTTTGCTGCTCATGCTGTCAGAACTGTTGAAATTAAGTGGGGACCCATGGGTGACTGAGCGTGTGAGGGCGCGCGTGGAGTACTGCTTAATGCCTCTGACAGATAGAGTCGATTCAATACTGATCAACAGGTTTCTCCTCTGCTGGGTCCTAAAGTCCGCTATGTATGTGGCGCTTTCTCCAAAGGCTCCAACTGTACTGTCCTGGCAAACCTTTGTGTTTTACCAACTTGGCTTCTTCAGTATTTCTAAAGAATAATTTCATTTACATTTTTCTGTTATATACAGTAAAGGAAAAAAACAGACATTTGTGTCTTAACCTTTTAAAGCCCAACCCAAGAAAAAATGGAGAGATTAAAAAAAAATAAAAAAAGAGAAATATGGAGGACCAGGAGGTCTCTGAAATAGCAGTACAGAATTTGATGATGACTAATTTATTGTGAAAAAAGTTAAATAAGTTGTACCTTAGGAGACCAAAATGTACCCCTACAAAGCAACACTGTCCTGGAATTCCATCTATAGTGCAATGACTAGTTATTGTTTCCCAGATTAATGAGACATACAGGCCTTGCTGTTCATGATGTAGAAGAAAATGCTTTGTCAAACCAGGCTGCCTTCCTTCACATGCCCAAAGTAGCAGCATACAAGGCTCAGTATGGGAACTCATGGCAAGCTGTGATAAATTGTGTTGTCTGATAACTTTCCAGTTTCAGTTTTAATTTCTCTTTAATTTAGGATTTGATCACACTTTCCAACCTCCCCTCCATTCACACAATAAATGTGTCAACCGTTAACCAGTTAGCTCTGATTCAGTCTTCCAGTCCTCACAGTGGAGTCCTCCTCAAAGTTGCTAAGATTACACCTCTATCTTAATAATCTGCTTTCATGTTGAGTACCTCGCAGGAAATGTCCCTGGTTTTTCTCTTCAAAATGTAGTTAAGTCTGAAGTTGTGATCACATCAGCTAAATCAGCATGTTTAAAAAACAATCAAACAAAAAATAAATATAATAGTAATCATAAACTAGTATTTCCTTTTTTCTCTCTGTCTGGTATTGTTCTGGAAGTGTGTATTTTGGTTAAATACCTAAGACATTTTATAAATAATGACCTATCTTATGACATGAATATCTACAGACAGTTTTGTTTAATGCAAGTTCAGTATATTTTTTTGTATCAGTGAACATTGCACTTTTTAAAGCATGCCATACATTCTACTGTCTACTGTAAAAAGCACTGTAAACAAAGCAATATTCATAAATGCAAAGGAAAAAAATGATGAATTGTGGATGTTTAAGATACTGGAATGGACTTGTGTAAGTCATTTGTTTGCTGGTGTTATCATCTCTACTTGTGATGCTGTATCATGCAATCTTACATGAATGTTTAGGTTAACAGTTTCAACAAAAAAAAAAAAAAGAAAAAAAAAAGAAAAGAAAACACAAAGTTTGGTCATGTTTTACTCTACTTTGTGGAGCCAGTCGTTGTAAAAATATGTGTCTTTATGTATTGTTTTTCCAGCTTTTCTTACACACACACACACACACACACATATATATATATATATACATATATGCTCCTCCCCAAGAGTAGGACCAACCGGCTCAGAGACTCCTTTGTCCCCCGAGCCATCAAACTGTACAACTCTGCATTAGGCAGGAGGGGGAGAAGGAGGGGGAAGAGGGAGGTGTGCAGTCCACCTGATACAACACATGCACAATAACCCATACAAACAGTTGCAATAACTTATACGTGCAATAAGTGAACTGGGAATCTGTACCACCTCTACTGTGTGCAATGCTTGTTTATATTATTTTATTTAACTTATTTATTGTGTTCGTTTTATACTTTTCTTGCACCTTATTGCCTCTATTTTACTTTATACCTGTATATATTATATCTTGTGCTTATCCTGCTTTACTGTTGGTGTTGTATTGCTGCTGGTACCCAAATTTCCCTGAGGACTCTCCAAAGGGATTAATAAACTACAGAAGGAAGTGGTCATTTCCCTCAGATCTCAGACTCACCCGTTTGAGCACACACGCTAAAAGGTGGAGCAAGCAAGTGAAAGACAGAATTTTATCATTTTTGGGCCTCATACACAGGTTATGAGGACACATATGACTGTTAGAAAACCTTTATAAAGTGAATTTTCCATAATATGGAACCTTTAACCAACCATTTTTGTTCAGACAACTGCTGCTCACTGGATATTTTCTCTTTTTGACACCATTCTCTGTAAATCCTACAGAAGGTTGTGTATGAAAATTCCAGATCAGCAGTTTTTAAAATACTCAGACCAACAACCATGCTCTGTTCACAGTCACGTAAATTCCCTTTCTTTCTCATTCTGATGTTCAGTTTGAACTTCAGAAAGTTGTCTTGAACATGTCTACACGACTAAATGCATTGAGTTATAATTATAAGAACTATAATTATTTAAAATTACATATTATAATGATAATTATAATTTAAAAAAAACAGGAGATATTTTGAGTAGAAGTTTAATTTTAGTGACAAAATCAAAAATAACAGTATTCAAAGGAAGAATGTCTTCAACAACCCTGGATCTTTGTCAGTGAGTTAAATACCTTGCTGAACATCTTCGTTGTGAGGGAGTATAATCTCTTTCTCAACAAAATTATAATTCTGAAAGAATATAAATAATGGTGAATATATGGATGACTTCAATGCTCATCCATACATGAATTCAAGATTCTATTGGACTGAGTAGAAAACAGAAGGACAGGAGTTGACAATTCTTTTACTGTACCTATTAAATCTACTGTATCGCACATTCTTTCAGGTTACTGTACAGCTGTAGTTAGTTATATCTACTTGTGATCTTTGACTATTAATTCAACCAGCATTACATGGAAGTGGTCTTCTAAATTGCAAATTTCCTTCTCACTTTGGTTTTTATTTTCATGCAAATCAATGCAGGTCAAGCAAACAGTTCCCCTAGATTCATCCACCCTGGGTTATTTTTAATTCAGTATCCATTTGTGTAAACTAGAGAGGACACTGTTTCATGTGGAAAAAGCAAAAGTTGGAACAGGTGAACAAAACACATCCAAACGAAAATGGTGGCATTTTAGCTCAAATTCATTCTTCTTACCAAATCATTCACACTGATAAAGTGTCATAAATGATATACTGTATCTACATTCTACTCATTTAAGATTGCTGGTGCTGCACAGTCAAAACTAGGATAGCATAACAAATAAGGCAAAGCCAAAATTCTCCTCATCATGATGAAGTACTACAGCTCTGGTCACAGACACACTCTTGGGTCCTTACAGGAGCCATTCATGTCTTAAATAAAACACAACACTACAGTATGATAGTCTCTATTGCTTACACTCCACTCCAGCACACAGCCAGAGCTGCACTGGCAACCATGCACCAGATCACGCTGCATAATGCCTCAGCTGCCCTCCATCAGCATCCCAGAAGTCCACTCTGGTGTGACCAGAATTTGGTTTGTCGTGTGAGGAGATCTAGAACTGGTTCTCAGGCATGGCAGTGTAACTGTGAGGAAATCTTCTTTGTTTTCTTTTCACCCTTCATTCAGTTTCTGGCTCCTCTTCTGGCAGTTTTATCTGTATGATATTAAAACAGTCGGGCCTGTTTCTTTAGTTCATTCCTCTTCCACAGAGCCAGCCGGTCAAACTCTTCCACGGTCATCCCGAAAACTTGGGTAAACTCCTCTGGGGACAGGTGGCGCTAAGAAACATGGAGAAAGAGACTATATCTTACCTCATATCATCAATAAATATGAACATTCTTATATGATACTACTCTTTTAATACCATGAAATTACAATTACATGAGTATTTTAGCATTTTAAAAAGAAAAAAAAGTTATTTTCATCTCACTCATTCACATGCCAGCATCATTACATAATGTTCTACAGTCATTTGGCAGATGCTTTTCTGCAAAGCGACTTACATCTGAGAGTGAGAAAAACATAATATTAAGGAAAAAAAACCTCTCCTAACTGAATTAAGAAAAGACAACTTCCTTCCAGCACAGTTCGGTCTTATGTCCCATTCATAACTTACTTCCAGCCTGGCTCTGTCCACATCTTTGGGCAGCCTGTTGCGTCCCCTTGTGGTGACAATGAGAGACTCGTAGGGGTAAATCTGCAGGGAGATGCAATCGCCCTTATTTATCCTTATACAAAATCCCTGTGCCAATTCAAAACACACAGTGCACCTCATGGAATGAGTTCTTACAAAAGCTTTATCAAAACTTTACCTTGAGTTCTGCTGAAAGAAAAAAGAAGATATCCATGTAAGTACAGGAGATAAAAAGTCTGGATTAACTACTTCAATCTAATAATTGCTTGGTGTTTTAAATCCCATTAAAATTACCTTTACTTCCCCAGTTGACCTCACTGCCGCTTTCATACTGGTACGGGTAGCAATCTGCACTCTGAGGCTTCAGGTGCAGAGAAGGACAATGAGATTAGAAGAAATATCAGCACTATGGGAATTTTTTTAAATAAAACTGCTTAATTAAGATAAAAACATTTAAAGGAGGCATTAGAGTACAATGCATGAATGTCACGCTAACTGTGGTCTCACCCTCTGGATGCCATTGCGTCCATATCCTGGTAGTGAAGCTGACTTGCATACAAAATCTAAATAATAAAACAACAAAAGGAATAATATTAACTAAAATCAGCTGTTTGTATTTTAATATCGTTGCATGCAGTCTGCTACAGTATATCAAAATCCATTATTGCTTCCAGTCAGTGCCAGAAGATGGCGCTGCAGACTAAACAAAAACAAATACTAAAGTTCCAGATGTGTGCACAGAATACGGAAGCTTGGATGATGAAAACATATGATTTTTTAATTAGTCCAAACCTTCATTAAGAAAACAACATTTGCTAAAATAAGGTAGAATTCAAGTTCTATTGATTAACACAAAAGTTACAGAATGACAATTCAACCAGATAAGAATAAACTCACCACTGTCAGCGCTGAACTGAGATCGAGGAGCTGTGAAAAAAAACAAAACATCATACAATTACAATAAATCATAATCCTACTTATGAAAATATAAAAATGAATTTTGATAAAATTCCTAAAATACAGAAAAACCCCCAAACATTTTGTTTAGCTGAAAGCCTTCACTGCCTCTCAACAAGAACCACGTGAGTCTCGTTCACTCATGCTCCCTCCCATTCGTGCTTTAATGAGAGATCTTGCTGCCCATAAATAAAACAGGATATGGGACACCCACTGTGAGCATCAGATAGCTACTCAGATAACTGGATGGAGGAATAGAAAAGGGTGATTTTTGTTGGAGGGAGAAAAGAGAAACAAGACAAAATAAGCAATTAGGGACCCTCAAAAAGGGGGAGCGAGAGAGTGAAAATAAAATAAAATAATATGACAGTGGTGCAAACAGGCTGCCGTCCGGATGTCAGATCCTAAAATAAAGAATCCTGACATGCTGCATGATCAGTAAAGCTTGGCCTTTACAGACACAACTCGGCCCCTTTCAGATCTGATATTATTACATTTGACATTTCTGCACATCTGCTTGAACACGCTTTTTTCTTTACCTTGAAATATTGAGAATAATCCTGATAAGACATCTCATCAACTATGACAGGCTACATCTGCTACTGCTGGCTCATAGCTCAATCATCTGCTTTCTTTCTCAATAAGCCACCCAGCCTCCAGCAGCCGTGACCCTCGATGACCTATACGGACAACTTCACTGCCCTCGACTCACACCCCACTGACAGCAGATATTGAGGCTCATAAAAAGCCCTTGTGGTAAACATGTGATCGACTGGGAGGGGCATCACTGCACAGAATTACAGTCAGAGGTGTGGACGTTCACAAACTTGCAGACAAAAAGAGAGCAAAGAGGGGGTAGGGTTAATCCTTACAGCCATTGATGGTGTTGTTGTACACCGTTGTGCTGTAGCCTGTTGTGTTCAGGGTTTCCTTGCTCCCACTTCGAGAATTCCTTGTACTGCCCCAGGGGTCGTTGTCATAGGAACCAGATCTGGCTTTCATCTCCTCCTTTAGGATCATCCTCCCAATGCCACTCCCAATCTGAGGGGAAGGAGTGTGAGGAAGAGGAAGGGTGGAGAAAAATGAAAGAGATGTCAGGAAAAAAACAGTAAAGACAGCAAAGAAGGTGATGGAAGCGAAACAGTGAAGAAGGACAGTCAAGGTGGCACACAATAAAAAGTGCATCATTTTGGGGTGTTTCTGAGAAAAGAGCTTAGTTCAATTTGATGCTGAAGGAACACAGAAAACAAAGACGCTCTCACTCTTTGAAGACTCTGACTCCAGCCTTCTTCATCTCCTCCCGTTGAGAAGCGTCTTCTTGGTGCCCGATAGGCTGAGAGAGAGAAGAGATAAAAGAGATTCCCCTCGTTTGAATATAGAGCTTTGAGTGGGAACATAGTGACAAAGTGAGAGCACGAATAGATATGACAACACAGCCACAAAATGAACTGCATTTCTGTTCCTGTGTTTACTCCACTGAAAAACAAAACAAATGCAGCTTGCTACCAGATGACAGTGTTCCTTACCCCTGGGGGAGCTGGTGTATGGGTAGTAATCACACTCTGACTGTGTGTATGGCTCTGGAGAATAGGTGGACAGTCTGGAGGATCTAAGGATGTCCTCACTGGTCCTGCTTTTGGTGGCTGCGTCCATATGATTGTCTGTAAAGAAACAGATGGAGTTCAGAGAGAATGAAAAACACATTAAACCAAAGCAACTGAAAATTCCTGCAGAGAAACAGTTTAACATTTCAGAAAATATTCTCATTCAATTAATTGCCAGCAGTAATATGTGTATACAGACACCATTTTTATATATTTTTGCTCAGTATGAATCTAGAATCATTAGAGGGGTTAGCTTAGCTTAGCATAAAGATGGCAAACATTGACCCTTTTCTTCACTTTCACATAGATTTTCATTTGCTTAACTTTTACAAAACAAAAAAAACCAAACAAAAAAAACAATCATATCTTGCTTGTTAAAATGAGACACTGTACAGCATAAACCATGTGGCATTGCTAACCAGGCTAGCTGCTTGCCTTCTGTCTTTATACAAAGCTTAGCAAGCTCTCTACTGATGTCACAATAAAGACATACTTCACAAGACTGGCACTGATTTCTTCATTTAGTTCTCAGTGTGAAATTGAAATTTCTAACATTTCAATTGCTGTCAGACAGCACACTGTAGTATACCAAGGGGGACTCAATTTAAAAATGACAAAGATACACAGTAAGAGAGCACTTCAACACTACAAATTTGCAGTCATCATATCCACCTTTCCTGTCAGAGGAGATCAATATTTCATCCAATGGTTGGAAAATAACTTGCATTAAAGTAGGTTCAGTTACAGCTTAGCCTGAGGCAGACAGTCACTTCACAAGCATTGTGATGTGATGATATTGATGCCACTCTGCACTAAAGAACAGTCAATGGACGTCAATGGGGGTAACATGCAGTGTAATATCAAATAGATCGCTCCTCATTCCCTTAGCCATTAGCCATGCCGGCCCCGATCCATTGGATTCCTATATACATGATGAATGACAGTTGTACCACACATTCTCATCATCAGTACACATACAGTATTTTCAACTCAATTAAACAGTAATATTTACACAAAGACATCTTCAGCAAAACCACAGCGAGCACACACGCAAAGAGGTTAAATATCTATCCACTGAGAATGAGTGAACAGCGAGAGGAGGGAGATACTTACAGTGGCAAGGTCACCAGGTAAAGTGGAGCAGAGGGTGGAGGGAAGTGAATAAAAGTGATTGGATGCAATAAAAAAGAGGCAAAAAGAAAAGGGAAACATTACTGGAGCATCCCAGAGGGGAACATGATAATATGAGAGCTTTGCTGCCCAGACAGAAAGTGAGGACAGATCTGAGAAGACAACTTGTGACATGTCCTCTTTTTCCGTACAGGTAGCAAACTTAGCTAACTGATTAGTACATAACTGGCTGATAGTTCACAAAGCAACTCAGTTTCAAATTGGTCTGTTGTGGCTTTGGTTTAAAATCAACTGTGTTTAGTGCTGAAACTAGAGAAAGTAATAATCAATAGCTATTAAGGAAGCCATAAAGTACAACTAAGATCAATGACACTGACACATGCCATGTGAGTTAATTTTAAATATCAGTGTTCTAACATTTTTACATGGTAATACCTGCTTTGTCATATGCAGAAAATGTGCATTTAAGTGGATTCATGACCAGTGATGAACTAATTTTATAGCTAAGAAACCAAGAGGGTGAAAGCGTCTAATCACAGGTCAACACAGCGTTCGGTAACTAACTCGCACACGGTGTACAGCACAGAGATGCATGCAACAACAAAAGATAAACTATTCTCAGTCAACACATCCTGTGACTCTCAGCTGAAAAGGCTTTTTAAGTGCAATGCGAGAAGAGGAGACTGAGTCTCTTTCTTCTGTGTTTTTATACTCAGGCAACCCAGATGACATACATTTGAGTCTATTTACTTGTAGAAAAAGACAAAAATAAAGTCTTTTGATAAGTGTGCCTTCGTGCTATTTGACCACACAACAGTATTGATGCATACAATATAGAAATATGATAGATATTCCTTTTGCCTATGTTGAATGGATTATTTTACAATGAGCACGACTGCTGTCTTCAGGTTATGTATGGTTTCTAATAACTTATAGCTCCTTAAACCACACACTGACCACTGACTAACTAAGCCTGAGAAATTCTAATTATAATTCAGCTTCGCACTGTGCTTTGTTCTGCTGTGTCTGTTCTATTTTTGTCAAATGTGTGTCCACAGAGTCCCATGTACTGAACACTGTCACGCCTGAGCAAACCCACTCTTCACTCATGTCCTGCTCCATCCTTATTTGCCAACAAGAACCTGTCGGGAATCACATGCAGAGGCAGGCTTGTGCATAATGCTTGTGACATGTACATGAAATGTTGCTGTTCTGCCACTTAAGCAAAATAAAAGTCTGACTGGTCTTCTTGTTCAATTCTGTTTTCCTTTGCACTTCTTCTAAGACCTTCTTTTCCATTCATCCATTTTTGTTCGCAAATTGTGGTTATATGAGAAGATGCTGAGGGCTCAAGGAAGTAAAAAACATCTACAGCGAATATCAAACACAATTTGACTAAACTAACAGGAGGACAGGCAGGCTAAAGCGAGGCTAACTGCACTGTACCCGTTCTCTTATAGATGGGAGGCTTCCTGTAGATGTTGGGGTCCCCTGTGGCTGAGGAGAGAAAAAGGAGATGAAGAGGTGAAACGTGGAGGAGTAAAGAAGGAGAGAAAGTAAACTGCTGCTGGGATGATGGGTTCAGAAAAAAAGAAGAGGCACAAGGGATGGTTATTAAGGAAGATAAAAGGAGGTAAAGATGCAGTATGAGGAGAAGAATATGCCTGGGTGATTGTGTTGTATAGACATACAACTTAATCCCATTTCCACACATTCTGATCCCACAGAAACAAAAATTTCTGAATGACTTGGAGTGAAATATTCTCTCTGATCACTGTGACTTGTTGCAATGGGGAGATGAGGAGTCCTACCTGGTACATGAAAATGTTTAGGGGGCTGGTTTGTGGTGGGTGTGCTTGACCGCCCCTCTTGGCCATAATAAGGTGAACTCCTGCCACTCTCAGAGCCTGCAGCCAGCCAAAGTCGATCACAGCAAAGGAAACATGAGCATGAGGAAAGGCCTCGTCACATGCAGATGAAAACTAAAGTGCTAGAATGTTTCTTTACATTTCAAACTGAGACTAAACTTTTCCACTTGTGTAATGACAAAATTATTGACTTGTTAACAGCATAGGATGCTTTTGAAAACAGCAATTAGTGTCACTGCACATGTGCAAGAGTTACATGAAATGACAACCAAGGATCAACTGCAGCAAATGAGACAGCCAAACGAGTATCATGGCATTCTGCTCAGAGACGGTGAATCTAAAGTCATGTGTCCTCACTGACTTTATTTCTGTTATTTTTGTAGCTGTATAAAATGTAATGAGAAACAATAAAAATGATAAACAGGCTGATGTCAACTAAAGGTTTAGTTAGACATTTAGTTTGCATTAGAAGCCATCTTTCTTACCTGAAAAGCCAAAGTGCTGAGGAGAGCGAGGCATGATGGGAGACATGCCTTGACGACTATACGTCGGAGAGTCAATGTAACCTGGACTGGAGCAGTGGCGCTGCTTTGCATCCAGGTTGTCATAGTCCTGAAAAGACAAAGGATGTGAGTTCAGTTACAGAGCAGGAGAGGACAGCAGGAACAGAGAATAGCTTATTCACAGGTAAATATGACAACAATTCACTTGTTTGAAGTTTATCTTTTGCCCACATTTGAGGGAGGAATCCTTACCTGAGAATATGGCGAAAGAGTTCCAAGTGACTGCAGGATGGACAGAGAGAAAAGTTATCTTTTGGACTAGGGTTGTAAGAAAGTAGCAAATATGTTGTCTATTATGTGCAATCCCAATTCCAAGAAAGTTGAGACTGAGTAAAATAAATTAAACAGTTTACTGTTTTGCAAACTGAGTCACTGCCTCAAGTGGAAGACTGTAAGTCTCTCAAGGTCTTCACAAGTGGGTGTAAAAAGTAGAGGAAGATTGTTAGTTGATGCATCATGTGCAACGATGTGGACATTGCACCAGTTTGTTGCAGTGAAGAGAGAGCTGAGTTAGGAGGTAAAGCTGTCGATTTACCAGCTGATTTACATTCTAAGCCTCACCTTAGGATCATGAGTTGTGGACAGTGACAAAAAAATTAGGTCAAGAAGCAGAAATGAGCTTTTTCTGGAGGGTGGGTGAGTTGACCCTTTAGGACAGGGTGAGGTGTCTAATCATTTGTAATTCTGAGTCACTCTGCCTCACTAACGTGCTCTCTTTATACCCAATCATGTCACTAACCAGTTGCAGATTGAGCAAATTAGTTAGGTTAGACATGTTATTGCAATCAAATGGAAAAGGAGCAAATATTTTTCATAAAATAGTAAAATGTCTCACACTCAAAGGCTGTTTTTTTTTTTTTTGATCTTCTATTGTAATTAAGTTATTTGTTTTACACAGCATACCAGCTTTATTTGGTATTGGGGTTGTATTTACTTTACCGTAAAAGCCTGACAAAACTATTCTAAAGTCAGTGAAAAGAATAGGTTAATATTTTAGGGAAGTTTGATTTTTATTTATCTGTTTTTTTTGCCCTAGATGAAATTGTGCATACCACTTTGATATCTGCCAAAATTTAATTAAGTTAATTCATAATGTCAAGTTGTGTTGTTTTATGAGGTGTTCTGTCTAGGATGTTATTAACAAAGTAGCATTTATTTTTCTTTTTTTTTCCTTTTAATATTTAACTTGGGCTGTTTGTTTCCCATTGAGCACACAGATATGAGACTGCTATCATTCTTTTTATTTGTCAACAAGTTCAGCTAGACCTGTGACCTAAATGTTACCAGAAACTAATTGTGTGTTAGGCATCAAACACTGCAGGCTCATCATCTTCAAACAGATTTTTTGTCTTATGACATTTTGTTCACTAGGACAAACCTCACTACTTTTTACTGTGAACAAAAGTCCTCTTGCAAAGTTGACAACATTCAGTCAGTAATGTGAATAGAGATGAAAGAAGAAGATTACTAACAAATTGTGCAAATGAAACAAATGAAATTGTACAAAGTTAATTTTACTTAAAAAACTAAACAATGAGCCCAGCAAAATTACATGGCAGATGTCTACTGGCAATACACACTTTAAACCTTCCTGAAAACACATTGATGATGAGAGAAAATCTACATTTGGCCTAGAGTGTGTTGCAGTAGTACCTCCCCATAGCAGTAATTGTCTAGCCTGTCATCAGAGGTGTATCTGTGGTACGGCTGGTATGAGGAGGATATGAGGTCTGGCTGTTGGACCTCATATATGGCCTTGACCTTTGGCAGAGCAGCTAGGTCCTTATAATCTAGGATCTCATTCTCCACTCTGGCCTGGAAGAGGACACACACACACCCACCGAAGACAAAGACAACAGCAACAAGACCCAACATCAACCGGATGGACAATGCACAGTTACAGAGTACAATGCAAACTCCACCAGTGGTATCATTCATGTGTGAAGAGAGTGAGGAGGCAGTAAGAGCTGATGAAGCACACACGAGTACAAATGGGCACATGCATACGGGAGAACTTGACAGCACTATGAGTTGTTGACCTTCAGCAACCCAGTGCATGTGAGAAAGAAAACAGAGGAAGCAAAGACAGCCAGAGAAACCGAGAGGAGGTGTGGAGACAGTATGGAAGACAAGCCTGCTTACATTGCATTTCTCCCTCATCCATCACCTTAAACAGAAAGGTCATTGATTATGAGGGACGAGCAGAGCAGAGAACGGTGACTCCGGCTTGCATTTAGACAACCCTTGACATGCTAATACTGCCGTCATGTACAGCTACACTCAGCAGAGTGCCCAGCGGCAGGCTGAAATCTCTGGAAGTGATGGAACTGGTCCAACTCTGCAGTGCAGATAGTGGCAACCTTCACATTCTGAGCTCTCTGAACATCTGTCTGTGTTTCTAACAAACACCACAAACTGTTGTGCACACGGGTTGAAAATATGCATAAATTAATTTAGATTATAGAGTGATGAGTAATTCAGTGAGGATTTGAATCATTATCATTTCATTTGAACCTTAACTTGCTGCTAGGCTAGGCGGTTGACTGCAGCTCTAAACTTCATTAACTTTGGTGGATTAACCAAATTACAGAATAATTGAAAAGCTCCACAAGACATCCAAGAGAAAAAGGACCTGCTCAAAAGCTGACATCTTTAAACTCAATGAGTTTGAAGCTGACTAAATGACCAGAGAGAAAGTCTTCTGGGGGAAATAAAACCCCACAAACATTACACAAGCTATGATGATTCCATTTTAAGTGAACTTTGTTGTTTTCACTGCTCAGATGGAGGAATATAAGAGATCTACCTCCAAGTTATTCAGCTAAACCTCAGATTCTCAGTAAGAGTTAAAACTTGGACTCAATTAGGTGATTAATCATCACCTAACACACATCAAAGCTAATTGTGAAACAAATAAAGCAGCCATGCAAAAAATATGTGGACTGTGCTGAAAAGTTGGGCATTGCCAAGATACCTAAAAACCCTTCAAGTCCTGAAAAAACAACAGCCAAATATCCAACAAGAATTTCAGGAAGTTAATCGAAAAATGCAATTTGATAAAGTACCATACACTAAAAGTGTTGCATCTCAAGTGTGCTTCTCTTAGATCTATTATTTTGGTATTTCTGAAAGCTAAAAAAAGCTCAAACTTGAGACTAAATAATTTATAAATGAATAAATAAAATTGACAGTTTAATAATAATAATAATAATAATAAAAAACACACTATAACCCCCATAAGGACTCATCTACTCGCAACCTTAAAATTCAAATTTAAAACCTTAATTCAGTGCAGGAAACCACCAAAGACAGCTTGCGATATAATTCTCTTGGTTATTAGTTTTTGCAGCTGTGCAGCTGTTTTCAGAAGTTGAAACTTTGTGGGTCACGAAACTGGTGTGGACCAAAATTGTGGACCATCTTATAAGCTAAAATTTGGCATCTCTAGAGTGATTCAGGCTGCCAGTATCTTCTTCACCTTTACTGTTATTTTGGACACTGTGGGCTGAGAATGGATAATGCAAATATTATACTTAAGCAGTGAGTTCATTTTGATTTTGTTGGTGTAATTTCCTCTTGTTGTTCACCCTGTAACAACAAGCTACTTGACAAAATACTCACACAACACAGCAGTAAGACACAAACAAGTGAACAGGCCAAGGGAGTGAGCAGCCTCGCTTAATGGTGCTTTACCATTCAAGTTTTTGGGTACAGCTTGTGTTTCTAGTGCAGCAAAAGCACTTTGAGAGTAAATTTAGAGGCAACTAAAAGTTGCAGAGTTGTAGCTCACTTACACATATAACTCTGTTGGGGGAGCCTATGGAGGATCCTGGCGGAGAGATGGAGGTTTCTGACAGGCGTCTGTGCTGTGATGTCCAGAAAAAGGAAGGCAAGGAGTGAAAAATAGACATAATGAAGACATTTGGATTATTTTACCCTTTTTATTTGCTCACCCTGAGTCTCCTCTCTGCCCTCGCAGCCTGCTTGCATAAAGGGTGCCACACCTCACAGCCTAAGAAAGAGAAGGATGAGAAAGCAATGGGCGTTGGAGCATCTACATCCACCCCTGCTAGTGTAAGAGTTGAGTTTTACCTGTCAGGTACATTTCCTCTCCCTCTTTGAACATGGTGTTACAGCGGGCACATCGAGCACAGGATGGATGGTAATGTTTCCCTCCTGCCTGAGAAAGAGAGGAGTGGCTGAACATGGATTATAATAATAAAGGATACACAGATGAGCAAGTCATTGTTTCCCGTATGTTTAACCACCAGTAGGCTGTAGCTGTTCATATGGCAATCACAAACCAGAACACATTCTCCATCTGCCTTAATTGGAGCAAATATCCCTGTAGGTCAGTTACATAAAGAAAGTAATGTGCATGTGTGTGTGTGTGTTATTTAGAGAAGGAGGGTGGCCACATTGGTGAAGGACACAAGATTTTGAAACATGTCCTTAGACATTCAGAGCGTCCTGAGGGGACACATCCAAACATATATGGAAGGTTCAGGAGAAACGGGCACATAAAATGCTGCAGTTTACGGGCCTGATGTTTCTCACATGTGTCTCTGCAGGGCTGATGGCTGAGGCGTTGCCCCGTCCCACCACCTCTGCCTTCTCTGACACACCATTAGAGAATTCCTATTTATAGAAGCACTGCTGACAAGCAGACCTGAACTATGTTAAGCGAACACACCCAGCATACAAGTTTAAGTGTGGCGGCATATCATCTTATGCAATTTCATGCTGCACTGACTTTTCTTGCACTTTATATAGCAAATCTGTTTTTATATGATCTTCGAGACCTGCCAATGTGCAGCTGGAATCTTAATTGTATCTGAGCTGCGTCTTAAACAATAGGCTAGCTGCACGAGCCACTCAGGTTACCGTGAAAGGAAAGGCGGGAGAGGATACAACATTTCCGTCTTCTACTTTCCAAGTAGCGGAGCGTTCACTGTCTGTGGTCATATGGTTTCAGTTCAGCAAATGCTGGTACCATTTTTAATGAGGCCTTCCATTCTCCGCGGTGGCATTAACAGCCTGCTAAATTGATTGCAGAACTAAGATGAGAAGTGAAATAAAACAAAGGAGGGTTTTTATGATCCTTTATCTTCCACGTTCTCTTATTGTGTCTCCATCTTCTCTAAAACTACTTGTTAACCCTTAAAACTCAAAGCTAATTTTTGCTAATTTTGGTCTGCCTGAGTAAAAAATTACATAAAATTAATGAATCACGCACTGTAAATAGTGACCAAGCCTTTTCTCATCTGCATATCATTCTCTCAAGTCTAACCCTTTTCCTTAAGTTGTTTTCTTTGTTATTTACAGTTATTTATGCTATTATTTACCTTCTATTCTCACAAAACTAGCTCCTATTCATGTTGGTTTTGGTACCACAGAGCAATAAATTTGTCTTCTTGGCTTTATTCCAGCCATAGAGGACCATTGTTTTTGTTCTTTTCAGACTGGCATATATGTTTCTGCTCACTTGTTGATCTTTGTCTGCTCCGGATGGGATGTCAGAGCAGCTCTCTAAATGATCGAAGGTTTGACAGGAAGTGGCTTTATCACAATATCCAGATAAAAATAGGTCCTGCAAATTAGCAGCGATAGTGATCTTTTATTATTTTTAAAATGTGATATTTGCATTATCATGGTTTACTCATTCCGGATTTACCCTATAGGATTCTCTGAAAAAAGACTAAATTTTTCCACTGGATTGTAAACCTCCTGTAAGGGATATAAATACCTGGAATACTTCTGCAGGTCACCTAAAGGGTAAGCTATTGATCATAATTTACCGCACAGAATTACATGCTACCATTCCTGCAAAATTGTTGATAGCATAAGCTATAGTGCCCAGGGTGCCAGCCAATTTGCAGGTTTCTAAGCAATAGAATAATGACATCTAGCTCTGGTAAAACACATTTCCCAAACATTCAATCACTTGAATTTTTTTTTTTTTTTTTTGTTATTGTTAATGGATTATAGTCTGTGTGTGGAGGACACAAATCTAAATGATGTGACTCGTGAGGCAGATAAGTCACATGATGCATCGTAAATAAGTGCATCACCATGTTATCAAGACTTGACATGAGAAAAGACCAAGTATGCATGAGCACAAGCACACATGCTCAGAGATAAAGTCAAATAGACATAGAGGGAAAAGAAAGAGAGACTTGTGTATAAAGGCTGACATGTCGTCATGTCTATAAATAGCCCAGAGAGGCTGACAGTCAAGAACAAAGCACTTTACACCAACCATTCTGACAAGCAAAGGACCATAGGGACAGTGTGGCCCCGTGTGTGTGTTTCTGTGTGAGGGTCTGATGAAGTTTTGCTACACATGCTTCTAATAGACAAGAAACAACCTCTAGAGACTCTTCCAGAACATTTAATTAGCATCTGCACTTAATCACTTTCATTATTTTCACCTCCACTACCTTCATTATTTCCTCTTCACTCTTCTCTTAAACACATCACCTCAGCTCCTTCTCTTTCTCCTCTGCCGCCCTCCTTTCACTGCCCACTCCTTTTCAGAAACTGCCATGGTGTACAACCACAAGTGGGCATTTCTATCACAGTAGAATTAGCAATGTGTCCCTCCTTCTACCCTTCTACCATCTTTCTCCTTCCCTCTTGACCCTCTAATCTTTTTATAGCTCCCTTTTGCTCTTCACTCCTTACAAAAATGTTAGAATGCAGCTCAGCTTTTGGCCAACTGTTGAAGCAGAGTGCTTTTTGGCAGGATACCATGCTCCAGTTGCATTTGTTTTAGAGTTTAATGAAGCTGAACAAAGTTTTTATCCCACAATCTTAAGTTGTTTTGCTCCTTGGTGTACAGAGGGGCTTAAGCGGACCTGAGGATACAAAGGGACTGCTCATTTCTGATAACACTGATTGCACTCTGTTACCACTGTCTTCTCCCAATTTGGATTTCTGTATGGTTGCAGATCTGTGCAAATATTATGTGCAGCTTAGTGTCTGCTGGCATCATCTCACGCTGAAATCTCACCTCTAGAACCCGTCCACTGATGTATCTGTTGCAGGTCTCACATTTCACCCCGTACTGGGCATGGTAATCTGCCTCACAGTACGGCACTCCATCCCTACAACACAGTAAATATGAAAGAAACTGCTGTGGTGTGTGAAATGCACAGTTTACTGTAACCTATCTGAAGAAATTTGATATGAAGCAAGAGCCGAAAAGTGAGACATCTAAAGCTAAACAGGCGCCCATGTTGTTTTGTCCCCCCCTTATTTACACACTCACTTGCTGATGTATTCTCCGGTGAGGACCATGTTGCAGGTTTGACATCTGAAGCAGCTGACGTGCCACTGTTTCTCCAACGCCAACAGAGACTGACCCTGTTTGATCTCAGCTCCACATCCAGCACAGTCTGAAGAAGTATGTAAAAAAGAGAAAAGACAAACAATTCAGACAGACCACATGAGTACAAAATTAAGAGAAAGGAAGATAAGAGACTGCACTGATCCACTGCACCGTGTTTGGATCAGTGAAATCAGTTACTTATAAGTACTGTTGAATATAATTTTTTACATGCACATACACACAGTCCCTACACACCACATGAAAGCATTCGGACCTTCGGTTTTCCCTAGCAGGTGTGACCGTTACAAACTGTGTAAGAAAGTAGAAGAAGAGCACAGAAGCTGCAAATGATGCATGGCTGCAAAGTAAAAAGGCAGAAACAAGGTCGGCCCTCCATTTGTCTCTATCTGTAAAACGTTTGACTTAGCTTAACCTTCTCTGACCTGGTCTGCTAACCCAATGAGAACGCAAGTCGTCGGGGACCACTCCACTCTGGCTTGTCAGCCAAGAGAAACTAGGTTTTCAGTAAAACCTTGCAGTGTATAGAGTCAGGTTTCTGCAGCAGATATAAATCTTAACTGTGGCAATAGCGCTGAATATAAAGAATTTAAAAAGGATTTCAGCTTCTGACTGAAGGTGTACGCAGCTGTTTTTCCAATGAGTCATTACACTTTCCTATTCTTACCACTGAATAGGAATTAACTCATTGACAATTATCTTATGCTGGAATGTGGTAAGATAAAAACTCACTTGAATGAGGGAGGAAAGTAATTTGTACATCTTAATGTAAGATGGAAAAAATGGGCGTCAGTGTGGAGCAAAATCAGACGAGCAAAATGTCGGCAGGTGACTAGTTCTGCAGCAGACATTCTGAAAAAACTTCTTTAGCACAGGTCTGACGGTAATTATTTGGTTGTCTGTGGAACTGCTGCAGCAGCATTTATGGCATCAAATGAAAGAACATGAATACAAACTTGTTTAAAACAACACTGATTAAGTCATGGAATAGAATTACAAGGGAATGTACTGAGTGAGTAAGAAGGATGATAAACAGCTAAGTTCTACAACATGCAAGGGGATGTAGAGTTTGGAGGGTAATATATAAAGTCATTCACCTACAATAAACCTTATGATATAGAATCAAAAGCAGAATGTTTTTTTTTTCAATTAATCTCCATTTGCTACAAGCGTTAAGAAGGATCAGGATATGAAACCACAACTTTTACAAAGGCACGATAAAGAGATGTCCCCAGGTTATTGGATATATAAAAAAAAGCAAACTGAAAACCATATTTTTTTCAAAAAGCTAAAAACATTAAATGTCACAAAGTGTTGGATAAACCATGACTGAGAGCTTTTGAGGAGTGCCACCAGAGCAGCCTGTCGATTTCACTCTATTCTTCCTTCACCAACTGCAGCTGTGATCTGTTCATGTTAACTAAAAACAAAATCAAAACTCTCATGCTTTCAAAGATGACCTCATCAGACAAAATGATATTTATAAAATTAGTATCTGCAGGTTAAGGGATAGTAGATGTTATCTCAGTCACGATTTCTGCCCCATTGTGATGCTTGAACTAATTTTGTACTTGGCAAATACGATCAGTATAAAAACATATTCTTTAACATCATATACACCCCACAAAACAAGCCGTGTATCATATCTTAGTGTTTGCACTCGGAGTCTCGTTTCACAGAGTGCATCCTCATAACGCAGAGTGATGTACATGTACCCAGGGAGCCGTTTGGATTTTATTCTCCTAAATGGAGAGATCTGGGGGAGACAGTTATTCACCCTTTCTCCACCATCTGTTCTAACTGCACAGCCAGCGAGCAGCAGTCTGCTGTCTGTGTGCCACACTAAATAAATGATTCACTATCAGTCACTATCGCTCTTTGCTAGGAATGTAGTTTATCATTCTTTGTCTTTACACTAAAAGAACTGGGAGAGTGAACTCTTCCATGACATACAGATCTCAGTTGACTGTCTAGTTAGTTAAACATCGATTTAGCTTGTGCGTGAGTCTGCAAAAATACAGAAAATCAACTGTATGTTTGGTGCTGATATCACAGAACGAATGACAGGTCTGTCTTTGTGCATAATTATCAGCTCGATCAACACGACAGCCCTGGCGACTGATTTGACAGACACTTGATTTTCTAAATTAGCTGAATGGGCTTCATTGCATTAGATGTGGAGCACTGTAGTCTCTGGTGGCCCTAAACAGAGCTAACAGAGCAAGATGGACGTTGGACTTACGACTGGGCCCGTGGATCTTGATGGGTTCGTTTGACTTGACAAGTATGTGGGAGCACTGTTGGCACACGCAGTCCTTTCCACTGAACGTCACCTTGTCTCCAATTGGGAAGGGTTTACTGGGAAAGAAAAAAGAGGAAAAACACAGAAAGAAGTCGATAACAGAACAAAAAAGGAAATGAAATGCAAGCAGCCTTTCATTGTTTTTGCATCCAAGTAAACAGGACACATGGAAATAACACATACGTGATGGATGGAGCATGACTAGTTGACAGAGAGGCCACAATCCTACTGACACAAGCTAAATATAGTCTGACATCCTCAATGAGGCATTTATAAACATTTGAGATGATGGGTTAATAGGATGTTGATTGTAGCAGGAGCACCTGGCTTCTCTGTGATTAAAGAGGTGATAATGTGATGCTGCCACAGGCTTCTACAGGGAAAACCAGCTCTCTCAGTGAGAATAAAAACTTATTAGGGAGACTATGCAGAGTGAATACTGATCTTAACTGCCTGTGTAGCTGTTGGATTTGTAATGCCTAATTTACTCCCTACACAGCTGTGGACCCCATTTTCCTCCTCCAGCTCTACAGCCATGCTACAATAAAGTAAATACACACTAACATGCTGACAGGCTGAGGACATGACAACAAGACAATGTTTATACAATCAAATTTACCATTACATGATGCGCTGTTTTGACTCCCTTTCCTTTTCTTCTGGGAGAGACAGATTGATTTCTTTATGACTGGGGAGGATGGAAGAATGAATGGGGTGCTAAAAGGCTTAGGGAAGGCTGTTTAAAAGACACAGATGACAGTAATCCTTTTACTCCCCTGCCAAGACCTGGAGCCAAACCAAGACCCAGAGGGAGGCTTGAGTCTTACATTCAGCACAGATGAGTGCGGTACATTCATGTATTCACTTTTAGATGTTCAGAGTAAAGCATGTCAAGTGTGTTCTGTGAAGAGCATGCAGCTGTGAATGTTGCAAGCTTATATGGGAGTTTTAACATCTGTTTTTGTCTATGTATGTGGAAGGATCTGTGTCAAAATGAAGATTTAGGATTTTATGTATTAGGTAAAAAATATCAGTTCACTGAGCTGTGGTAACATATGCTCATCCACAGCTTTCTTAAAGTACCAATCATCGTAAAGTCTGGACTTTGGCTGTGTTTGGGATTATTGTCCTGTTGCTTTCTGCCATGCTTAAACATTCAGACAGATTGCCTCATATTTGTCTCTAGAAAACTCTGGTACACAGAGTTCATGGTTGACTCAATGACACCAAGGTGTCCTGGCCGTGTGGCTGCAGGACATGCACAAATAATCATCTCTCTACCACTATGCCACAGAGAAGAGGGTTTCTAGGAGAAAGCCTGGAAACTTAATATTTAATGTACTAACTGAGGATTGTAGAGTCTGAGATGTATATCTTTGGCTTTTTGCAGTTTCTTACCGGACTGTCTATGAGCTCTCTGGGATGACAACCCCTAAGAAGATTGTTAACTGTCTTAAATGTGTTCCTCTTGGGGATAATCTTTCAAACTGCAGAACGATGGAATCAATTTTGTAAATGCCTTTATTAGCCTTCCCAGATTGATGAGAAGCAACTATTTCTTCTCTGAAATCATTGATGGTGTCTTTCCTCCTTGGCACTTACAAGTGAAAGAGTACAAGTTTTCTTTTACACAGCTGTACAATATGCTAGATTTGCTTCTTTCGTCTTTCATTTTACTAAAGAACAGGCAACTTCCATGCATAAAACAGAAAGGACAGACAAGTGAGTTGAGCAGATGAGCCAACAGAGACATTCCAACACACAAATTATTCAACAAAGGCCTGGTAAACGAACACAAACCAGTGAAAGCTGATAAAGCATAGAATTTATTTGATTTGATACATGGAGCCTAGTTTTTTTGCATCTGGATTCAGTTTCATAACATAACAGACAAAATCACTTTCATGTATTAGAGTCTGACCATAAAAGTCACAGACCTGAGTCTAACTTTTGTATGAAAAATTTTGTCATGGTGCAGAAAAGTGTGTATGACCTTGTCTTTACCTGCTTGTTACTCTTACTCCCTCAAGACACTTTTGCCTTGTCAGCCTTTCTCAGCGCTTTAAAAATTCACTCTGTTTACATTTTTAATGCCTTTTTTTTTTCTTCTTCTTCTTTTTTTTACACTGACCAAAAAAGTTAAGTTATTTCTGGCTGAGGGATATGCCCTACAGCTTTGATCACTGCTGCTTTTAAAAAACATTAACACTGAAAAGTAATCTGATTCCATTAGATCTGAGGCTGTCATGTCACACATACACACACACCCACACACACAAAAAGAGTGATGAAGACATACAGGAAGACGATTTGATGCAGATAATGATTAAAGGCAGGGAGATGATGACAGGGATAATGACAATGAGGAAAAGGAACTCATCAAAAAGAAAAATAAGAGTGAGAGAAGAGGGGAAAAAAAGAAGTAGCCTACAAAGAAAATATGAGTGATGTGATAAGGGACAGATGGAGCATGAAAAAAAAGAGATTCACCCAGAGGCTTTTCGCTGTCTCTTCCAGTTGACTCTTGTGCACTGACATCACACACACACACACGCACGCACACACACACACACACACACCGTCTCTGCTAGGACTGCTCCACTGACTGTTGCTGGCCACTTAAGGTTACTTCTGTTTCTTTTCTCCTTTACAAGCAGCTCCTGGGTGTGACTGCCGATGTCAAGCAGACACCCAACAACACACAAACACTACTCGCCTGGAGGGAAGTAAGTAAAGATCACTCTCATATAAAACTTAAAACATATTACAACAGATGGGGGCGGCAGAGGAAACCAAAGAGAGACATCATCCATAGCTTCAATGCAAACAGAGAACCCGGCTTTATAACGTGGAAGAGAAAGATAGCAACAAAAAGTGAAAGATGGTGAAATAAAAGGAGGAAAAGGAGCCCAGATGATGTTAACTACACGAGCTGGAGGAGCTCAACATGATCAGTAGAGAGATGGCCTACTTTCGCTGAAACTAGCTATGTGAAACACCAGGTCAGCTTTCTTATTGGAATTGTGTCTTGACTAAATAAAACAATGGTCTTAGCTTTCCTATTAGATATCAAATACTGACTAGCATTGATAGTTACACACTTAAAGCACCCTTTCTGTTTCTTAATTCTGAAGATGCAACTTTTGCAGCATCATTTCTGAACGGGATGCATTGTCATGAAAACGCAGTGACTCATGGCACTTAGGGGAAGAAGAAAACGTTTTTTATTCAGTCTCTCAACAATCATTCCACTGTTCTACATCCTTTCTTATATCATACTATCCTACAGGCTGCTGATGAATCTTTTCCAGAATGTATCCAAAACAGTAAAGATAAAGAAGTCAAGTGATCCACACAAGACACCTTCTTTGCGCATCATGCATGGGGCACCTTTTATTAAAGTTCTGATGAAATTATAAAGAAGAAGTAAAAAATAAATATTTCCCAGGTCTGGACATGTATGGAAAAACTGAACAAAACAAACAAATAAATAAAACATCAAACTCAAAATACCATATTGGTGACAGCAGATCAGCAGCCCAAAATGCTACATATGGGCATGTGCAGAAAAATCAGGTTATAATGACATCAGAAAGTGGATAATTTAACAGAACGAAGGAACACTGAAGTGCTCTTTCTGTGTTTAACCAAGCTTGAATGTCAGTCAATTTGCACTTTGAGTTTTTAGAAGCTAAATTTGAGAACTGCTGTTCATGTGGACAAAGTTTTACATTTTTCCCCCATTTCAGAATTAATGTGTTTAACAAAAACTGAAATGATCAAGGTACAATTACTTTACAAGATGTACCCTTCATTCTAGAAAGCTCCTACACTGAAGTAAAAGAGAAAAAGTAAATACATTAGTCAATTAATTTAAAAAAGTGCTTATGGATCAGAATTATTAGAACTATTTAGACAAAGATTCAATGGAAGCTGTAAAACTACAGTGTCTGTGGTAAGATTAGAACCAGAGAAAATGGTCTCCTTTCCCCCCGACTGATGGAGCTGGGGTGTCACAGTGCTTTAACCGTGTATATTGGTTTGGTGATAACTGATTGGTACAAGCTGGAGGACCTAAAACCATAATCTCTTAGCAAATATTTGCCAACATAATAAATGGTAGAAATCTATGGTAGAAATAATCTGGACATCAACAACATGATCAGCAAACCTGAAAACAAGCACCTGGCTAGACTTCCAAGGTATATAAACTAAATGTCACTAAAAGCAATCTAAAGACTTGGCAACGGCATGCTGAAGCAGATCCTCTACAAACCAAAACTAAATAATGGCGTACAGTAGCAGCAGCTCTGTTGTCTTCATCTTTCAGCTGCAGCTGGAAAACCTTTTGTAGTATATTGTCACAGACCTGCAGAATTTGCGGAAAGAGGAATCCTCAGCTTTCATAAACGTGACAAATGCAAGACATGTGGTCTTGCTTGTCTTTTTACTTACTCATTTGGGCTGAATATTGCACTTTTATAACCCAAGTTCTAAAACTTTTCTTTGGACAAACAAGTCAGAAAAAAATACGTTCACAAAAAATTCGAAATGTGACTTAATGAAAAGATAAATAATGTTTAAATGTTTTGCACTTTAAATATTGAACTTTGAGGTTCATCCTTTGTTTCCTACCTGGTTCTAATTCAGATAGTTTAATAATTCCTCATTAAACAAAGACCATTCAAGCAAGTTTTTCCTCCTAAATAGAAGGCAACTAATAATACATGTGAGCTTAGTATTTAAAGGCTAAGACTTTCTTAACATTTTGACATGGGGACCAAAACTAGACTAAAAACAGAGTTCATTATTGCACCTATATGGTGTTTTTATAGCTGGTTCTTCCAACATGACCAAAAATAGTCAGTCAGTCCTTGTTTAATTACACAAAGTGGTTCAAAATTCTTCATCATGCTAATGCAAAGTTATTCAAAAATCCAATATTACCATAAAATGGTCCCTCTTATTGATTGTGGCAGTAAATATTTATTTGCAAAATATATTGTGTAGCCAATACAGCTGAAACAGAGGAAGCACTGCAATAAATTGACATAATAATCTCAGTGTGTACAGCACCAACACCAACACAGTAGAATATTTTGACACTAAAGAAAACAATGTTTCCCTGGTTGCAAAACTCTTAATTAATGAGACTGAAAATCAAGTTTAGAGCATCTGATTTGTGTTTGTGCTGAAAGCATGAACACCTACCTGCAGACACTGCAAACGAAGCACTTGGGGTGGTATGTACGACCCAGAGCAGAGACCACCTCTCCTGTGATGAAGCTGTTGCAGCGGTCGCAGCGTGTGCCATACAGACGTTGGTAATCTGAGGTACAGATGTACTCACCCTTCTTCTGGAAGAAGCCAGAGTGTGCCAGATCACAGTTACACACTGTAGAGAGAAGCATTGATATATGGTAAGGCGAGGCAAGGCAAGACAAACTTATCTGTATAGCACATTTCATGTACAAGACAATTCAAATTGCTTTACACAAAACATTAAAGGATTACAGCGGGGTGTAAGAAGCAATACCAAGTGCATTAAACACAAACTTTAAAAGAAATAAAATTAATGAAATAAAAACAGAAAGAAAAAATACTAAAATAAAACAGATAAAATGCATAAAATAAAGTTCCATTTTTGGGAATTTAACAGTTGTTTTGATGAAAGGCATAAATACAAAAGTTTTTAACCCTGATCTAAAACTACTGATAGTTTCAGCAGACCTGCAGTTTTCTGGGAGTTTCTGGGATATGGTAAAACATATAGAATGATGTGTGGATATCATTAATGCTATTTTTAGCATCAAACGCTTTTAAATGTGCTTGTTTGTCCTTTGTGTATCTTTGTCTTTGCACATGGCTGCCCAGGAAGTTATTCAGTTCCAGACAGTAGAGAGCCAATTTGCTCTGATGGGAATATAATGACATAATCAGTAGAAAAGTCATTTTGTGCCGAACAATGCCAAGAAGGAGTCAAAACAGGGAACCGCATCCGACCACCGACTACACACTCATTACATAGTGATGGGGACGAAACGGAAATGTCTTGCATTGAATGCACAAAGTCAGTGCTTAGTTTGTGTTTGCGTATATCAAGTACAATTAGCAGACAATATGTGCTATAGCCCTTTGTAACTGAGAGGGAATTCCAGTGGGTATAACTATTTAGCTGAGAGGCTTTTTTTTTACAGATCACTGTGGTCACTGATATAATTTTCCCAGTTTATTGTATGTGGTTCACCAACAGGAAGAGTCAACAATTATTGTGACATCTGACTGAAAAAAGAAATGTCACTTATGAGATTGAAGGATGAAAGTTTTTTAAACCAAGTGAAATGAATTTATGAATGCTGAAACCTGTTTAGGGCGTTTTTTTTAACTTTAAATTTGATAAAATTAATAATCTCTTTATAATGCAATGTTCTGGTTGGAAACCATTTGTGTTATGTGGATGTTACTTTGGGATGACTATTCATTTAAACCTGTTGCAGACCATGCACACCCCTGATGAAAAAAGAAATGCAAAAGGACTCTTTCTGCAACCAACAAGTCCCAGAAGTCTTGCAGCGTAAACATGTGATGCCTCCCTCAATATATATATATACATATATATATATAATCTCTTTATAGTTACACACAACTATGCATTGCCTTATCTGAGGTTAGTCCCAAGCACATCATGGGACACTTAACTCAGGCATATTTTCCGTCATATATATTTGAACATTTTTCCAAGGTTTCAAGGCATGCAAAGCCACAATTTTACATGACTGCTTGCAAGCACGACACTCAAACTCTGCCCATCCTCTACTACTCTGCCTGAGGCGGAGTTTATGCACTGTTTACAGAGCTCATAGCGCTTCTTGAAAGACACAAGACCTGAGCGAGGCAAAGAGAAGAAAACTAATAAACTTCTTCTAAAGACATTTGTGTCTTTTTCTTTGTATAATGCAAACTGTATCTTTCAATTGTGTGTACACTAGAGGGATTGTCTAGATGACAACAGTGCTACCAAAAGAGAGACTCTAGGTAGTTATATACTAAGCTATGCTAGCATATAAGGACTTTCAGGAACTTACACTTTTAGTACAGGTATTAGGCTAATTTCACTCTCCTTAACTTTTTTTGCTTTTAATCATTTTAATGTAATTTATTATTTTATTGTGATTATGTGTTGATGCCTTTTACTATTTCTAAATATCTGTAATGCCTTTGTTTTATGTAAAGCACTTTGAATTGCCCTATACATGAAATGTGCTATACAAATAAACTGCCTTGCCTTGCCTTTTGAGAAGATAACAAATCAGGTACCAGAAATCAGAAATATTTATTTCATTTCTTTTAAACAACATCTTCTAAGGAATGCCACTGAGGGACCATAAAAGTAGGAATACTGTGAAAACTGTGCTTGCAGAATAACATTTGGTGGCCCAACAATACAAGTACTGAAAATAGAAACTTTCCCTTTATTCAGCCCTTGAAGATCAATTAAATCACGTGATTTTCTAACATAAGCAGATTCCTTGATATCACATCATCCTAATTTTTGATAAGGTTAAATAAGAAATTATGAATTGGATCTTTTGTAATTAGTCAGTGATTTAGAAATGCATCCTTGTTGATAATCTGAAAGAAGGGTTTCTATTTAGTTCTTTGAGGTTACGTAACTTTCCAACCTTAAAATTCTACGTTCCAGAGTTGTCTGACATTACCCAGCAGCATCCCGAGGTGGAGAAAGCACACTATATAACTTTTTCCTCAGAGACACCCCTCGATGTTGCAGCCGAGTTTTGCTTTAAGCACTACGTCTCATGCTAGCAAGTAGATATAAATACACCAGCCGTTTTGAATGCACCTCTGGGCTGATTCAGGAGAGGAATACAGGTAGGATCCAAGATGGATGCCAACTTAACAAAATTGACAATTAACAAATTAATAGTGGGCACCTCACTGAAAAAGTCTGCTAAAGTTCTGTAGTGCATCTTCAAACAATAATTGTATGGAAAAAATCCTGATTTCAGCCTTTAGACCTTTGTCACAGCACATGAAAAATGTAAATAGGGTATAAAAAAAAATCAGATGCTGTAAGTATAGCCATACTAGGTTCAGCTCTAAATGTTGACGAGCTTCTGTGAAACACTGCAACTAAACAATATTTTCTTGAATGAAACATAAGGATAAGCCCTCAACTCACTGCTAATAAATAGAAAATGGAGTTGTTGCACCAGGCTGTACTTGGCTCCCCAGAGCCAAACACTTTTTAGCATTTGCTTGCAGGCAGACAGTTCATAGGCACACACATATGCACATAAACCCTTCAAAGGGGCTCATTTAATCTCAAGCTGTTTATGAGTGGATCGTATTGACTTAATGGTGTAATAAAAAATCAATGGGCCCTCACTTTAAAACAAAACAATCTCAGCTCCCTCGGGAGGGTGTAAACACATAAATCCATCCCTGATGAGATGGCACTGAGCAAATGCAGAGATGGGATAATGAAAAGGGACATTGTGTACAGTGAGACATGATCGTGGGTCTTTATCATTGTGACAGGTCACTATATCAATGAAATGTGACCACAGAATAATAGAAGAAGGTAAGGCAGATGCACACAGAAGACCAGAGTTCAGCTGCCTGTCCATAAAATTGTGCGTGTATGTGCCAACCACATTTTAAGAACCACTGAACATGGAATTTCAGAGAGTGCCCTAATTGCATGTTGAATCAGATCAAGTAAGGCTCATACCAGAAACCCAAATCACAGGCTATCCAATCTCTTCATGGAAAAATGGGAATGAGAGGGTAAATATTTCCACATGTATAGAGTTCTTTACCACTAAAAAATTGATTGTGCTTTGAAATAGCATTCATTTCACCAAAGCAATGTTTTAACCTTCTGAACCTTCTGTAGTAAATTCATAGCTTTACTGTTCTCTGCTTCTATCTTTTCCTTTTATCCACACTCTTCTCCCTCTCTCAAAATGATTGCTTTTCAGTCTTCACCTAGATGAGTTTTTAAATGAGTGGAATCTGCTCAATTAGCTCAATGCATTGTGTACATTAGCATACAAACACTTAATCAAATTACATCTAGACAATTGGGTCTGCTCAAACTGGATGGTTCACCTGTTGGCTAATCACTGTGTTTTCTTTTTTAAAATGGAAGATTGGCTGGATGCATCACAAAGGACATCCCTCTTGCACAGTTGCCAGGAGGACATAAACCTTCCACAGTTACCCTAGAGACAGCTAGTTTCCAGTCTGATTGAGGTGCTGGTGGTTGGTGGTGAGGGCAGCATATTTTACTGGCTGCTTTTTTATTCATTTTCAGAGAAATGTTTTTGTTTGTTTGCTTAATTATTTGTTGCTTAACTTGCTGACATATAAATCATTCGAGCCCAAAATAAAACAACTGACTCAAAAGAAGGAGCTGTATTGTATCTACACAACAAACAACTAAACAAAGAATCCGTTTTAAATTGAATCTGCAGCCTGTTGCATGGACATATAGTTTGCAGCACTTTCTTTAACTGAATCAATGCTAAACTGCCAAAAAATACCAGTTTGTCATGTGTGAAATAATAAGCCTATACATGGCTACTCCAAAAGAGCCAGCGACTGTAAACTTGGCATGTCTCAGAAAGATCTGTTCTTTAGAAAAAAATAAAAAAACTCTACAGCAGATAAATGATATCTGCTGGTAATTCCATTAAAAATCTGGAAAAAAAAATCCAGCAAAGATCTGAAACAAAAAAAGAAACATGCAGCTGGCTTTTCAGTTGGTCCATCTATTGGTCAGTAATAACCTCTAAAATAACAGGTTTTATGGATTGATCACAGTAATCCTTCCCAGAACCCTGATCTCAACATTACTGAAGTAGTGTGGAGTCATCTTAACAGAACAGAAGGTGGCCAACATCCAAAGAAAAGCTTTAAAATGTCCTTCAAGAGGCCTGGAGAAAACTAAATAATACTTAAAGAAATTACAAGAAAAATTCTCTAAAAGTTGGTTAAAACTGTGTTGAATGATAAAAGAGTACCAAATATTGATTTCAAACTTTAGAAATATACAAATGCTGTTTTTGATGCATTTCTATATATGCGTGTGTCATGAATGGCGGGCGTCAGAAGAGGTGAGAACCCAATTGCAGGCCGGCAGGCAGGCAGGAGGCAGAATCGGTGCAGGTACAAAGAGGTTTATTTATCAGATCCAAAACAGAAAACACTAACCAGAGGGAACAGGCAAACTTGAATGGTGAAAGATGAGGCTCCAACAAGGAACAACTGAAAACCAGGAGTACTTATACACAGAGGGATTAACAAGACACAGGTGAAGTGGATGACTAATCAGACCAGATGAACTAACGAGGCAGGAACAGAAAACCACAGCACACAAGGGAAAACTAACTAAACATGACCAGAAACCCAAAAACATGAACATAACACACAACAACACCCAGAAACCATTACAGCTTGTTTAAAAAAAAATAGATGCACCAATATCCCAGAGAGGTAGCTCAAGGATTTTGTACAATATTTTATATCAGCTGTAGAACTCAAACATTTTCTTATGCAGTATATTAGTCTATGGTTCTCATACATGAGTTTTTCAGCTTTGTCTGGAATTATGCTTCTACATGTCAGAAGGAAATGTGCTGTTTAAAGTATCACATTTGAAATGATTTGATTGACCTTCCACTGATTTTGATCTTTATTCTGTAAAGATTAAAACCTACAATTGTTCCATCATGATATTACAATACTCTACTAAAACACTTTCTGGCTGGGTTTTAGAGGGCATACTGTGTAAGCCAATCATATTGCAGCTTTTCAAATTTTTGAAAAAAACACCAACCTTCAAACCTGCTTGAAAGGGCCTACACATTTCAGAAGTCACTTGCAAGCAGGCCCTCTACTTTTTAAGTTTTCCCAGTTCAGCCATGATGATCACAGATTTTAAAATTTAACCCTCCACGTGTTAGCTGCCAACACACTGGGTGGAGCTGACAGACTCTGGTGTCTCTGCTGTTTCAGAGCTGTGGCTTTGCTTGGCTTTGAGAATAAAGGGTCTGGCTACAACTTCACAACCAGCACCACATGGTGTGGAGAACTACCCATAAAAAACAGCCCATATTAGAACCAGTCTGTTCTGTTTTACAGTCCTATGAATGGCCTTTGGGGAGTTTTAATGCAGCTACTTGTGAGGAAAATGTACAAAGCTACTGTTAAACAATACAGGTGATGTTGAAGTCTTGCATTTCATAAAATGGTTTCATGTTAAAATGTTTTTGTATAGAGAAAGAGTCAGATTGTATCCTCTTAAACCAAACATAATCAGCTTTGAAGAACTAAACAAGCCCAATGAGTCCTACTACAGGCAGGGGTTCAACACATGGCTTAATAGTGCACTGAAAAAACCTGGTTTTGAACACCACTAAACCAAAGGAGGTCATCGTAGACTTTTGGACAGTTAGAAGGAACACAAAGGACCCTCTGACTATCAAGGGGGAAAAAGTGGATAGAGTGGATTCCATTAAGTTCCTCTGTATTCACATGATCAATGAGAACTTGACATGGTCAGTAAAAGCTTCTAGCCTGGTAAAAAAAGACAAAAAACAAAGACCCTTTTTCCTGAGAGGGCTAAAGCAGGCCAGTCTGCCACCTCAGCTGCTCAGGAACTTTTATCAGAGCATGATAGAGAGCGTCCTCTGCCACTGCTGCACTGTGGGGTATGGAAACTCCACGGGGGAGAGTAGGAGGCATCTGGTTCGGATGGTGGGAACAGTGCGAAGGGTCACAGGTAGCACACTGCCACCCCTGGACACTGTGTATGCCAACTGGCTGAAGCGGAGAGCGAGGACCATCAGCACAGATGTCACTCACCTGGGGCATTCTCCGTTCATCCCCCTGCCATCTGGGAGGAGATACTGCTCTCTAAAAACCCACAGTACACAGTTGAATAACAGCTTCTTTCCCAGAGCTGTATCCTTTTACCCCCCCAACACACACAGACTATAGACTGGTGTGTGACCTGAACTGAACTGCAGGCATACAGTTGATGTCTGGTAAGTGCAATACAACACCTGGGTAACTGTGCAATAATGACGATGTTTGTACTGTTTTTGATATTTATTGCTGCTACTTTTTTAACTGCTGTAACTTTTTAAATGTTTATTTACTGTGATGTTAACTTATGTAACTTGTTGTCATGTAAAAAAGCCAGAAATAATTTTGTTGTGGGCAACTACAATGACAATACAGCTTTCTTATCCTTATCATAAACTACATCAAACACCTAATTTAATCTTCTTGGTTATTTTATGATCTTTCCCTCAATGGGACCCTAATGAGGGGAACCAAAAGTTGCTGGTATTCTCCTTCATATTGGCAGTGCAGGAACTTAGCACCCAGAGATCATAAATCTGGTGATTAGAAGTTAGCATCTAGGCAGCTGTGGTCATTAGAATTGCACTGATTAGGTATCCACAGGGGGTCTGCCTGATTGGGTATTTATCTCCAGCCAGCAGACGCAATTAAAATTCCCTTCTCAAAGTCGGCCCAGGCCGGAACCCTAAAACAGTCCCGGATCCCCCACCCACTGCCCCCTCTCTTTCTGTCTTTCCGTTTCAAGACTGCTTCCAAATCTTTGTGGCTTTGAGCACAAGGTCTCCACTTTATCTCAATTTGCACCATGTCCTCCCACCACTACAGAGCTGCACTTCAATGCAACCTTGCCTTTCATTCAGTGTCTACCTTTTTTCCCTGAACCTCCTCAAGTCTCTCTGTGACTCTGAAAGGACATGCTTTGTACAGTAAATAAAAGAAACCCCACTGTACATTCTTATTGCTCTAATGCAGATCTCACCATTATGTTTATTTTAAAAGATTTTTGCAGTTTAACACAGGCAGCCTGAGATAATATAGCGAAGGGTTATGTATGTAGTAATTCAGCGGCAAGTTACATCACATCTATTCACTTCCACATTTGTGATACAAACACAAGGCTGAAGTTGCTATGCCCTACTCCTGTTCCCCCGGATCTGAGCCCCTCTGCAAACACTTCAAGAGTAAATAATGTGTTTTCACAAGTTGTGCCAAATCACAGGGGAGGGAGAAGAAATAGTGACACAGATTAGAGAATGAGAAAAACTAAAAACTTCAGCTGCATTAGCAGCTCTGTGAATGCTTCAAGCCAAAAAAACAACACTAGCAGACTCCAAAAGACATATGCTAACATGCTAACCTTTAGTACCTATTTATCCAGCCTTCGCCATTTAGTTCAACACATTAAAAAGAATGTCTTTGTTACTTGCAGTCACAATAAAGATAATCAGAAACTGATAAGATTCATTTGGTAGGCAATTTCAGATGTAATGCTATGATAAGTTGACAATAAAGCAACTTTTTGGGTCAACAGGGTTTTAATTTCAGTTTCAGCCTGGATAAAAGTGATTGGCTGTGTGACCTCCAGTGCCTAAGCATGGCTAAAAATAACTAGCAAAAACCAGAGTTCATAGCGAGAGGTCATAGAAAAAGCTTAAATAAGAGGGAGGTGAGCTCCCCAAAGCCAAAGCAGAAAGAAATCGTGCATGAGTGACAGGGTTCCCCTTGTTTCTGGCTGCTGTAGTTAATCGAGACAGATGGTTGCCCAGTGTAGTCCCTTCATACCAGCAGAACAGATCTGCTGCTGAGGCCTTCCGGTTTTAACCCTCTGAGAGCTGATAAATGACAAAGCTGAGTGGAAAATAGGCACGAATTATATCACAGTTCATGCTCAGATAACCACACTGCGAGGGACTGGTCTCTGTAATAAGCAATAAAAATGTATGGATGGATGGATGGACGTTTTGTCTGACACAGCAGGGTTTTCCAGACAATCACCGTCTCTATCCGTCGGATTTCACTACATCTCAAAGCCAGACTCTTTCTCACCTAAGTAGTTCAAAAACATTGTGACGTATACACACATACACATGCACTAATTCAGGCAATTTGCACGGCCTCAATGTGTGAAATCCCTTAAGGATGGTGATGCTTGGGAAACACAAGCAGGCGAATAATCCCTGTCATCTCTTCTGAATCCAGAGGAGTCATCAGGGAAAAGCAAAGCTTCTCACCATGCTCCCTTTTCCCTCTGCCGGAATCTCTCCCTAGCAACCACGCATTGGTGTGGTGATTGGACCAGTGTACCAGCGGTTGCCATAGCTACAGGAAGCTCCCCTTCCCTGTAACCCCCCACTTTTTTTTTCCCTGTGCTGTGTCTCTCTTTCTGTTTCTCAACATAACCATGCTTTATTTCTTTTCCTTTTTATTTCTCTCCATTCATCTTTCTGTTTCTTTTGTTCTTTCCCCAGTCTTTCTCTTGCCTTCAAAGTGTAATAACAGTACAGTACAGACGGCTGAAACTAACAACATTGAGGTGGAGAGATGGGAGCTAATGCATCCAGAGGGAGAACAGACTGACAGATCTGCAGAGAAAGAGTTAAAGATGCTGCTGTTTTATAAGAGGTCTAGTGAGAATACTGGTTAAAAACAAAACAAAACAAAACAAACAAACAAACAAACAAAAAAACAGAACATTACAAGAGCAGTCAAATTATTTATCTTACCCTTGTGTGTAAATCTACTATTCCCGGAAGTGCTGTTTCATTAGAGAAATCTGTTTGGTCTCCAAATATAAATAACTACAGGGAGCAGCTTGGCAGTTTGTGTGAATTTGTCTGTGTTTGTATCTGCATCCTTATTTGTTTATAGTTTTGTTGTTTTTTTGTTGTGTCGTTTCTTAATCAGTAATTGGCTGCTGGGATATGTGTACCTATTTCACCCTTTGCATGGGATTTATGTGCTCAAGTCACAGACAGGCTGTGTTGCATTTGCCACAATCTAAGAGCGCTAATTCTTGCTTTGGAAGATTGGTAAATGTGGTCACTGTGTCATTGGAGCACTATGCACGAGTCAGCCCATATTCATGTAATACAACACCACATTGTCCATACTTTGCAGCTGGCTGCTACGCAGAGAACGGCTATGGAATCCACATAATCCACAAATACATCCCTGCTGCCTTCTCTTTGTCTGGGGCTGATGCATTAGTCTCAGAGCTGGCTTCTGTCTTCAGAATTTTCCACACTTTATTTCTTGAGCTGTTTGGCTCCCTCTTTATGCCATAATCACCTACAGTATAATGAGCTGAAATGAGAGGTTAAATGCATATGATTAGAAATTTGCTCCTCCTCTGACTAATGCATAAGAGATTGTAATGTGGCTCCACAGAAGGAAGATAAAATTATGGATAGTGGGGCTGTATGTATTTTTACATGCAGTGATTGTGTGTGAAAGTAACTCTAAACATGTTTGCCTATTTAAGTCTGAATGATCACGATCTTTACAGAGGGGCAAACTCAGCCCTTTTGATGCAAAAGGACACTGCAATAAAGAAAGGAGAGGGGGAGGATGGGAAAAAAGGGGAAAATAAGTAAGATTTTGTAACATGGCTTTGCATTAGTAATGAAGATAGCCTGAAACACACACATCATGACTGGTCCAGGTCGATATCTTGGAAACACAAGCTGATTCTTGGAGAAGAAGAAAAAAAAGCATAGAACATTATAAAATGTGAAAAACCACCCCAGTCACAGAATTAATTAACATGTATAACAAGGCAAATGACTCCTGGCAGCAGATAGTCATTTTGGTAGGATGGTATGATAAAGTTTATCCATAAGCCACCCAACTCACATCCAGCATGACAATATCATCCTGTCCCAAGATGAACAGTTGATTTCATGCTTGGATGACAATCATCAAGAAAGAGAGTGAGAAAGCAAAGAAGTAGACAGTAAGAAAAAGAAATCTTTAAAAAAAACAACATGACACAGAAATCCTTCTCTATTGCTTCTGCTGAAAAGCAGAGATCAGAACCCAAGATAACAGAGAATGGGTTGAGTTTATGGAGTTCAAAGGAACATGCAACATGTTTGTGTGCGGATGGGTTTAGATGCTGAACAATAACAGCTTTAGAAAACTGCTAGCTGTGCAGAAGCCCATACAGGGGTGCATATTATGAGCAGGGATGTAGTAGAGTCTAATGGCACAAAAAGCACCCCATTGCTACCTCATGGGACAAGAAGAACTCTCTGGAATACAAAAGTGAACAATTGTCTGATAGGTGTGCTCACATCTATCATGATAACACTAAAATGATCCATGCTAACATTTTTTTATGACATTACTGCTGCTATAAATGTAAAGAAAATGAAAAAGGAGGATGAGAGTGTAAGACTCAGATTGGTATTATATGTATGTAATGTTTGGGTGACACAAACAGCACCCCCACGCCCCCTCTTCTTTTTTTCCTACTTACTTTTGGTAACACCCCCCCCCCCCCCCCTTTTTTTTTTTTTTTTTTTCTCTGGGGCACAAAACAGCATCCTCTGATTGGTTACTGGCACCTTAGAGATGCTGAGAATATCCACCAACCAGGGCTCAGGTGCCCCTTTACACCGTTACCACAGCAACCTCTCATAATCACAGTGAGCGTGCACGCATGTTTGGACGTGCACATTTAAACAGATGAATAGGGCCTTTATATGTGTATATTTTCAGTAGAGGTTTGAGTTTTCATGTATGTGACAAATACATGTGGGGAAGTAGCAAAAGCAACCCTCCAATGAATAGACTCACACGAGCTAATGTACTGTAGAACATCTGAGTGCGGTAAAACTGTCAGTACAGTTCAGACAGCATAAAACATCCGTCTTTTCTCAATTATCCAAAGACAGCCAAGGAAAAAGTGCTACTATAAAATGTCCATCTTTAGTCAATTTAAGCATTGACAAAAAAAAAGAAACTAAAAGATTTCAGTGTGATTAAATTATTTGCAGAGCACTGAAATCCAATTATAAAGTGAAGCATGAGTAAATTCTAAAACACTGAAATGTTTGTGCTGACAGCAGCAAGCAAAAGTGAAAAACCGAGCTTCAGCATATTTTATTTTTATATATATGTATATATTTAAATAGGAGAAAGACTTCACTATCCTCACAAAACCACTGTAGTACATACTACAAGGCCGTGGGGGGTGCTATGATGATTAAAGAGTAACACTCCAAAGTTAGAACAAGACATAGCGCGTGCGCAGATAAAGGCTCACTGCGTGTTGCAGGACGTTCACACTGCAAGAAGAGAAGATGGCTGAGGATTCAGTGTGAGCCAAAAGAGAAACATTTGTTTCTGATGAAGAAGTCGAGCTTCTTCTTCGAGTAATGCTAGACAACAAAGCAAAAAAATTTACTGTATTTGGCGCGTGTGCGTCACATTGACGTCATATCCTCCAGTTGTGCGGTTACGCTGTCCTGACGAACACACAGGGTAGAGGTTTCAAATCGATCCGCCTTGGTACCTTGTTTCAGACATGATTGGTTTCATGGAGGCTAATCCCTGGTTTGTGTGGATGAAAGGGTGGATTGCTAAAATACTTTTGCGGTTTTATTGCAATTTGGCGCCGTGGGGACGGCCCATTAGACTATTGTAGAACAATGTTATGTTCTTCATCTGCACAACCCAGCAAACATGCACAAGTTTTTCTTGTATATCATTTAAACATTGCCTTTTCATTTAAGCATATCTGCAAATGGTGGAAAAATAACCCATGAGTGTCACGTCATATAAAATTGAACAACAATCTTAATATTGAGCAGATTCTTCAGGCAGCACAGCAGCATGACAAATCGTACTCTTTGGCATACACAGATACTTTGTTGTCACAAGACCCAGTTAGTCCTTGCCTTTAAGGGATATGCTTTTTTCCTTTTTTTTTCTTTTGAAGCAAAGTTGTTTAAAGTACTTATGAGTACTCTGTGTCTCACTTGCAGACAGTGAACAGGCCTAATTTTAATTTTGAGAATCTGGGAGGGAATTCTGACGAGGAGCTAAGCTAACATCTACTCACAGAAGATCAAAATTTGTTGCCAGTCTAAATCAACTCAAGCCTCAAATCTTTTATTGTGGTTTGAAGCAACATCTCTATAATTAATCTTCATATAAATAAACTTTACTTACTTTTTAGTCTGAAAATGTGACCACTTTCACAACTGAGTTTCACCTGATGGAAAAGACCTTAAATTTTTCATTAACTTTTTTTTTTATTTCTTGTTTTGCCAATTGTTCATGCAGTAAAGCATGTTGTCTATAACATGTGACCAATAAATCCACTTTAAACTATGTATCTACTGTATGTTTTACCATCCATCAACAAGAATTTTAGTTACTTCTAATAATAACTATAAAATTATCATAAACTTAGACATTTTTAAAGCAATACTTTTTCTTAATTTTATATGATAATTTCCTCTTTTTTCATTTATTTTTTTTCATTATTTTATAGCTATAGCTTTAAATCCTATGAATGAATAAACTCCACAGTTAAGACATTAGTGACCACAACGGTAAGCAAATTAGCTTTACAGCATCACAGGTATTTCACATTAGTGTCGCCCTAACATGCTGTGCGATTATGTCACCGCTGTTTCCATTATAAGTCTCCAGTGCTCACATAGCAGTGCAAAGCTAGTTAGTCTCATTAGGCCACTGTGTACAATAAAATGAAAATCCTTTACAAGTTACTAACATAATAACAAGCTACCTTAGTAGGAGTCTGTGTGCCCTGCTAGGCACCTCTGATCCATTCTAGTCCCCACTGTGGGCTAATAGTAGCACTCAGCATGTGCACCAGGAGATAGAGTGCTTACAATGTATCTGTCAAAGCATGTGTGTAGGTGTGTGGATAGAGGGTGAGGATGTGGCCAAGAAAGATGTATTGTCTCTGGCCTATTAGTGGAATTCATCTTAAAAAAAAAAAAAAACAGAAAATATCTTTTACAGCATTTATGACCATGACCACCCAGGCATGGGGAGTATGTAAAACAACACCTGTTTGCACAATCACCACAGTTGTTTGTCTAGTCTAACACTTCCTGTGCTGTGTTAAGTGAAAAGGTTTCCATTTCTTACCGGTGCAGGTGAAACATTTGACGTGAAAGTGAGTATCTTGGACTCGAACCACCTCTCCTTTGCATATTTCCCGACATCGGTGGCACCGAATAGGTCCAGAGCTCTGCTCAATACGCTTAGAGCCTTGGTGAAAAGCTGCAAAACACAATAAGGCACAGTTTATATATTTGACTGTGTTACATTAAAGAAGATATTAAAGACTATTTTGGTTACACAACTGTCCCATGAATTAATTTTAAAAACTTTCTATCGTTATATAAAAATATCAAACCATAAAGATATAAAACTAAGGTGCTTCACATACTCAAATAGGTCTCAAATAATTTATCAGCTCATTGCCAGGCCTGCAGCTTGATTACACTACAGACTGTACTGTGTACTGTTCACACAATAAAATCAGTCTGTAAATCCGTCAACACTTGTTCTGAAGCTGTGAGGTCTGACACCTATAAGCTCGGTAAGCTCCAGGCTTTCTCTCCCACTGTCTCTATTTTTCACACACTCATACTGGATGACACACACACTTGAGAAAGCGGATGGATACCCTTACCTCATTATGCATTAGCTTATGCCCGATTCCTGCAAGCCCAATAGCTATTTCAACCAGTCAGAAAAGCAGGTTCTCACATGTTTCAACAACACAGTGAATAAATGCCATCACATGAAAAAACATCAAGATGATACATTAATTGAAATGAATGATGTAAAAGGCTATTAAAAGCTCTTTAAAGGTCCATCTCCTCCCCTGAGCTATAAACAAATCCTCTTGCATACAAGCCTTACAATGCTGACTCTGTACTATTCCAGCTGGGTTCAGTCTCTTATTTATCTTCATTTTTCATAAAGGAGCACAAGTGGCAACCTGAATAACTGATTGAAGCACAAGCTCAACAGAGCAGCTGATTTTATTTTACTCGATGAATTCTGAAGAACTTGCTTCACTTAAAAAGTCGTGTAGTCTGTGCACCTCAATGCATTGTCAGGGACAGCTGTGTATTTCAACCTGTTTTCATCCCAGGGCATCAAATACTGAACTCTCAAAACCTATGGTGTCTGACAGCATTCTTCAATATTTCCTTTTAAAATCCACATAGGGATGCAGAGGAGGTGGAGAGGGTAAGTCACATGATTTTAAATCATGAGATTTGAGTTTAGGAACTCAAGTCAAAACAGGTTAACAAATCTATTGGTTTTATACAACAACATGGTTAGAGATGTTAAAAATTGTAGTTTGACCTTGGAACAGATAGTTTAAGCAAAGTTATCTGGTGAACTGAAAACAGATGTCAAACTGGACTCTGTATATTGCTTGTTAAAAAAACCTATGTGAGACCTCAAGAATATTCTCTATACTACAAGTGTATGTGAGCCATGTGAGGGCATAAATTTATGGGTGTGGGAGAAAATGTCTGCACAGTTCTAGTTGTTTATTTTCCTGCACAGGATAGGAGTGTGAGAGCTTGAAATATGCAAGAATGATCATTTCCCACTCGCCATCTCCCACATTCAAGTCTGTTAGTTCATTGTTTTTGCTCACAATGCTGGCAGCATGACCGGGAACAACTATCCTGCCTGATAAGTGCCCAGTGTCTGGTTCAAATTACACTCCCTCAAAGTTTATTTAATTTACTTTAAAAAACACACATGAACAAAACTGATTCCATCAGGTGTAATGAGAAAGAAAGAGAACTAGTCACTAATGGGAGTACATGCATGCCTATGCAAGCTTCTATAGAAATGCATTAGGTATTTCTTCACCATGATGACCTTCTGAAAGTGGGCCAAAACAATCCTCTGGCACAGTCTAACACCCTCTGTTTCCAAGCTCAGCCAGGTAATCTTATATGGAAACAGCACATGCCATCAAACTTGACTAAGGTAAGGGATGAAGTTTATCACCACAAATTGAAATTACAAAGCTTGTGAAAATATCAAGCTTCAAGGTTAAGAAAAAATGTTGTTTTTAATGAGTGAGGTATTTATTTAACTTGTTGAGCATGCATGCCTGAAAAGCAGAGAATGCAGACAATCCAGCAGAAAGCAGTCAGCTCAAGCATCACATGACCAACTGTCTCAGTGCGTCCATTCCCATTAACTCAATTAAATCTCCAAAACCAGTGTCCAAAACCCGTATAGATTTCTCAAAAATTTGTACACTTCTCTCCTGCTTTTAGGTGTTCAGTCATCCTTCTAATGATAGCCACCAGACTACAGGTGTGATCCACTGACTCCACATCAGTGCTGAGTGTCTCAGGAGAAAACGGCCTCTGGCAGTCAGGTGATAGTAGCGCTGTGGTCAGAGGCAGACAGCATCCCCAGGGAGACTGCTGCTATTTCTGCCCCTGACCTGACAGCCCTGAAGAAGAACATGCTGGGAGCTGAGTCACAACAGATGCTGGGTGACTGGGTGGTGATAAACGAGTGGAATGATGAGTATCAGGCAAAATCAAAAGGATCACCTGACATTAAGCATTAAATTGAAAAGAAAAATGTCTTGAATTTCCAGCATATTCTTTTGAATTTGAGTATTTATAAGCATATCATAAATAATTACTTCTGCCATTTTATTGCAATAATTTAAGACTCTTGGACTAATGACAGGTTCACTACGTCACAGGAATTAGGAAACATTTGATTAGGTTGTGATTAATCTTACTCATCAATCCTTGAGTCTTTGTGTGTCTGTGTGTGTATATGTGAGTCTTTGCTATTGTGTCGTTATCGGGACTGTAGGAGACCAACTTGTGGAGCCCATTTGTGAACATGGGGACCAAATTTTGTTCTGCATGATGAAATAACAGTGACCCAGGATGAGCCTAAACTTTCCAAACTGATGTTTCTCTTCCAGGATAATATTGTAGCGTTCTCCACACAAATAATGGTGAAGCATATTTCTGTGTTCTTGATGATTTATTTAGGAACATCCACAGGCCATAGCCAATGCCAAAAAAAGCCCTGCAAGTTTCTACCAACTAATTTCCATTCTGTCCAATAGGCCTGAATGATTTTAAAAAAACAAATTGAATTGCGATTTTTCTAAAGAATATTGAGATTGCAATTTGGTTTTCAGTTTAATTTTTTTTAAATTCAAGCTTCAGTTCAGTGTTTACACAGAAATATATTTTCAATATGAGATGAAGTATCACCATGAGATGGCATCAAAATATGAACTGCTTTATAAACGCAAGACCCAAAGTTGAGATATGAACGGCTACACTTTCTTGAAACTGCAAGATGTAATCTGCTGCAATGGACTGACACCCTGTCCAGGGTGCACCCTGCATACATGTACCCTGCCTCTCAAATGCAAATTCCTGGGATAGACTTTAGCTTCCCCATGACCCTAATGTGAAATAAGTGGCATAGAAAGCAGATGGATTAAAGATGCAACCTGTGGCCAAAATACTGAAGCCAGCCTAGAGCTGGTGTATACTTTGTCCTTGTATTAGAAAATAAACAGTTAGATGTTGTACACCACAGCATATAATTCCTCTCTGCATGCTTTCTGTGCTGCATACGACAGAGTACCACCCTGATGCCACACACACAGACACTTTTTCAAATCTGCAGAACAAGAAAGCATGTTGGAAAATATTTTGCTTTATCCACCTGAACATTAGGCAAAAATATGTGCTTTTTAAACTCTAAAATAACCAAGACAATTACTGGATTTTCAATGTTGATGGAATAATAATTCACTCTGCTAATCATCACTTTTTATAATACAGCAAAGGAGTATGGACATCCATCATCTTTGTCAGTAATCTAATGCAGGCATTGATCAGGGCTCTTCATGTTGTCCCCCAACACCCTCTCTTTATCTGTCTTTATCTCCATCAAGACCTTGGGAAGGAGCATCCATCAGAGCGATATAGTGTCCAGGGGTAACACAAACATGCTGTCATTCCACAGACAAAGAAAGGAGGGTCAGACTGCTACTGACAGTCTGAATGATTGCTCAGTCCTACCAGAAGCCAAGGTCATGGTGATAACATCCTTGAGGACACAGCAGAGGTTTGTCATTGGGCTGAATTAGTGTACGAGTTAATTTGTATCCATGACTGTCTTCTAAATTTTCCTTCCAGATTCCAGAGTGGTATTTACTGATGAGCTAAATTAAACTGACTTCTAGAGTAAAAACCACCATTGAACAACAAAGGCGTGTGCTTAGTTTTGCATTGGCCTGTAAATACATACCAGTTGTACACAACTGTTCATGAATATTCATTAGTACATGCCAGCATCTGTGTTTGCATCTGTGCATGTTTGTCTCCCGCCTTTGTTCTCTATGCTATTTAAGTAACAAGTCTGAACTGATCACAGAGTGATGAATGGTGTTTGGCTCATGTTTGAACTGTGCATTAGATAAAGTATACGCACAGGAATCAAAAATGATATGGCTCCCTACATAGTTCCAGTTGATTTTTTCAATAAAAAGGGGATCTCAGCTTACAGTAAAGCTGCACATAAAAAAAGTCCATC
This sequence comes from Melanotaenia boesemani, assembly GCF_017639745.1. Classification (NCBI taxonomy): domain Eukaryota; kingdom Metazoa; phylum Chordata; class Actinopteri; order Atheriniformes; family Melanotaeniidae; genus Melanotaenia; species Melanotaenia boesemani. The sequence goes on along the minus strand of NC_055688.1, from coordinate 31,310,201 downwards.
ATTTAATCTATAGGTCTAGCTTTGACTGAAATGTTAAAGTTGGCATGCTAACAAAGCATATATACATATATATATATATATATATATATATATATATATGTGTGTGTGTGTGTGTGTGTGTGTGTGTGAAAATGATTTTGTGGACATTTCTGGTTGGGCTGTCTCTGTCTTTGTTGTGCTCTGGCAGCTTCTCTAACCATAGCCTACAGTGGAACACCAATTTCACATCTAAGAAGCTGCAGTTGAATTAAATTTGTACATACGTTCATACACAGCAACCAGTTTTATGCCTGTAACTGTTTTCTTAATTATTTTATACTCAGTTCAACAACTAATCATAAAACCACAGTAACATAGCAACTTATATTTTTAGATGCCACTCCTTTAATCAGCATCAACAACCATGCTGCCAACCATACAGACAAATGCAGACACTACTCAAGCACAAAGGCCCATACTGATGTCACTGTCGTATGGCTTGGTCATAGGCCTGGCATCATTCTGACTATAAAGCATAACTTTAATCATCACAACTGAAGGTCTGACCATATCCCTTACCCTATGCTTAACCTAAATCTTAATCAATAAAGCTATTACATTAAAGACTATGGTAATAAATTAATAAAGCCAAGTATCAATTCTTCAAAAAAACTCTAAATGTGTAAAGTCATCCATGTTGGATTCAAAATGTGTGGTCCCACAATTTTATCTCCCAAAATCTATACCTTATGAAAATAATATAACAAGCTTAAACGCAAACATTCAAAGAAGCTAAATGATTAACATGTCTGAAATTTTCTTTGAAAACACAGGGGAGGGCATATTGCTTTTATTGAGGACATTTCAATATGTTTTTCACACTGTATTTCCATTTCTCAATAGTACCAAGTATCAGAAATCCATCTGTGCTTGATAAGGTATAAATACACTTAAACACATATATTTTTATCACTGGAATGTGATTATCTTAAATTGACAAAAATATAATTTATTACATTATTCCAATGAATTGTCATTCAATCAAAAGTACTTGACAACAAAGTGGAGATTACAACAGTATCTGCATCATTTAAATCAATGCAATAGTGAAGTTGCATGACATGCAGTCTAACTGTTAAGTCAGCAAAATGGTAGTGTGTGAGAGAGTTTTTAAAAGTTCCAACATGTTGAACTAAATTCTTCTGTTGCTTCTGGATATTTCTTGTCTGAAAGCCAAGAATGTTCCTCTAGAGTGCAAACAGAGAGAGAAGTGTCAATGCTTTTGATGTATTGCTCTGCAGATCCCCTCAGGTCCCTGAGCTCAATGATCCGTGTATTGCTAAACATGTGTTTTACCACTCCCTTGAAACACACAAACTGCATGCACCTTGCCCCAAAGAAACACTGTTTATTTTTTCCCTGTATATCTAATTATCAAAATCCAAGATTATTTCAGAAAGAAACTAACCTGCTTTACTCAAAGTCCTGTTCAGCCCTCCAGCCAGGCAGAAAATAAAGTTTCTGACTACACATCCATAAAGCCCAGTGACCATGAGAGATAGAGGGCCCAGAAGATGAAGATGGACAGAGTTGTTTGTAATTACTCTGCATGTGTTGATGGCCTCTGGGCTATCACCAGTTCAGTGAAAAACACTGCACACAGTACTGCCTAACAGGCACAGTCATGTTCAAACCTTGACAGCACTGGAGACAGAGGAGAACACTTGTTTGATTGACATTAAAAGGAAAGAAGAAGAGAGAAAAAGAGATGCTCTCTTTTAAGCTCAGATGCCTGCTGTGTTTCTAAGCCTTAAGCCAAAGCAGAGACATGTCACACCACAATCTCCTAGCTGTGACAATGCTGACACATGCACATGCAGTTAACTACAGACATCCATACCCTAGATTTACACACACACACACACAAACACACGTTGACATGTCAATCATGTACCTGTGCAATCCTATCGGAGCACATGCTTATACACCATAAAACACTTGTGACAGTTCTCCACATGTTGGCTGTGCATGCTCCTCTCCCTCTCTGTGTCAACTGGGAAAAGCATTTTAAAGCTTAACGTAAGAATCAGTTTGATTTTCTCAGACTGCGTGGAGGAGCAACACCATTCCTACCTCACACAGAAATAGAGCCGGCAGCCAGGCTGGGCTGAGTTCAGAGTGCTGGATGAATAATGTAATGCCACACAATGACAGGCTAGATTATGAATGATGCAGTAATACCAGAGGGTGGACAGGAAGTGCCTGACACCATCAGTTCTCTAAGCACCTGGTGTACATCACATTAAGTTCCACCAACATCACAGTGGACTAGAAAGGGTTTTTTTTTAAATGTTAACACCTAAATCCTCACATTAGGATCAGGGTATCGACCTGTTATGACTTGGAAATACAGCAAAGCATGCATATGTGTTCACATGCTCACACAGCTGACTCTCCACCCCCTACATGCACACACACTACCCCAGCCAAACAGGGAAAGCCCTGATTCAGCGGACAAGAGGATCAGGGTCAGAGTCAGCTGATACAAGGTCAGCTTAGCATCATAGCTGTCCCCAGGCCGTTCCATGGTAAGGATGACAGGAGCCCCTCAGGCTGTCAGAGTTTTTATGTCCCATGCTTCATCACACATGAACTCCACCAATAGCGGTCAGGTCAGAGAACAGCCCCCCCCCCCCCCCCCCCCCCAAATAAAAGGTTTCCTGATCCTGCCATGAATCTTTATGAGGACAGGTGGTCTTTAATTAAGAGACAACAGCTGAAAGCTGGAGTGGTTTCCTGTGAGTGGTAGTGAATAGGATGAGAAAGGAGAGAAGAAGGTGAAAGAGAGGTGACAGAGCAAAGCAGCAAACATCGAGAAAGTCCAAGTAATTGTTTTCTGTCATGTGAGTGAAAAATACAAAAGATGTTCCTTTATGGATGAACTCTGAGCGAATGCCATGCTGACCTCCATTAGTTATTTTTAGCTCCACTATCCTCCCTAAACCTGTTACAAATCTATTGCACGAGCTTTGCAGGGGTTCTCTTGCTTCTACAGCACATAAGATTAAATGTGATAATAAACTATTTTCAGATGTATATTCATTTAAAATGTAAAATGTTTATTTTCTGTAATAATTAGCCAACAAATGTAAAAAAAAAAAAAAAAAAAAAATGCAGGCAATGACTGCTTTCTGGGAGTTTCTGGACTCTCGTGTATTGTCTCTTATGTTTTGTCCGTGCAGTTGAAGCGGACAAATAAAGCGCGCAAGAATGGACTTACCACTGGAACTCATGACAGCCAATGTGTTCTTATCCAAAACAAAGCTGCGCCGTCAAGAAATAATCCCATAAAGCACGAGGAAATCTACAAACGGGTAGTTTACTGATTTGCCAGTGTGTAATTAAAATGAATATCCAGTAAAGATAAAAATGATGCTCCTCACTGTCAACAGCACCGCTTCCAGTCAATGAGAAGGTGGACGCTGAAAGAAAGAGGGATTAAAAAAAGAGAGAAAAAGAAAAGAGAAATATACACGAGGGTTATTCCCGTAATTAGCCGTAACATCCAAACAAAGCCCCGGCGCCTGCTGTGTGAACGTCGGCTTTCTTCTCACAGTGACAATAAAGCGACGCTGCTCCCTTGGATTCCACCTTCACATTTTCACTCCCGGCTGATCCTCCAGCTCCGACGCGCTCCCCTGGCGTGTCCCCGTGCGCCTCTCACGCGCTGTCAATACAGTCACCGGAAACACTTTGAGGTCGCTGCTTTCAGAGTAAGACCAAACAAAAAGGTTTGGCCTAAAAATGTATTTTAGGCCAGTTAATAAATAAATTAATAAATTATTGAATGTACGCTTATTGCTTAATTGTTAATATTTTGGTAACAGACACTCATCTGTACAGCAGCTTAATCATAAACCATCAAAATAAACATTTCCAAACCGATAAGATTATTTTTAAACAAATACCAAGCACTTTCTGTAGAAAAAATACTTTTACCTTAATAAATAACAAAACAAAAAAACAAACAAACAAAAAAAAAAAACATAAAATCTGTAAGACATGACAAAGCACACGTTTAAAATAAATCGAGTTAGATACCGTTAATTCCATATGTATTAATTATTTATTAAGTATAATGGAATAATTATTTCCCTTTCTTTCTTTCTTTCTTTCTTTCTTTCTTTCTTTCTTTCTTTCTTTCTTTCTTTCTTTCTCACTTGTCATTCTATTTATTTTATTCAATTAAACAACAGGCTATCGCAGTCTGTTGTAAAATGTTTGTTTTATTTTGGCAGAAATATACCTTGTTTCTGGTCGTTCTGTAGCGCTTTAATGCTACCTTGATTACTATCTGGTTCATCGTCTGTTAGCGACGTCACTTCGGGCTGCTGTGAACGCCACAGGGACAAGAAATCCCACAGCACACTTCAAAAAGTCTTAATTGTCCTTAATACTTATGTACTCCAGATGTGGATTTTCGGTGGATCTCGTACAAAGACTTTCAGTGTGTGAATAATTTGTAATTAATTTGATAACCAAATGAAGCGTTTTGACAGTCAGCGTAATAATAGTGGTCACTCCTGCAAAGAGGAGATTACGGAAAAGATATAAAGAGCCTGGAAATCCTTGTCAATACATCTTGACGTTGTTATTGTGCTGGGCTGGTTTTGTTTCTAAAACTGTTGTGACACCGCCCCCTTCTGGAAAATTGACGTAAGCAGATTAGTTAATTGGATTGTTTACGGTAAAGATCCTGCTGAGGCGACCAGGTTAATTGTGTTGTAACTGGCCTTTGAAGCAGTACCAGACATCTTAGCTCCAATATAGAGTATTTCTGATCTGGTCCATTTTAGGATTAAAAGGCCCAACTGTCATGCATAGATTTCCTGTGGTTGTTTTAATCACTCATATTAAAATGGAAAGATCTAAATGTAAATAAAATATCCATCTCCTCTTTCCATTACAGCCAGCAGCTCTGAAAAAAAAACAATAAATAAATAAATAAATAAAAATAAATAAATAAGTAAAAAGGCTTAAAGACGCATGGAAACACAAGAGCAGCTGATTAATCGGGAAAATATATCAAAATTATAACAGAAGGTAAGTGGGTCAAACTGGGCAAATGAAAAAATCTGATTAAATTCTAATGCAGAAATAGGATTCAATTTCAGATTTATTACAGCGTGATTATACCACTGAAGTATGCAAGTAGAAGTCATCAGACTCATATCTTTTCAACTTTCAAGGGGAGATGGGCATTAGTTTAAAAATAGCTTCATTAGGCGTTAATTTCCGTTTCTGTATAAATCTGTGCTATTTTAATAATCTGAATGTGTACCCTGTTTTATTAAACCAACCAACTGCCCGGTCCCCGTGTCCTGAGGAAGCCCTGGTTCTGAAGCCATTAGGAAGCTGGACAATGGCGGGATGTGAGAGGTGCCCTTATTCTCTTTCTGCTGCCCTGTCCTGTATTACTTCTTCAATTGTAGAGCTTACAAGTTGTACAATATGTTCTTTTTTTGTCCATTAATCTTATTTACTCCATTGCAGCTTCCAGCGTGCATAAATGGTATGGAAAAAGTTGTCCTGTCTGGGGGCATGATGCTTGGGTAGTTGCTGATTTTGCTCCTGTGTCAATCCTACATCATGCTTTTGTCCTCCAAACTGATGAGGCAGAAAAACAGGAAGCTGGCCTTCCTGTGCACTGAAGGCAATGGGGCAGGAGGCCGTCAGGTCAACACAGTGTTGTTGCAGTCTGCAAAGGCTCCAGCAGCCCATGGTCAACAATGGTATGTCTCCTTACTGGAACAAACTTGCACAGTGTTGTGTCTTTCTGTTGCTACTGGTGGAAACTGTCTCCTTAAGTGCCAAGCGGCATACAAGAGCAACAATGAGCACAAACAGTGCTGCTGAACACATGACAGAGACATGATCATGTTTTTGTTGAACTGCTAATGGATTGCTACATTGTTTTGCCTAAATCACTTGCTTAATATTTTTTTTTGGAGGTGTGTGTGTGTTTCTTATTTATCAGTCACGCTGAGACCATGTGTGGACTCGATCAGCAATATGCTGCATTCTTAACTAAGGCTCACAATCCATGCTCTTTGTTCACGCACAAGGGCCGGGGGGGGAAGGTACACACAAAAACACAAACAATTTCCAATGCGCTGCAATATCCTCCCATTCCTATTTGGAATTTGTTGCTATTTAATGTACCCGTCATTGCATCTCTTTCTCTTTCTCTACCTCTCACAGACCCCCACACACATTTGTAAACAGAGCATAATAAATTGGCCATGTCTTGCAGTCTTGCATAGCCAGTTGCGTGATCACATGCAGTACAGGTGCACTGTGGTTTGAGACATACGCAGTTTATATTTAACTGAGCAGTTTAAAAAAAGTTTTTTTTCTTTATTTTTTCCCATACTCTGCCATTCACACAGGCAGAAATGGTGCATTAGTCAAATTCCAGTGTGTGTTGCTCAATAGACAGATATGTGTAAACGCTTTTCAGCTGGAATGGAGATAATGTAGTTCAACCATTGTGCATACCAACTGATTGTTTGTGCATGTAATCTGCTGTCATTACTTGGGGTGCGTCACACCAAGCTGGTGTAACTGGTATTCCAGAATGAGGAAATAAGCTGCAGGTTATTATACTTCAGCTTCTCTAAATGGAAATATGTACCTCATGACAGCTGGCAGAATGTTGTAGCTGTTAAAAGTTAAACTTGATTCATGTCGTGACCTTTCATTGGTTGAGATCTGCTGGCTCACAGGATTTCAGATTTTTACACAGATGAAAAGTGTGTGTGTGTGTGTGTGTGTGCAATGGGGATTAGGGTGAGAGAAAAAAAAGGAGGCTGTCACAAAGAGTTGATGGGAGGAGTTAAAGCTAAAAACTTCCTCAGTCAGTGACATGCTGTCTTTGATCCAAAGCACACACTAGCGCACTCTCACAGACTTATACACTCTTTCTGTTTATGCACTACGGTGATTTTGAGAGGGGAGAAGGACAGTTTCAGCAGCTGTTATGACTTGCTGTTCACCAGTTATATGGTGAAAAAGACATATACATACACTCGGAAAGATTGAGATTCACAGACATTTAACCAAGCACGAGAGGAATGATTTGAGAAGAGAAAGCTGGCAGTAACACAGAGGTAAGAGTTTTCTAAAAACCTATTTTGATTCAGCAAGTAAAGCTGTACTTTGTACTGTGCCACATGACCATAAAATTGCTGTCAGTCCACAGGGCATGGGACAAATAGGTAATCTTACAGCAAGCAGTAATTGTAAAGTAATCAATGTAGTTGCTGATGGTTTAATAATACATGTAAAAGTTTACAAAGTCACTTGAATTGCAGTTTTATCTGTCATAAATGACAATGTGACATCTTTTTCTTTCTCTTTTCTAGTTGGTAGACATAAAAGAATGTCAGATTGGGGAGATTAAACTGGTCTCTAAACATGCCTTATGAATTCTCAGAAATGCTTTAGAAAATGTTTGTTTCGGAGTATAAAATGTCTGGGAATCTCCTCAAAGGGAGCTCTATCTCAGACACACAGGCATGTGAGTGAGCAAATAGGGGGGCTAGTCTAAACTTAGGGGCAGTAACCCCTGTCTCATGTTACTGTGCTTAGTCTTCTTCTAAATATTCTAAATCCACAAAGCCATGTTTTACACAGACTTTCATACATAAATATCTCAAATAACCGCATTTAAACAGTGTCAGCCAAGGCTGACACCATATGTTTTTCATTTGGCTGACTGTTATTGTCATGGACCACCGAGTGTCACAACTGTAGTCCAGGCCATGGCTGTGGCTTCAGACTGTGTGGAGACTTTAAGGTCATTTATGGTGTGTGGTCATACCCTGTCATTACCAACAGTATGCGGTTTGTTCGTGACCTGACAACTCTGTAATGATGTGCATTGTTTGTTTGTAAAAGACTTTAGAAAAGCTGTGCGCCTGTGTGCCATACTCCAGAAGAGGAAAGATTTTGACTTTGCAGTTGCTGGGAAACAATGGCTAAGATCCTCAGGTGTTCAGTAAAAGAGGAGATTGTCACACATATATAAAGCAGAGGAACTAGAGGAAGAATTCATTGTTTTATTGGCAGTCACTTTATGTTTTAAAGTGGCTGTCATTGCGGAAAACTACTGGCCCTTGTGCAGCTTTTGGTGCAAACAAAGGTCTGCACATGTGACTGCACATATCAGCCTTGAGAAGTCTGTCCATATTAGATTAGACATCTGTTTGGCTATGAGGAACAAGCAGGGGAGCATGAAGAGTGTCAGGATATGCCCCGACACGCCTTCTGCCTGTTTACAGCTTTCCACCTCACAAGATACACATGCACAGATTTAACCATGGCCATTTAACTGCCACATAAACAAGATAAAGAGACTGATCTCAAACAAGGATATCACAACTTTGGCCTTCTGTATGCTAATGTAGAGCAGTGATCTAAGCACACAAGAGGAAGAAACTTTATTAATTTGTTTTCATTGACTAGAAAAAGATGCTTTAACAGCAGACAGAAGTCAGCTGAATTCAGCCATCAGCTGTTTCCTTTTAAAGTGTAGTAAAGAATGTGGAGCATCCATTCATCATGAGCTAATTGTCACATTTATTTAATGGTTTTGTTTCATCCTTTATTGTATACATATATTGTTCCAAGTGTGATCAAGACCAGTGCTAACTGAAACATATTTTTAGAGTTTGATTTAAATTAGGAGATTGGGTTCTGACTATTTGGATGTGAGTAACAAATGTTCGCAAACACAAAAGATTATTTCCTTTTTTTTAAAAGTATAGATTAGTTAGATTCACATAGCATAATATTTAATTAACCATCTAGAATTAAGTTTGTTATTATCAGAACCAAACAGCCCAGGTGCTCTCTAAAAACCTAAAAAATTTAGGTCACTTTTCAGCTGTAGACTAAGTTTCCAACATTGATTAAATGTTCTTTCTCATGGCGTGTATATCAAACTGAAAATTCAGCTGAGAAGCATCTGTACATATTGCACCAGTAGGGGATGGGAATGAGATGGTGTGATATTTGTAGCATGTTGGTGTATCGGTTGCTGCTTCTGGTTAACTTCTGTGAAATGATTTGGTGAAAAATGAAACAAGTGTTGGTGGTGATCCTTAGTTCTTAACCACAATGTCAATTCGGTCAAAGCTTGACTAGTTGCACATCACTCTATTGGGCTGTACCACTGACTCCACATGAAATTATACATATTGTGTAAGTCCAGTAAGTATGTGCACATATCACTGTGACCTTTAACTTGGCTTTTCAATCAATAAGCGTTAATCAGATTCTCGGAGTGGGATAACATCTACAGAGCTGCATTTGTACATTCCTCTTACAGTATGAATCTGGTTTTCTTCTTCTCATTAGTCTTCTGTTTAAGTACACAGCCTCTGTCCAGTAAATTCTGACATCCATGGAAGACTAATTTCTATGATGAGGGCAAAATAGTTAGATATGCCAGTTTTCAGAAGCACTGTTAGGTGGTATTGTTTGCTTGTCTGTGGATGAAAAACTGCAGCAGGTCTGTAAAACAGTGTGAAAGGCCTAAAGAGTAAACAAAAAAAACATTCTCAACAGTCTAATTACACTATTTAATATAACATAGATCTTGGTTATTTGACATGTTTTAAACAATAATTGTTTGCTTATCTGCTCTGCTCAGGGTAACTTAGACTCTTTCTCCACAGTGATTAATGGCAAACATACCTAACTGGTAAATAAATGCAACTTATAATATTTGGTTGTGTCTATTCACTTATTGATTCTTTTGCAATCACCTAATTGGTGTAATCAGTTAACCAACCTCTTTCTTTATGTGTTTTTTTTAGTTAAAGACTGTGAATGGTGGGCTGTGTTTGGGTACGCTTTTTTTACCTATTACACAACTGGTTTAGCATTAGCTTCATAAGTTAAATAATCCGAAATTTGGCTTAAGACTCAGGACAATTAACAATTTATAGTTCATAGAAGTTAAAGGGTTACTTTATATGCAATGAACATCAGTCATTACGCTCTTAGTTTGGAGAATCAAGGAGAAATGAGGAATTCTGATTGGGGAGCTACTTAAAGCCAAAGCCGTGGAGTAGCACATTTTTATCATCTGAAACAAGTCAGATTTGACGTTTTAGTTGCTGGAGTGGGTGCAGTGTTATGGATTTTAGTCTTTTTAACCAAATAACATCAATTTCTTCAGATTCAGAGCATGCTGACTGCTGCCAACTGCTTAGAAACTCCAGTTCACAATTCTTGGTTTCAATCCCACACCACATAATTTTTCTTTATAGTACCGCATTACATACCAACAACTAGATAACAAGGTAAAGTGTATATGAACAGCACAGGGCAAAATAAATATCAGTTTAGATTTTACTGCTGGAAAGAGCTCTGAGAAAAATAGAGGATGAAAGATGAAAGTTAGCTTTGTTATTGCTATCTGTAAGTAACTGATTAGCTCTCTTGTTCTGTGTCAGTCTTGCTTTGCTTTGCTTATAACTTTGGTTTATAATCATGAAAAGACTATAAATAAAACAATTTCTCCTTCTGTTCTAGGTAGGGTTCAAATCAGGTGAGACTGAGGCTGTGGTTGATTTTTGTTATAAAACTACTGCAACTTCCTGTCTGTCAAACAATTGACTTCAAAATCCTGCTGCTAGTTTACAAAGCACTGAATGGTTTAGAGCCAAAATCTTCTGGTTTGTCATGAACCAGCATAGATCCCTGAGGTCATCAGGTTCAGGTCCACTTTTTGTTCCCAGAGTTAGAACTAAATGTGGAGAGGCAGCGTTCAGCTTTTATGAATGAATGAATGAATGAATGAATGAATGAATTTATTGCCGTTGCACAACAATTATATCAACAATCACTGGCAGTGAAATTCTTAAATCCCAGGCTCTCCTAACAATACTAAAAAGAATATAAACCACAACAAAAAGCAAGAGTACTACAAATAAGTTACAGTACAGTAAAAATTTCTGTTTTTATTTAATTTCTTTAATTTCTTTTTTCATGCATTTATTGCTTCCTGCACACCAAAGTAAAGCTTTGAATGTTTTATGTAAAGGACCTTGAAATGTGTTGTACATAAAATGTGCTGTACAAATAAGCTTGTCTTGCCTTGAAACATGATTTTATACAGTACTTCAGACATTTAATTTGGTGCTTTGTATCACATCTAATAAGAAATAACACAGTACAACAGCACCACATTGATCAATTTAAATACACAATTAGTTGTTGTTGTTGTTTTTTAGTTTGTTGTAGAAATCTTATAAAAATTTTGGTGCTTAAACCAAAACCTGATTAAGTAATTATTTCTGGATTTTTTGTGGTTGCTGTCTTATGTTTTTGACAGCGTCTTCACCATGTCAACAAATTTTCATGTCCTACAGAGGGTAGACTACGATTATACCACAGTGATATTCCATCCCACAACTGTAGGAGGCAACAAAGACGAAAAAAAAAAAAAAATAAATGAGGTTTTTCAGTGGTGCTTTAAAACTTAAGAAAGCAAATATTTGTTTTGTTTTTATGTGACAGTGAACATAAGTTAATGGTGTAATTAAAACTTGTTTACTGTGTCCTTGTGTCGTTCAAAATATCATTTATTGCTACTTTAAATTAATTTAGCATGTAGGCAAACATCCTTTTGCCAAAGGTTTTAATAATTGGTTGAGTATGAACACTGATATATGTCAAACAACCAGACCAAGAAAACCACTCTGAATCAGAAAATCAGCTAAACCACCTCATTCAAACTGGAATATCTAGACTCTAAACTCTAAAGAGAACATCATGATGGAAGACCAGTCTTTTTTTTGTTTGTTATGTTTTGATTTTTAATTTTTTTTTTTAATTTTTTTTTTTTTATTCCTTATTACAAGACTTTTAAGGAATTCCTATCTTCAAGCCATTATGTTATAATTGGTAATTTCCTTCTCAGATGGCAATGGGTCACATGAGGTCACTGATTTTGTCGTTCACATGACATTAATGAGACCACGTTACCCTTTGCAACACGGGGGAGAACAGTCAGAACCTCCATGATCTTCCTCAGTGTGCAATCTTTGAACCTGAGTCTGTGCCTCCTCTCACCCCCACTTTGCTGTGACCTTGCCGCCTGTCCCTGTGTGGCATTGCCTTACAGCAGGTCAGCAATACATTATCCAAGCAACACATACAAAACACACACACATTGTCTTTGTGACACACATTCTGTGCATTTTTTCACTGACACACACTCACACACACACACACACAGAAAACACATAGGGAAATTCACTGAGGCCTGCCCCCCACACACTCATTCCAACTGCAGAGAGTGCTTTGTGCATTCACTGACCGGCTGGGCAGCTATACTGAGCAGAGAGAGAGACTGGTGGGAGGGGAAAGATGGAGACAGCAAGAGACAGAAATATTATAAAGAGACGCAGACCCAAGCAGACGGAGTAGAAGAGGAGATAAGGCTTGCAGCGGGACAGTGGAGACAGACCTTGCTAACACTAACTGGGAGGAAGATAGTGTTAGCTGGGCAGGAAAGGATTCACAGAAATAGGAAAGGACCCAGGGCTTGTGTAGCAGAGAGGAAGAGAAGGAATAGCTGTTAAAGAGACTGAAGGAAACTAATGGGATGGCATTGATCTCTGGGAGCTGCCGACTCTTGGTCCAGATGGCGTCTTGTTGCTGCAGACCGTTCCTCAACTCCTCCTGTTGTCGACCGCTCATCAAAGTCTGCCTCTCCTCCTTCACAGGTCGGTCCAGCTCTCTGTGCTCTACTGTCATGAGACGGACTGCTACATTCAGATAGACAGGAACATAGGTCAATATACAACATGGGTAACACACTTAGCCAAGAAGGTAAAAGGAGCATGGTGTGATGCTGCACTGTAGGAGCATGATTCAAGCAGTCCCGTTGGTGCTAACTGTTTTCTGATGGAAAGAATAGGCTCTTGTCCTTCTTGGCATAATGTCATGTTGCATATTGTCTTGCACCCAGTTGCTTTGTTAATGCTTTGCATCAGGAAAATAATGTGTTTTTGCACTGACATGGCATGTTAAAAACTAAAGGCATCCTAATCCATTTTTTAAAAAGTATTTAATTAACATTTATTCTTTGTTTGGATGGTGTGACCACACACGAGGCACAGAGCAAACGAATGTCCTTCTGTCAGTGTAGTTTTGTGTGTATTCTGGTTCTATGTGTATCCAGTGTCATTGTATCCCCTTGATGACTCCTTCAACTAACCAACAGCATAAACCTGCCATTTCCAATATGAATGGATGAATCAGTCCCCCAGTTATGTTTAACACTCCCCTTATCCCAAAGTCTGTTTTTTTTATTGGATGGCTGGGCTTTTTTAGAAATACTCTTTCTTTCCATGACAAGAAAAAAATCTGTGCAGTGAAGATGCAACCAGCAGAAAATAGGTTTGGCTTAGAGTAACTTGAAGAGATAAACTGATTTTAAGAAAAAAATAATCTCTTGAGCGCTACACATCGTGTCTTGTATCCCTTACGAAAACCGTATTATATAGCAATACCTAGTAACTACTCACTGTCAAGTAGCCTATCTCATACACCAACTCCTGTATAACATATTAATAACTTTTAAAGGTGCAGAAAAGCAGATTGTGTTTACTTAGGATTGTTTTCTTTCATGTTAAAATAAGCTAAGCTTGGGGCTGCTGGTTGTAGCTTAATATTTACTGTACACATGAAGAAGTTGTGATGTCAAAAAGTAAATGTTCATGTTTCCCCAAACACTAAAGATGCAACGATGAAACTTAAAAAAATGTAATCACACTTGTCAAAAACATTAGAAGGGGATAAAGTTTGCTTTTAGATGTTTAGGATGTTTGATTTTCTTCTCTTTTAGCAGACATCTCTCCTGCTGAGCTGGATGCTCTGTGGAGGGAACCACCATATACTCTTGGGGGAACAAATGAGCTCTTTACGGGAGATGACATCATGACTCAAGGTATGTTGAAGAACCAGCCAGAAAATTTGAACCCCTGTATCAATCTTGTCAAATCCCTGCATTGGTTCAGAGTGCAAACAACTCATGAGGTTCATGTGAGATGGAGCGTGCAGCTTTCCCTCTGGTCACAAACCGAGGAAGCGTTTGGGATATCCTCCCTGCACAATGGAACAAATCAGGGGAAGCCCGTCACTACTTTATTACAAAAAAATATACTGTCGCCAGCTATTTTATGTGTGTGTAAAGAGGTATATTACTCCTCTAGTTTAATATGTTGTTTAAATAATAGCTGCTGTTATTCTCTTTTTAATTGTAAAACAATGATTACATTATTGAGTCATCTGATCACATTTCTTGTTTAATCTCCATGTCAGTGTGGGAATTGTATTGAGATCTCATTAAAGCAGCCTTTGAGATGACCATTCTGATAAAACTGTTTTTACATGCAACACACTGCGAATTTCAAACTGCAGCATCCTGTTTATCCAACAACGGATTAAGTTTTCTACTTTGTGTTGTCCTTTATGACCTTGAACCCGAAAATAAAAAAATTGATCCCACAGTTTCCCTTGACCTTGCTCCCTCTTTCATGAGCAGGTGAGGAGGAGGACGGTGCAGTGGGGGAGTCGGGTGATGGAGGGGTGGAGCATGACAACTACTGGAAGAAGAAGGAAGCGTTCCTTAGAGGAAGTATGGTCTCAGTAGGAGATAAATTCTCTGCAGGTATAGTTTAGTGAAGCATTTTAGTCCTGGCATGTTGTGTCTTTTAACTATGAAACTAGTTTTCTTATCAGCATGACTAAACTAACGCTTTATACATCAAGGCGTTTCTCGTGGCTATAATTTTCATGCATATTGATGAAGCAGATTCCCCCCATCTTCTAATGTTTTACTCAGTCAGCATTTTAGCTTCATCCATCACATCCCCCAGGTTCTTCTTCTGAAATGGATTTAAATGGCTACATTGAGAGTCCAGTAAGAGGCCTAATAGCTTTGTTATTCCTCCAGGGACTCAAGTTGTGCTCACAAAGCATCTCTCTGATATTAAAGCTGTTATAAAAGCATCTTTAATAAACTCTTGGAAGATCCTCTCTTTTTCTTGTTACAGATAAAACCATTTGAAAACCATTACGCATATTATAATCATACTGTATTTTTCACCTTTTATATACTGAATTTGTATGATTATTCCACTATATAACATAATGTAAGATTGGTATTATTGATCACATCAGGCTTGTCTGTCACCTAGAAATTGTGCTGTTGTTTACTGGGCGGAGGCGCTCCAGCAAGGATCCTGACCGGGCCCTACAGGAGGCACTGCGCACACGACTCCGAGTGGTGGAGAGCAACAGCAAAGATGTTATTCAGCTCTTTAAAGTAAGATCGGAGAATGTTGATGTTACATACACTTTACCGCAATGCAAATGCTTTGATGTGATAATAAACACATGATAAGAGTCCACATAATCCAGTATGATATATCATGATGTAACGTGCCCTTTGTACGCAAGCATCAAAATCTTGCTGCCGTAGTATACATGATAATAACTGCATGGAGAAATATCATACTAAGCAAAGGAAAAGTACCAACAAAAGTTTTTTTTGTTGATGTTTTTTGTTTGTTTTTTTTTTAAGAATTAAGACTGTTTAAATTGATTAGATCCAATATCACTCCTGTCTGCTTTGCTCGTACAGCTGCATTATTTATAATCCATGCCATCTAATGTGGGTGAGGTTGAAGGAAATTCAAATCAATTGAAATGTGACCTGAGACCTTGCTTCTGCAGGACCTCTCTGCACGTCTAGTCTCTGTCCACGCTGAGAGAGATAGCTTTGTTCTCACATTCAAGACAGTGGAGGAGATCTGGAAATTTTCAACCTACCTGTCATTAGGTAGGACTAACATGAATTCCTTCTGGATGATGCTAAGGTTTCTCTGTTGGTCTGTATGACCTCCTTTGCAAGCATTTACTGTTTTTTTTTCAGCTAGTTATTCTCTTTATTAAAGCTTGTGGTTATAGTGATAATAGCTTTAGTTTTATCAGTGTAATTGAGTCGGAGTTTGCTGTGTTCCAGGCTATGTGGCTCGTTGCTTGGAGAACTTCCTGTGTGATCAGTCGATCTGGTTGGATCCAGAGCTGCTCAGTGATTTGGAAATCAATGTCAAGGTAGATGAGGAACATCTAGCCACTCTCTACCTGGGACTTGTACTCCAAGAGGGTCAGTAGTATTTATTTAAATCTCTCTTTTATATATATATATATATATATATATATATATATATATATATATATATATATATATAATGTCAACACGGTATGGATACAAGGTCACAGGAGGTCTTCAATGCTTGTTTTTAAACATTTGTGAACATAAATTAAATTAAATTATAGAATCTGCTATTAAAATCTGATTTTTTTGGTAGATAAACCCATATTTTACTCTTTTTTTTCAAGCATTATCTCACATTTTTTTAACTTTTGTGAAATCCACCCAGATGGATTTTGACTGAGGCAGTTAATTACATATTATCTGAATGCAGCTGCCTCTTGACCCCATTATTCTTAATCTATTTCTTTCAGACCCCAATTAACTCTGGGAGGCACTTAATGAATAGAATGCCATCCATAGCGTGAGCGGCAGTCTGTTGGTGTAGTTAGTGCTTAGCAATGTCCCCACCCAGCAAGAAATTCCAAGAACCTTAACTGAGGACTTTTGTGCCGGTGTAAGATTTCTTTTGGTGCTGTTTTCATTCCACCATACAAAGACATGTGCCAGGTTAAATGGTGATTTGAAATAGGCCTTATGTACTTATAGGCATGCATGCTTTTCTGTCTCAGTCCTGTAATGGACTCTTGTGGTGTACGCCACCTTTTGCCCCATAACAGCTGAGACAAGCTTCAGCTTTCTTGTCATCCTGCCCAGAAAAAGGTGATTTGTGAAGGGATGATAAAACAAACAAATAAAATCTCTCAGTATTTCCCAGACATCAGACACCCTGCAAAAAAAAAAAAAACTTATTTAAAAAAAAACAAACAAAACGAGTCAGTGTTTTCCTAAACCCAGTGATTCCTTCACTTTTCCCGTGAATGCATATTGATTCCCTCCTGCCTGGTAAATGCAGATACCGTTTCCCAAGCAAAAAGCTTCACGGAACATAAAATAAGACTGCAGTGCTGGCAAATAGTGATGAAAATTACATTAACATAATAGAGGGGAGGATATAAAACATCCATCATCCACTATTTGCCTGTGACTGAATGAGGGCACAGCAGCGTCACTGTGGCAGGACTGCTGATCTTTAAGTGCAGCAACTTTGGTTGAAAACCAAAAACAGACTAAAAAAAACTTTTTTGTGTATCTAGATTTACATGGGCTTCATTTTCTTGTTAGTTCATGCATGTTTTCAGAAGCTGTCTGTCTCACTGCAGGATCCTTCTTTGCTAAGGCTCTGTTCACTAGAGGTGAGCGGGAGGAGGAAGATGAAGAGCAGCTCTCCTTCAAAAAGAATGATCTGCTGATGGTGAGGGACACGGGGCAGGACAACATGTGGGAGGGTACCATGCTCTCCACGGGGAACCACGGCCTGGTCCCGGTCAGCAGCATGCAGCCACTGCCATACCCCTTCTATCAGTGAGTCACAATAAAAGCTCCTCAAATGATCCACCTCAGTTTATTGATGATGCACTTTAAGCCTTATAGCAGAATTATCACATTATTTTGTAAAAAACGTTTTGATAAATGAACGGAACAGAGGTAAAAGGCAGTGGACATTTTTAACAGCAGTTTGAATAGTTTTACTTCCTGTTTGGTCAGGTGGTTCCTGAGGAAGTATCCAGGCCATGCTGAATGTTCACCAATAGAAAAGGAACAGTTTGAACATCCTATTGGTAATTCTGTTTGCAATGTGAATCACATGAAGTACACACACATCAGGACTTCTCTAATTCTCAAATTGTTAAATGTATAGTGAAGTACCTTCAACCTGCACACACTTAAAATCAAACAAAACATGTACATATTGACTCTAACACTCATCCCTTTGCCCCTTTCCTGGTCTCCTCACCTCATCCCTCAGTGATGGGCTCTTGTGTAGCAGTTGTTGACTACGGCCCAGCAGGTCCAGATGAGCTCCAGCTGAGTCAAGGGGACATTGTGGAGATCCAGGGTCTGCTGCTCCGAGGCCTGGGTGTTTTTATAGGAAGACACACTTCCACAGGACGAATTGGCTTTGTACAGAAGACCCATGTCAAGCCTCTGAATACCATACCACTGTAAGAAGTCACTTAATTTACTTTTAGTATTTATTAGTTACATAATATGTGCATCATTGAATCTTTAAAGTACTTTACCTCAATTCCATCCACGTATGTAACATCTTGTTTACAGTCTTGTGCTTTTCTTTTATGAAACACTATTTAGTGTGTCTGCAGTCTGGATAGGGAGGAGCAGGCGATGAGGTTGGGGAGATATGTGAGATAATAATGCTGCCCTTGTTTCTTTCTCACAGAGACGGACAATTAGTCTTTCTCACCGACGAGGAGAAGGCCAGCCTGGCTCAGGTTAACCCATGCAGCTCTGAGCCAAGTGACACTAGTCTGCTGGAAAGACTCTTCTCATCTGACATCAGCTCTGTATACAGGCTAGGTAAAGGAATGAGTAGATATTATTATATTTTTAACTTTTGTTCTCAGTGGGAGAAAAGGAAGGGACTGTGTCAGAGGTATAAATGAAATTTAAGTCAATAAAATTAAGGGTGTATTGATGTACAGCTTCAGTTATTTTATTTTTTATTTTTTTTAAATGCTGTTTGTGCTTCATTCAGAGAAAAATAGTTTCCATCTCTACTGCCGTCTGGTAAATGAATACTTAAATTGATTTACCTTGTGTGTTTTTCCAGACAGACTGGATGAGACTGATTTCATGTACATCCGAAATCGGCCAAAACACGGTAATATTTGATAAAAGGATGTTGCATTTTAGCAGATTTAGATATCAGATTTTAAGCACTTATCTGTCTCACACTGATCCAATTTCTCTTCTGAAAAGATCATAAGGGTCTTACAAGCGCTCGTCACAGTGTCATGTCAGAAAGAAGTGGAGGGACACCGCCATACCAGTCCTCCCCTTGCACATCTGTGTCTCACTCCTCTCCTCGTGTGTCCTTCTATCAGTCTCACAATCCTCTGCCACGAGAGGGAGAGCGCTTTTCCTTCACTCTTGATGACACTTTCAGGGAACTGGATGAGTTCCAGGAGGATCCTCCGCTCTATTTGGAAGAAAACAGTTGGGATGGGGAGGAGTCTGAGCTCAGCGACCCTACGCTGATTCTGCTCAACCACGAACACTTTCAGGTCAGTGGGGTCACTTTGTTAAATCGAGTATTTATTACAGCACAGCCACAAACTGAAGGAATGTTTCTCTCTTTCTTTTTGTCTCAGAAAATGTCCTTTTTATGAAGTAAGAGAGACAAATTTTCACTGTTTTCTACAATGTTATAGATTGTTGTGTCTTTTTGGAATACTTTTGTAATATTTGGGAATATTTTGGATTTTTGCATGGACAAGCAGAAATATGCAGTGTTTTTGAGAAGGAAAGGAAAACGTTGAGGGGTGATTGCAATGTTATTGTTAACAAGTTTTTAAGACTCTACTGAAAGCAAGTGTGACGTTAGGAAATAATTATGTTAAAATGTTAAGTCTGAATGCTTTTCATGAAGTGCTGGACTGGAAAGGTGTAATTTTCACCAGAAACAACTTTCTTCCCTCTCAATATTACTGCAGGAACATTTTGTTTTTCTCCAATATTTGCACTCTTTAATAATTATTTCCCATGTTAATGCCAAATTCCAAAAGAAGTAATCTCCTCTAATATTATATGGAGAACAGCAGATCATTTGCCTTGTTATGCATAAAACAGCACATCAACACAGCTCCCTGTTTCTGACTAAGATGCTTTTTAAGGGTGTGGTGATATCAAATACATTAGCCAACTGGCATGTGATGCATTCTTAAATGTTGGCATGCAGAGTGCATGTGCACGAGTCAGAGTTCGTTCACTTAGAGACCAAGGAAGGAATGGGAGTCATTTACATTTTTAAAAGTTTCTTCCTCAGCAGCGTTCTACTGATAAACCTGTGTATATACATATAATTTTGTTCTTTGTTATTACATTCAACAATCTTGTGTTTGTTGTGTCTTCCAGGAGGACTTCCTTCCCCTCTACGACCTGCAGTATTCCTTCTTGTGGGTGACTTTCAGCGGTAAGACTGAGGAAGAGCTGTCGGGACAACTTGAGAGTGTGAGAGAGTGCGCCAAGAGGATGGGCAAGCACTGGGCACATCGACGTGCATGCTTTGTCCTGGGCCGACTGTGTGCCAGGAAACTGAAGTTCTCCCAGGTATGTGCAATGACTTGTGAATAAAACCAAAGATTAAAAAGAAAAAGAGTAATTGTTGAGGTATTTATTAGAGTCCCTTTCCTGAAAATATTTAATTTAATTTCCACCTCTCTTCAGGCACGTGTGTACTATGAGGAGGCTCTGAGTGTTTGTGTTGATGGGTTCTCTGATACGCCGCTGCTTGTGGCTCTCCTCACAAACCTCACTGCCATCTACCTGAAGCAGCGTATGATGGATAAACTGCCCCAGACTCTGGAAAAGGCCAGTGCCTTGCTGCTCTGCCTTCCCAATCACACCTTCACATCCACAGATGAAGTTGAGTTGTTGAAGCTCCTCCTGAGGAGATCAGTGGTATTGGGGGACAAACGCTTGGAGGC
Source organism: Melanotaenia boesemani (assembly GCF_017639745.1). Lineage (NCBI taxonomy): Eukaryota > Metazoa > Chordata > Actinopteri > Atheriniformes > Melanotaeniidae > Melanotaenia > Melanotaenia boesemani. Next base: position 31,289,417 of record NC_055688.1, on the reverse strand, counting down.
TCGTGTCTGCTACCTCATCTCCAGCCTCTACCTGCTCCTCAGGAAAACTGATGAAGCACTTCCCTTTGTAGAGAGACTCCAGTTCCTCTCAGTCACTCTATCTGCTGCAGAGAGTGGACTTATAGCACCTTTGGACCTTAACTGGCTCTTGAGCTGGCTCTATCATCGTAAATACATGCCTTACTTAGCACTGGCCTCTCTGAGCCTGGACTCTAGACAAGACCACTCACTCCACGATGCCTTCCAGAGAATTGAGCTGTTTATCAAGAACACTGTCCGTTTGAACCCATGCTGGAAAGAAGGAACCTCCCTTCTTCATGCCCAGATTGTTGTTTATCTGCAGCAGGCCCTGGCTATAGCTGAGAAGGGAGATGATATAAAAACTCAGAGAGATCTGTGTTTGGGCCTGGCCTCAATTTACCAGCAGTATGGTGCACTCGATAAAGCAGTGCGCTGTGCTCAACAAGCTGTGGAGACAGGACACATCAATGAGGAGGATGGCTTTGAGGCTTCTGTGCTGCTCGGATGGCTGCTGGTGTTGACAGACCAGGCTGAAAAGGCCCAGAATGTCCTAGAACCACTGCTAACATCACTGCAGGTACAGCAGTTAATGATGAAAAGCGAGCAAAAGCATTCCTTTTATATAAGTATGTTCCTTTCCATGTGAATGTCATATTTATTGAGTGTAAATATCTCTGCAGAGCACAGACAGTCCGACTCAGCGAGGTGTGATCCATAACCTTTTAGCTTTGTGTCTGAGGCATCAGTGTCGTGTCAGAGAGGCAGGCAGACACTTCTATTCTGCATTGGTAATATCCAGAGAAAGTGGAAACCAGAGGAATCAGGCTCTAGCACTGGCCAACTTAGGCTGTCTGGCACTTGATGCCGGGGCATCTTCTGTTGCAGAACGCTTCCTGGTCAGGTCAGATATTTGTTCTTTTGGTCAATGCAGAGAACATCTGTGGAAAAATATAGAGTCAAAAATTAAGTATTTATTTTCATAGTATTTATTTTGCCTCAATCAGATCGTTGTGTCTTTTTCTGGAGCTCTGGGAGAGCCCAACAGATGAGGAGCATGTTCAGACCTACCTCTGGCTGGGACGGAGCTATAAAGACAGGGGAAGGAGTCAGGAGATCAGGGCATGTTACGAAATGGGGCTACTAATTGCACTACATGCCAGAAACTTGCACAGTAAGTACACTAACTTAGTGAAGATTTAATTTGATGTGACTGATTGTAACTTTTCAAGGGTAAATATTTGCAGTATTGAATCCATTGAAATTAGTTTTACTCTATTGTGCTGCATATCTGTTGATACCAAAATATATATATTTTTCAGGATTTCTTTTAATGATTTTTGATACAACAAATAAGTTTTTTCCCCCTATATCTCACAGGCCAGATGGTGGTAGCCAAGGTGCTGAGCCGACTGTACGCTGACATGCTGCTATATGGTCAGAGCATTGTTTACTACGAGCACTGTGTGTCAGTATCAAGAGAACTGAAGGACAAAAGACTGGAGGGAGAGTATCTTGAAATCCTTTCCAGCCTCTACCTCTCACTCAACACAGAAAAGTGAATCCTTTGCATCTCTGCCCTATTCATTCAGATTCTTTTTTTTTCCAAAACTGTATCAGTTTTATCATTCATTTAACATTCTGCATGTGGTACAGATCATCTCGTAAGTCTCTTGACTACACCAAGCAGAGCCTGAGGATCTCCATTGATCTGGGCAAGAGAGAAGAAGAGTCAGAGACCTGGCTACAGGTGGGACGCATTTACTACCTCATCCAAGAGGATGAGCTGGCTGACATGTACCTGCAGGTGAGGACAAAGGAGGAAATGAGAATGTGGAGTGGTTGCATTTTCAGTGCTTTGTTTTTCTTTTCCGTCTCTTTCTTGTTCTGCGCTTTGTTTTTTATAAAACCGGTATTCAGTTAATGTCTGTGGTCCACATTCCAGAGTAGCAAAAACAGTGGCCTCACTAACAGCTGTGTTCTTTACACATGAGCAAGTGTACAGGGGCTCTAATGCAAAAAGATTTAAAATAACTTGCAGCATTAAAGATCAATAATACTTATGAACGAAAGTTTAATAATGAAAAATACCTTATAAAGTCCTGAAGGTAAATTACAAATAGAAACATTATTAATAATTGTTATTTATAAAAATGAAAAATGATAAATTTTTAGACAACAGTCATTGGCTATTCACAAAGCCCCAAATGACCTCATGTGTGATTGTGATGGAGTTGAAGAAGCCTCTGAACACTTTTTGATGTTTGAACACTGTATTATGTAGAATGTTGTCTATTATCGTGTGAATCACACAGTCAGTACTGAGTAACAATAAAAAACATATTGACAGGCAGCAGTGAAGACCGCCCTGAGGATGAATGACCCGCACTTTGCGATGAGCATCTATGAGGAGGCAGGAGATGTTTACTTCAAAGGTCACAGGAACCGGATGGCTTCACTACCTTTCTACAGAGTAAGTTGGTGCAAATAGAACACATTTTTTATGTGATTTGTTGGCATCAGGGCAGTTGTATAACAAAAGAGGTGAGGTAGAATAGCCAGAAATTGTACTCAAGCAAGTATAGCTTTACTTCAAAATAACATAACTCAAGTAAAAGTAAGAAATAGTCAAAAAAAAGAATTTGGTAAAAAAAAAAAAAAAAAGTTCCGAGTAACCGTTTGATTGTAATGTTGGATTTAGTTTTCAGAAATGATGTACGCAGACAGAAAAGTTACCAAAACAATCTTGACCATTCATAATTTGTAATATTTGGAAGCTAATGCTCATTCATTCCTCCATTTCATCCACCTTTAGGTTAAACTTAATGCGACATGTTTCCTCGGGTTAGGCGTTGAGTTTTTGTAATAATGACAATAATGGATTTGATTTTTATATAATGCTTTTCAAGACACCCAACGTACTTTACAGTGAATTAATTATTCTTACATCCACATTCAAACTTCATTACATTAAAAGCTACATGAGTAGTCACAGCTGCCCTGGGACAAACTGACAGAAACATGGCAACCAATCCGTGTCAACAGCCTCTCCAACCACCAACGAAACATTCATTTACCAATGTCAGGTGATTCATGTTTGACTAAAAACTTCTTAAAATAATCAAAGACTTATTGAAGATTTACAATCAAGCTTGTACAAGGACCACATCTGCTTGGTACAAAGTCTTCCCAGAAATGGGAGGATTTTTAACAGCGTGGACATATTTCATAGATGATACAGTCATTTTGAATATTCATGCGCGTGAGTACAGATGGTCGGCTAAAATGTTGCGGAGGAGCTGTGGCTTCAGCCTGTCTGTCCCTTGTTGGTGGTCAGTCTTTAACCACATCTTGCAGAAATTTTTGCCCAATAGTCGAAAACAGCGCCGTAAAAAAGTCACTCCCTCATCTTTCCATTCTTTGTCTGCCTATTTAGCATCTTCAGGACTTTTCTTTTCATTTCTTTTCAAATCATGGGTGTAATTCACTTCTCAACTTCTGTCCTGTTTGATTAAGTGGGATCTACCTGGCTGTGCCTGACTCTGGCCTCCCCACTGCAATCAAATTCCGCTCGTTCCTAACTCCCTTTCAGCAATAAAGCATGTGTGTGTATTCGTCAAAGCAATTTTCTTTTTAATGAGCCTGACATTCTTAAAACACGATATCAGCTTAATGTAACACAGAGCTGAGAGCTTTGGACGTCTTCAGTTTAGAGACTCATGAATATTGGGAACATTAAGGCCTTTAACTTAGATTATAATGGTGGTTAAAGCATAAAGTCATGCTACATTAACAAAACCATTCGAACACCAGCGATGGTGACACTGGAGGCAAAGTGGGTGAAGTGTCTTGCCTAACGACAGATGTAATTGGAAGAAGCAGAAGTCGAACTACAAACCTGCTCTATCACCTGAGCCAGTGCTGCCCAAATGTAATTGTTTGCTAAAATGTTGGCTTGTTTAGGCAGGCACAGAAGATGCCACTGTTATTTTGCACTGTGTATAAATAAAACATGCTTTTATATGAGGCCTGAAGTGTTCATCATCCTCAGTTTTAGCATTAGAGATAGTTGCTAAGTTGCTAATGGTGAAAAAAAAGAGACAAACAGACAAAAGTAATGATTTGAGTTTTGCCTAATGTAGCAGAGTAAGACTAGCATTTCTTCATCACAAATTTAATAAAGTAAAAAATATGATGCAGTAAAACTACTCTTATTACTTTGACTTTTTTATAAAAGTTACTTTTAAGAGTGAGTGTAATGAAATAAATACCCACCTCTGATTGCAAAGCAGTGTTTTCCATCCGCTGTTGCAAGTTGTGTTTCTAATAATTTCTTTTATTCTTGACGCCAGTGAACTCCACAAACATCTTTACATTTTGTTCTCAGGATGGCAGCTTACCATTTGCACGAAGCATCAGAGATATCCATTCAGAGTTCCGCTTGTTGAGTAAACTAACAGAGCTGTTGATGAACCAAGGAGAGCAGGAGGAAGCTCTGCAGTATGCAACACTGGCTGTTCAGATAGCAAGTAAAACTGGTATGAACAGAAGTGTAGCTTGAGCCTTGTGTGTTTAATGCCATGCATATTAAAGACATGGATATAGATACACTTGCCATGGTATTTCTACTTTGTCACTAACTTTTTTTTCTTCTTCTAACCAAGGAGTCCATGTTAATGAGAGGACAGCCTACCACAGGTTGGCTACAGTTTACTACAGCATGCAGCAGTATGAAATGGCAGAAAACTACTACCTGAAGTCCCTTTCGCTATGTCCGCCTGTCCTGCAGCACCCCACAGAGGCACGTTACTACACTAAAGTTTACTGCAGACTGGGAAACATTACTCTGCACAAGCTCAAGGTACTGGAGAAGGTCTGACAAGTATTTCATTTCAAGTGTAGCAACAATAACTTATTTGTCTGGTGTTCTGCTGATACAAGTGGTGGCAATCAACCCTTCAAGTCTGAGTATTTTATTCTGTATTCCTGAACTGTTTTTTTTTTGCAGGATGCTTTTGATGCAGTGGGCTACTTCCAGCTGGCTCTGGCAGCTGCTCTCGAGGACCAAGCTAACCCGGAGGCTCTGTATGTGGTGTACATGAAGTTGGCTGAGATCCATGGCAGCCACATGCCCGATTCTTATTTGTGTCAAGTTTACAGAGACAGAGCCCAGAGTCTGAAGAGAGTTTTGGCTGGCATGGAAAGCCCTGCTGCTGGAGAGGAAAATGTGGATGCAGACAGAGATCCTGGCCAACAGAAGAAGGAAGAAAGCCCCAATGCTGATGTGGAATATAAAGAAAGTTTTGTGGAGAGAAACTGTACTTTTGAATCTATACCCGAGGACAGGAGATTTGAAGATAACTCAGGTTCAAGAACTCATGTGATCCACTCAGACTTAGATAAGGGATGTGCAGACATGAGTCTTACAGATGCTTATGTGCAAAAAGGTCACAGTCACTTCCTTCCCGACACATGCAGTCCTTCCGTAGATGTGTCTGGCTCTGAGACAGACACCATTGCCAGTCAGTCATATACTGACAGCATTTTAAGTGAGTCTTTTGACACAGCTAAAGAGCACATCTCAGACTCCAGCAGCTCCTCTGACACTTATCAGAATCCAGCAGATGGGAAAGACTCTGAGTTTGACTCTGACCACAGCATGCCCAGTCAAATACCTGTTGATCATGCCAGTGACTTCACAGGGCACACAGATGTCAGAGATACTGATTCTGATGTTCAAGATGAACAACACACTCCCACTAAAGAGACAGATGCTCTAGTAGATTTCATTCAGAAAGAGTCTGAGAGTGACCAGAAGGAAACTGAGAGCATAAACAGTGAGGATAATGCTTGCAACTGCACACTGGAAAATAAATCAGAGGCTTGTGACACACACAGTAAGCACACGGATGTTAACACATAATATCCCAGTGGCACTTCATGTTTTTCACAGTAATTTCCTTTCATCTGGTCACATGTCGGTTGCCCAGCAAACTGATTGAAACGTTCCAGCCACACGGCACTTTTTATGCAACATGAGATGTTGATACTGTAAATTTAAGCATGTGCCTTTCCTTTAATGTATACTGTGGGTATTAAATTGCATTTGCTTGTAATATATGTTTTTTACATTGTTGTATCTCATGTGGACGATACAAATATATATATATAAAAAAATGTTATTATGGTTGTTGAGTGTTGATTTTAGATGATTTGTTTTTTATTTCAATACAAGAGAAAATGCTAGTCACAAAAAAAGATAAGCTCAAATACTGGGCACAATAGAATAATGAAAATACAATGTCTTAGTAGGGAGGAAAATAATAGAATAGAGTCATTGGCTCTGGCCTCTTAGTGCTAATTCTGCATGGCCGTGGGGCTCTGACTGCAGCCTATCTGCCTCCTTTTGGGTGGACGCGTGGTCGTCCCTGCAGCAAGCTGCTTTGGTTCCATGCTCTGTTGCATGGTGCTATGGGGCATGTCTGGCTGCTTCTGACCCTTGGACAGGGTTCTGTCACATCTGTGCAATTACACTTATCATAACTTGTTACTGAACAGTACGTGTTTCTCATGTCTTGCATACACACACACATGCGCACACAAACCCACAATCTCATCAACCATCATGCATGTGTATACAGGAAAGTTTAAGCACTAATAGTTAGTTGTGTTTTCTTACACTTGTTGCTGGTTTTGTTGTTCATGTCTCTCTCAGTTTCTTTCTACAGGAGCTCCCAGTGATTGATTGCTGTGTTTTCTTACAGAAAACTTAGGTTGTTTTCTGTTAAGTTAAGTCTCCTTGGATGTCTGACTTCACATTTGCTGGTGTTTTAAATCTTTTGTATTTTCTTTTTTCTTCTTCTTTTCACTCTCTACTTTTCTCCTCTGTTCACCCCCCCCCCCCCCCCCCCCCCCCCCCTTTTATGCTGCCCCTCAATGTAAATCTATCAATTAACAAATTAAAAAGAATACCTAAGTTTCCCTGGGAGCTGTATATACGCAAAGCTCCTCTTGACAAGGCAAATTCGTTTGCCTCTACAGGGCAATCTCAAAGTTTTAGGAGGAAAACCAGATCTCATCTCAAGTGACTTCTGAAGACATGATCAACTTTATTTAAGCAGGGCAAAAGTTTGCTTACAGAATGATAGGTTTATGAAACACAAAACTGCACATCTACACATCAGTGTCTGCTCATGTCAATAAATCTGTCTCTCTCACAAAGTTAAGAGCAAAAATAGAAACACAGGCTCATTCTCACTCTCATGGTGGTAAGACCAGAAACCCAAGTAGACCTTGAAATCTTCTATCAAATTATTCAGATTTACTTTGAAAATGTTTTTTAAAATGCACTTTATGTCAGATGTCTTGTTTCCGGTGTGGGCAATTAACATTAGCAATAAAAAGAGGAACATTCAGTTTGAAGCTCAGATGCCAAAGTCCACAGAGGCCATACCTCACAGCTTTCTTACTTTCTTTGCACTTTTGTAAGTTTTGAAATTTCTTTAGTGATCTGAGGGTTATTAAAAAAAATTTTCAATGACTGCAACCTACAGACATCCTAGCATTGCATGCGGACCATGTCAAAATCTCAACAGGGAAGCAACAAGACACACCCAGCTCCAAACTGCTAGCCCATAAGAAGTAGTAATGGAGTCCTGCAGGGTTTCTGGGTTCCAGATGAAGGTAGAAAAGTCACGTTGGACCCAATCTCCACTGTTCTAAGCAGCATGGAACGTCAGGTTGCTGCATCAAGACTGACATGGTCCTGTCTCACGCAAATCAGATGTCTCATGTCTCAACAGGGTCTCATGTACCCTCATGAGACCCTGTTGAACAGTATTTTTCCATTAGAACTGTTGAGCAAAATTGTTGATGTCACAGTGGGACACATTTGTGTCAGGCTCCATCAACCACTTTTTTAAGGCACCCTAATACCACCTGATTTTTTTCCTCCTTTAATTTAAAAAAAAAAAACAAAAAAAAAAAACTTTTTCTATTTTGAAGAAGTCCCATTCCCTTTCTTGCCCGAATAGCTGAAATGCTAAGGCCACAAGGCAACATCATTCTCAGTTAATTCCTCCAGGATCGATAAATATATTATTTTTTTCTTTTCATAGTATCAATTATATAATATGGTACACTGTTAACAAAAATTGTCATTTTAACTTTAGTCTGTAAATGTCCTGAATTCATCTTGAGACCAAACTGACTGACTAAAGTCTACAGAATTTAATCAAAGGGAATGCTGCAGCTGAATGATATCCTTGTTTTTCTAAATTACATGAATTTCTTGATCTCCATGATGTTGTTGAAGTTTATGACAATTCAGTAAAAAATAAATAAATAATAAATAAAAAGTAAAACTAAATAAAAATGCAGAAAGTATACCTGAGTAATTGTTAAATAAAAAAGACTGAAGTAACAGCAACACTGGATAGTTTTATTCTTAGCTACAGGAGACAGTGGGTTTTATTCCTGGGATGTGGTTTTAAGTAGCAGCTAAGTTGCTTTGGCCATGTTGCAAAAGCACCACAAGGGGGCAGTATAACATCAACATTATCATTTCAACCTGAGGTTGATTGTGGAAAAGTGTTGCATCATGACCTCTTACTACTGGTGAGAGAAAGACAACTAAATGTAAAATAGATACTCATCATATCCTATTTTACCTTTTGACCAGATTATCACTGGTTTCAAATTGAGTTCAGAAGTCTTGGATCCTTGCTTGGCCGATGAAACCTATTTAGAGCAGAGCCATCTTAATTAGGAATGCTTCAGAACGTTACACACCCACTGGGACCAGTTCCAGCTGGGACCCGCCTTCCTAATGTGTTTCAAACAGGTTTATTTTTTACTCAAAATGTTCACAGTTAGTTGCAAGGAGCAGAGCAACCAGGGGTAATAGTCTAATTAGAAACTGTTATTAAGATAAAGTTTGATTTAAAGACAACAATGCAATGATTTGCTCAATACATGCAGTGATACTTGGATGTAACCACAACTTTTTTTTCTAATTGCAGTGGTAAGATAAAGGCTACAGAAGTGTATTTGCTTGCATAATGGAATATGGAAATGTAAGACTGAGAGTCCAAGCAAAGGAAAACAAAGAAGTCATTAGATTTTAGGATGTTGTAACACCACAAGCCAAAGGAAGGATTGTTTGCGTACATGATCTGCGTGCTGAATAATGCTGCAAGGCTTCTTCCTTCCCCCGGCAGGCATAAGTTTAGCACAAGTTCTAAACAAACCCAATTGTGCCAAAACAAGCACTGAATTGATCTTCCTTCTAAAGTTATTCCCAGGGTTACTTTCAAATGATCTTTCAGGTCTTAAAATTTACAAGTTTGCACTCCATGCTCAGCTGAAAACCATGAGGAAACATAGAAGCTCATTAACATCAAAAGCAGATAAACACAAAGTTAAAAATTAGCATGCAACGCTCCCAAAACTCAGTCAAATAACTATTTTTTAACCACAAGCACTCAAAAGGCAGGAGAGATTGGAGGTCTAAAACCCAAATGCAATAGTGGTACACAACTTTTAGGCTTTTAAAAACAGATGCAGATACAAAACTAACTCTGAATCTTCCAGCTCGTACAAGCAAGTGACTTCATGAAAAGCATAACATACTCTTTTATATGACATATGACATAACACAAGCCTTTTCACCTCTTGTCCTAAATTGCAGTCTCTGATAGAGAGATAACAACTTAAACTAGGACAGTCATAAAACTATAGAATGCTGGAGAACTGGTTTCAACCAGATATATCATGGTACGTCATCTTTGTCGCACATCTATGGTGCTCAACAATGAAACACAAGCCTTATGTATTGTATTCAGACAACATAAGTGAGCTTGAAAAGCTTTTTATTACATCCTTTTGTGAAACGAATAATATGGAAAGTCATTTTGAAACAAAAAAAAAAAAATAATAACATAAAACCAGGAAAATAATCTGAAAACTAAAAGGAAATCCATGATTACTCCTTGACCAAAAATGAGCAAGGAGCGATGGAGTAACTTTGAATTAATGCAGATGTCTGACAAATTGTAGCTTACTAAGAAATTATATTATACAGTTTTTAGCAGTGTATGTATCTTAATCCGGTCAGTTATTCCATGTTAACTGAATAAGAGCAGTATATGAAATGCACATCAGGCTAATAAAAAAAAAACAAGCAAATAACAGAAAGGTTTTCCTATATAGAATTGATTAGGTTTTGTGTTGTGGTTGTTTAAATTTCTGTTCATGGAAGCTATTAGGATCCCCTTTAAAAAACATCTACCAATGACAGTAATGAAGGATTTTTGTTAAATCTGTGAATGAAAGTTGAAAGTTAGATGAAAGTCCTTAAAAAGCTGAAACACCCCTATTTGAATAAACAAACAAAATATATATAAAGTCTTGTACCTTCTGTTTTCTCACATGGATCATCCATTTTCATCACCTGAAACATTTCAGTGAAAATCAAATCTCAGGCTTTTCTTTGGCCAATTATCTTCCAACTCTGACTTTAGACCCATCCTTTGGTGGACTAAGCTGCTTGCTTAAGCTGCGACTTGTTTAAATCAGCAATTCTGGTTCAGTTTTAAAACAGAAGCCTTCATATATATTTCAAGCACTTAGTGTTTATGCAGAAAACACAATTAAATTAGTAAGTACATGTAATACTGGGTAACTCAGTTGGCAGAGCATCAGTCTCCCATGTGGGAGACCAGGGTTTGAATCCCCCAGGGGAAGAATATTAACATCTTCCAGTTGAATCCTTCAGCAAGACCCTTAACACTACTGCCTAACCATTTTAAGTCACTTTGGATAAAAGCATCAGTTAAATGACTCTAACGTAAGTAGTAAAGGTTAACTCACATGGTTTTTAAATTCACTGTCTAAAGGCCTTTATATCTTGCCATGATGATAGTTTTAGTCCCATGGTAACACTTTACTATTAATAAGGGTAACCTGAGTTACCTTGTGATGGATTTTTCACAGTTTCACATCTGCAGCAAGATGTAAGGGACTTGCTTTCTTTGCTGCATAGTTTAAGATTTAATATTTTTATGTCTGCAAACTCTCATCAAGGCCTTTCCATCTTGTCCTTCCCCCAACTCAGCTCTCACCTCTTTTCCAGGATAACAACTCTCATCTTTGGGTACATTCACCTTCACTGTTGTAACAGATGAATGAGTCCATTTCGTCTACCATATCTAACACACCCATACACACTAACCTCACACACACTTTAGATTATGGGTTAGGGTTAGGGTCATTTTTCACTTTGTCCCATTATGGGTCACTGGAGAGTGTGCTGCCTCTAAGATCTTACAGAAAGTTACCTTCTAAGGTCAGCTGCTCCAGCTAAGATGATCCCACAACTACACATACTCTTCGATCTGTCAGCACTGTGTTGTAACTTCAATTTGGCTGAGGTGGATAACTAGAGCAGTATGTGATGAAAGCTCAGCCAGCAGGATTTGGGCTGGTTTTACAGATTTCCATTAGAGAAGGCTTATGTTGGCAGGGCTGGTCTCTTCTTACTGGACATCTGAAGCTGTAATTGTCTGCAAGGACTTATTGTCCATACCAGGTTTTCAAGTTGCATTTGTTCTGGTGTTATCAAAGTTTTCTCTAAACATCAAGTACATTATAAAGTTTGCCGTGAAGTTTGTGCCCCTTTTCTTAAATGTGCAGCTTGGTTATTGTGTGTTGCATTCATGAGCATTTAATGTTTGTTGTTTGTACTGAACTTTTTGAAAAATCGCAACTTGTGAACAATGGAAATACTTTTAACAAACAAATCACCTCAAATGTAACAGTATATACTCAGGCAAGAACTGAATCCAAATATATAGGTGACATCACCAACAAACATAAACAAAGACTACAGAGGGATGTCCCGTGTGTGTGTGTGTGTGTGTGTGTGTGTGTGTGTGTGTGTGTGTGTGTGTGTGTGTGTGTGTGTGTGTGTGTGTGTGTGTGTGTGTGTGTGTGTGTTTTATGTGCACTCCTGTGTTTATAGGTGCAGATTTGGGGAGTTAGTATCAACCTCGCAAATCTGTATCAGATATCAAGTGGAACAGATAGAGTCCCACTGCTACTATTTAAGAAGCTAACCATACTTACTCTTTCCTGTGTTGCTATCTGTGGTTAAGTAGCTAATGTGTATTTTGTAGATGTTGTCAATGCTATGACTATGGCTGTGTGAGTAACTTTGTAACTGCTACAATTATACTGTTTAAAATACTCATATTGTTTCCTAAATTGTATGTTTGTGTACTTGGTCTGTACCAAATATATGATTAAGAGTTTTAGTTTTGTTTGCTATATTTCTGAAGAGGGGTAAAGTATTTGTGCTTTTATTTTGAAATTGCCCAAGTTACATTCCATTAAGCTGCTCTCGTGAGAGTTTCTAGAGGATGACAAGCATGCACCTGTAAAGCTGGTTTTTTACTCACACGGCGTCTGCTTAAGGTTGGTTATGGGGTCATTGCCATAGGCTTCACATAGGTATATGGTGGCTTGACTCACACTTCTTCTGGGCCTGGCATGCTATCCTGCTGCACAGCACGGTTGCTGAAGTACTCCCTTGTAATTGGTCAGTTTGTGATTATGTGTGGGAGGTGGCAGACCCGTGACTCCTGTAACACTCCCCCTCTTTGATCCCATCCTGTCTGGCAGTGGTTCTGATAGCTCTCAAGTAGAGGCTCAATTGAGAATATGTCTCGCCCGGTTGCAGTTGGAGGCTCAGGAGAAAGCCCAACACAGAAAGATGCAGCTTGAAATCAAGAGACTGGAGATCGAAGCTGAGAAAGCAGTGCACTTGCGCCAGCTAGAGCTGGATGCTCAAGCTAAAGCCGCTCTTTCACAGGCCTCTGTTTCATCAACAGAGACCTCCAGCTTGTCCTTGGGATATTACCAAGTTTATTGCTTTTGTTTCAGCATTTAGAGAAGCTAAAGTGGACTATTATTTTGTGGCATTTGAACGCATTGCGCATGCGCTGCAGTGGCCTCGGGACTGTTGGTCCCTTCTTATACAATGTAAGCTCACTAGTAAAGCCCAAGAAGTTGTAGCAGCTCTTCCTCTTAAGGATAGCCAGGATTATGCAGCTGTTAAAGCTGCAGTGTTGAAAGCTTACGAGTTGGTTCCGGAAGCATACTGACGAAAATTTGTGGCTTATAAAAAAGGAGCCATCCCAAACATATATAGAGTTCGCCAGAGAAAAAAAGCAATTTTTTTGATAGATGGTGTTCCTCCTGTGGCGTCACCTCAAATAAAGCCTTGAGAGAATTAATCCTCTTAGGAGTTTAAAAATAGACTTCCTGAAGGTCTTGTGGTTCATTTAAATGAACAAAGAATGAATGTGTTGTCTACTGCTGTTGTGATGGTAGATGGATATGTATTTACCCATAAAACTGTTTCAGTCTACAGTTAAGGCTGCTGAAAAGAAACTGGTGACAACTGCCAAAACACAGAACACAGAGGATAGAGGCTGCATCTACTGCGACATACCGGGCGAGACGTATTCTCAATCGAGCCTCTACTCGAGAGCCGTCAGAACCACTGCCAGAGAGGATGGAATCAAAGCAGGGGAGCGTAACAGGAGTCACGGGCCACCACCTCCCACAGAGTCCTCCTCAGGTTCTGCAGAGCCAGGCTGAGCGCTAGGCTCAACTTTGCTAAGTCCTGCCTCCATGGAAGGACCTGCCACCACAGGTGATGCAGAGGTAGCACTCACAGCACCAACATCAGACACACAAAGAATGCGCTTCTCCATCAAGCATGCCACGACCACCTGTATATTCAGCCTTGGAAACCGACTACTGCTGTCCCACCAGTTGGCATCCTCTTTTGGCTTGTGTGAGACATAAAGTCCCACTGCTGTGGAAAAACTTCCACTTTTCAAATTGTCTCGGTAGAACATGGACTCACCCTAGATGGAGTGCACTGCCAGAAAAATTGAGCATAAAAGAAAATGATATAATAATGGCCAATTCGTTAAAAGACTACTGGCACATTCTCCTACAACAAATATTAAAATACAAAACTTATGTATTCTCATTATTTGTTTGTTTATTTAATGTGATCAAATGTTGTTGTTCCATTCTACATTCTACAGTCATTTAGCAAACGCTTTTATCCAGAGCAACTTACATTTGAGAGTAAGAATAACACAAGCAAGAATTCAAACAAGATGGGACGTCATAATTAAGTGGTAGTCAGACTGCTGAGTCCAGTTGGACACAGGTACTGTCATGTAGTGCTAGAGGCAGTGCATATAATATATTTTTTTTTCCAGTTTTCTGTAAGTCATTTTGTTAAATACAAGATCACGATTTCATCGAACAATACCAACACTGCAGATAAGCCAGAAAACATGTCATGATCCCTTTAAATTGATTAGAGAGTCTCCAGCCTGGGTGTTTCTGGCAAAAGGCCCAAGATGTCTTCTTTACTGTACAGTAGCACTCAGACTCATTTTTTCCACAGGAGACAAAAGTGAACTGCCAGATCTCAGGAGGCTAAATGTAATAGAAGTTGAAAACATAAGGCCTGGTGGAACATTTCAAAGCTAGTTTATTGGCTACAGATCAGTGCAGTAATTGAGAACAAAACAGCATTAAAGTCAAGGAGACGTTTACAAAGTTCACCACTTTGTGAGACACTGCAGAAATAAACTATTTTAGAATAATGTTTCTCAGAGTAAAATTGAAAAGAATTTTAAGTCTATTGTCCATTGTATGCAATGCTGTAACAGTACAGATTCAGTCATAGAAACGTCTTTGCAAGAGACACGGCTGAAAATGAAAACTTAATGACAGTGATCTTTTAAGTTACAGATAGCACTGCACCGATAAATAGACCAGACTGTGTTGTGAAAATTATTGCAAGTGTTTCTTAGGAACTGTCAAAAGAAAACACAGCTAAAGAAGTTAAAAAGAATCCCAGAAGAAAGAAAAAATAATTATAAACCAAACCCAAAACACATCTTTCTTGAAATCCTTGGTGCTGGATCTTCCAGGCTTAAAGAGAAATGGCTTAATAAGGCTTGTCATCTGCAAACGTTTCCATCCGCCAGCTGTGACTATACGGGGGTGTCATTTGGGAGACTTTTTCAATGTTGGTCTTGTTTGTTTCTGGAACACAAAACCAAACCACATTCTGCTCATGTTACAACAGCAAAGTTGTTGAGTAGTTTAAGTTTCACATCAAGCAAAAATGGGACATTGCACCTTAAAACAAACTAGCCATCAGTTTCCTCAGTTCAAAAATGCATAGTGTTGTCAGTTAAAGAGGTTTACCCTGGTTTGCAATGACAATATTAAATAAAAAGTAAGCATTGAAATCAACTATAGAACATGTTTGCTTATACAAGTCGGGATGTCTTTTTTATATTTTATATTGTATTTAAAACACATGCTAGTATACCATTCATGTGATATGTGTTTTAAATACAATTAATTGCTTTTATTTTACATACTCATCTGGTCCCAACAAACACTAAGACCACACACATCTATTAACACTTGTTGCCCATCTCTACACACCAGCCACCCACTACGGCCCATATCTGCAGCACCATATTAGGCATCCAGCTGACAAGCATCTTTGTCTCACACGAGCATGTCAGGGAATTCTTGGAGGGAGATGACTGTGGTGTCAAAGGGATTAGAAGCAATTGCTCGAAGTCCAGTGTCAATGAGGCTTGTCTGGGAGTGACGTGACAAAACTTTCCACTCTTGTTAGGTTGCTACAAAAATGTAACAGTCACTCCCCTTCCTGTGTTTGTCTGTCTTTTGCATGATATAAAACCTTTGAGTTAGCCAGTTGTGTAAAAAGAGAAACTGGAGCCCACTAAATTGTACACATTTAACAGTGAGTGATAGCCTAATTCTTTTGTCAGACTACTCTCATATGCATATAAATCTCTGCTGCAGAGCAGTCTTCCAAGTTGCAATAACAAAAAGGTACATGGTTAATGGAAGTTTTCCACTTTACCAGTCCTGCTGATGAGTGAGCTGTACAACAAGGGAGGCTGCTGGCTGATAAATGCTTTCCTCTGCCAATTCCTGCTGCTTCGATCACAACACTACCACATACTGTACTCCCAGAACTTCTTCTAGTGTTGCATAAGCCTCTGACTTGACTTCATAAAGATGGTGAAAGTGACTCTTTACAAAGCCATCAACAAATAATTGCCAGCCATTAAGAATACAATACACTGAAGCTGGCTCACAGTCAAATTGATTACTTAGGAGCAAATGATGGCAGTTATTTTGTCAGAAAATTGCGCCATTAGATAGAGAAAGGAAAATACAGACTTTAGGTGCAGTTAAAGTGGTATCATTATACTACATCCCCTTTGGCTTGTGTCAATGTGCCAGCCATCAATAGCATGAAGAAAATATGAAATAAAAGGTTGACACTTGAAATGAAGTACTAGAACACTCCCTGCTGTCTGTGGGAAGATAATTTATTATATTCGACCACATGCACACTAATTAAAAAAAAAATCTAAACAACCTTTTTTGACCTGTTAGCCACAGCCTGAATGTATTTCTTATTGTAAACCGCCGACAGATGTGTGCAGTTTTAAAGCTGATTATACGCACTGTACACAGAGCTTCAGCACAACATGACTGACCTCCCTTTGTAAGCTGAACTAAAGATTCAGGGGCCACTTCAAAACTTACAATCATTAAAAGATCAAGGAAGATGAAGAGAAAGAGCAGAAAAAGCAAGAAATAGAACAGGTCTTTCTTTTGTAATTAAATACTGAAAAACACTGACAAACAGTATTAAACATGTATGTAAACATGTATGTTTTAATTGTACTGTCATGAACTTTAACATTTGACATTCTAACTGAGGTCTTTGGAGTCTGAGGTGTGCCTCTTGTTTTCTTAGTTTTACTTTATTTTTCTGTAGTTTTTCTTATCATTTTATGATCTGACATCATGTGAATCTGCTGGAATGTCCAGCCTAGGGCGAACAGACACTGCCGTGTATGAGTTCCAGTTGTGAATATTTTTTCTCAGTGTAGAAACAATTTTTTCTTATAACCCTTCCCAAACTGATGACCAGAAACAATTGTTTTTCTGAGACCATTGTTGTCTTTCATATAAGAGCTCAAAGTTACTGATCATCAATCAGTCAAATGTATTGACCAGCAGAATCTAGCTGATGTTAATTCAAATTAAATTAGTAAAAGTGTACTTAGTTTTGGGCATACTGTTACTTTTTACCTTATTTTTTATTAATATTGATATAGTGTTGTTCATCTGAGGTTGTTCTATCCTCATTTAAAACCTGATAAGAACCAGATGACTTTTCATTCTTTCCTGGTACATGAAATCATGGACCCTGATGGAACAAAGAAAAGACTCTGTATTTGTACCAGTTTGGTGCTAAAATTTAGTGGATACTGTAAATATGGTTTGCTACATGCTTTTATGACATTGCTTATGCAATGAATTACACCACTGTATTTGTTACTGCTGTTAAATTTCTCTAGATGCTAATTCAAGATACGATCATAACAAATTCCCAGCTATTTTATTGCCTAATTTCCACCAGCATGTAAATGTAAAGATATACTGCACATTTCTGGCATCTACAAAGCCAACACCCGTGCAGAATAGGAATGTCACAAATATAGATGTTCTTGAAATGATTATTTAAAAAAAAAATAATCACAAACTTATGATCATCACAATTATTATATTTCCCAACACTAAATGTGTAAAATTACCAGAAAACTCTGTATACTGTATTTCTGTATTTTGATGCCAACATAAAGTCATATAGAAACCATTCCTGCAAAATCCTTAATCTTAATCTATCAGAATAAAAACAGAATAAAAAGCATACAGGACCTCTACCTGAACTAGGAGGCTTCTTTCTGTAGACTACGTTATAAAAAATGCTTTTGAACATTCCTTTTCAAACTCAGTAAGGACTTTAGAATAAAAAAAAAAAAAAATCTTGCTAGCTTTGACTTTCAGCTGACCTAAAACAGAATAGCTGATGTATGAAACATAAATAATACTAGAGCAGGGAAAATAAAAAAGAAGACCATATATCTTGAATTAAATGCTGTCTCGTCTCCAGGTCATTGCACACTGAGGACTAAAAGGCATCGATCTCATGATAAGTTGATTATGTTTAAACAGCAAAACTCAAAACCAAATCAAAAAAGACGTATTTGAGCCTTTCTCATCCGTATAATGTAACGTTCAGTGAACAGTTAACTTTTTTTCAGTGTTAAGTTAGGTAAACACTAATGTCATTGAACCCAGTTTCTGAACACTTACCTTTACTGTAGCATATGAAGCTGGTGTCTGTCCTGCAGCTGTTGAAACATAGGAGTTTTTCCTCCTTTCACTGAAGCTTTTTTATGTCATGCTTCACTGGCTGGTGAGCTGTCCTCCACAATGACAGCCTATTCTATAACCAGAGAAATCCAAAGAAGGATGATTTAATCTATTTGTTCGGAGGGAATAACTTTTGAAATAATTGGGAATTACTCGCCATATTTTCCCACTGAGGCAACTTCTTCTGCAATTAATCCAGATCCTTTGCACAGCAAATTAAACTTAATGTAATGTGTTTTAATCCAAAAAGAAACCTGCAAGAATTGTTTAAGGTACATCTTGTGACAGATGAAATATCACAAACAAAACAAGGCTCATTTTCAGGATTAGAACCTCACCTGTGAAACATGTTTGTCATGGTTTAGGGTCATTTCATTGTTCATGGACTCTGCACCTCATATCATTGATTGAACTGCAGAGTGAGAGTGCAGAGAGAAGTTACAGTTGAACCAAATGGGAATCTTTCACCAGGATGAATCCTACAAAAATGCTTCAAAATGAAAAAAGTGTGGGTTGTAGTATGGTTAAGTCAAAATTCCAGATGTTAATCCTACTGAAATATTGTGGGAGGTTTTGAAACTGCAGCACATGTACAGTATTAAAACCCTCAATCACTTTGTAAAATGGAGTCAGAAATTCAAGCCAAAGATTGGTTAACAATTATGAACATCCAGAAGAAGCTTTGTACTGAATAACCTCTGTGGCCAACGGAACACATAATCTTCCAACTGAAACTGACATCTTTTTATAATTTTTCTTTAATAAATATGTCAAAATGCTAATAATATTCATTTGACATACTTATTGTATAGGGAATATACTTTGACGCATTTATAAATAAGAAAATCTAGTGGATAAGTTTAAACAATTTTGGAAAACAATGAAAAAACCAAACAGGATAACAAAATTTGTCTTCCTTAAAAACTGTTTTTTAAGAAATTGCACATAAACCACATGTTTTAAAGTCACATTTGTGTTTATAATCTCTGTCAGGGTGGAGCAGATTTTTCAGAGACAGACAAAGTGATCTGAGATGTGCTTATGTTTACACATGGATCTACACACTTGCACATGCTCAACAGGCCCATGGGAGGGAAAAGACTGCAGACAGAATGGTGCCTTGCTCACGGTGCCAGGGGTTCATACATGCTTACACTGTCTAGTGTTATGTAACTGCCTCCAAACACATATCTAACAAAAGTTAGGTAGCTCTTATTTCACTTTTATTACTCTTTCATTTTTTTCTCTCTCTTACTCAGACAACTTCTGAAAATGTCCGTTTTATGTAACTTTTTAAGGATTTGGGTTCCTTGGTTGGGTTGGAAATTGTCTATCAAGCTCCACAGAGCACATGTCTGATCTCATAGTCTCATATCTGCAGAGGTGCCAGTGGATCGGCCTCAGTGGACATCTAAAGCCCAAAAGACACGAAGCATTTGCTATGAGCTGAGCTGAAATTACATTGCCATGCAGCTGGTAAGACTTGAGTTTTTAAAGATTACAGGATAAGACAAACAATGTCCATGAGAGAAGATTCAATGGAAAAGTGGAGACACCAACAATACTGTGGCATATTGATTTTACACAGTTTATGAGTATTTAGAGCACTCCAGTACTTCACAGGGCCACAGCACACTCTCATTAATCAACAAAACCTAAAGCTCTGCCTCCTGTAAGTGCTGCTCAATGTTGTTTCTTTCATCATTTTATCTATAATGTAGATCAAAGTTTAACAAACATAAACTTGAAGGTATGTTCTTCCTTCTTTCACAGTTACCTGTTACCCTTGAGCAGTGAATGTTTATTTTATCTTAGTAAAGTCAATAAAGTATATAATATGAGGAGAAAACACTTTTAAACAAATCATCCATTGTCAAACGACAGCTGATAAAATGCAATACCGGTGATAATGGCTGTGAGCTGGCTCCAACACATTAAAAAAAAATTTAAATTCCTTAAACAATTCCAACATATGGAGCCAATTTTTCCAATAAATCAGTGATATTTGTTGTGCCAGTTGCTGTCATTCGGTTAATGAACTGAATTGTACTTTATTGTCCCCAAATGATTACAGTATTTTTACAGTACAAAATATTGAGAAAAATAACTGTTTAAAGGGATGTAAAAATACCCAAATAAATTGAAAATAATAATGTCACTTATTACTATCAGCAAAGCATTACAGTTTTGTTTTTTGTTAATTTGTTTGTTTTATTAGCTTGGCAACAACTGAGCTGATAGCTGATAGTTTTATATTTCCATTTAATTTAAATTTAAATTGTATATTTAACATTTGTTTTTCTTTGTTTTTTTCTAATGAAAAATTAATGGCCAATTAAAATACACGCTAAAATTAACCTTCGCTCTAAGTAATTAATTAATTAATTGAGACAAAAAGCAGGTAAATACAACATAAAAAGATGTTTTTCTGTATTAAGGATTTAAACCGTAAAAAACAAAGTTTTTTAGTTTACTTTGAACGAGACTACTTTACAACAGCATCAAGTAAAATAGAGAACTTTGCATTTGCACCACTTTTAATACACATGTCAAAGGGAGGTATCAGGCCTGAATTCATGATAATCTTTTTATTTTGGGAATATGTGCATATATTAACAGCAGGAATATGTTAAATAAAGATAATTTGTACTTGAAAGTTTTTAAAGACTTACATGCTTCTTACTTGCTACTTCTGCATGGAATAGAATAGTGTGAGTATGCTACATTTAACATCTTATTTAGTCTTTTCACCAGGAAATACATTATCTAATTCACAAAACCCAGTTTGCATCATAATTTTCTAGTCAACTCCATTTCCTCCCATGTTAGGAAACATGAATAATATTTGAACACATAACCAAATGCCAAATACTGAGATTTGTATGGTTCTACTGTATAAGAGATCTCTGTTGTTTCACTTCTTTTATAGCTAGTTGCTCAGTATATTCTTGGAACATTGGGCAAAATGTAGTTTTAAAAGGAGAGTGGAAAAAGTTTTCATTGTATCCTGCTCGCCTTCCCATTTCATTCCACCTGAATCTCACACTGATGATTTTCCCAGTTAGAAATAACTAAACTGCTCTCAGTATTTGTGCTTTCTGCCTTCAGGGAGCTAGAGACATGGAATCTGAACAATTTAATGATCATAAAAGACACATCAATGAGAACATTACATGCAACATGAACATCATTTATTTCAATAAAAATGTTATACATCACACACACATTTTTTATATAAATACCACAGGGCACCACATATTATAAAGAGACTTTAACAAACAGTGACAAGAACTTGTGCAAAAATAGTGAACATTTAGTAAACATTCAGTTGAGTGATGATGTTTTCACTCTGACCACATAAAAGAAGTTCACATATGACACATATTTGTTTTTCATGTGACAGCTAAAGCAATATTCAGCCTTCCAACAAAATTCACATTTAAATATTACATCAATCTCTGTAAATAGTTGGCCTTGATCAGCATCTGTGCTGAGATGCTGCAGCTCTCTTCCTCTTGTGACTCTTTGCTTTGAGTTGCAGAGAGGAAAAACAACTTCCAAAAATATTATTGTACAAGTCAATGGGCAAATTGTTCATAGTTCATGAACTCAAATGTGTGTTCTAATCTTCAGTCCTCACAAATATGCCATGAAAGTGCCATTTAGTGCTACTTCAGGTTCATGAAAAAAGTGACTTTTGTTAATTAGAAACAGCCGTGGGTGAGGGAGGACAGCATTGGCTTTAGCCCACTTGGATCATGTAAACGTGCATCAGTCCATGACATACACTGTATGCTATTACACTGAAATATGTGTGACATGTGTGTGCCAAATTGCAACATAACCTCTAAAACTCATCCGTGCTGTGACCCATAGTCTTCTTTTAAAATAACTTTTTTTTTTTTTTTTAGCTGAGTTAGCATAAGTACAGCAGTGGGTAAAGTGCCTTCGACCAGGCACTGGGAAAACTGAATGTGCATTGTAGGCATGATATAAAACATGTACTGTGCTTGGAATGTTGTACTGTCAGCTCAGCATTCAAGACTCATTGCACATAACAGTGTTGTGTCCTCAAGCATTGAGGATGTGAAAGCATGAATTACAATCCTTATTGTACAGGGGTATTGAAGAAACAGTAACCATTTGTAACTGCAAGATAGCTGAACTGCAAGGAGAGGCCACTGCCAGGAGGGTGCAGTGTAGATATATAGTTCACAACCTATTCACTTGGACTAAAATAGAGCACTTGGAAAGGAAACAGCACAGAAGTCCACAAACACAACACCACTAATACATTTCAGACATGCAAACAATCACTTCCACAATGCTTCAATAATTACATAAAATAGATAAAAGTTAAAAAAGAAGAAGCAGCAGAGCCACTAATTAGTGCCAGTTCATCAGTTAACTAAGTGAATACAACATATCAAAGACTTGGTCTGAGTTCTTTTCTAGTATTGTGCTGTCAGCATGCTGTACAGTGAGAATGTTAAAAAAAAAGGAAAAAAACGGCAAAGTACATTTCTTGTGACATTCAACCCCTACATTTACTTTGCTGTAAATTCGCAAAAAAGAAAAACAGAAAAAGATCAACATGCTGGAAAGCTTGTTTTTCACATGGCAAAGGCTGACGCATGATGACACCATGTTTACGTCTATTCCTAAGGTCTGTGATAACAGTGCTGACCAAACCTTGCGATACAGTACATAGAGATTTCCTCTGGAGGGAACAAAGTTCACAGTTTTGACAGTGTCAGCTGATCCAGCTCCTTACAGAGGCAATGCTACATGCACTAAAACACATGTCACTAGCACCAATTTAGACTGGCAGAGAATCCCTTGCCGCCCCCCCCTCCCCACCTTCAGAAGCTCCATTTAGCGTGTTGTCACTTCAATCAGATCGTACAAGAGACTCCCAAACTGACTGGGGAAGGGGGCTATGTCTAGAGTCACACTTCCACTACCTCTCTTTATCTTAATGATCTTGCAAGCAATTTAGTCTGAAGAAAGAGCCTGACTGTCTTAATTAAATCCCTCCATACTAAGCGCTCACTGCCCATTATAGCCTCCTTACATCAAGAAAAGAAAGCATTCCCAAGAGCATGAAATCTTAAAATGGGTGGCAAGAAATAAAGTCTCATTTCAGGTTGATCCTTTGGATCGCATCACAACCTGTAAATTGGAAACTCTATCAGTGGTCATCTACTAATCTATTTCAAGGTTGATTTTTGGAAAGAGTTATTTGATTTCCCAGCTAAACAGCAGAGATAATATATTTATCCATGTTTATCGAGACTGGGCTCAGCTGGATCGGGCTGTTTCCTGGAGAATGCACACCAAGAAGCATTTTAAAAAGACTGACTGAAACTGACTGAAACAAGTGGAACAGCTGAGGCACTGTTCTGTGGACTCCTGAGTGGTACACTAATTTTAGAGAGACTGAGACATCTGTATACACTGAGAACAGTCTGCGAAATGTCAGGAAGTGGTGACAAAGTTGCACTATACAGGGTTCTGTCATTGTTTTTGTCTTCGAATCGCCACCACCACACTTTTGACCTGGAGCATTAACACTTGGCTATGTTAACGCCCTGTTTATTATTATGCATGATTTGTACCCTTGTACTATGAGGAAATGGCTACTCTGGTTGCAGTAAACAGTGCCCATACACAGCAAACACAAAGATTTGATAAACACCCAGGGGTTGTGCAAGCACGGGTTAAACTGCTACTATTGCATAGAAGGGAAAATGAAATACTTTCTAACACTTATGTAATCGCTATAAAATATACCAAATATTAATGTGCATGCAACACTTTTGAGCCACTTTATAGAACATGACTCTGTAGTAAACTATGAAAAAAAAAAAATTACCGGTGCTTTCAAGCTCCAAGCATTTAAGTTCAATTTACCATATTATCCATAATGGCTTTAGTTTTCCATTCAAATATATCATATATCTTTATCGTTTCTAACATAATCTCGCTGATAGAAGAAACTTTTAAGTTTTATCATAATATTAGCAGAGGATGGCCACAGGGGTTTGTCAGCTCAACAGGGAGATTTAGATTACATCTCTGGTGCTTTCAGCTGACAACTGAAACTCAGATTAAACAGGCTGTTAAGCACAAGAGCAGGAAGAAGTGCGAGAAAAGGGAGCAAGGTTTTAACTTGAGTGTTGTTGATCTTAACACTCCTATACCTAATAAAAAGAGAAAAAACAGACTGAAGTATGCCAGATTATAATCGTGGCTGATTTGGAATGCATTTTTTCATACAAAGCACCAGAATGGGTGTTACTTTACTATTTACCAACTTCTGATGCAACTAAGATACTTGCTTTATATGCCAGTTAGGTGCACCCAGATCTAACCCACAACTTAAATTAATAATGAAATAAAAAGTATGTTTATTCTAATTTTATTTGTGGGATTTTTTCCCAAGAGCTTTGGGACTGAAACTATGCCCAAAAGGTCCAGCTGAAGCCAAATATATTATCGTCAGACAATTTAAAGCAAATAAACAGCCAAGACACAGCCCTAGTTTAACTCCAGTGGGCAGAATGTAAAAAATAATGAGTTAAGATTTAAATATTTTAAAACTGTGATGAGGTAGATGATCAATGTAAAAAAAAAGAAACATAAAAAATAGGACAATGATCTACTTACAGTATTAATTTACTGTACAAAAAAAAAAAAAATAAAAAAAATAAAACTTTCCTTAGCTCAACATGATGATTGCAGTTTTTTTAAAGCAGTCAACAGAATATTTGCCAGTTGTTTTGACTGGCCTTACCTTCATCGGTCAATTGAGGAGCAAAACAGTCTATGTTAGCAGTGTAAACACATCTGGATTTCCTTGTTGACTGCAGTGTCAGACTCCAAGTTTATAAGGTGGCTGTTACAGTCGACAGGGTTTTGTTGCAGTTGCCATTTGGGTCCACCGTTCTGTCCAAAGCACCGGAGACCCCCGCTCCTTTCACCAGACACCCTTCATTGGTGTCACTGTCCTCTGAGTTTCCCTTACTCCTCCCTTGCTGCTCGCTCTGCCAGCTGTGCCTGCCGTAGATGTATCCATTCACTTGTCCCGGGTTACTGAGGCGGTTCCTCTTAATCCTGAGGATTTCCTTGAAGGCGTATCTGAATTCAGGACTCCGGCAGTAAATGAGCGGGTTGAAGGCAGAGTTGGAATAACCTATCCAGTTGAGTATCCTAAAGATGTCTTTGTTCCCCACGTCCTGTATAGTCATCACCACGTTTAGCAGAAAGAAGGGCAGCCAGCAGAGAGTGAAGATCCCCATGATGATGCCCAGTGTTTTTAGGGCTTTGTGTTCCCGCAGGCAAAACTTAACCTTTTTTTGGCCACGCCCATTGTTAGCTTCCAGAGTTTTAAAGTCGCTGTTGTCACTATTGTGAAAGCGTCCAACGCTTTGCTCAATCTTTCTGAGCTGCCTCTTGGCCTCCTGGAAAACACGGCTGTAGACGAAAACCATTATGATTAAAGGGATGTAGAAGGAGATGATGGAGGAGGTGATGGCATAAGCCATGTTGGTGTCAAACTCACAGCAGTAGCTGTTGTTTATACACTTTTCTGCGTCCTCTGTCTTTGCTGTTGACCACTTCATATGGATGGGCAGGTAAGATGTCAGTGCCGCAATTACCCACACCAGTACAACCACAATTCGAGCTTTGCACTTTGTCAGCATTGACTGGTAGCGGAAGGGTGAAGTAATGGCTAAATATCTGTCTATGGCTATTACACACAAAGTCTCAATGCTTGCCGTCACGCAGAGCACATCGGTCGCAGTCCAGAACTCGCACCAGAAACTACCAAAGTGCCAGGAGTTAAAGATAATGTAACAGGCACCGAAAGGAACCACAATGAGACCCATGACCAGGTCTGCACATGCCAGGGATGTGATGAAACAGTTGGTGACATTTTGGAGGCGTTGAAAACGGGCAATCGCTGTTATGACCAGGATATTGCCGAAGACAATGCACAAAACTAGCAAAGACATGATTATGCCCAACAGGATCATGACGGTTTCACTGTAACCTTCCTCAGTCTTGGGCAGTGAGGACGAGTTTGTTACGTCTGCTCCCAGTGACATGCTCATATTGGAGTATGTTAGGGGGGTTGTACTTTCCATCTGCAGAAACCATATGCGGACAACAAGCACACACAAACATGCACACACACACACACACACATACACACAAAAGTGAGTATTACAATTCAAATGTAAAATTAAGTTGTAAGATTAATATAAAACAAATGTAGCAAAGTCTTTGTATATATGCACTAAAAGCTAGTTCTGACAAAAAAGAAGAAATGAAATTACCAGACTAACTCAGATCCTGTTCGGCACTAAGAAGCTATAGAGCAGGTTAAGCAAACCAAACAAAAATAAAAATGCAAACCTTGACAGGCAGTTGTTGTGTTTCCTGTTTTCCATACACCGTTAAAAACCTCAGTGCACGGATAGTTCCTGCAAAAGAATCACATGCCCATTCCACTTTCCGTTTGTCTTGATCTCTGTGCTTCTTACTCCTCAGTCTGTCAGTTGAGCAGTGTTTCCTCCAATGTGTCTCCCAGGCTATTTGTCAGAGCCCTTATAACATGCTGTGGTGACATCATGGTCGCTGCTCAGCCAATCAGACAGCCAGCCTGCTGAGGGTGCTGAGAGCTCTCAGGAGTTTGAACACACTGTCCCTGCAGTTGCGTTAGCAGGGCTGCATGAGGCAAAAGCTGCCAACAAAAGCAAAGACTGGTAATTTACATATTTAAAATTTCTGTGAATCTGTTCCACAGTGCATGTACTATGTAAAGTTAGGTTCAATGAAATATTCAGTCCAGAAATGCAGTCCAGTTCCTAAAGGGAAAGGAGTTACAGCTTTTGGTTGTTAGTCTGGATCACTTAAATGTATCCAAAACAAGTGAAGCTCTCTTCAGTCTTTTTAATATCAGGTCAAACTCACAAGTTATCCAACTGACAAGTCAAGCTAACATCAGTAGACCTATTTATGACGTATTGGGTGGTTTGAGTTTCTCCACACTCATCCTGACAAAACCTTGGAGTGCTACTGTGTCTGTTTTTCGTTTCTCTCTTTTTTTCTTTAGCCATAAAGTCTTACTAGTTTAACACAGAACAAGTAATGCAGCACACACTAAAAGTAAAAAGCGGTTCAGTCCTTGTCAATACATTAAATAATAATAAAAAAGCTTGTGTTTATGTAATACTGTGAGTAAAAACATCAAGAGGTCAAACTATATAAAATTCCCTTCCATTTCTGAATCTGCAGACATGGTCGTGAGAGTGCAGTCAGCTTGTCACTATGAAACGCTCATGCTACGCTCACACCAATATAGAAAATGAATTTTAGAATTTAAGACAAATTTACTGTCTATATTTACAAAGTACTAATGGATACTAACATGCAGCTGTTAAAATTCCTACGAGTACAAACTTTGACTATGTGTTAACATAGCAAAAGTAGTTTTGTACTTGAACTGAAACTCTTTCAGAGCCAGAAAACATCAGAGCGAAGGAACATCAACACCATGGGATGCAAATATTTTTCTTTTTCTTTCTTTCTTTTTTTTTTTTTTTTGTTTTGTACTTCAGTCTGAACTCAGCCATGCACACATAGAGTCAGCATGAGGCCCCTGTCACCAAACAACGATCACAATCAGCAGCCCATCTGCTCAAGTTAGCTGTGAAATTATCTAAATGCATTAAAAGCTTCTGAACACATTATACAAGTAAAGAAATCACTGCTTAAACACAAAAAGACTATGTGGTGTTTGAACTTTATACAGTTTGTCGTCATTTTTGTTTTCAGGATATCATGGGTGGGACAAAGTTTATGGTTTGATGACGCACTGAAGCCCCGCTAAGCATCCTGCTCTCAACCAGGGCTACTAACTTTTGAGTTCAGCTCAAAAGTGCAAGGGGCAAGTTGGCTCTGGGGGTCCTCTCTACAAATCCAAACCTCTCTAATTAAGTAAAGTTAAAGAAGCCTGCAGTAGTTTGGATACTTTAAAATGTGAACATATGCAGGTGAAACAAGGCAGGAAATTATAATCAGATGAAAGGCTATCTCATTTGTGAAATTATCTTATGTGGACATTGTAAAGAGTAAGTTCAGGTTTTTAGACTGTTACATTTAAACAACATTTTAGATAAAAAGAAAGTAACCTCACCACAAATATTTTTAGATAAAATAAAGTGCTAAACCTCAAGGTTGCTATCAGTAATATCTAAAAGGTCTGCAAAGTCTAAAAACTGCAAAAAGAAAACAAAATGAAAAAACAAAGAAGCAATGAATTTATGTTGATATCATAAAAACTTAAAAAAAAGCACATGATCATGACATGACGTTGCATTATAATAACTCACAAACTCATACCTTTCCAAGCAATAAATATATTTTGCTATTTCAGCTAAAAAGAAAACAAAAAAAAAAGAATAAACAGGAAAATAAGTTCTACTTAATTTGCACATGAAGACTTTTGAAAATATAATCATCACAATGTTTAACAAGTTTGAAACTACTATTCTACCTTTACTTTCTAGTTATAGAGGTGATGGTGTTTTCATTTAACCTACAAAAGCAAAATCATAGCATTACATGTACAAAATGTTGGGACATTATTATGCTTATTTAAAATATTTAAACATGCAGAGGAACTTAGTTTTGTGTAGATCCGTATGAACATGGGCCTCACTGCCCACTTATATTGGGCCTAATACTATGCCCTTGTGTGTTATGCTCGCAAGCTTGTCTCATGGGAGCTGGCGATAGTTTCTGGATCATTTCTGAATATTTTGTAGCCCCCTGACAGTTTACTGAGAATAAATAAGCTTCTACTGGTAAAGAAAAAGAGTTTAATCAGCTTGTTTTGGTGAGTGTACCCATATGTAAAAGCCCATTTAAACACACTTTATGTAAAAACAGCATATTTCTCTCTTGGGTGTAAGTAGCTTTGCTCACACTCATTGCACCAGAGTTACCAGTTACACCCAGCAGATTGCTGTCAATTTAGCTTTACGTCAAATTTAACTCAAAGTATGAAGGACTTATGAGATGGGCTGTAACATTTGTTCAAACTACCCTAAAAAATAGAAAGTTGAGAATGCATTCTCGCTGTAGTTTCATCAAACTTTGTGTGACAGCTTACAGTACAAAGATTAGAAGCTTTGCTCTGAGTAAGCAGTCCATTTTTCACCATTTAGCAAGTTAGTGGCTTGATCTGCAGCTTCCCCTATCTACATGTAACAGTGTCCTTTGGAAAAATACTGATCCTACATACCCCCAGTGTGTTAAAAAATGTAAATTGGTTGGAAAGCTCTATGCTGCTTATTTTTTGTGATTATAAAACTAAATTTGGTATACTTGGTCATCTCTTAAATCATTTAAATTTAGCTGGATGGTTAACAACACTTTCACAACATGAACTAAGAAATAATCGAGTCAATCGTTTTTAATCCGACAGCATGGAACCATTTTGTTGGCACATGACATACTTAAATCACCAATAATCTTCATACCCCATTAAGAAGATAGCATCTATGTTCTTGCAGACGTTCAACATCAACAGATGCATGTACAGGCATCTCTTGTTGCGTAACAAGTTTGGTGGCATTCTCCTAAAATAATCATGAGTTGGGGCAATTCACTTGACTTAAAGTTCAACAAGCGGTCATACATTTCTTTTAATTACGCAAGTATCAGGAGAGAATTAAGTGCGGGTGCTTGTAAATGTGTTTGAGTAAGCAGATCTATGCTATGCTCTCAGAGAATGGGCATGATGGTTTCCAGAACACAGACCTTAAATGAATGCAGACACCTCAGGCATTAGGCCTCATCTATGTACTCTACAATGGGCCCTCACAAAAGTCCATCTGACCGATTACGTAAGAACAAATACAATCACTATTACTATTAAATCTCAAAGCTCAGTGTTCATACAGATGCAACAAATAATATTCTGTGACTCTTTTACACAGACAAGGGTGGGAGGGTGTGGGGGGTACACTGACTCCTGTTGTACAAAAATCAGCTTTTTACTCCTAGACCCCTTTGAATACTTTTAGCTTGTAGCAGAATTCCTTTAGCTCCTAATTATTGGGCAGATAATCATAAACAATGCTATAGGTGTTCAAAGAAAGCTATTGATTTTGTTGACCTTTTGTCTTGTTATGTTCATGTTGGCAGGCATCCATGTACATCAGTACTCATGTATTCATAATGTTTGATGATTCAATCTACACTATTCTCTATTTGTGCTATTTTGTAGAAATTTACCCTTGCATGCTGAAAAAAAATCCTACATTTGTGCGCATGTGCTCTAAAGTTTGCACTGAACATTGTTTTACCCTATAGAATGGATCCTGAGCTTTTCGTATGAATCAAAAAACAGAAAGACTACAGTGAAATGTTCTGAGCTTGTTAGTCCTCCAAGCTGACTGTACATGTTTGATTTTAGTGACCCCTATGGCCTTATCTCTTGCATAACATGCATGACAAACCCATCGTGGTTAGCTTCACTACTGATAAGTCATCATGTTATCTGTGACTTCCACACACAGCTAGCCTTTAATGTTTGTCATGTTGCTGTTTCCATCTGAAGGCTTAAAGAATGTTCAGGTAAAACTTTTTAAGTTCTTGCCTAAAATGTCACAGTATTATTTTCATTGGATGACAAGGTGTAAAATTAAGTGAAGTCCTTTAAACCACATATGCAAATATTAAGCTTAACATAAATGTATTCTACTTTTAATATACAATGTGTACTGTAAACATTACCTTAAAGTATTTTTGTTAATTGCTTTGTTTTGGAAAATGTGAGTGAGGAGGTTCCATCAATCACAACTGACTTCCTCACTCTGTGACCTTTGTGTTCCTGTATCCTGTCACTCCCAAGCAGAACATTTGGATGACCCTTTAACTGTCTTAGATTTAGTCGACTCACCTTTGTTAAGTTGAACAGTCTATCTCCTCTTTTCATGTTCTCCTTTTTGAGTCCTCTTTGACTTAGATATTTGTGATATTAACATTTTGGCCTAACATTGTCTAACCCCTCCACTTTATTTTTCCTGTTGCTTGTGAAGAACAATACCTGGGAGGCATTTTTACTCTGGGGCAGTGGTTCTCAGACTGGGTGGCGAACCCTCCCCGTGGGACATAGAGCCACTGCAGGGGGAGGGGCAGACGGATGACCATCGGAATAATATAGAAGGAAGCCAACCTGATTTCAAAATAAATATTCAACATTTAAAGTGAAATTTAAGAAAGGATTAGCTGATGCCTTTGTGGTGACCTTAACCGAACTAAGATTCAGTCTGGATAAAATCTGTTGGGTTCATTTTACTCTTTAGAACAATTAAATTATCATTTTGTATACCTGGAAATTAAAGGAGAAAACTGTGGAACCTAATTTGCAGCGTGTAAATAACATAAACAGGGTGTAATTTTCTGATTTCTAATCATCTCAAATGGAAGAAAGAAACATAACGAAAAAAAAAAAATGTGTGTGTATATGTGTGTGCAGAATAGGAAAGAGTGATTTACCTCCTGCTGACTGATCCGTTGTGTCTAAACCATTCAATCTTGCTCTGATTCTAGGAATTATTATCAATGTCAATCCTATTCCTTATCTAATTCAATGGAACAAAGACATGGGATTGATCCAGAGCATGGACACTTAATTGGTTCTGTGGTAAGTGCCCTCAGGGAATTATGAGTGAGTTCCTAACAAACGGACATAGGGCCATCAAAGACAAAAATGTTAAAGCACTAGGGGACAGTGCTAAATCCCTGGTGTTAAATATGGTTTGGAAAAACATAAACAGTAGGACAAAAACTATGTGAAATATTTTAAAAGAAGCATACCATATATAGGCCAAGGCATTACAGACAGGGTTTACAAGTCATTGTTCCCTCAGTTTTACTCTGATGAAGTTCAGACAGAGGAAGAGGTTGTAAAAACACTTTACTGCACCAGTAAACAACTTTTGGCCTGTAGCGTCAAGATAGAGCCCAAAAGATAAATAACAATGTCCTCATGGGGGTCTGAGCAGTGTAACATATATTTTACAGGAGAATGTCTGGTTTTAGTGTACATATATATAACAGATACCTTTGTTTGAAAAACTGTAGGCTGAGTACAAGCACAAATTTTACTAAGATGCTATTGTCCTACTTTTCACCATTACAAGTGCATTGTGATGCAAATGAAAACAGTAAATATACCAAAGTGTACTAAACTGTACTGTAGTTGGCGATAAAAGGCATAATGTTTTTTTCTTTTCTTTGGTTGGGAGAAACATGGCCAGTCTCACGGGAGTCACTTCTTTTGTCTGTTTTATTGATCTTGACATACAAAGGGAAACACTCACGAGGATCATTAGATCCTTGTTTAACAGGGTTAAAAGTTCTGTGCTTGGAAAGACCTAGTGACCTATTAATTTAACTGAATGGCCTGTTTGAAAAAGGGATTCTGCAGGTGGACTTAATAGTAATAGTAAATAATGTAAATTTCTGTAGATAGTCAAAACTAAAGACCCATTAATGCTTGGCACAGAAGATGGATATGCAGACCAGGGAAAAAAACAAACCAGGGAAGAAGCAGATAATCAGAAAGGGAACAAAAAATCAGAAGATGGACAAAGATGAGAACAACAACTGTAGAAATTGTGCAAGCTTTTGAAGAAAGACTATATGCGAATGTTTAGGGAGTGTGGGCATTTGGAAATAACTTGATAGTGATGCATTACTGCTGCCAAACCGCCTGAAACTGACGGTGGCTTACAGGAGTGAACTCTGGACTTAGCATTGCCCGCTAGTGGAAGAATTGACTCAACAACCATGGCAACACAAAACACACATGGAAGCACGAGGACGGCGACCTACAAAAACGTTTGAAATGGACATCGCTATTTACGTACCTAAGCAAACATAAATTTGCCTTCAACTGTTCATTATTACCTCTGCTTTAACTATGGCAAGAAAACTAATGCACTGTGCTCATATGGTTTTAATAAATGTATTCCAGTCAGCAAATGGTAGAAAGGATTCAACACTGACCTTTCATAACAAAAAAAGAAAAAAAAGGACTTTAATGCTCAGATTTAAATAATTCTTTCTCAACCAGTTCAGGAAATGGCTTTTAAATTGAGGCATGAATAAATAAACAACTTTTTTTTTTCTTAAATGTGCAAAATGGAAGAATTGACCAGAGGTCTCTGACCACCAGATGTGCTGCTTTGTGGTTTTTAATGCCATTTAGTATTCATTAAAATAATATAGACTTTTCTCACTTCCTAAATGAGTTTTTAGCCCTCAGATGACATCCATGATTCACACACTCACATCAGTAGTTTTGTGCCCTTCATTCACACTGTGTACAATAATTCTTAATCTTTGCTGATCCTTCTTAACACTTTACAGTTATGAAATTAATGTTCATTTGCTCTGCTAAATCAAGAGCTCGTATATGTCCAAGAGTGTACAAATCTGCATAACTGAGACAAGTGGAAATCGGGTGGACCCTTGGAATTCCAGTCCCTTTGTTCCTCTTGAGTCTGCCATGATTAATGTGCAAATAAACAGACTGCAGGCAACGCTCTTTCTTTTTGCCACTTAAGGAAGCAGCTTCATCCTCCATCAACTCCCTGCAGAAAACAGTCGACTTTTGCAACTTTTCATGCCAACTGAGAAAGCAGCACTGCGGGTTGATCATTTTGTAAATGCAGCAGCCTTCTTGTTTCTGGCCTCCAAAGCCATAAGTTGGGAGGATATTTACCACACGAGTGTTACAGTAATGAGATGTAGAGAAACGTTCAATTCCTGTGTATGTACTTCACCCACCAGGCTGTCAGAAAGCTGAACTCTCTCCCCTCCCTGCCAGCCCCTCCCTCTGCACCCAGAGAGAGAAGAAGGATGGAGGAATGGAGAGAAACATCCTTTTCGATTCCTGTGTAAGTAGTCACATACTGCAGAAATTGACAATAAAAACTCTTGAATCTTGAATCTTGAACAGTAAGAACAGGAGATATGAAACAGACAACACAAGCCCAGTAATTTATCATTCATTTATCACTAGAATGTGCAGACAAAGACATGCAAAAGAAATAGATTGGTATTTTTGATAGTGACATGTGGCTTCATAATGACTCAGCCATCCTCCTGCCACTCTGTTTACTGCCTCTTCAAAGCTGGAACAGCAGCACAAAGTTACATTTAATTAACTTCTGTCATGACACAACCTTATCTTCCAATGCTGTTGTCTCTGTGCAGCTGTAGTGCAGCTGCAAACGGTCAGTTATATTGTTTTCCCCAAGTTCTGGATTTGTATCTGCCTTAATCAGCCTCTACTTATCTACAGAGCTATTTTCAATTTAACATAGGTTATATTACTCTTAACACGGTAATTGTTCATCAATAATTGATTATCTAAGCAGTAATCACAATAGTGCAAACTCCCTAATAAATATATTTAATCTGAAGACTGCTTTTATCACTATTATCTACTTATCTGGTAAAAATTATAATTACATGTGGACTAGAAGGGGCCCTGATCAAAACCATGCATTGAAAAAAAATATTCTACCTTTAAATGCCATTTGTTAAATAAAACTTCCTGTGTGGCTGCACAGTTCACTGAAGCATGAAATTGGTAAGAAATTGCAAAGAACTGACTTTTTTCTAACTAAATATTAATTCATCACCAATATGCCAATAATGTCACAGCTCATAGGAAACAAAAACAAGGAGTAGGACCCAATGCTGAATCAGACAGTTGGAAGAATGCACATTAAGATTCTTTGGAGAAGCAAACAATTCTGTGAGGGCCAGAACTAAACTAGAAACTAAAAAAATTGTATAAAATAAAAATAATAATAATAATAATAATAATAATAATAAAAACAGATTGTAAAGACTGTAATAAAATAAATAATAATTAAACTTTATCTACATGGCACCACAGCGTTGTGTGTTAAAAACAGTAAAACAACTTGCATAAAATAAAACAGGAATCAAAATGAACACATAAGCTATTTCCCAATTCAGGGTCTACACACTTCAAAGTGTGCAGACTACATAGTAGTCCCCTCTCAGCTCCACCTTTTTGCCCATTTTTGGATTTTCTGGGAATGACTACACGCGTGACGTTGCCAAGATGGTGACAGTGGGAACCGCCCAATAAGCTTCAATTCAGCTCTTCAAAAAACCTACGGGTGACGTCATGGAGATTCCGTCCATCTTTTATATACGGTCTGTGGTTTGTAGGGTGGATTCAAAGGCACCCTCAAACAGGACAGTGCTTGACGCATCACGATGAAGTATGTAGCCAACGAATTTGCACTTTGAAGTGCGTAGAAATGGGACACAACTATGGAGGACTCAAAGCCTTAACTGAAAACCAAAGAATTAGACTAATAAGAACTAAATAGAAGAAAAGCCCATACACCACAATAATTAATGGAACAAACTTGGGAATAATTTAATAAAGAGGCAAACATCATGAGTTACTTCTAAATAATTTCATTTGCTGATCTAAATATATAAAGCTTCTTTTAAAATTCTTTCTGTCTCTGAAACCTCAGTGTTGCTCTTTCATTCAAGCTCTTTGTTCAAAGACCTAAAATATCTACTTAACTGAAGAAGAATTGTGTCAAAATTGTATTCCTTCTATTGACTTTACCTGCTTATCCTTAAGGGCAAAAGGTTACTGGAGCAGATCCCAGAAACACGTAACCATTCAAGTTCACATTCACACCAACTGGTAAGATAGTTAACATCACCTGCGTCTCTTTGAACTGTGTGAGGAATCTGGAGCACCCACAAAAATCTCTTTAAACAGTTAGAAAGACTCCAACCAGTCAGTGGGTTTGAATCATAACCTCTGCACCCTATTCAACACTATACCACTGTGTGGGCCAGATGCATACATTGTACCGCATATGGATTGGCAGGAGCAACATTAGAAGCAGCACACAAACACAGCTGTCTTGGATCAGCCTGTTGCTATGTTCTGCCCACTGTAGTTCAAAGTTAAATTCTTTACTTTCAAATGACAAACAACTGCATGTTAAAATCAGTTACCTGATCTGTAGCTACGGAAACCAAAATGCAGCAGAGGAGTTTGCTCATCTGCAATATATGCAATAAAGCCTGTGGCCGTACTTTGCTGCTGATTAACATCAACCCATTTGTTTCTTGTGTTGTTTTGAAGCAGCTTAAGAGTTTGATTGATAAGTTTGCAGTGATAGCACCTTCTCATCACACCATCAAATGACACGAAAGTAACATTTCTATTTATTCTGTTGCAAAGAGAATGCATGTTGTGACACTGTAATAAAGAATAAAGACAATCCAGTAGTGTTTTACAGTTGTACACAACCAACCAGTGTTGCAAGTAGAATAATAGCATGCCTTTTATTCAAGAAAGGGTGTTAGGGGGTGGTGAATGGTACAAACCCACAGTTTTCCTTCTCAATTTATGTCCTTTCAGATGAAAACAAAACTGAATAAGATTATAATCCAATGCAGTCACAATCAACTGTCACTTACATGTTTTCATCAACTGACAAATACAGTTAATGTTCAATGAAAACACACACACACACACACACACACACACACACACACACACACACACACATTTCTGAACTTTTTAGTTGGTCTTAGTTCCACCTGTCTCCTCGGCCTGAGTGATTGTCACCAACTTCTTTTTCTGCTTCAGAATAAAAGCATTTCAGCATTAGGGGAAACATCTGAGACATATCTGTATTGTTATTATTTCAGACAACGTAACTTAGGCGATAAGTAGAGAGTATGAATGCAGCACTGGAACTGCTGTGATGGAAAAAAAAAACCTAACAAACGGAAGAAAGAAAGAAACTTGTAAGCGTTCTAAAAAAATCGCCCATAAAGGTGATCGGTCTTCACATTTATGGAAGCCATTTAGCTTCTATGTGCTGACAACCACATGTTTGTTACATCACTAGTGTTCTTATATGTAACGTAAATTTACAAATATTGTACAGCAAAAGAAAATACTCCAGGCAATGCTGTAAATCGTAAGTCTTTGTCACCCCTAAGAGAGCCTCTACTACTGTTTATTCTCAATGCACCTGCAGTTTGTCAGCCCATTCAGTACAGACTGTTTAGAAAGTTAAGAAAAGTATCATTTAGCTTAACTGTAATCACTGATGAAAAACATAACACACACATGATGGAGTAAAGTGTTTTAAATAAACCTTACTGGCTCTCTCTGGTTTCCTTCCACACTCTAAAAACATGCATGTTCAGTTAACTGGTGATTCTGTATTGACCCAAGAAGTGAGAGTGCTCATAGCTGTTTGTGTCATTTTCCTAATAATAATAATAATAATAATAATAATAATAATAAAAGGTAAAGAAAATTTATGAATGAATGAATGAATGATGAATGAATGAATGAATGAATGAATGAATGAATGAATGGCTAATAAAGCTAAGTTATACAGCATCTAAAAATATAAATCTTTACTGTCACCAAAATGCAGAACCATTGTGTGACTGAACTAATTTTTTCAAACCCTGGTGAAGTGATCAAATCAAAACTAGTATTTTAAAGTTTTATATACTTAAACAGTTGTCCCAATTATTACTCAGTGAACATAAATCAGATAAAACAGATCAGGCTTGGACAGTGTTCCACTTTTCAGAAAGGAGAAAAAAAAAATGTCCATGAATCTATGATACTGTCAATTGTTCCTCAGGATCCTGCTCATATGAGTCTAGTATTCAGCCTGGAGCAGCCAGCAGAATTTCCTTGTGTCTTTCTGCTGCTCAGCTGAGTATATCAGGGGTTGCGTTAGACTCGTGGAAAAGCTTACTGCTGAGTATTACTTGGAAAGGATTTAAAGGTCCCATATTGTGTAAAATTCACGGGTTCTGAATGTTGTTTGTGCTTATGCACCAAACAGCAGTTCAGAGTACCCACCCTTTTTGGAGCCCTTGGAGGGGGTGTTGGAGAGTATTCCTTCCGGGGACTCTCTCGTTCTGCTGGGGGACTTCAGTGCTCATGTGGACAATGACAGAAAGACATGGAGGGACATGATTGGGAGGAAAGGCCCCCCCTGATCTGAATCCGAGTGATGTTTTTTTTTGCTGGACTTCTGTGCTCGTCATGGACTGTCCATAACGAACACCTTGTTCAGACATAGGAGTGCCCACATGTGCACTTGGCATCAGGACCCTCTAGGCTGCAGTTCGATGATCGACTTTGTAGTCCTATCATCGGACTTGCGTCTACATTTTTGGGCCCTCGGGTGAAGAGAGAGGCAGAGCTGTCAACTGATCACCACCTGGTGGTGAGTTGGCTCAGATGGTCGGGGAGGATGCCGGTCAACCATGGCAGACCCAAGCGCGTTGTGAGGGTCTGCTGGGAACATCTGGCAGAGTCCCCTGTCAGAAAGAGTCTCTCTGGCAGAGCTTCAACCATGTCCCATTTGAGGCGGGGGACATTGAGTCCGAGTGGGCTGTGTTCCGTGCCTCTCTTGTCGAGGCGGCCACAGCTGTGGCTGTAAGGTCGTTGGTGCCTGGTGTGGCGGTAATTACAGAACACGTTTCGCGGACACCGGCAGTAAGGGATGCCATCAAGCTGAAGAAGGAGTCCTATCGGGCCTTTTTGGGGCTGCTGACTTCGACTCGGGACGTTGGGAGGCTATGGAAGAAATACTTTGAAGACCTTCTCAATCCACCGGGAAAGGGAAGTCTGGGTTTCCTTGCTTGGGCAGCTGTCCCTGTGACCCAACTCTAGATAAGCGGCAGAAAATGGATGGAAATGGATGGACACATACAAGGACTAAACTAAAGGTTTAAGTCAATTTGTGTGGGGAAAAAGGCTAAGGCTTTTCTTCTGGTTTGAGTCACAGACTCTAATAGGTTTTTGTTTGTTTTGTTTTTGTTTTTTGTTGTTTTTTTTTCTGTGGGAGAGCTCATACTGATTTAAGCAGATTCCCAATTTTCTTTCCTATTTTAAAAGATAACCACATGCCTGTGTTCTTAGTGACATCTCTTTGTGAATTCACATCTTTCCAACCTATTACTCCCATGTAATTATTCTGTTTGTGATTACGTGTCTGCTTCCAGATTTCTGGAGCATCCTGCCGAATTTATGTGGTTACTGCAGAAGAGAAGCTGCAACACAACAGCATAACCATACGCTGTGCAAGAGCACATTTCACCGGCGCCAGCTGTGCTGATGCTACAATATGCAGACGCCGCACACAAAGTACAAATCCAGCTTTAGTCTTATTTAAACACCCATTTGTGGTGCAAGTGCTGTCAATGCACAAACCAGCATGTTGAGAGTGCATGTGCATTTTTGCAGTTTCTTCTGTAGATTTTAGTGAAAATGACATATTGTTTCAGCTATGTTTTGCTGACAGCAGCTGTGTACAGTCATGTCTAAGGTATGAGAATCAAATGAGCAGCCAGCATACATGAACAAATTCCATGACACCAACTTTGCAGGTCAACAACCTCTTATTGCCTTTGAGGAAATTATTAAGCAGGCAATATAACCTGTCTAACTTCACTGACTCCATCTGGGTAATATATTGGAGATAAATAACATATCTACTCCCAGTGACGATCCTTTGTTATCTTGGCCCCATGAAGGATGGGATGAACCTGCAAGAAGAGGCCAATTAGGTCATTATCATAGTAACCCCTTTATGGCATAGTAATACAGCTTAAGACAGATTAAAACAAATTAAATTGGACTAAACTTGTATTCTTTGCTTTTTCTTTTACATAAGTAAGCACATCTGCCCAGCTGGTAAGTTTATTTATTTATTAGAAACCTCTAACTCCTCATCTTTAACTCCACCTACAAAGAATGAGCTCTATTGTGAGCCATGCAAAGCAGCATCCGTTATTACACTGACCTCCAGCATGAGATATTTTTCAGAGCTCAGTGGTAAGACTTCCAGTAACAGTTAGCAAACACTGCTATTCATGTCTTTTTCAGCCGTTAATAGCATTGCTTTCTGCAAGACACCCAAGATACTGCAAAACAAGAAAAGATTTTAATGTCCTTCTACCATGCTCATTTCTTATGTATAACTTCTTCGTAAAACCATCATGTGATGGTTATAAACAAAAAGCCAGCACAGATACAGGATTCAAACAGATAACCCTGTCAGAATCCAAATCTAAAATAAACTGTACACTTAATCTGTCAAAAACAAACAAAAAAACAAAACAGATGCAATGTTGAGTTCAGACAGTCAAAAACATACAAACGTAAACATAAAACATAGCAGTTAAAACGGCAAAACACATTTTTAATCTAAATTAATGTGCAAATGGTAAAGACAAAAGGACATCCTGCCTGAAAAGTTAGTTCTAGTGCTGGTAGTAATTCTGGTACTTATACATATGCACACATGCACACACACACACACACACACACACACACACACACACACACACACACACACACACACACTAGTATTTAGTAATTCCTTGACATACCACTCTAAATTAAAACAGGGAGCAAGAGTGCAGATGGATGTGTGTATTTTGGAAAGTCTTCGTGCTTTGCATTTTGCTTGTGTATGCATTGCTGACTGCCTCTCTAAGGTGCCATTTGCATGCTTTTCAGACTCAAACATTTTTGCTTCCTTTTCACTTTCAGTGTGGTAATAATTTGTGTTGCCAAACTGAATTTTAGGTTTGCTGCTTTGCAAATCAAATTTGCAATGGAATGTATAGTGAATAGTTTAGTTTTACAACTTAGAGGCAGGTGAGGCGCCAGACAACCTAACTGTCTGACTAACCTGTCTGATCTTGTGACTGATTATCACTACATTCCCAAAATCCAACTGCCCTTTTTTAAACATTAAACATCATCTCTGTGTGAATCCTTCCTTGTCCCTTCCCGTAAACGTGAACCAGGACTGGGCTGATGCTAAAGCTAGTTTATAGCTAGTTAAGAGCTGTTTAACTTTTAGAGCATAATTTGCTAACTTTTCTGGTGGTCACAGTTTCAGATGTGTTTATACTACTATTAGCGTTTTCTTTTTTTTTATTTATTTTTTTCCCCTCAACCTAAAAGCTCTTAAAAGTATTCTGGATTTATCTATGGTTGCATATTTGTAATTCTTTTTTATGGTCAGATTAGGGATCTGACTGTTAAAAAGATTGAAAATGAAATTATATTAATTATTTGTATAATTTTTTCTGCTGTTTTTTGTTTTTTCAAGTAAAAATAACCTATTGTTGGTTTTACTGCCTGATGTTCTCTTATAACCTCTGTTGTGATCCTTGTCCAATACTGGACAGTAATCTGGATTTGATTATTTTATATAGATTTATGGGAATTACAGTGATTTATTTGCTTGTAGAAACTAGCACAAAGATAACTCCTGAATACAGACCATAGGATTTTAGAGTCATGCTCAATCTAATCCACATTACACTGTCTTAAAAAAATGGCCCAGTGTCCTTCAAAAGTAATAAATCAAATCTGACATATTTGCTCTGCAGGTCTCTGGATGGATTTATTTTCTGTGTGTAGCTAATAGTATAACACTCATGTTAGATAACACTCTCACAAAGCCTTTATTCTATGTTAATGGCGGAACTGATGAAATTTTGATTTTTCTGTAAATATGTCAAACCAAAGACAAGGAGGGTAAATCTTGTGACTCAGCTCAATAAGGGAGAAAAACAGGTGATCAGTGTAGCAAGCATTGGATTTAAATAAAGCCAGAGAAAAGGCATTGCATCTGCCAAACTCATGCAGCTTCATTTAACAGCGCAATTATTATGTTATAGTAAACATTATGAGGTTGTTAAAATCCATTAGCCAAAGTCTTGCATTTTCTCTCATCAGTGATCACGGGTTACCACATAATACACATTCAGTTTGTTCTGTGAAACACATTTAGTGAGAAAAAATAAAGTCAAAAAGCAATCCAAAAAGTGATGGATGGATGGATGGAAGGATGATCATAAAATAAATAAATAAGAATAAAAATAAAGACTGAAAGTATTTGGCTAGCAGAGACACAGTGTGGTTCCAGAGGTCACCATAAATGTGTTTGAATGTTTTATTTTGTAGTTTGACAACAACTGGCTGATGTGACATTCGGCATCACCGGGTAATTTTAGTGAGTGAATTTTACTCACTAACTCAAAAACTATATCTTAGACATCTTGTCTTCAGCTAACCTGGATTTGGTATTATTTTGGTTTTGGAGAAATCAATCACTTCCATGTAAACAACATTTCCTTTGGCCTGGTTACTTGTCATTACAGATGTTAAAGGGTTAGTGACAGAAAAGTGACTGAAGTACCTCTAGAAATCATTTAACTCTCTGAGGTATTTAAGGCTTAAGAAGCCCAGTTAATAGCTGAGTTAAGATCTGTGTTTTCATTGTATAAAGCTCATTAAAACTATTAAAGTACAGAAGCCCAACCATCCATTTTCTACACCCATTTAGTCCAGTATAGGGTTGTGAGGATACAAAAAGTCTTTTTCACCTTTATCTGATGGTAGTTAAACATGTTGGTGTCTTGAGAGACGCCCCTGGTGCTTTTCTGTGACATTTTGTGACATTAATTAGACTTGATGGGACCTATAACATGTTTATCGCTGTCATCTAGGCAAGAGCCTTAACTGCAGCAGACAGACATTAACAGACAGGCAAGACACAGTACTAAGGAATAAATCTGACGTATGATCAGCTCTTCAAAAGAATCAGACAGAAACTATTATTTAATAAGTAACAGTACCCTTCAAACTTTCCTCTACTATGGTTTTACCTGTGATGATTAGCTGCAGTGCCGAGTCTTATTGTTTCTGTCTCATTTAAACAGCAGCCAAAGTTGAACCCTCTCTGTCTTCTGTCTGGCCTTTTACCAATACTTCCTGGTCCCCTTTACTGAGGTTTTATTTAAGGCACTCTCTCTTTGTAAGCTTGATGTAACTTTTTATGGCATAAAATGTGTTATTTTGAGAAAGTTGTTACTCTATAGAGTTTTGTGCAATTTCTCCTTTGACAACCAAAAATAGAGTTGTGAGGAAGGTGAAGTATTTTTTTTTATTTTTTTTTTATCTGCTTTTTTGTTACTGTAATACAAACAAACCACTAGATATTTGGAAAGCTCATATAAATAGTTTTACCAAAGTTGTTAAATAAAAGGGGGCTATGAAGACTTTGATAATATACCTCAATCCATCCATTTGTCATTCTGTTTGAATGACATATTGCATGGTAACTTTTTCCATGACTTTCTGTGACTCTGGAAAAGCCAGAATCTCAATTACCAATAAAACAAAGACAAAGCTTAATCCAAAGTTAAATTCTGGCAAACAGTGCATTAAAATAAACTCTAATGTCACCATGTTACTTACTGAAATGTTCTGTGTGTGGGAAAAACTGTTTGCAAATAAAAGGGGGCTGTGTGAGATAAAACCAGATTCATGATTATACAAATGTGAAGTTGTAAACCTAATTTTGAACATATTACGTATTACTTTTCCGGTGACTTCAGTGTACTATGCAGTCTAATCATAATTCATTTGATGGCCTGGCTTTTTTCTCATGTCTCGCAAGGAAGACTAAAGGATTTTAAAAAGAGAAAATCTAAGAAAAAAGGAAGTGTTCACTGTTAATTTTAGGCTACCAAACCATGCCTCTTGGAGGTACTCTTTGGTTTTTCTGCTTTGCATTTACTTCTAGTTCCTCTTTTTTCTTCTAAAAGCACACAATGTTCTGAATAGAGCCATGTGTGAGGTCAGTGACATGCTTCTGTAACTTTGCTGGTGCCAGTCACACTTTGTTTTCAAATACTGTAAACATGGGCTCTAAATTCAACAAGGTGTTCATTGGTATGTTAAAGCTCATATGTTCATATGTTGTTTGATTTGTGTAGTTTTTTTTTTTTTTTGTAAGAGAACTGAACCTTGTATACATCAGAACAGATTAGACTGAAATAAGTTTAACTATTTGACATACACCATACACAACCTCTGGGCTGTGTTCTCCTAGAGTGAAATAAATATTGTAGTTTGGCAGCTTTCTCCTTGCCAAAGAATGAAAAACAGCATACCACTGAAATATCATGAATACTGCAAAGGATTTATTTGGTAGCAGAAAACATAAAACCTGGCAATGATGATTATTTATAGAGCATCAAAGATTTTTCAAATTGTTCTTTTTGTTTGTTGTTTCTTTAAGAGGAAATAAATTCAGTTTTTTTTTCTGCACAGTAAGGTGGATTTTCTGAGGTGCATGCTCAGACACCTTTTCAATGCACATCTTTAAAATTGCATGCACTGTAACTCTCTAGCATGGCTGCCAACTTTACCTAGAAGTTCTCCCAGACGAATCAGCATATTTGGACAGCTGATTCACATCTTGCTTTCACATGATTTAAATAAGAAAACTTAGTGAACAAGCTACATATAACAGTGATATTACTAGCTTTCCACATCATCCTTTTTTAAT
Organism: Melanotaenia boesemani; assembly: GCF_017639745.1. NCBI lineage: Eukaryota > Metazoa > Chordata > Actinopteri > Atheriniformes > Melanotaeniidae > Melanotaenia > Melanotaenia boesemani. Next base: position 31,244,508 of record NC_055688.1, on the reverse strand, counting down.
ACTTTATGGTATACTTTACATTTGAATACTTTATGGTCCCATGACACTTTGAGTTTTGATATTCATTAGAGTGAATGTATCTGCAATGAACACAACACTATATTGCAGGTATTTGTTTAACTTGGTTTAGAGAAAAGGTATCATGACCTAACTTTTGATAGCCTATATCTTCTGATTCCTATTTATAAACCTCATTTATTTCTCTCCAACAGTTTTGAATGACTTATTCTCTAGTCAGCTGGCCAATCAGACTAATGTTCCCTAGTGTTAAATAAATCGCAACTGAATATTTTTGGCAACTCTTGACTTTAGGATGAGGCCACATGTGTGTGCATGTGAAAAATACAGCAACAGGTGCTGACAGAACAAGACACAAATTTGTAAAAGAACTTATGCTCTCATGTCAGATTTTAACCCACAGAGGTATGGCCTTGTATTTTTTTTATTCATTCTGTTCACTTTGGGGAGGAGAATGAACAGCTGCTTTTCAAAGGTTTGCAATGCACATGGACAACTTCAGCCTGTTGCTGTATTTCATCCTTTTCTTGGTTTTCGGTGCAGTTAAGATCCTTTGAATTTGAATGCTGACCTGAGCATTGATTATTCTATTCTGCAGTTAAATGGGGAACATTCAGACTCACATGTTGGACTCTGAACTGTAGCCAACACAGTGAAGATACTGATGTTTGGTTTGGTAAGGAGAATGGTTGTACATAAAGCACGGCTCAACAAACCACTATGATGAATAAAAACAATAGATTCTGGTTTTCACTGGGGTCTTCTTTTTGGAAGCAGACCAGGAGGTGGGGCATGGAGACGGGTGGCTGGTGGCTGGTGGCCGGGGCTTTGTCTATGGGGCCTGGTCGGGCTCAGCCTGAAATGATGTAATGATTTGCTCCTGAAGACCCGGAAGTTCAGCCACACACAAATTTTTTAACAGGATAAGGTTTATTGCAGAAAAAAGGGGGATGTGGTCGTGGAAAAGGATGAGTCCAACAGGAGGTGTTGCGCCAGAATCTGCAAAAATTCAGAATAAAAAAATGAGTCCAATATTCAAAAAGACATGGTCATGGGCAGGGCTCGAATGAGCTGGTGAATGTGGCCGGGGAGAGGGAAGTCTGGGCATCCCTACTTAGGCAGCTGCCCCCAAACCGACCCCGGATAAGTGGTAGAAAATGGATGGAAGGTTCTAGAACAGTATATAAACAGAATTTCAGTTCAATTCAATATATTTACATGTATAATATTGGTTATTTAAGGGCATTTTTATAAAGAAAATAAGTGTAATCCCTGTTCAATTAAATACAGCAAGGATGGGATGCCCTGCATGAAACATTAGCCTAAGAAAACTAACTGATCACATAAATTAGATACATTTTCATGTCCTGAGCATGAATGGGGTGGTAGTGGAGAAAACTCCCTTATAAACAGTAGAACTAGACAGGGAGGGCGGTCATCTGCCTTGACTGGATGGAGTATGTTAACTGCAACCAAAGCCAAGGTTTTAAAGTCAATCAGCTACTCGCTGCAACCACAGTAATCACTAAAAGCTGTGAAAATGCAGCTATTATTGGATTGGCAAAATGTTGTTTATTTTATCCATGGCAAATGACAGAAATAAACAAAAATGTGTTTCAGTAGGACTGAACAAGTGTCATTACATCCCTTAGTAAAAATTTGACTTACTATTAAAAAACAGCTTTGCTAAGCAAAGATTTGTATAACAGTTACCCTTGGTTAATTCTGTCTGCCCAACATCACATGTTACTGTTTAAATATTCTCATTCAAGATGAATTCTTCTTTTTTCAAAACATTGTGAATAAACACAAGCTCTAAACAGTCAACTAGTTTGTTTTTGACAAATGATTGTTTAATACAGCGCAGATCCACTGGAATTACACCAAATATATCAATACTTCAACATGTCAACTCCCACCTACTTTAGCCCCAAACACTTGGCTCCCAGTGTTTAAGTGATGAGGTGATAGGAGCAAAAACACAACATAAAACTGGGCTCAATAAATGTCATTGCAGTGTCTACATGATGAAAACCAGGCTTAAACTCATTTGTGTACTTGTGAGAGATGTAAATAGGTTGTAATTCCATGCACATTTGGTGTCACAGCTGTTTGTTGACAGAAAAGTTATGTGTAATTTTTGAGCCGATGTTTTATTTAAGTCCTAAAATAATCTGGCAAATTATTAATTGATTGTGAGACATATTTGTTATGTTAGAATGTGAAACCTACTTTTTATGCTTTAATTAAGAATGCTGCAATATCAGTACAAATGTATCATCAACAACAAACCAGGTACGAGGAAATGAGAGCAGATCGCTGCGGTGTTGGCTTCATTGCAGTGACTTCCTATTCATTTTAGGGTTAATTTTAAGATTCTGTTATTTGTTTTTAGGTTCCTTAATGATCTTGCACCAACATTTTTGTTTAACTTGCTGCATACCTATGCCCCTTCTCATTCCCTCCGGTCAACTGACCAGATGTTGCTGGTGGCTCCTAAATCACAAAAGAAAGTGAAAGGTGATCAAGCTTTTCTGTTGTGACCCTAAAAACTCTGGAATGAGCTTGCTTTACACAAAAGACAAACTCCCTCTGTTGATGTTTTTAAATCTTGATGTTTTTAAATCTTGAGAAAATAGTCAGAATTCTGATTTTTTATTTCTTCATTGGCTGTAATACTCGAATTAGATATGTAAACAAATAAATACATAACAAACTAAAAAAAAAAAAAAACATTTTTTTCCAGTTGGTGAAATTAAAATTATGTTTCGGTTAGATTCTTTTTAACATGAAAACACACACACACACACACACACACATACAACAGTCCCGATATAAACACATAAACACTTAAATGGTTCCCAGCAAATGTACAGAAGATCTCAACAAACACAATATTAAACACACACTTAATTTAATTAAACACAACTGTTTAATTAAGTTAACACATTTAATTAAATATGTGAACAAACAAATAAACTAAAGAAACATTTTTTTTGCAGTTTGTTAAAATTAAAATTATGTTTCACAGTTTGTTTTTGTTGTTGAAATGTTTATTATTATTTTTCTAAGAACTTTGAGGGCAAATATGACCCCCTAAAAACCCATGAAAAGTTGTGAAATTGGGCACACACATCAAGGCCAGCGAACATTTCGATATTCTAAGGTCTGCATAGACTTCAATGCAAAAGTGGCTCAACAGTGCCACCTAGACACCAAAAAAATCCAAAAATTAATGGGGTCCTGACCGTCTACTTTGACGTATGAAGACAAAACTTGGCACACACATGTAACACCCCAAGTCGAGCAAAAAAGTCAATCCATGGCAACGCGGTGCCCGCCATCTTGGAGTTTACGTCCATTTTTTCCCCATTATATGCATCGTATTTGAACGAACTAGTCTAAGGGGATTCATGCGAGAGACTCCAAACTTGGTGGGAATCTTCCTGAGAAGTTGGGGACCAAACACTATTCAAATCTTTCTAATAGAACCAAGCGTGATACCGTGGCAACCGACGGAAAAAAGCCTTCTCACCATGAAACACGGTTTGCTCATATCTCCATAGAAATACATGGGATCTGCACCAAAGTTGACAGTATTCATACTTGTCGGGTCCTTAACACATTACAACACCTGTTGCCATGGCAACATAGCATGTTAGCTGGCAATATTAGCATGCTAGCAAAAAATGCTAACTACGTATATCAACATTTCAGATTTCAGCTGGACATTTTACCATGTTACATAGCATGTTAGCAGGTTAGCTAACATGCTAGGAAAAGGTGTATGAGACGGGTGTCTGGGGCCATGAAGCTCGGACCCGATGGATGCCGCTTGCGGCTTTAATTATTTTTGTCCTGTGTTTTCACTTGTTGTGCAGCACTTTGGTCAACCATGTGTTGTACTTTAAATAAATATGGTATGGTATGATAACAAACCAGGAAATTAAAAGTAAAAGGAGAATAAAAGTAAAAAGAAGGCAAATGAAATGCACCCCATCTGAAGTTACTTGTTATGATCCATATACATGAAAATTAGAGGCCATTATAAGTTGCAGGTTATAATAAAGTCATGATGCGATGTCATGTCCCGAGTCATGATTTAGAGATGCTTCTCAAGCTGACAGAACTAATGAAAAGTTTAAGTAATTGTGTTGAAGTTCAAGGAAAAAGTAGCTCAGCAATTTGGCTGACCTTTCAAACTTATCCATGCTCAGGCTAAAACTGTATGCCATGATATTTACCTCTGTATAGTTAGTCCCAGTGTGACCGATGTGTGATGTCCTCTCTGATTGTGATTAACTCTCTTGGAGCTGGTCAGGTCTGGGTAACATCCAGTTTATTCTGCATCTGCATCAGTAACAAACAGGGAGGAATGTCACCTCGAGCGGACAACAGGACATGCTCACTCTCGTGGGAATCCTCCGTTACTTTTTTTGATTACCCATAGTTCACAAAAAAAACATTTACAGTATTTAACTGTACAATACATGGAGTGATCGTATAGTGGATCTGATGTCATATAAATGAAAATACAATTAAATTAATTACGCTGTTACCTTCAGCTTACCAGAATTACTAGAATTAAACAAAAAATATTATAAAATCTCTATCAATTTTATCACTGAACTGTTACCCTTTTTCCCAGCATTTTTCATGTTAAAACATTTATCAACTTCAAAATACAAGTCGAATAAATAACCACAGGAACATTTTATCTTAAAACAAACTTCATACAGTAACATACCTGCATCAGTAACAAACAGGGAGGAATGTCACCTCGCGCGGACAACAGGACATGCTCACTCTGGAAACGTGGCACATGTTAATGTTAGCTAGCCTAACCCAAATTTTTCACCAGCAATAAAACATACAAAACTCAAGTCATTACTTAACAAAACCATGGTGAAATTACTCTAAAACATATAATATAAAACTAAAAAGAAGTCAACTTAATTTTAATGCATTTTTCAGTGAGTTTATAGTAATATTGTCCACGGACATTCCATCTGCACCCTACCTCGTGGGAATCCTCCGTTACTTTGAGGATTACCCATCGTTCCTTGCTGTCACTATTATGCTAAGGGATGCAGATACATTTTACACCAGCAGGTGGCATTGTTTTCCCCATTTAGCAGGATTTAACCTGAACCTATTTAACTATGTTACATACACCCCCCTTAAATTCTGCTAAACTGGGGCATGACACAGAACAAAAAAAAAAACACAACAACCCAATAAAGCAACCAAAGAGACACATTCCACAAAACACTTGTGTAATAGAAGAGCTTCACCAGTTCAAGTCAGTTAGAAACTTCCCATGTGGGATTATGTTAGTAAGGGAATGGCCAACTCCCTAACTAAAATAAGACACAAAAGATGCCGTATACACCTCTCATTTTGTAAACATTGCTCTACGACAAAGATAGCTAACACTCACAATTAGGTACCAGTGCAAAAAAAAATATATCTTAACACTCAGCAACCTATCCCGGAAACAAGTTCCTCACAAAAGAAAACAATGAATCCCCTTTCGACACAGGCTCATCCACAATCTGTTCGTTCATCTCACAAATGAGTCTGGCTGGGGGCTTTACAGATCTACCCAACCTAGTGCAAAGTGGAGGAGGCTGTGTACAAACTACAGCGTCATATGTGAGCGCACCTGTCTGTGCTTCAGCTACATGGTCAGGGGAGGGGACATGTTGAGCTGCTCCTGTCGAGCGCAAGGAGGGCTCAGGGGAGGGTAGCTGTATAGCATGTGGGATCACAGTCATTTCAGTCACTGGGGGCAGGACATCCACAGCCTTAACAGGAGAACCGTGCAGATCGGCTGTGGTGCCTCCATCACTTGCATCTTCCATTTCAAGGAGCCAGTTAATTGTCTTTGTCTCACTGTCTTGTACTTCAACAGAAATATCAGGTTCACACTGTTCATCTCCAGCAAGTGATGAGCAGCTCGACTCCAAGTCACTGACACCTCCAGCAGGAAGAAAACTCACAGGGAGGAGGAGGTTTCTGTGGACGACTTTATCTCTTGATGTCACTGGATCTCTGATGTGATACACATTAATTCCAGGCTTTACAGATACGACCTCATAAACTGTGGATTCCCACTTGTCTGCAATTTTCCTCTTTCCTCTCTCACCACGATTTGCAACCAAGACTCTGTCTCCAACAATGAGTGGTGACCCCTTTGCTCTGCGGTTGTAGTTCTTTGCCTGACGAGCCTGTTCCATCCGGCTGTTCTGCTGGGCAATGCGTGCAGCTTCAGACAGGTCATGTTTTAAGCGAGAGACAAACTCCCGGTGGTCAATAACAGTGCTGTTATGGATGGCATGCTGGAATACAACATCAACAGGCAGACGAGGGATTCTCCCAAACATGAGGAAGAATGGTGCAAAGCCTGTCGTCTCATGCTCAGTGCAGTTGTAACAGAATGTCAACATTTGAAGCATTTGTGGCCACCTGGCTTTGGAATGTGGAGGCAGGGCTCTTATCATGTTTCCAAGAGTTCTGTTATAACGCTCAACAACTCCATTCCCCATAGGGTGGTACGGGGTAGTGTGTGGTTTCTGGATGCCAGCCATCTCCAGGAGCTCTTTAATGAGTTGACTCTCAAAATTTGCCCCCTGATCTGAATGAATGCGTTTTGGGAAACCATATATACAGAAAAAGTCATTCCAGAGACGACGGGCAACTTGTTTCGCCGACTGGTTCTTGCACGGGAATGCGTGTGACAGCTTGGAAAAGTGATCTGTTACAACCAGAACGTCAACACACTTCTTGTCATTTTGCTCTGCAGTCCAAAAGTCAATACACACCAGTTCCATCGGTTCAGAGGTGTGAATACTTTCAAGTGGAGCACGATCCTTAGGCTCTGGTGTTTTTCCAACCACACACCGAAAGCAGTTACTCACATGGTTAATAACATCACGTTCCATACCTATCCAGAAGAACCTCTGTCTGGCAAGAGAAAGCGTGCGGGCCTGTCCCTGATGACCAGCTGAGTCGTGGAGGCCGTGGAGGACTTGAGCCTTCAGTGAATCTGGAACAACAAACTGATGAGTGGTCATATTTAACTGTCTGTCTTTCTTTACCTTGTATAACATCCCATCCTTGATGGAAAGTTTAGGCCAGTGTCTCAGCAGTTTCACCACTCCACGCGATTCACTAGCGCGTTCACGTCTGGTGGGTCTCCTATGACGCTGGATGTAGAAAAAAACTCTGCTCAAGACAGCATCCTGCTCTTGGACACTGACCAGTTCACTCTTGGGTAAGGATGTAGTGTGGTCGACACCGGCAAGCTGGGGAATTGCTGGCCCCGTGCCTCTCACTCGACTAACACCTTCCCCTTCATGTGCCTGCAGCAAAGCTGAGATATCCTGAGAAGACAACGAACCCTGGGAAGAATGTGGAGTGTCGACAACTTCCTCATCAGACTGATCAGCAACCAACTGACAGTTAGTAGTACATCTGAATGCATCCTGTACTGTCTTATCTTCCATTCCGTTCATATGACTCAGCAGCAAAGCATAAGGTTCATTTACAAGACGATGGCCTATGCATGACTGAACAAATGGCTCTCTACTGAGTGCATCAGCAACCACATTTTTTGTGCCAGGAACGTAGTTCAGGTCAAAGCTATAAGCTGCCAGCTTTGAAACCCATCTTTGTTCACATGCATCCAGTCTTGGCTTAGTCAAGATGTAGGTCAATGGGTTATTGTCTGTCCAAACTGTGAAAGATTGCCCTTTTAGCCAGTGGCTGAACTTGTCACAGACCGCCCATTTAAGAGCAAGGAACTCCAGTCGATGTGCAGGGTAGTTCAGTTGGGAGCGTGAAAGTGTTTTGCTGGCAAACGCCACAGGCCTGGCAATTTTTCCATCAGGGGGCAACTGTGAGAGGACAGCTCCTATGCCATCAAAGGAGGCATCAACTGCCAGGATAAATGGTGCATTAAAGTCTGGATGTGCTAATGTGACGCTGTGCACCAATTCATGTTTCAAAGTCCTGAATGATTCACTGCACTCCTCAGTCCAGTCAGTCGGAGACAGTTTCACCTGGGCCTTTTTGAATTTTAGTTTATGGCCCCTCCCTCTTTTCTTAGGTGTAGCTGGCTCAGCAACGAGGTTGAACAATGGCTTGGCTTTTGCAGAACATCCTTCAATAAAATGATGGTAATAGAGAACCATCCCTAAGAAGGATCTGATTTTCTTAGCACACGGTGTCTCTCCATCAGCCTCCATCAAATCAGCTTCCTGCACATCATTAATAGCTTCCACTTTACTTGGATCTGTCTGAACACCGTTTCCACTTATGATGTGCCCCAGAAACTTTACAGTCCGGCGAAGAAAGTGGCACTTCTTTGGCGCAAGCTTCAAGTTGTTGGCGGCAAGGCGTGAGAAAACCATCTCCAGACGCTCCAGGGCAACCTGTTCGGATGGAGCATAAACCATGAGGTCATCCAGATAGCATAACAGGCTTGTAAAATTCTCATCGCCAAAGATGGACATCATCATTCGCATGAAGGTAGCAGGACTGTTTGTCAGGCCTTGTGGCATCCTGTTATATTCATGAAGACCGAATGGAGAGGAGAATGCTGTGTATTTTTTGTCGTCCTCGTGCAGTCTGACATTGTAGAAACCTGACGTGAGATCCATGGTTGAGAAGTATACGTTACCACCAAGTGCAGCGAGGGTGTCTGTCTGATGAGGCAACGGATGGGCGTCTTTCACTGTTCTTGCATTTAGCCATCTGAAGTCATTACAGATGCGGAGATCACCATTTGGCTTGCCAACCAGGACAAGGGGGGACGAATATTCACTCTGAGACTTGCGAATTATCCCCAATTCTTCCATCTCGTTCAGAGCAGTTCGAAGCTTGTCATAATGGCATGGAGGGACCCGCCTGTATGGAAGCCTGAAGGGCTTGTCATCCATTAAGCGGATTCTGTGGACAAAATCTTTCGCCTCGCCACAATCCATTTTGTGCCTCGAAAAGATGGACTCATACTTCCCAATAATCTGTAGCAACTTATCTTTCCACTCAGGGGAAACCTCACAAGATGAAATGTCCAACTCCTGCAGACCCATGTCACTCAAGATGCGTGATATCTCCTCATCAGACTTTGGTGCAGGTGGGGGGCCATTTGTGAACTGTGCACCGACTTGTATCCGCTTTGGCTCCGGTAGATCCTGCACTGAAAGACAGGGAGACACATCTGCAATTTTTGTATTCCTTTTCAGGGTGAGTGGCTTTTCAGTGGGGTTAACTATTTTTACTGGGACCCAACCGTTTCCCCATAATGAAGTTACAACTCTTCCCACCAGGATCTGTGCAGGTCTGGTCTTGGACTGTGTAGGCTCCATTATGACGGTGGTTCCCACAGCAGAAATGTCGAAGGCTGGCAGTTTAGCCCACACCAAATGTTCAGACATGGGCTGTAAGGTGACACATCTTTTAAGTTTAGCAGTGCCGATCCTGTCTGGCATAGCCCCACCTTCCCATTCATCTGAGCAGGACAGTAGAGATAATAAATGGGGCAAGTTATCAGTAGGAGCACTGTTAACTGAGGGTGTGATCTTTTGGCTACTAACAGTCATTTTCATCTGTGAAATCAGCCACCTAATGGCATTACTGCCAAGAATCATTTCATCAGTCTGGCCAGGCACAACTAGGACAGGGATTATTAATTTAAACCCACATACGGACACAGTGAGTTCATAAATGGCAGACGGCGTGACAAGGTGGCCCCCACAACCAACAATGACAAAGTCCTCAGCTGATTTCTTTTCAGTGTTAGAGATGGTCTCTGCAAGTTTTGTCTCAGCCGTTTCACTTATAGTACATGCCATAGAGCCACTGTCCACTAAAGCTCTGAGGACCTGCCCACTGTCTGTATTCACCTCTGTGTAGAACAGGCTATCAGTCTTTGAGAGTCTATGCAAGCCTTGTGCGATCAGTATTTTATGTGGTGGCACCATGCTGCTGTAGTTATGACACAATGATTCATAGTCATCAGTGTCTGACAAATCGAAGGTGGGAGGCTCGCTCACTTGATCTGCGCTGTCCTCCCCCGTCATTCAGTTTCCCTGCTGACTGTTGAGAGGAGAACGCTTCCCCTCAGGACAGTTGCGTCTTGAATGGCCGGATGAGTGACACAGGAAGCAAAGTCTATTTTCCCTACAGTGGATGAGGGCAGAGTGAGAACCATCATTACATATGGAGCATGGTATGTCATTCAAACCCTCTACTCTTGGAAGTCTGTTGTTCTGGGGCTTTTTGTTAGCTCGAGCATGACCCTGGCCTTGAAGTAACACTTTCTCTAGCATTCCCATCAATCTCTCTAGAGTGGAGGTGTCTTGACTAAAAGCTGCTTTCTGTTCGGGAATTTCAGGCACTAGAGTGGCTTTAGGGCTCACCTCAACTGAGTTCATATTAACTCTGCTACTCCTTCCAGTAGAAGATCGGAGTCCTTTCTCCAGGTGGTATTCATCTAGCACTTCCTGAACTTCACGAGCTGTCCATTTATCGATTGTCTTGGACCTAAAGGTAAGTGCTAAATCTCTATTGGGGCAATGTCTGATGAACATGCGTGTGACCTCAATACTGGGGTTGTCAAATGTTTTGCCCTGGTCTTTAAGATAGCTCGCCGCAACATCAGCACTCCTATTCAGTCTGAGCCAGTACTCATAGGGGTCTTCCTGTTCTTTTGGTAAGGTGGAATAAAAGTCAGCTAGGGGCACAGAGGAGCACTGGTTGGTACTGAAATGTTTGTGCAGGAGTCCATAGATTGCATTTGGGTTTTGCTGGACATTAATCTCACCATTCCTTATTCCAAATCTCACGACGTCCTTCGCCCTGCCTCTCAGATGGACAAGAATTTCCTCAGCTTGATTTTCCAGCTGAACACCAGTTTTTCTGATGTAATTCTTCATTGATTCCTCCCACTCATCAACAGTCAGCGTATCCAAACTCTCTCCTCGGAACACAGGTGGGTCCTTGACACCTCTCTGAGTGACAAACTGGACTTGGGAAAGGTCCAGTGTGGGGCATTGGAAAGAGTTCTCATTTTTGCATTTGTCAGAGTTTCCTGCAGCCACAGGGGTTGATGTCTTGAGGTGTGACATAATGCTATCAGCTAGCTGCTGCCCAATCTGCTGCACGATTGTATTCATTTGGTCAGCTAGGCTTACTTCATTAGAGGGCGAGTCTAAAACAGACGTGCTACTACATTGTGGTGGGTGTAAGTCGGCTATGGGCTGACTATGTGTTGACTGTGAGGTGTAACCTGGTATCACATTATGAGGAGGGGGGTCTGGAAGTGATGTGCTAATGCTCTGTGGTGGATAAGTCTGACTATGAGGTGACACTACTTCCACCTGGTGGTCACCAAGCAAAAATGGAACAGGTGTGATACGAAACCCTCTACCTCTACCAACACTGAAAGGAGTCACATTAGAATCAGTAAATTTGCTGAGACTCATGTTGGCTATTCAACACCTCATTCATATAAAATGACCATCTAAGGAAGTATGCCTATTACTCCTCAGAAAGTTCAGTTCATACACAGCAAAAAAAAACGGATCACAGCTCCAGTGATGCAGTGGCGAGAAGACATCAGCCCGATCCAGCGTGGTTAAATCCGGGTCACGGCACCAATGTGACCGATGTGTGATGTCCTCTCTGATTGTGATTAACTCTCTTGGAGCTGGTCAGGTCTGGGTAACATCCAGTTTATTCTGCATCTGCATCAGTAACAAACAGGGAGGAATGTCACCTCGAGCGGACAACAGGACATGCTCACTCTCGTGGGAATCCTCCGTTACTTTTTTTGATTACCCATAGTTCACAAAAAAAACATTTACAGTATTTAACTGTACAATACATGGAGTGATCGTATAGTGGATCTGATGTCATATAAATGAAAATACAATTAAATTAATTACGCTGTTACCTTCAGCTTACCAGAATTACTAGAATTAAACAAAAAATATTATAAAATCTCTATCAATTTTATCACTGAACTGTTACCCTTTTTCCCAGCATTTTTCATGTTAAAACATTTATCAACTTCAAAATACAAGTCGAATAAATAACCACAGGAACATTTTATCTTAAAACAAACTTCATACAGTAACATACCTGCATCAGTAACAAACAGGGAGGAATGTCACCTCGCGCGGACAACAGGACATGCTCACTCTGGAAACGTGGCACATGTTAATGTTAGCTAGCCTAACCCAAATTTTTCACCAGCAATAAAACATACAAAACTCAAGTCATTACTTAACAAAACCATGGTGAAATTACTCTAAAACATATAATATAAAACTAAAAAGAAGTCAACTTAATTTTAATGCATTTTTCAGTGAGTTTATAGTAATATTGTCCACGGACATTCCATCTGCACCCTACCTCGTGGGAATCCTCCGTTACTTTGAGGATTACCCATCGTTCCTTGCTGTCACTATTATGCTAAGGGATGCAGATACATTTTACACCAGCAGGTGGCATTGTTTTCCCCATTTAGCAGGATTTAACCTGAACCTATTTAACTATGTTACACCAGCACCAGTACAGAGGCAATTGATCGCTGTGGGCAGGACCTATTTATCAAATGAATTTTGACTTTTTAAGAAGATAAATTCTGCTTTAATAATTCAAAATTTGACCCATGTCAAAGCAGATTAGGCATAGAATACAATGAAAAAAGAGAGATTTTTTTCCCTCTACTATTTAAAGAAAAAAAAAAGAAAAAAAATCAGATCCGGCAAGTATCAGATTAACATGACAGATTTCACAGAAAATAAAACATTTAATTTATAAATAACAATGTCAATCATTTCAACCAATAAGACTTTAGAATTAAATGACAGACTGTCAGAGGTCGAGATCAGTTAATCAAAAAACATAAACAGTTACATTATGTGAGGGACTTTCGGATCCGCGGATCAAATTTTACCAGAAACAACATAAACACTCAGCACAACACAGATGTTTCCATCATGCTCAGTAAACTACCAACTTGCACATGTTTACATAAGTTTGTCTTAGAGAAAAGCAACTAGAGCTCAACCAAATTGATCCTGGTTCATTTTGTGCAACTTCAACTCTGTAAAACATCAAACATCTGCAGCAGACAAAAACATACTAAAGATGTAATTGCGACTTACTACAGTTAGTAAGGACGTGTCGGACTGAGTTTAATCCAGCTGCAGTCGATGCTCCAGAAATGGAGGAGAAGACGGGCCACATGCACCTGTGGTTGTCATGGTTACTGTCTTGCTAGGTCTCATCACATTACTGGAATCATCCAAACTGCTGGAAGAGGTTAATTCTTGCTGTGTGACACCTGACACATGTTCTTTCTTCGCATTATCATTGGATCTCTTTCTTATTTCCATTGCGTAAAGGTATTAATTTCCTACTACTTCATTGAAGCTAGTTAATGTCTTAATGTCAGTTATTGCAAAAACTTAAAAAACACATTATATTCTTTAGGTAATTATGGGATTTGGTGACTACACGCACACATAGATTAAATATAGAAACACATTCACACACAACTTCCAAATATCTCAAGATATGTTTTATCAATGCAAAAAAAGTACATATGGGAACTGATTCTAATTTTGATAACGTAGTACCACTATATAAAAAAAAAAGTTAAATAATTGAAAATGAAAACAATATTGGAAAGTATATAAATTAAAATGAAAAGGCTGGATTGGGGGGCCGGACTTGCTACAGGCTGGCCCCAGTGGGCAAGGCCCACCTGTAGTGCCAGGTCTGTGTATAGTTCATGCATTTCACTACACTTTGTTCAAAAAACTATTCTCATCTACGGTCTCTAAATAACCAGTAGTGTCATGGGACGATGTTGTGATATGTGCATCCCTTGTAATTTGGAATTACAAGAATCTAATTAGCAAAGAAACCACTCTGCACTCACTGTGGACAAGGGCAAACAAACTGAGCTCTAAATAATTACACACAACCCTGCTACGACCTTCTCTGTGCTGTTTTTAGTCTCTGTCTCGGTCTGGACAGGTTGAGACCCAGTTCTAGCATAGTGTTGCAAGTGCAAAGGGAGCTCTTTGGTTATGTCATGCTGACATGATCAATACATTTCTATGAGACGCAGCTTTAATACAAATCCAAACCATGAATCAGACACCTTGGCCTTTTATCCTCTCTTCTTTTATTAGCTAACTCATCTCTCCTCATTACAAATGCTGCCTGCATGAGTTGGGCCCTTTCGGTGATTGGCTACAGCATTGATCTGAATCAAAACTGACCATCTTACAAATGAGTTGCACATAATGTTAAAGGTTTATGAGTAGTAACAACCAGAGTGGGTTTAGTTTACAGAGATTTCTTACTGTGAATGTTATATGGTACATCCTGAAGGTCTGAGGTGCTCTCTACAGGTACTTTTTTGCAGGTTTTAATGAACCACACAATATAAAACAATTTATCTTCATTCAACTTAAAATAAAGCACTAAACTTTAAATCTTTCTACATTGCCATACAAAAAACACTGACATGCTTTGTTATACAAAAAAGAAAAAGGAAAAAATTGTTCACTTCTATCATCATTAGTCACTTTGTTACATTTATACTGTATATTCATAAAACAGGTATTAATGTGCCAAGGGTACTGTTGCTCAGGTTGGGTGGGAGGGCTATTACACAAGTTGTCAATGTTTTCTTATGATGACTGATGACTCTCAGAAGCCAATTCTTCAAGCAAAAGCCTTTCACAAAACAAAGCACTACTCTTGTAGGCTTCCTCCAGTTAGAATTGTCTCTTAGACCATACAATAGGATGACAGCAACGCTTAAAAATCTGTAGAATTTTGAAAGAATAAATGACTGAGTCTATTTTACATTATTATTTAAATTTGTTTAAATGACTTACCATTATTTTTTAAGACAAGTTCATCACAAAAAGAGATTCAAACACAACATTGTGCAAGTTTGCGTTAGTTTGTGCTTGTACTTGTCTTCACTCACACATCCATCTTTCAGCTGCAACCAGTAATCAAACAGACAATTAAAACTTTGTTTAATGATGCTAAGAATATTTTGTGAGGATGATTTGACCTGTGAGCCACATGGAAATGACATCAGGGTCATGACTGAGTGTGTGACAGATTGCATCAGCTTCTATGTGGCGGGCATCAACCCTGTGAAAACAGTGAGGTACTTTTCCCAATAGTGAGCCAGTAAATGGATCACCAGTAAACTTCAGGGAAGTAGACAGGGTATTACTGAAGGCAACACAAAAAGAAAGATTAAAAAGGACTACAGGAAAAACAATTCAAGATTAGGGATGTGTGGTTAAGAATGAAAAAAAGATAACGGGCCTCAAGTTAATGGGATTTACACTGATGGAAATTTGGACAAATCAAATTAACTGAACATGTTCTCCCACTGCTCCCAGCTAGCAATCCTCAAACCCTCCATGAGCCATAGCTTTCCTGTAACACATTCACTCTGTCGCCATGAATCTCATTCATGGACCTTAACACAGCCTCAACTCCCCCCACATCAGGAAACACTGAGACCTCCTTTGCCGCCACCTCTAGCCTGTCTGTCTCCAACAGTCAGATGAGGAAGCAACTGGGAAGACGGAACAGGAACAAGGCTGCAGGCCCAGATGGTGTCAGCCTCGGGGCTCTGAAAACCTTTGGAAAACAACTATAGGATTCTACAGCAGCTTTTCAGCACCAGCCTGAGTCAGAAGAAAGTTCCCGTGCTGTGGAAAACATCCTGCCTTGTTCTGGTACCTAAAAAAAATCACATCTGCCTCAAATTACTACAGAACAGTTTTTCTTACATCTCATATTATGAAAATGCTTGAGAAACTGCTTTTGTTACTCACCTCAATAAGCATGTGAAACCTTTTAGTACCCATCCTGTTTATTGTAATGGACTTAGGGCTGAAGACGGCATCATCTAACTGCTTCAGCAACCCCGCTGTCATTTGGGCCAATCAAACAGCAAGTTCTTTGATGTCTCCAGTAATTTTAACAAAATTCAGTCTGCACTGTTACATGGGAAACTTCAGGTGGATACCCCCATAACCACCTGGATTTATGATTAGCAAACCAACAGACCACAGTTTGTGAGAGCAATAGGTTACTTGTCTGAGAAAGTGGTCAGAAAGCGCAGGAGCACCACAGGGGACTCTTACTATTTCTCTTTATGTTGTACACTTGAGGCTTTCGATGAACTCTTTCCTCATATTTGCAAAACTACTCAGATGATTGCAGCTGTGGGGTGTCAGTGATGGACAAGAAGCCCACTATAGGGAAGTGGTCCATCAATTTGTAGGATGGTATGGGGTCCATAAACACATCTTGAACACAAACAAAACAACAGAGATGATTGTGAATTTTAGGAGGAACCAGAGCTGGGAGTTAAGGCAGACTAAACTGGAAATTAAACAAAAGGCTGTGTACAAAAAGGAACAGAGTGGACATTACTTACTGAGGAAGCTAAGATCCTTCATTGTCTGCACCAAAATGCTGCACGTCTTCTTAAAGTCTACTCTGGAAATTGCATTCATTTACAAATAAAGTAGTTTTCATTTAATTTCATATTCAAGTCTCTCAAAGTCAATATACTTTTAAAAGCAATAGAAGCATGCAATAAAGAAAAAGACTGACTATGCTGCATAGCTTTATAAACATTATCATTGACATTGACATTATCATACTGAATTCTCAGTTTTCCACAACCTGACAGCAAGTTTAATTGTTCAGTATTTCTTTAAGGCTTTTGACAGCTTAATAAAAGCTTCAAGATAATGTCTATGCAGCACTTTGACATTTTTGACATTCCTAATCCACATGTATGTCATATAACATTAAGCTGTGGGTGATTATAACAGCATAATCATGTACCATAAAACTATTCCAAACAGACATGCAGAAAAGGTAATGAAAGGTGAAAATCCCAAGATAAGCCAACAAAATGTCAACATGTGCATCATGTGTTATTATAGAGTTGTATTTGCCTTGGTGTCCCACCCCTCCATTTCCTCGTGGCCTGGGATCAGTTCCATGACCCACCCTTTTCTCTTGTTCTCTGGCCTTCATCATACACACACACATCCAACCACGAGATAGTTTCCGTTTGCTCAGACACGGTGATAGGAAACTACAGGTCGAGCTACTGCTAATTCTGTAACACTTAACAATAGAGCAAAGTGTGAGAAGCGGATGGATCAATCGTGCTTGTTGAGATCAACAACACAGATGATGCAAGTGACCTGTCATTATATTACATTTTTACTGTTTGGTTAGTAATCAAACATTATTTTAACCGATTATTTTTCCCCAAAAAACAAAGCAAAAGAAAGACACAATAATATATGCTGTAATCTTTGCTATCAGGTCTATGAATCTGACTCGTTATGCTAAGTTTAATCAGTCCAAACTAGGCATTATGGACCCGTCCTGTTATTTAGAAAGATTTTACTGTTACTTTATTGTAGAGTCTGATTAATTAGAAGTTCAAAATATATGACAACAATCATCCAGAGAAATTGGAATACATACCTTCAGCATATTGCTTCGTAAAGCACAACAAGGGAGCAGCAACAGCACATGTACTGCACCCAAGAATATTTAAATGAGTTAAATGTAACCCTAGATATTTATTTTTTACATCTAACCGCAACCCTGGACAATAGTTCAAAGTCAAACATTTACTTTAAACACATTACATTCTCTGTACGGGAGGGTTTATTTATTTCTTTTTATTTAGAAAAGGCAAAAAGAAAAATCAAGTCTTCCATGCTTGTTATATGTTACCTGTTTTATATGTTGGCCTGTTTTATGACTGAAAATTAAATTCCTTTGATTCCTTTAAGAAACAGCAGAATAAAACAACCAGACCTTCTTCCAGCCCTCACAATCCAATATACATGTGAAGCCTTAGAAACCCTGAAATCACAGAGTCCCACATGTCAGAATATAACTCAAACAAGTCTCTTCATTGAATAGGCAGCTTAATGCTTGAGAAATGACAGAGCTTATAAAAGTTGAGCCTTAAAACATTTATTATTCAAGTTTAAAACTCCATTTATGTATAATTAGGAAAAATATGAGGCCATGAGCCTTTATTAATGCGAGTCTTTTCATCTGTGATAGATGAAGAATTTTATCATATTCTAATTGAAATAAGAACTGCGTGTCATCTTTGCCTCAAGTTCAGGAATCAAAATAACGTTAATTGCACAGAGAGAAACAACAGATAAAGCTCTCAGCTTATTAAGCACAGTACAATTTGTTTTATATATCATTAACCTTTTCACTAGTTTCACAGCAAATGTCACGTCATGGAGATTCACAATGATGCAGGAAACACAGTCAATATATGTGAAATTAGAATCATCTGAACCTTCCCCCAGTAGAAATGGCTAAAGCATGTCAAGATGACCTCAGGTTTTTAAGTTATAGCCCCCTATTTGTAGCTCTTGATAAAATACTGGAAAATCATCTGTACTTTTAGATTTTGATAAAAACGACAATCAAAATAGTTTGTAATCTAAAGAACTTTCAAAATGTTTAAACAAATGGCTTTTAAAAGTTTATAATTTGTTATAAATCTGTGATTAAAAGGAATGAACAGGCAGAACAAACGATATGTTTATGTGATATTTTTTTCTTTACACTTCCAGTGTGATGAAGCTGCAATTGGAAACATGTCCAAGTGATTAATGATCCAAGTGTGTAACTGCTGCTTAACTCAAAATACTTTATACCCATGTCATAGTTTGATAAATTTAAGCTTCTTCTCATTAAATAGTGGCAAGCCCTGTATTTACTATCACAAAAATTAAATGCTTGTAATTGTTAAGCTGTTTATATTGGAGCTACTCCTCTTCCAGCTGTCATCATTTATGATGACTCCTGGCTACTACGGAAAAATGTTTCTGATTATTAACTTGCTGGAAGGTTCAGTGCTGCCTGAGGCCAAGAACTGCTAACTGCCAGGTGTTTTCCTCCTGAATCTTAATGTAGTCCAGACCCAAATCCCAGTGAGAGCATGTGGAGGAAACCAAAGACCAGAGTGTGATTGCAAGGATGGTTTCCAAACCAAAAGACGTGGAGGAAGTTAGAGAAGTGGAGTGGTTAAAAAAAACTCAAAGAGAGATACAGTTGGATATTCATATTAAGCTGTGCAGGTATTTAATTCAACTCTCCCACCGTAATTGCTCAGTCAGTGGTTTAGCAGAGCAAATGCTGGTAACAGCAACAATTTAAACCCAATTTTTAGTCTTGGATCCATGGATATTTAAACCAATGTCTTTATACACTGACTGTCTTTTTAGTGCTTTGGCACATTGAGACATGTAAAGCTGTACAGTCAGTCAATTGTTTTTAATAATATAATTTCTAAGAAATGTAGAGGAAAGAAATGGTGGAAGTTGAGACAAATGCAACAAAGATTAAGAAACAACTGTTAAACCAGTTGGATACATGAGAATTTTGTCATATCCCATAAGAACTCAAGGAATGCCTTGAATATCCCAAAGAGACTCTTTCTGATTATTCAGAGCAGGAGAATCAAGTTGTGGTGTCTTTTTTTGAGAGAGTGTTGACTGTGTCACTTTCTTTCCTCAAACAATTTGTTCATGAGAGCCAAGAGGAAGCCCACCCACAACCCTTTCAGCAGATGGAAATAACCTTTCCAGATTGTCCCTGTTGGAGATATAATTATCACAGCAACTCTGGCTGTTAGTGGAAGTGTTCATCTGACCTCTGAAAACTCTGCCAGGTCCCTCTGTGTCTAATTTCTCATCATTGCCCATACACTAAAACCTTGAGCAGGAAAGAAATGGCATATGGTTCCTGCTCATATCTGTGAGCTGGAGTAATAACTGTCACCCTATATGATGGTGAAAGTACAAGGTCTGCCACTGATTAGGGTCTGCTCAAAGAACTGAATCATTCTGCTTTTTTTGTTGGTTTGGTTATGCTGGTTCATTGCTTTTATCCTGAATCACAGTATTTTTTACCCACCACAGGGGGTGTCAGGGACTGGCAAAGCAGTTTGAAAAAAATAAATAAGTCTACAAATAGCAGATTGAAGCATATAATTAATTCATACCTAATAGGAAACCTTGGGTTACAAAGTTGAGACTAGAAGCTGGACTGGAACATGACAAGCTTACATAGGAGACAGTCAGATGGTTAAGCAATGTTAAATGTTCTTTCTGGTCACAGTGGGTTGAACATGAACTTACTTCAGGGGACTCATAGATAGTAAGGTTGAGTGAGGGGTTAAGGGACCTGATCTAGTGTGGGAAACTTCTTCAGCTGACCAAAGAAGCACTGTAAAGTGAAAGAATGAGAGCAGCAAAGAGATGCGGGGGGTAAAAGCTGCACATGCGTTTCCTGGAGGCAGAGTGAATAGGATGTGCAATCCAATTCAAAAGGAAAGGGACCTTCTTGTGCAGGGGAAATGGTGTGTGTTTGCTGCTGATGCATACATGTTCTTGTTCAGAAGAATAGTGGTAACACTGCTTCTCCTGTGCATCTGCCTGCAGAGAATAATTTTTTACTATTATTTTCCCTTTTCAGAATCTGTATGACAACATAAAACCTTAACTACTCACAGATGCCACTGGGGCAGCAGACTTGTAGTGATGAACTTGGATCTTGCATAGACAAACAACATAAAGACTTAGATTCTCAGACATGAATTAAATCTACTCAAGACTAAAATCTTCCTCTGATAGGGCTCTTTATTTAACTGTAATTTTATTTGCCCTCGACTTGCCTAAACCCATGTCTGGGAAACTGTCTGAAATACATCCATTACTGCTCTGTTAAATTCCTATCTGTGGAAAATTTTATGTAACCCTGGCTGATGATGCCATATGATTTGACACTGGAAATGCTTTTGAGTGCAGCGTCAAAAGAGAAAGTGTGTATTTGTTATCACATGGTGTAGGTCATTGCAGGATTTGAAATTTGAAGCAAGGCTAAAGTGCCACATGTGAAAAGCTGGCAGAAGCATGTCAGTGCCTTATGTATAATGAGAAACATACAGGTGTGTGTGTGTGTATGTGCATGTGGGTGTCAGCTAATGTAAATTCCAACCACATGCCTAACTCCTCGTCAAGTGTTGGTATGTCGATGCATGCCTGCATTTGTCTTATCTCCCTGTTCCTGAACACATGATAGCAGTAACTCCCAAGTTGACGCCATATGCGTTTCCACCAGATGAAACCTTGTACCACTGAGTGCCCCTGATAGCTGGCAGTTCAGACTGGGACAGTGTGGGGCCAAAATTACTGAGGGACAGACAGACTATTTATAAGGATGGATACTCCTTATCACATGACAGGGCTCGAGAAATTACAATCCCAGAGTTTTAAGTCTGGGCATATACTGGTGTGGTGTCTCCTATTCTACAGTGTTACAATTTTTTTTTTTTTTTTTTTTTGGAAGGTTTTTAATTTTCTGAATTACATCTAAGTCTCAACAGTTTTAGTTTTACTTAAAAAAAATATAAACAAAAAAGTTCTACAGTTTTCAGGTTGAGTTACTCAGATTCCTTTTATTATTATTATTATTATTATTATTATTATTATTATTATGACAATGAAACTATTTTTCATGAGCTGGACCTTCAGTGTCTGAAAAGTATTTTGTCCTTCATGAATCATTTTCTAAATGTAATTCAGTCCTTTGTGGATCTTATTCATAAGTTCACAATTCAAAAAATGGAAAGTCCAGCAAATACATGAGAAAGTATAAAAAGACTGATGCAGAAACACAGCAAAGACATCAAATACTCTTAATTTTTTGCTGAATATTAAGACCAGGAAAAGTAGGAAAAGTATCATACAGCTTGTTTCACACATACATGACATCTAAATGAAATGCTTTGACATTAAGAGTCTTCAAACTGTGTTTTATTGACAATATGTTTTGCAGTCACCACCTCCTCCAGCATTTCTGACCAAGAACACTATGTGATTTGCCAGCAGGCAGGAATAGAAAGGTATGAACAGGTCTGGCTGGTCTGTTAAGTTCCTACTATCTGCAACTAATCTGTGAAGTACTTGAGCAAAACTTTCAGGTGCTTCACACCTCTAAAATATTTAACTGTTGAAGCACATTGTATGCAAACCCTGTGTAGGCAACACACCCCATGCTTGCATGTGTACTGTGCATATTTACCATGCAAAGCAAAAACCTGAGAAACGACTGCAGTTCTAATGTAGAGGAAATCTCTGCACTGGAAAGCTGTGTTTAATAAAGCCAACTATGAACATGTGCCTGAGTGCAGCTCTTAAATTGGAGAGTGTTTTAGTAATTGCGTTAGAGACATGCTCTTCTACCTCACTCTATCTAACTCCCTGCAGGTGTCAAGCAGTCTTAAATTGCCCACAGCAACTTTTCTCTGATAACAGCAGCACCAAGAAGTTCACTGGATGAGAACGAGGAAAAACAGTGTCTGTCATAACACTCTGAACAAGAAAGTCACCTTAATAAATGTTTTCGTCTTCAAACATATTGGTTAGAAGTTGATTTTCTGTGCTTTCTTTTCGCCTCAGTTTGCCCTTACACAGATGCTTAATGATGGGAACCTGCCTCTGGCCATTCTGTGTACCTGCCAGTATTATTGTTGCTTTATTAAGAGAGAAAAACCTTGTTTTGAGGTTAAGGGATGTTTGTGTTGTGTCAGATAAATAAATGTTTTAATTATTATGACATAGTTTAACATATAAAATTGCCCTAAATGTGTTAAGACTGGCTTTGGAAGGAGCCGTGTAATCGCTGTGGCTGGAAAAAATAAAAGCCTCTTCCACAAGCTTTTTCCTTAAATTGATTTGCACATTCAGCTGTGGATGAGGATGACTCACCCCTTTCTTTTTTGCTAACCTTTATTGCTGTTGCGCCTGGTTGCCATGCCCACATAGATGCACACAGAGAGCAAAGGGTTAGGTAAAGACACGCTCTGCTCCTGTCTTCCTTTACTTAAGGGGAAGCTAAAAAGCAAAAAGACAAAAAAGCAACAATTAAAGGCTCCCTTGGACAAAGCAGACTCTCAGTGGAAAGCTTTGGGGGAAAAGGGGGCTTCTATTCTGTTCTTTAAATAAAAGAAATATTCATTTAAATGTAGTCTTTAGAAGGGTAAAGAGCATAACATAATTCATCATGATGGTCTTTAACTGCCTGTAAAATGTGTCGATGTGTAGAATTGCACTTGAAACAAGTCACTGTGTAACGCAACACAATCACTTAGAAATCACTTTCTCTTTTTTTGTCCAACAAAGCAAAATCAAAGCAAAGACTGATTTACATTTTCAAGTCATATCACAGGATAATGACAATTAACAGATGCCCTATTCTGAGAGCAGACAGAGAACATTGGCTGCTCTCTGGGTACATGTGCTGTCTTCCCTCCACTCAAGACAATCAGTGCCATGAAGAGCTGGAGTCTATTAACTCGGTAAGTCTTCAAAATAAGCTCCACAACAAACTACAGTAATATTTTGCTTTAGAATTGACTTTCTACTTTAAAATGTCATGATTATTCTTATACATTTCAGTCATTCTACTGTTCTATATCACAGCTTTATAATTTTAGCATATGATGCACTAGTTTAATCTAAATATAAATTTAAACTATTTTTTGTGTGTTTTAAATAAAAGAATTGATTAATCAAGACAGCATGAAAATCCTCATTTTGTTCAACCATTTCAGTCCTGTAGTTATTTTTATTAGCCCTATGCTTCAAAATTGCATCCATAGTATAATAAAAAATATGTCTATAACTGCAGGGTCTATATGAAAAGTTTAGGTGTCATAGTAAAGAGAGGACTTGTGAGATTTGCTAAGATATGTAATTACCAGGATATAGGTTACAGTTTGCCACCATTTGTTCTCAAAATCACCAAATTGGGGCACCTCGGGTTTTAAAAGGTTAAACTTTCTGTTACTTTTTTTGGTATAATTCTTATGGATTCATCAGTGTTTTTTTTTTTTTGTTGTTGTTCTTGTTTTTTTCCTCTAGAAACAGATTGTAATTAAAATGCAAGGTGTAAGTAGTGTACATGGGGGAGCAAGTGAAACACTACGTCTGATTTTGCTTATTGTTTGGAAGAAGTGGCAAAAATTTGTTTCCAATGCGCTTTAAGCACAGACAAAGTTTCATATTCAATCACATTTCAGAAGAAAAATGGCTGCAGACAATAATATTAAATAGATAACTATAAAGCAAACACTGCACACACAAAGTTCCAGAAAATCTTCAATAGTGTGTGTAGAAAATTCAGCACTAAACTGCAGTAACAATATGCAGCCAAAGTTTGCTGAATGTACTTTAAATGGTTTAGTGAGTTGACTTGCAACAGTCTAAATCCTGTGGGGAAACTGGAGTCCCAGCATGGATGCAAACATAGCATTTATCTAACAAACAGGAGCCTGACTGTCATCTGATGTGCTCTCTGAAACTTAGATAGAAGTTCTTTCTTTAAATTTCCTATTTCAAACTGGCAGGAAAAAAATGCATGACTCAAAATCACAAAATTGAAACATCTCTAAACAAGTATGACTTTTGTGCACAGTGTACAACACCTGCAGCTGCTTTTAGTAAAGCTCTTTCACAACTCTGTGCTATCCTCCTGCTCTTTTTACATGTTTTTTTGTATCTTGAGGAATACAGTCAGTTGATAGGCTGAGAGTGCACTGAGCAGGTAATTCTCAGGTCACAGGAATCAGGATCTACTGAGATTTTCATACCCAGATTCAAAAATATATTTATCTTTTGTAAAAGGAAAAAAGAAATGACAGCCTGCAGGAACAAAAATGCAAGGCTTATGGACAAATGTTGCTTTTGTCCATTACTATACCTCATTTAGGCAACACAAAGTTTTTAAGCCCCATGCCCAGTTTACGTGAACATAAATGATACCAACCAGTCAGGGTGTTTGAAAAAAAAAAACATAAAGAAGAGTTTTACTTCTTTTAGCAGCAAAGAGAATGAGAGGACAAAAATCAGCTAGGGTACGCATTTAAATTTCAAACTGCACAAACACTGCAAATCCAAAAAAGAAAGCTAGAGAGAGCAAACCAATGATGGGATTTCCTAAAGCATGAGAAGAAGAAGAAGCAAGGATCTACAGCCTGCATTTTAAATCAGGGTGTCCATTTGGACAATACATCACACTGCTCAACATCAAAAGAGATGTGTACAAAATGTAAAACTGTTCTATGAAGTTTCACACAGTGACAGAAATATCTCACAACATGAGAATCACTTTGACACAATGATACTGAATAATCAAAACCTGCCATATATGTAAATATGTTTCAAGTGTTTTTCAATTCTTTGTTTAATAATTAGATTTTTTTTTTGGAAGATTTTCTGATTTTTTCTTATTGCTTTCTAACATTATTTATGAATTATTTTGTTTCTTACTGTTCTTTTGAACTATTGTTGCTTCTACGAGTGAGGAGATCTGAAATATATATCTATATATATCTATCTATCTATATATAGATATATATATATATATATATGTTTGTCAATGAAATGGCCCAAAAAAAAATCTGTAAATGATGGCAAATATTTTACAGCATACTCCAACAAAATGTGTGTTGGCCACCAAAAAGCTTCTGCAATGTCCTATGATTTATTTTCATCCGGACTTGTTTCTTATTGGTGGGGAAGTCCAACCACTGCACAAAGCCTTCTTCCAGCACATCCCAAAGATTTGCAGAGGGGTTAAGCTTTGCACTCTGTGGTGACCAGACCATGACTGAAAATTATGTCTTATGCTCCCTGAATCAGTCGTTTACAATTTGAACCTGCTAAATCCTGGCATTGTCATCTTGGAATATCCGGTCTAGGTTCAGCCACATTATGTGCCCAAAAAATGAGGTCAGCTGAACATATTGAATGACCAGGTTATTCTATCAATGGATTTTTTATTTCTTTTTTTCCCCTGATGGCATGGGCACAGTCCTTCTGGTACCAACAACAATGTTGCATTTATGTCACTTAAATTTTCTTTTTTTTGAGTTGTGCCATGTGATTGGCTGATTAGCTCTTTGTGTCAACATGCAATTATACTTAATTGTACCGAATAACGTGTCCAATGAGTGTAGATGCTGTTTCATAGATCTGCTTTACACATCATGTCAAATGATCAATGTGTCCTTGCTGCTTGGACCATATTTTCCTGTAAAATGTCACACTGTTCCCAGCTTAATAAAAATGCACTTAAACCATTTTTACTCCAATTGCACCAATGATATTGAAAAGTTTTGTTGTGAGAAAATCCAAATAAGTGACGCAAGTAAAATAACAAGAAGGCAAAGTTTAAACTACACCAGTTTGATAGAAGAAAAATGTATGTGGGCTGAGAAACAAAAGCTCAATGGTTAGAAGAACAGAACAAAAAGTGTTACATTGCTTGAATGCACAGGATTACTGACTGGACAATAAATGCAATGGGACTTCCAAGTAGAGACATGTGCTCATGTCAGAGTTCCTTTAAACCCTAATCAATCAGCATGGTCAGTATGGGTATAAAGAATAACCGATACCAATAGCAACTCAATTTTAATGTTGACAACATAATTACAGCAGTTATCTCCTAGATCAGGGGTAGCCAACGTCGGTCCTCGAGGGCCCCAATCCGGCAGGTTTTCCAGATTTCTGTGCTCCAACACACCTGACTTAAACTAACGAGTCATTGTGGAGATCCTTATAGGCTGTTGGATCCATTTAATTTGAGTCAGGTGTGCTGGAGCAGGGAAATCTGGAAAACCTGCCGGATTGGTGCCCTCGAGGAACGAGGTTGGCTACCCCTGTCCTAGATCAATTTAAATACAAAATAAACCCATCATGCAGATACAGTAGATCCTGCATTAAGCCAGTGCAATTGTTACGGCTGCCTGTCATTTCACTAATTGCCCTCTCATTTTGCATGGAAATGCCTGTGTGTCGTCACTCATCTGAGATTGGTTATGCTCTTACACACCTTTATTCCTGCCTACTGAGGATTGGCTCCGTACACCACACCTCTGCCTTCATCAAGCTGATTAGATAATTGCCAGGCCAATCATCATCCCTACAGCCACCTGATGAGGTAATAAAAGCCATCTGCAGCTGTGGAGTCGTTGGCAACTGTTTGCACACACAGTCTGCCCTTGGCTTGAGAGCGTTGGGTATGATCATATGCTTTGTTTGGTGGTTTTGTGATTAGAGAAACTTAGTTTAGAGTAGATCCCCCACAGTGGTAGAACTGTTTGGGCTTTTGCGTTCTTCTTTTGTGGTATTGACTGATAGTCTTTTTTCTTTTGTGATAAGTCTTAAAGCCATTTTAGCTTCTCCTTTAGTTATATTTTTATATTAGAATGTGTTGGGCTAGTTAGGATTGTAGTGGTTAATAATTCCTTTGGTTAAAATTTAGGTATTGGAGCTGCTTCACCTTTTCTTACTATATAGATTACTTGGTCAGGTGTTGTTCACCTTTTTCTTTGGTTATCAGCTTTGTTTTTACTGGCTTGTTTTGTGTTAACTTTAGAAAATAGTTCTTAAATTGATTTCTTGATTTAAGCAGCTTCGCTAACCCCAGCACTTGATTCACCACCAGTTGTCTTTGGATTTATCCTCATTCCCACTTGTATCAATAAATTCTGTTATCTCCTGGTTTTACATCTGTCCACAATTCTCATTCTTTTATGTCCATCATACCCCTGTACTGGGTCATAACAGCAATATTTCTTTATTGATGCAAGAGTACTCGCCATTGTTACACCAGAGCACACTGGCAGTGCTCCAAAGGGAGAGGTCTAGACAACATATCACCATATAACAGATCACCATTTAGATCCAGCAACAAAGGTGACTTATAGGCCAAATGTTATTAATATCCTATGCTGATAGACAATTTACACCTTTTCATCACAGTCTGAAAATCACCTAGATTTCATGAGATGAAAGGAACACATGATAAAAGTCCATAGAGCATCGATTCAATCCAGCAGCAGCTCGACAGATCTTTGCACTAACAAGATGAAACTTCACATTAAATCCCTGAATGCACCATGCTAGCACAAGAAAAAAAAAAGGAAGAAAGAAATAAAAACAGGATAAGAATTGACCATTAAAAACTTGTTTTCAGCCATAACTTAGCCACAAATTGAAAAGGTCAAAGGTAATTACAGGTATGAACACAGAACAAGGAGGAAGTGTTATCAAATCACTTCCCCAACTTTTAGCTAATTCTTTAATACTGTGTAGTATTCTTGTGACTGGCATGAAAAGATGGCTTCCATAATAACATTTAGTTTTATTTATTCAGTTAACTTCAAATTAATCAAAACAGATTATTTAAATTTAGTGTCTAAAACATTTTGATGGTTTTATTTTTTTATTGGAAATGTTGCATCTATGCTTTATAAGTCTTAAAACCATAAATTTTTAGTATCACGTTCAAAAGGGAGGCATTCGGCCCACTTCAGTTCAGACAAATGGCTTGCATTAAGTGATGCATGATAGCCTTCAGTTTTTCCATCAAGATTTTGCCAAGATTGCGAGTGATGAATAATGCAGTATTTTAATTCACTAATACACTGAAAGACGCATTAGCAGAATCTCTAATATTACCGCTGTGTTCCAGTAGAGATCGAATTTAATTATAGAATGTGATTGCTCCCCATATCCACATCATCTCTGACGTATTGTTTACGAAATAAAAATCAAAAGGATAATAGACTGACAACAGCCAGCTTACTCACCTGCATTTAAATGGGAATATTTAGCAAGAACAAAAACTGAATCCCAAAGAACCTGGGAGCAACAGAGGCAGAGTGTTGCATGCTGCATGCTGTTTTTCTTTCTTTTCCTTTCTTGGGCTCTTCATCTCTTTGCTCCTAAAAGACTTCTAATTACAACTGCTTAAAAGGCTGGTTTTAACTGGTTTAATAAAAAGTCCTGAGCCAAGCTTCGAATTTGAATTTAAAATTCCCCGCATGTAAATATCCCAGGACTTGGAGGGTGTTTTTTATTACTTAGATTGTACTTTATCCTGCAAGTAATGGACACAGAATAAAATATTGTAAGTGTTGAGTTTGGCTGCTGCAAATATCATGATAAATTACAGCTGATTCTGTCTGATGTCTTTTTATGTTTTGTTTTTGAAGCACAAATTATCCTGGATACAAACCTCATCCCTGACAGCAGTTGCTATAGCAGCAAGCTCACAGATGTGCCATTGAAGATTTTGTATAAAGGAAAATTGCTAAAAAGCACAAAAAGCACACACCTGTACAACCAAATTAACTGAACACGAAGAAAAGCAGACTATGCCACATTTATTAGGATGCTTCAAAAACAAAAGTTGGTTAACTGAATGATGAGACACACTGCAGCAGATAATATGATGGTTGAAAGGTATAAGCATTTTAGGCTTAGAAATAAAGTCTCTTGTTCTCACCTTTGAATTCAGCTATATATAATAAAAAGAAGCAGCAAGTTTTAATAAGATGTGACTGATTTAGATGTAGCCGTGTTCTCTTGGAGATCTTTAAATAAAGTGAGATTAAAAGCTTGCTTGGATCTCAAACCACGCTTGCTTAACTGGACTTCTCAGACATAAATGAGTACAGCTCAGATAATATCTCCACTTAGCGAAGTAGAGCAAAAAAGGGAAAAACAGGCGATTAACTTACTGCAACGCCTCATCAATTTATTTTCCCAGACAACAAAAACTTCTATTTGTATTTTTAATCATTAACTCCATTAAATTCATAAATAAATATACAGTGTGTTTTGATGTTCTGCCACATAGCAGCTGTAAAACATCCTAAAATGGTAGCTAATGATAATAATGCCATAATGGTTAGATATGCCATTCAAGACATAAACATGAGTTGCAGATAAAATGTTGACTGATTGAAAATTAACCAAAAAATAGTCAAACATAAATGTCCTTGTTCAAAAGGAGTAGGAAGAAGTAAACACTTCTTTTTCTTATTCCTCTTTACAGATTAAAGAGCATAGTACAAATCCCCTATGCGACTGTGATTTTTGTGCCCATCCAAAGCTTTCATGTAATCTGTGTTCTTAAAATCCCTGTGATTTTAGTTACTTGGGTTTCTCCTGCACTTCATAAGTCTGTCTTGATGTTACAGCCTTCCTGTTCTGCAGTGAACTCAGCCAGTGCCTACGTTACCAGATCTTATGACAACAAACAACCTGATCTATAAAAAACTAGCCCAAAAAAAGCAACTGTTCTTTAGAAATACTCACTCATAAGTAGAAGTTAAACAGCAGTTTGTATCACAAGGGACAGAGAAAACTTTAAAAGGACATAACAGTCATGTTAAGGTGTATGTATATCTAGATAATGATCCAAAAAGCAATAGCTTAATTCTATGATTACTTACCCTGTATATGGCCTTTATTTGGCTTACAATATTGCTCTGCATGTATACACTATAGAAATAATTATCTTTATCAGCATTTGCAATTTCCTTCTGGAATTAATAAAGTATTTTTTCATTTCATCAGACAATGGCTTTAAATCATTTTAGTGGTGGGACTGAAATTTCCAGTCATGAAAGACAAAACAATATTATTCTGACAAGATTTTATAGGCCCACAGAATATCATACTGAACATCATGAACCAAATAATTCAAGATGAGTACATATTATGTGCAGCTACAATCCTGAGAAAAAGGTCATGCAACTCCCAACTATTCTTTTACCAGCATGGGTGCAAGCACCTGTTGCACATTTTTTTTTTTTTTAAAAAGAAGGGAAAAAATGTGTAGCTTGTTAAATGTTGGAGACTGATTTTAGCCTTGAGGAGAAAAATAAATACACATTTTAAAACATACCTTATGTTCTGACATGAAGCCAGAGAATACAATAGCTTCATGTTTGACATTACATCTGTGGCCAACACGTAATTCTTGGAGCATGTGTGTGTTGTGCCCTGGAGGGAAAATGCAGCTCTTCTGTAAGGGATGTTAAAACCTGATTAGGGATGTGTGCTGAGCTGAGACCAAGCCCTGCTCCAGAAATCAATTGGTGAATGCAGTTTAAAAAGCAGCTCTTTCAACATATTAAACATATAAATAAAAATTCAGTCAAAGGTTTGGAGACAACCACCCATTCAATGAGTAGATGTTTCCAAACATTTGAGTGGCATTGCATATAACTGAGCAAACTTGCCCGATGAATGAGCAGAAAACAGATATAAAAAGGTTAAAAAATGGCTAAAGAAAAAATAAATACTGACATGGAAATCAGCTGAAACAGCAAACAGAGTTATGTAATGGAATAAAATAAGTTCACTAGAACTTGCGTGAGTTATGACCATGGGAACATTTTTATTTGCTGTCTTTTGACATTAACTTGTTAATTATGGGAAATTAATGTCATTTTTGTGGTGTTTCTGTGAAATATTTAGTTTCTCAATGTCCAAATTTTTCTAAAATTGACTGTCATTCTGTTTGTTGAGCATGCGTGTGTGTGTGTGTGTGTGTGTGTGTGTGTGTGTGAGTGTGTGTGTGCGTGTGTGTGTGTGTGTGTGTGTGTGTTTTCAGAGAGCAACTCACTACTTGTTCATGGGACTTGCAATCATCTGTTTAGCTGCAAGCATTGATGCAGACTGAATGTCCATGAGACCCTGAAATCTGTGATTGCATGGACTGTCCTGACTCCCAGTGCAAAAGAACTATAAGAATCAACCCTGGGCACATTCATTTATTTCAAATCTTTAGATTTTTTTTGGCTAGTTAAAACAGAAAAATACACTTATTTTTTTCTCTCTTGCTGTCTCTTGCTGGAAATATCTTGATCAGACTTTATACAGACTATGATGAGTTTTTCTTCTAACATATTTGCTCTTTCAAAGTATTTAAACCTATCATAGACATATAACAGCAGAGAGCAAATTATTTAAAATTTCAGGACCATATGGCATGGTAATTGTTCATTTTTTTTTATCTTGGATTCCTCTACATTAGCTTTATAACCACAATAACTCCAGATAAATTGTAATTATTTCAGAAAGAGGACGAGCCTTCTCCTTGCTGAACCATATTCTTGGAAACAACTAAATTTGGCTTAAGTGAATTCTGATTGGTCAAAGTCCTGGAGGCTTGCTGAGGTCCTGGGCAAAAGGTGATGGTGACAGCTGGTGGTTAGGGAGTTACTATAGCTTAAAAACAAGGAATAGTTTTGAAAAATACACCACATTTTTAACATGACACCCATCACCCATCACCTCAAGTGCTGTACTTGCAGCTGTGGTAAAATGCCAAGTGAGGAAGAAAACATCTGCTTTCCCCTTTACACAATCTTCTTTTGTTCCTCAAAGCTAAATTGCAAATGGATTCTGCTTGCACACAATGTGTAATGTGTGTGGGGATAGGTAAATGAAACAAAATTGCTTGCATGAGTAACTCCATGTTTAAAGCCAACAAATGGATACTTTGTTTCCCAGTGAAGAACTAATTATTTTATCATGAGTTAACACAGTTTTTTCAAAGTCCACTGCTCATGTAATCTGGTTCTCTGTGTTGTCTTTTCTTCCTCTAGCACCACCAAATCTCTGCTCTCTCCATATGTGGAAAGAAGCACATGTTAAAATTATTTCCTTATGTTGCCCACTCCACTCATTTCACATTTTCTATGGGAAGAGTGAAGACCAAAACATATTTCTTTTTATAGCAAAAATAAATAAATAAATAAATAAATAAAAGAGTTTCCTTCACAATCTAGAAGTGCTGAGATTCTGCTTTTTGTCTGTTATTTCAGGGAAACACACCTGATAACTATAATGAAAATTCATCAGACATTGTTCCCTCTTTGTTCAGAAAAAGGACAGGGTCACACAGCTTTGAAATTGATCCTGCCGAAAGAAATCCTGAGAATTTCATCCTTCTTTGTTATAAATATTTTATTTTATCACAGCTTCAACTTTTAGCTGAAGTCTCCCTGCAAAGAAAGCAATATGTAGGATAAACTGATCCAAACATTTTCACGATTCTGTTGCTGGCCAGGAAAAGCAAACTTTATCCACACATCTGAGATTGCCAATGCCAAGTCTTCGAAATAAAAGCAAAGTGCTGTGCTCAGGGAAGGGGTGGCGGCACAAAAACATCCACTTTAACAATAATTGCTGTGCATGCTGTAGCTCTTGTGTGCACACATTTCAATGCACTAGCACTGCTTAAATACTAAATTGTGTATGACCAAAGACACCAAAGTGTCTCATCCAATATTACTAAAAAAAGAGTTCCTTTTGCAGAACAAAAACCTTTTTTTTTTTTTTAGTTTTGGGCAATATTTAAGGTGTTAATACATCATTTTAATACTGAAGATGTTCCAGAAAGTACAAAAATAAAAAATAAATAAATAAAAACATCCACAGAAAAAATAAAACCAAAACACACTGTACATGTAGAAATGTCTGGTCAACTTCGTCGCTGGTGCAGTTACTTGTTTAAAAAGTATTCATCAGCTGAAGAACGAGAAAACAATTCTGCCTTTGAAGGGGCAGCCTCACTGGACATTTTACATACCACTGGCGCAGCATCACACATCTACTTGTCCACATATCAGCTGGTTCAGCTCAGATAATACTCTGACCAGACCAAAAATAGTCTCTATTGCATTGATTGTGTTGTGCATACTGCCACTAATTACTCACTCTATGAGATCCAAGATTACACCTGAATGCATCCAAGATATGAATCACTACCTTTCATCAAATGTACATACAGAGTCCCCTTACTTTCTGTTGTGTTATTCAAGATAAATTTTCTCTCTGGAGAAATGCAACCAGGCTGCTCAGCATCACTCAACAGGTCTAACTGACAAGAATAACACGCAGCAGTTCACAGAGGATTGTTTTAGCTTGTGCCTGTTTACATAATCTTAATCTCAGGATAATGACAACATTACAATGTGTTTCTGAAGGTTCAAGTAGCTTGATCATCTCACTCCTTAACCATTCCTATCTATATTTCTAAGACTTTTTGCAATCAGATGATAAGCAGTGTCTTGCATTCTCACACTGACGGGTATCGTATAAGCCTATATTAGTCAGTTTGTAGCTTTAAGGACATATATGGGCTCAGACTTATCTTAGTTGGTATGAAAATGCCCAAATTTAGTTTGCCAAATGGTCACTTTGTCAATTATGTTCATTCTTTCAACAATGGCTAAAAAAAAAAAAAAAAAACATCTGCACATTACCAAAACAAATGCATGTAATATTTTTGGATTTCACAACATATATCTTGCAGAAGGTCTGGACTGCATGTGAACATCATGTACAAAGAGAAAAAAATGGAGGGGCGGCATAAAACTTGACAAAAGATTTTTGTCTGTGTCTACGTACATCCTCATGTCAAGCTGCAGATAAGATTTCCTTTAAAGAAACAACAGCCCTGCTTTAAGCTGTCAATTGAAAAAGTGTAGCTGTCTTCATGGAACAGACAGGACCTTCAAGGCTTCTTTGTCTCTCTCTCTTGTTATTTCATCATAATGACTGTGCATGCAACAATGATTTGACGTTGCTTTTGTAAGGTTGTGATGTACTCCACTGAACAAACCAGGATGGATTATCCCATTATGTCCCTGAATTTTCTGGTTATACCTTTTGGCTAACAAAAAAAAGGCTCCCAGGCAGAGTGCCTTGTTCCTTGAAGAGAGTTCAGATTTTTGTCCTCTATCACTCTCCGAACACCATGCATTTATTACAGAAAGAAAGGATATTCAAAACAGGAAAGCGACATTCATGTGTGAGTTGGCACCAAGCCTAACATTTGGAGATAGCAACCAGGCCAAAGGTTGAGTTGTTCAAAGTAGATTCAACATCTCCATTTGGATAGTCGAAGTCCATGTACAAAATAACTGGAAATAACTCTTTAACGGAAATCAGTAGTGAGTCACTTAGGTTATTTGTCCTCATTGACTTTAAATGCAGACATTTTATGCATACACACTAACACAGTCAACATTCACCGACCTCATGAGACAGTCTGATGAAGTCATCAGACAAAAACAACAACATCTTGTGCATGAACCAGCTCCTTTTTATAGTTGAGTACCACCCACAGAATAATGAAAGAAAAAGACTAACGCTCCATCCCATTTACCACAGACTCTTAAAAAGGAAAGTCTGTCTTCCCTGTATGGAATTAAAGGGCATTAAGAGTTTTTAAAAAATGGCCCTGTGTGATACCCTGCAACTAATTTAGCATGTTCTAATATCTGCAATTATGGTGCAATTATCCTTCATGTAGCTCCACCTGTTTCTGTGTGGCACCCATTATATTCATCTCATGACTACAGCTAACACAGCAAATAGTAAAAATGAGTTGTTACAGATTTGGTAATGTTGCCCAGCCAGTTAATCTGAACCAATCACCGGAAAAGATGTAAGATACACATCATTAAGGAATCCTTGATTAATCATTACCTATTTATTGATTAATTAGCAATTAGTCCTGGATTAGGCTTTTAGTAGTACTGACCATTAAGTAACCGTTTAGCAATCTTTAGCCAAAATTATGCGATCTCATGGAATAGCAAAGCTTATGTAATCATTTATGAATCATTTTTGTGGCCCTTATTGTAAAATGTTATTGATTTTCCCTTTAGCTTTGCTTGTCTGTTGAGATTTTTTTTTTTTTTTTTTTTTTTTTGAAGAATTCAGGCACAGAAAAGAAAAGAAAAAAAAATGTCTCAAATGTAAAGGCTTTTCAGCCATCAGGCCAATTGATAGCCACTTCCTTTTTGAGCAAGTCTTTGGCATAAGAATCATTCCAAATCTTAAACAAAGTAACTTGGCTTCAATGTTTGAAGAGAAACTTTAGGGTGGTCTGGTAAAAGGTGATAAAAGGTGAGTAAAATCCTCCACCTACCCCTTCTCTCCAGCAGACTACCCCTCACTGACCCCGTTTTTCTGTGAGAGAACGATAAATTTGGCCAGCCTACATTCTTACTGAAAGAGGACGATAGTGTGTTTTCATTAATAAACTCTTAATCTGTTGTCAAAGTCTTGCATTTAAAGTTACTGAACTCTGTGAGCCTTCAAATTTAAAATGAGAGGGAGGGAGGTATTTGTTGTCTATTGCTTGAGTTTTATTAATTGGAGGAAGATTTAAGAGAAAACGTAATTAGCATAGAAAATTGTCATGAATTTATTTTACCTAATTCGTTGATTTTAGAATAAATTTTCCATGCATGCATAATCTGTGTGTATGGTAACCTTTAGATTGTGCCTTCATTCAAGAGAAACTTAATAAACATATTTTCTGTACTGTAACAATCAAAGGTTTGGACACAATTTGCCATTAAATCTGATGGGAAAGTGTGCCTAAATTTTTGACTGGTAGTGTATATTAAACTAGCCAATAACAAAGATCGAAAGATGCCATTAAATTAATTTTCTTTTGCCAAATATGTCACACTCAGCCGTAACCTCCTTCTCTCTGGCTCAGCCACTCCTTCTCATCAGCTCAGCCGCTTCCACCTGCTTGCGCCACCTACTGGTCAACTCATCAGTGTCACCATATAACCTGTTCTGTCTCACTCATAATTTGCTTTGTACTTTGTCTTTGCTTCCATGCCTGCCTCTCCAGCGTGTATTCCCGGACTGATTCCCTGGCTTCGACCCCGCTTGTTCCTGCCTTTCCTTTTCTCTCAGCCCCATTTAGTATCTGGACTCACCTGGATCCAATCTGAAAGGACAAACAATCACAGTAAGTCTCCACTTGCTTACTATCAATCTCACCATCTTGTTGCTACTTCCTGGACTTCTGGTTGCTGATGATGTAGCAGAGAAATAAGAAGTGTCAGTGTATGGAACAGAGATGGAATGAAGGGCTGCATCAATAAAATTTCATCTGTTACAACGGCAAGCCTCTTCCATCATTAAGAAACGCGGACACAAGATGGTACCAGGAGTGAACTGATTGGGTTGAGCGACCACTGAAGAAGCCAAAATGTATTTGAAGCCGCCAGAAAGCCTGAAACTGTTTGGTAACGTTGACGAAAATTGGCATACATTCAGGCAATAGTTCAACTTGTATGTGATGGCCATGGGACTGGAAACCAAGCAGGACACAAGGAAGGTAGCACTTTTGCTAACCTTAGCAGCTCCACAGGCCATTGAAGTACATAATATGCTTGTGCTTGATATGGCTGAAGATAAAGAAATGATTTTTGTGTTGTGTTTGCTAAGTTTGACGCTCACTGCACACCAGAGAAGAATGAGACATATGAAAAAGACATATGAAAAAGACATGTTTAGATCTCGCATGCAGCTTTAAAGTGAGAAGTTTGATGCTTTTTTGACCACCCTACATCTGAAAGTGCAGTCTTTTGGGACACTAATTTTGGGACATTAAAGAACTCGGTGGTCAGAGACCAGATAGTTTTTGGCATTTGAGACAAAAAGCTGAGAGGGACCTTTTTTGCGAGTCTGATTTGGCGCTTGATATGGCTATTAAAAATTGTCAAGCGGATAAACTGTCCCACAAACATATGAAAACGTTCAGCGACATGTCAAGTGCCACACCACCCATGAGTGAGGGAGCGGATATCTGCGCAGTGTCGTATCAGAGTGGGCGACATCGCCTGCAGACCAGGACTGCACTGCTGACTGAACGGTTTTCTGCAAGCGCTAGGATCACAGCACAAGTCAAGGTGATTTCCAGCGTTTGGTAAAGAATGTTCCAACTGCCACGGAAAGAATCATTTTGCCAAACAATGCTTCACAGGAAAGGAGGAAGGCAAAAAAGCAAAAATCGAAATGTAGTGGACAACACAGATTTAAGTGACACTTTCTTTGTTGGCCTTGTTAACGATGAAAAGGAAGGAGGAAAACGTCAACAGCATTACAAATGATGGCAAATGGATCTCACTCCTCTGCTGATTAACGGGACCATAGTCACGATGAGAGTGGACACTGGTGCAAAAGCAAAAGCATTAGCATGTCTGATATAAAAGAAATGCAGGTAAAACCACAAATACACAGAAACAGATCTGGGTTGAAAGATTACAATGGCCAACCTATAGAATGTTTTGATACCTGTAAACTGAATGTCAAAGTTAAAGGGAAAGTGTGCCAAGTAAATTTTTCTGTTGTGAATCACGACTGGGTGATACAAGGTTTCTGGCAGTTTAGACTGGATGAGAGTAGCAATAAGTACCATACCTTTAATACACCTTTCGGGAGATACTATTTTCTGAGACTGCCATTTGGAATAAAATTCGTGCCAGAAATATTTCAAGCAATGGAACAGATCATGGAAGGCCTAAAGGGAGTCAGCGTTTACATCGATGACATTGTTGTATGGGGCTCATCCCTTCAAGAGCACAACCAGAGACTGAATAAAGTGATACAACATATGCATACAACAGTATGGACTGAAACTCAATAGAGCCAAGTGTGAGTTTGGCGTGCAAGAGATCCTCTTCCTTGGGAACAAACTTACAGCTCAAGGAGTACAACCAGATCAAGACAAAATAAAGGCAATATTGAACTTGCAAAGACCAACAGACCAACAAAAGTGCTTCTGCAAGCCGAGGTCAGCACTGGAAACCAGTTGCCTATGCGCCTAGAGGCCATGACAAAGACCGTATGTAATTATGCCCAGATAGAAAAAGAGTGTTTAGGTATTGCCAACAAGTTGGAATGATTTCACAGGTACATCTATGGACTGCTGTCTTTCATTGTGGAAACTGACCACCGCCCACTAGTCTCCAATTTCAAAAAGAACCTAAACGAAATGTCACCACGGATTCAGCTTTTAATGATTAAAATGCAAAGGTACAACTTCAAACTGGTGTACACACCTGGAAAACACCTAATACTCACAGATGCCCTGTCCAGTGCTCCTGCTGAAAGCTGTGTGAATATGACAGATGAGGACATTGAAAGTCACATAAACATGGTGTTTATTACTCTGCCGGTATCTGACATGAAGTCGAGACAAATAGCTAAAGCAACATTACATGACACAGAGCTGCAACGTGTTATTCAGAACATGGATGACGGATGGCCTGCAGGTTTATGCCCTCACTACTACTATGTTCAAGGAGATCTCAGTTTTGTCGATTGACAAAAAAGATGGATAGTCATCCCAGAAGCTCTGAGGCCAGATATACTAAACAGGATACATGAAGGATATCTCGGGATTGAGAAATGTAAAAGGAGAGCAAGAGAGTCAGTGCACTGGCCTTGACTAAACAAAGACTTTGAGACACTGGTGAGTAAATGTGAAACGTGCCAAAAACACAGAAGCAAACAAAGCAAAGAACCAGTGGTGATACCTGAAATGCCTGCATCCCCGTGGTACAAAGTAGGGATGGACTTATTTCACCTCAAGGATATATATATACATATATATATATATATATATATATATATGTATATATATATATATATATATATATATATATATATATATATATATATATACATAATATATACTATGTACAGTAGATGATAG
Organism: Melanotaenia boesemani; assembly: GCF_017639745.1. NCBI lineage: Eukaryota > Metazoa > Chordata > Actinopteri > Atheriniformes > Melanotaeniidae > Melanotaenia > Melanotaenia boesemani. The sequence continues at coordinate 31,204,959 of NC_055688.1, read as the reverse complement.
AATATTCAGTCTTTACAATCAAGGAACATTATCCTGAAGTTTTTCCACTATTTGTAGATGTATTTTTTGCAGATTGATGAACCTCTGCCACATTTTCTCCATGGTGCTATATTTCATACCAAATGCTGCCAAATGCTGCCAAGTGACCTAATTGGTTGTGACATTGTTCTCCAGCTGTTTGTCCCTGTAAAATATTTTCTAAGATGTAGCTATCAAATTTAGGATTAGTTAATATTTATCAGAAAATAGAAAATATCTCTTTCAACAACTGATATGTTTTCTATGTTCTGTTATGTATAAAGCTTTGGTTCATAAGATTCGCAGATGTTGCATTCTGTTTTTATTCACTCTTTGTACAGGATCCCCAGTTTTGAATATTTAGGGCTGTATTTGGACACATCAATCTAAAAAAACAAGTGTAGTGTACATTTTTAGTCACATACAAAATTTTGTGTCACTGTGATGGTGCAAAAATTATAAAATAGCTTTTTATTATCTGATGTTTTGTTATTACTGTAATCACTTTTTGATGGCTCAAGCCCCACAGCGGTAATGTTTGTCACATTTGTTTCACACAATGCATTTCTCTATAAATACTTAATATTATTTATTAATTTTCATGTTTACCTTACATTAGTGGTTTGGAGTGCACATTTAACATTTATCAACAATGGAAGGTCATGTATTGTTTTTTAACAAGCCTCTTGTTTTGAATTACCGCAATGAGGCAAGCATCCTTCCCTGGTTGAGGAAAGGCGTGGCAGGGCTGAGGAGCCTTAAATTTCGGCGTCGGTTAATCAGGCATGTGACGCTGGATCATGTTACCAGCAACTTGATTTTCAGTAAAATCGCTTGGAAAATCATCAGTCACGGGCTGCGAGTTTTTGGCCTTGTTTTCTTAAGTATAGTTGCTTATTTGGGCTTGTCCTGCTTCCCTTTTAAAGCCCTGTCTCTCAACTGTCTCTCAGCAGATCGGGAAATGTGAACGCAACAGTCATTTGTTCCAGGAACTAGTGTCCACAACCTCGTTTCCTTGGTTACCGCCCCAATCCAAACACCTCTACCCAGTATACACACAGGCGCACACAACTTTACCTGACAGAGTGACATTCTGATGATTTTAGTGTGTGTAAAATGTGAAATATGTGATCACCATGCCACATGCTGGCACACACACACACACACACACACACACACACACACACACACAAAAATATCCTTTATCTATGAAGAGAAGACTGTTTTAATTTGTTTTGGGTTTTACCCCAGGTCTTTTTGAGATGAGTCATGAGAACATGAGGGGCTAAGTCGCTTTTTTTGGGCTTGTTTTTATTGAGCTGGTCGCTTGTTTGATTCGTAAGATCTGGTAACACTGGTGTCATTGTGTGACGTCAGTTTTCCTTAGTTGAGTTTGATTTGTTTGTTAAGTTACACTTTTGAATATTGTTATATATAGTTTATAGCCCAGCTGGTTTGTTTATTCTTGTGGATTTTTGTATTCATTTTGGGTCAATAAAACCAGGTTTTGAAATGCCTTTATGTGTCATTGTTGCTTCACTGCTTAATCCCTGATACACCTGCAACTGGCAATAAAGTTGAAAAGTAGTTGAACAGTATTGGGATGAATGAAAGCTGAGCCAGGGAAAGGAATGCATAGTGTCTGGTCTTTTTGTTCATAGTGTCATGGTGAGAACTGCACAGACTTCACTGCTAAAAACTAGAGATTTGTTTATGTTGGTTCAACAAGGCGGTTTAGTTTTAAAAGGCTGTTTTGGGGATTATTGGACACATAGTTGGGTCAACGTTCACACCAGCCTTATAATATCACTGCAGACGTAAACCTTTGTTTTCACTGCTAGATCTTTAAAATAGTCTACATTTGATTTTACTGTGAACATCATAAAACAAAAATACATCCTGCAGTGTCAGAAAAGAACACTTCATATTAGTCTAGGATCAATGTACGTGAAGAATGATTGGGAATCAAACAAAATTAAAAACAGTTTACTGTGTTTTTCTTAGACTAGTTTGCAATGCTGGTAATTCCTCAGTAGACAGTTTGGCTTGTAACACATAAATCTGTATCCATGAGTGGCTCTGTTGACAGGAATGTTTAAGAGCTTGAACTACAGAGCAGTGTGTGACTTTATTACTCACACACAATCATCTTCCTTCAAACATTGAGAGACTAGAGCCCAAAAAAAAGCTTTGGTTTTACCATTTAAGTGTTAAAAAGGCTTCACAAACTGAATTCAGCTAAAAAAGCTAAAAAGCTGACTGTTCAGAAATGCAAAGAGCACTGACTTTACATCAGGGGGCAAAACCCACGACCTGCGCGCACATATAACATGACCTGCCACTTGTTCCCTCTTCTGTCTCTACCACACATATACACACATGCACATACACATGACATCATCTCTGTATTCTTTTTCCTTTGTTCCCCTACTTTCCATCTCTAAAAAATGAGATCATTGCACTGATTTCATTCCAGCTGTTATGGTTTGAGGGCATCTGGGAGACATTCCAGTGCACAGCTCACTGATCACAAGCCCATACAGATTCTCTTGCCCAGCCATGTAATTCTCAGCAGCTGCAGAGCACTGAGTTATGACACTTGAGCAAGAACAGCAGACGTACTCAATTAAACCTCAATTTACACTGACAAGAAGTGCTCTTTTGCCGAAGCACAAGTGATTTAATAATGTTTTCTGAATTGCACTGACTAGATAACTGATCAAACAACAAAGATTTAATGAATAGCATTACTGAATGTTGCTTCAACTTGTTAAACAGTCTCTAGTTTCAGACATTGTCCTCATGTTCAAGAGATCTATTATGCTCTGAGGCCATCTAGTGGTTAGATATAAACATTACATACAGGTTTTGCATCAGTTCATAATCCAAGTTATTTGTTGATATGATATAGTCACTAAACAGATTAAGATGGCTGGCTGGCTCTGATCTGGGTCTGCTCTGGATTGCTAATAATTCTGAGCATCCAGATTCAGATCTAACACCTATGATGGAACTACTTGATCCACTTAGACTTCACCTTACATTCCCAGACTTTCAGTGGTTTCTAAGCTTTGTAGACTGTTTTTTTTTTCACTCATATTGTCTTTGGTATGGACCTTTTTATGGTGCAGTTTTGTCCTGGCTCCCATGACAGTCCAAATTACAGTCCTGTAAGCCCAGCCATGAATAATGTGTTGAGTCTAAACAAAGCTGGAATTAAAGACACAGCACAGGGAAGTGCAGCGAACTTGGAGAAACTATGAATTATGCCTCAAAACATGGTTTATATAATCCAGTCTGTTACAGTAGTGATAGGTAAAAGTTACAGTTGAATTCTGAATTAATGTTTTGCATTGCATTTATTTATCTGTTCTTTGTATTGTTTCCAACACAAAGAATAAAGGTGCACAGTCCAGTTAATGATTTGTCTACATACATAGTTAAACTTCTGACCTGTTCATGCTTCCTTTTAACTCTCCATAAATATATTTGCTCAATTATTTTATCTCTGGTCCGGCTGTTTCAGTATGGATCTGTGCCAGAGCCCTTTTCCCCTTGACTTCTTCCAATAAAAGCTATTTACTTGTTTTTTGTGACGTTTAGAGAGAATTTGTAGTCATTAGAAAAATAAAAGAAAAAATCTGATGCAGAGCTGTTCTGTCAGATCTATGTAAAAGCACAGTACAGATTTTAGTCATGCATCCATTTTCTACACCCTCTTTATCCAAGTCAGGGAGCTGGTGCTTACCCGGCAAGAGGCAGGGTTCACCCCAGACAGGTTGCCTGTCTATCACAGAAATAAAGAAGATTAAAAAAAAAAAAAAAAAAACTACTTACACTCACTCCTAGAATAAGAGTCCAATGACTTATTTACCTAAGATGTATGTTTTTAGACTGTGGGAGGAAGCAGAGTACCCAGAAAAAACCCACGAATGCACAGGGAGAACATGCAAACTCCGAACGGAAAGCCCCCAACCAAGGCTCAAAACATGGAGCTGCCTTTGTTTAAGTTTTTTTTTATTTTTTTTTTCAGTTCATACATGAATTGTAACACTTAACAAATGTCCTTCTTTAAACACCTTTCTACTCTCAATCTGGATGGTTGTACATGTATTTTATATTTATATTTATGTATTTTATATTTACAAGAGTTTGAGATGTAATTTGAACTCATTAAATTCATATTTTTAAGGTGAAAGTAATTCAGTCATGAACATCAAAAACTTAAAGCCTTACAGCTAAACCTTTGTCAGGTTTCACACTTTGGCGCCCCCTAGCAAAGTCTAAACGCCATTACTTATGCCAGAACTCCAGAGAAATTTGTTCTTTCTTGAGGTAGCAAGAAAAAAATTGTGTAATTTTTGTAATCCCTGGTTTGGGAGTTTTTTCTCGTGTGTTGTCGAGGTTTTTGTGTGATTGTCTTTGTGAAGCATGAAATAACTGAGCCCCAACTAACTTTGTTGTTGTTCTTGCCATCTTGAGAAGAAGAATAAATTTCTTTTTTGTTTAATTTAATATCCATCTTCCATGCTCTCTGAGCTTTCTGCACCCAGAAAAAGTCCATCCAATGTTGATTCTTGCTGTGTCACATTCTCTCTTTTTTTGTTTCCTCCAATAATGTCACTTTATTTTTTTGTTCCTGGAACCGTGCTGTACTGTTTCAACACGTGTTAGATTCAGTCATATTGAGAGAATATGATTCAGTCTACTCAAACTTCACGTGCTTTGCAAGCCAGAAGGTCTTGTGATACTGTGAGAGTTCAAACAATCTCAAAAGATTGTAGCAAGGACTGGATAGGAGACTATTTGCCAGCTAGCACGTGAAAGTGGGAAAACATTTTATACACTTAAAGTGAGGCTTTGAATGAGCACAGACTGATCATGGAAAAGGTTTATACATGATTAAATGACTTTCTTTTAGAATTAAGTAGCTTTGTCAGACTAAATTGGTTTCCATAAATTGAATTAACTACATTTTAAATATAATTGTATTACCATAAAATTTGTTGGATAGCCTCTATGTGAAAAAATAAAATAATTATAGTACATTATGTAAAAAAAAACAGAAAAGCTAATGAACTGATTTGAACTAAAATGATTTAAAGGTCCCATATTATACACTTTATTCCCAATCTGAGACCATTCATTAATATCTAAATGAAATATTTCCGCCATGGTATGGACAAATCGACCCTCAGTTTGAGTGCAGCGGCTTCTCTTCACCTCCCTCTTTTTAGCAGCTTCAGAAATGTGCCGTTTATGGTGGGCGGAACCCTGGTGGAGCAGCTCAGCTGTTGGCTCCGCCCATCGCATCGCCCGTCATGAGGTGATTGACAGGTTAATATATTTTCAAGCTATCAGACTAATAAGGCCGAAACGATAAAATAACTGCCAGCTCTTACCTCTCCAGCTGTGTCACGGACAGTTGGTATTGAACCTGGCTTCAGCTTCAAACGGTTGGCGAAGCCTGCTTTCCATGCCCCCATGTTGTGGAAACAGTCCTCTTTGAAATGCTGGCCACAGACATGCAAAACCTTTGGAAGTTTTCCGGGTACATTTCCTCCAAAAATAAAATTAATCCACTCAGTCCTCGTGGGTTCAGTGGGTGGAAGTAAAAAAACGTTTTCGTGTTCATTTATGCAGCCACAAACAGAACAGTGCTTCTGTCGCTTAGCCATGTCCGCTAACGAGGGTTGCCGAAGAGGGAAAAACACTGGGCGCTAGGTGATTTTTAGAGGGCGGGCTTTGAGAGCCGGTAGACGGGTCCATCGCTCTGTGGGGAGTGGTTATTGTCCCTTATGACGTCATAACGTACACGCTTTCAAACAAGCTCATTTCAGCGCTTACTTCCCTAGAGGTGGAGCAGGGGGGAGAGAGAGCGCCTGAAAGAGTTTCACACTTACGGGTCTCCTACACATGCGGGGGGACCAGTATGACTGTTCCAAAACCATTAAAAAGTGAATTTTGCATAATATGGGACCTTTAAAGGCAAAATAAGTAGCACTGACACCTAGTGTTTCAAACACATAGTGCACGAAAGTAATTCCGTCACGTAATTCTTACTTTGAAAAGAGAAAAACTTGACAAAGACATTGTTGATGTTGGAGACAGATTGTTCAGTGAAGCTTCCTTTAACCCTCCCAACACGAGAACATTTTAAATTATTTTTACAGAAAAAAATCCTAATTATTCAGCCTTTGAACTGAACCAAAGTAAATTATATTGGCTCAAGTGGTTAATTAGGTGAGTGATTATGTAAAGGGTCACTCTAAATTCTTCTTAGCAGTGAGTGAGTGTGTGGGTGAATGGTTGTTTGTCTCTCTGTGTTGGCCCTGCGATGGACTGGTGACCTGTCCAGGGTGTTCCCTGCCCCTTACCTGTTAAAATGCTGGGATAGGCTCCAGCTTACCCTCGACCCATAATGGATAAAGCGGTACAGATAAATAAATGAATGGTTAATTAATTAAGTTGGCAAGTACATCCAATTGGGATAACAGAATTGCATAAAGTTAAAACAAATTAATCACTGGAAATCCTATCCATGTTTTTTTCATGTTCATTCAAAAACTTATTTTTTGTGTATTCCCTCCACTCATATGACAATAGCTTAACATTAACCATCAAATGACCAAGGCAGCAGTATGAGACACAGCAATCTGAAAAATGAAATAGTATGTGGTGCATCAACAATGAAAAATTCAAATAATATATAAAAAAGAACAAAAAACGCCATATATTATTTATTGCACACAGCCTTATAGAATAAGAGTCACTAGGATAGACATGGACTACTTTACTTCTATAGCTTCACCGCTTCATTAACCGAATAAATCACACAGAACATAGATAAAAACTGATTTGATTGCTTAAGGTGTGGCTCTAGCTTCTGTATTTCTGATTAAGGATATATCCTGTAACAGGTTTTGATCCCCAAACACTTGTTCCATTTTAACAAAATGTCCAAATTATATTAAAAAAAACGTAAGCAGGTTCATCTCAACTCATCTCTGTGTGGACATGGCCTTAACTTTAATCACACTGACTTTGAACAGTCAAAGCCTTGGGATCCTCATGTGCTCTTTGGGGGCCTCCTTGGGGGTTAGGGTCCCCTCGTTTGGAACCATCACATATGGCCCAGGGGCTAAAACTGGTCTGCCAGCAGGTTCAATCTGGTCCAATCCAGTCCACTTGGTAAATGTGAAAACAGAAAACATTAACTGCAATTCCTAATTTGTAAATACATGAGGTTTAATTTTTTAAATGTTTAAAAATAAACATTTCCAATGCAGGTAGATAACTTGTTATAACTTAAAACATCTCACTTCAGTTTGTATGATGAGGTGAGTCAGTTCAGGTGGTGAGATTACCACACTGAAGTAGAAACTTGCATTTAAAATATATTCCAGCTCTTGCAAAGTTACTCTAATTATAATGTGAAATACCTTCTTTTTTTTTTTTTTTTCCACATACCTGTTGTCATGTCATCTGGTCCTCCTGATTTGATCTGCCTCTTTCTGCAACATCTTTGCTCTCTCTCTCTCTCTCTCTCTCTCTCTCTCTCTCTCTCTGTTGCTCCTTCTTGCTCTCTTCTGTGTGAGTGTTACCAGAAGCATTCCTTACTGAGGTCCTCCACACTTGCGGGCATTTAGAAATCCTGCTACCTGTTATCCATTAACCAATTATCTGTGAAACAACTTATGGCTGCTTGTGCTACCTAGTATGGCTGTAAGCGTTTGTAAAAATCAATCCTTTGCTTGTGTTTTTAAAGAAATTTCAGGTTCTTAGTGTTTTCTAAAAAATAATAAATTAAATGTAAACATTTTGATAGTGTACTTGTACTTCTCTGTACTAACGCATCAGTAAAATTCTGAAGTTTTTGTTATTTCTTGGTTATAATGTTATCTTTTTACTGGCCGGGCCCACTTGAGATCAAAATGCACTGTGGCCCCTGAACTAAAGTGAGTTTGACATCTTGGAATTAGAAGGCAAAGCACAAAGTTATTGGGAAAGAATCCTTCCTCATTGCTAAAACAAGGTCTGAAGCTGTCAGTTTATTGGCTTTGAAACCTGATATGTTTCTTTGAAGTGATCAAGTAGAGCACAACCTGGAATGAGTTACCAGTTTTACTGGTATGTCAATACTCTATTAATAGGCACCACCATGAAACACTGATCAGTGAGACACTGGAGAGGTCCCAGTGCAACATCAGAGGGGAGAGCCGAACTCTGGATATTAATCAAGAAGGGACATTTTTCTCCTGTTGACTTCTCATTTCTTTCCTACTAGTTCTTAGACAATAACATAATGTTAAATGCTGTTCTGTGTGCTCCAGAACAAAAAGCTAACAAGGCTTTGGGGGCAACTCAGATTTACCAAATATTGGAGCAGGTGATCATCTGACTAGATAACAGAAATTCAGTCCAAGGCCAAACAAACATTTTATTTTTCTTCAAATAAGAGTTGATATGAAAAAATTACTCCTTTTTATTTGCCAAGGTCTTTGTGGGAACATATGAGGCAACTGAAAGAATAACTCTTGTTTAACTTGTCAGAATGCACTCAACTCTGCCTTGTATCATCTCATAGCTTTTCATGGCTTAAAAAAAAACATGCATGTGTTTAAACTAAGAAAAAGCAAGAAAAAATGTTTCTTTGTTTTTTGTTTTTTTTTTTCCTTTTTCTTTGGGCAATAATAAAAAGAGTCAATGTTTTTAAAAGCTTGGTTGCGATAACAGTGAATTGCAGTATATAAAAAAATAATCAAATGGTCAAATCTTGAAACAGTAATGGAAAAACAAACATCTGCTTTTGGCATTAAATACACAAACCAAGTACAGAGGTGACTCATGCAGGTTAATTTCCACAAAATCTTAATAAGATTTTTTATAGTCACTGAAAAATTTTCTCAACCAACCAGTAGAGCAAGCAGTTAAAAGGTTAAGCTTATAATACATTGTTTTAACACCACAGATTAACCAGAAATCATAGAAATAATGTCATTAAAGCCCTTTAAAAGACTGATGTTTCATATCTCATGCTTAAAAATGACTAGTATTTTTGAGTTAGCTGCCGCAGGAGAATCCGCAGGTGTGTTAATACCAGTAGTGCATTAAAATTCTGACAAAGGCACTAATGTTAATTTGATGCTCCTGTCTGTGATGGGCAGGATGGTTTTCAAAGGATGATCACATCATTGTCTGGCTCTGTCAATGTTTATTGTATTTATTTCTCTTTTTTGTGCCCTTTCAGAGCCATGACAGCACTAACAAAACAAACCACAGAAACTAAAAGTTACAGTTCCCTTTATGGGACTCCAGTTTGATACCTGCATCTGACATCAAATAGAGAATCAGTGGGCAATAGGTAATTTTTTTCTGATGCGGTGGTAGCGGCGCTAATGTGGCACACCGGAAGAACATTCTTAATTTTAATGTGCTGCATTGCATCATCATCAAGTTTCTGTTTCCATGTGAAGAAAAAACCCAGGTGTGTCTGGGGACAGTTCGAATAGGCTCTAAAATTTTTCACAAAGCCTGGCATGAAACATCCAGACCAATATGTGGTTAATAACATTATCTATGCCAACCATAAAGAAAACAAAAGTGAAACTAAAACATTACCAGTCAGACAGTAAATGCAGGACATGGTTTTCAAACAGCATGAAGCTTAAAGGCTGCAAATGTTCAAGGAAATTTATCAGATTTAATTGTGCAATGTTTCAAATGTCATGAAGAACAATGACGGCTGTAAAACACATATGTGGAAGTGAGTAAGAGAGGACTACATTCCTGTATAAAGGCATGGAAAGTGAAGATGCTGGGGTTTTTTTTCTATGAAAAGTCAGAGGTATATAAGTAAGTCATTTAGAATCGCAGGAGTCTTATCAAACCTGGAAGTTGACAACAAGGTAAGAAGACTTTCGACTGGTTTGTTCACCAGCTCGCTTTCCTTATTAGAATGATAAAAAACAAGTTATTGGTTATTACAATTAGCTAGAAATTTTGCAACTTTGTGTTAAAAATAATTAATTTTTCTGCGTAAATATTACAAATTATATGACTTATTGTTGTATCAGCTGTTTGTACATTTATAGAGTAACATGAACATAGATCTCTAAATTAAAAAAAAATTATAAAAAAAATCTTCAGAGCAATTTTCTTGTTATTTAGATGCTTTAATTTATGTACTCATTAATCACAGAATGTTTAATGCTTTCTGTGCAAGGAGAGGTAATTTTCTCCCTCTTTCCCATCCAGATGAATTTGTCATTTTTCATCCTCATTTGCTCATTTGTGCAAGTAATTTCCCCAAATCCCAGGAGTTACTGGACTCTGCTGCCTAACAGTATGTTTGATGTTCATGATAATACACTAATACATAAACAATTTTACCACAACCTCTTTTCCAATCTAGTATGTGTAAATGTGTTTCCTTTTAGTTCTGGTTGTGGACGTGGATGGCACTCAGGGCCAGCAACCCTTGAGTTGCCTGGAGTTCCCAGAGGTGCTTCTGGGAAGAGACAACCAGAGCCATAACATTTATTGGAAGAAAAATGGAAAAGAGAGGGCAGAGAGGGGAAACTCATACCTGGTGCAACTGATTGAAAGCTCGGGAGGGGGCAACTACACCTGTCACAACACAGAGGGATCGCTCCTTAATTACACTGAGGTCCTAATCCGGCAGGTGGAGACCAAGAGATGGAGGATTCTAGTTAAAACGGCGGAAGGTAGGGACATCCTTTGTGGAAAAGCTGGTAGGACTGTGCACATTTCAAACTACTTCCATGGCTCAACTTTCTCTTGTTCTCCAATTTGTCTTATTAGAGGATTATTTAAAGTGCTCAGCTCAGAACTATAACGGAGATTTTCAATGCTCTTGGACCTGGCACAGCAGCCGTGTTGGCAAAGTGGCGTTTATCAAAGTTCGACGGTAAGCTCACAAACTGCTGAACAATAATTACAGTGTTCAGACTCATGTCAGAGTCAAGATTACACAGGAATATCCATGAACACCGACCTATGAAAGGGTTTTATAAAGTGGATCTTATGTCATTTGGAGGAGCCCGCATATTTAAAAGAAAAGATCTCATAAAAATAGTTCAGCTGTTACAGCTTCTTGGTATTCAGTGATTACTTCATCCAAATGAAATAAATTCTTGTCTCTTTCAGTGCATCTGATGAAAATAACACTCAGTGCTCTGTGGACGCCAGTAACCAGCATTGGATTTGCTCCTCAGTTCACAGTAACTTCAGCTGTTCTGTGGACAGCAACGGGCGTGGGATCTACTGCCGGGATGAGCAGCACTGCCCCTATGCTGAGGAGATTCAACAGATCCACATCACCATCGATGTGAGGACTGAGCACTTTCTGTTGGAAAGCTACTCCACACTCTTCTTCTTGTCAGAGATAGGTAAGTCTTACTTGTTTGTGTATCAGTGATATTTTTTTCTGCTTGTGTTTGTTTTCACCTCACCCAATGTTTTGCTTTCACCCCTTAACAGTGAAACCTGACAAAGTTATAATCGGTAAAGTCAACACTACAGTGGTAGAGTGGAGCTACCCGAACTCCTGGAACAGGCCCCACTCTTACTTCCCCCTCACCTTCCAGATTGCACAACTCAGGCATGGATGCAGAAAGTGTGATGACCCGTGCACCGACTCAAATCCTACTAAGGTAAGAGGAACTTCCAGACTATAAGTTAGATTTTACAGGAACAATAATATATAAATATATATTTATACATACATAAAACAATGATGTAATATTGTGTTTATTTTCTAGACAAGTGACTTCACAGACATTTGTCAGTATAAAGTGAAGCACAGTGCTAAAGCTGTGTGCGTCAGAGCGAAAGATGCTCTCTGCAACTCCCAGTGGAGTGAGTGGAGCCACATCAGGTCAGTCACATGAGATATTCAGTGGTTTTTCCCCCTGTAGTGCCTATCCAGTACCTTCAGTGTTCAGTTCAGTGTTCAGTCGTCAGTGTTTTTTCCCCCCATGTGACATGGGGGGAAGAAACATCCAGTAAGCCACAGCGTACACACCTACCCTGCAGCTGTTATCTTTTACAGGATCATTGTGCTACGTTCACTTTTTTGTTTCAACAGAGGTTTGTGCATTATGATGCTAAAAAATGTGTAAATAAATTATTTGGACATGTTTACAGATTGGGGAGAAACAAGAAGAACAAAAAGAAAAACTAAGAACCACCATAACAGAGGAAAGAACATCTCAACACTGGACATCATATCTACATATTCCTCTATGTCTTATTTATAACCTGTACTCACAGTAAATAACATATTGATTAATAAACAAATAAAATAAACAGTTTTCTTGATTTCTGCTGATCTATCCTCAGTAATACATTTTGCTCTTTTTGCAAGCTGTAACTAAAATCTGTTCTGGAAATTTAATGTGAAATTTCTACTGAAGACTTTTTTTTTTTTTTTTTTTTTTTTTGAATTCTGCATAAACTGTTTAATTTTTAATGAGGTTCATGATGTAGAAATAGAGGACAGCACACCTCTTGGTAATATATCAGTAGCTGTTTCTTATTTAAATTATTGTTCATTCAGGTTTTTTTTTTTTTTTTTTTTTAATCCCAAGCTTGTAAGGTGAGTGTGGCTTTTTGGAAGAAACTCTCTTCCTCTCTTTATGACTAATATTAAAGATGTTAGCAAACTTTGTCACATGCCTGTATCTGTTGTGCTTTCACTGTTAGCAGATGATATTTCCAACGTTTCATACCATGTTTCCTCCCATCAGCAGCAGGACGTCTTATCAGATACAACACAAAATCATAATTTTGGAGTGTTTTTAGAGCATTACAAAGAACATACATCAGCAAGCAAGCTTCAATTTTAAAATGCATCACAAGTCATATCCCTTATGCCCCATAACATAACAGAATAGACACCATGTGGCCCCTAAGAGTGGAGAGTAATATGAAAACTGAGCTCACACACAGTTCCTCAAACATCCCTTTGTGAAGGAAGCTTACTCATAGTTTACTTTTTATTGTGTTTTCAACGGTTAAATGATCATCACTGGACTCACACTCACATTGTTGTCTGACTGCAGACCTACATCACCAAACTTCCTAAAAAGTGTGGTTTTAGCATTTTAATGCTCAATGATGCTGATATTTTTATATAATAGTGACTCATGTTTTTCAAATGGTGTTTTTGCTTCTGCTAACATGTACACTTATACTTTTTAATTTTAATCTTATTTTACTTTTTATTTATTTTTATCTATTTCTGTAAACATTTATGAAATAATATTTCCTACTCATATAATAATATTGTGGCAATGATGGACAATGTTTTAGAAAAACTCAATTGCCTCTCGTGAATATTTGTCCTAAAAGGACAAAGAGGAAAGCTAAGAGAATCCTGGCAGAGAGCGATCACCCTCTGTCCTGTCAGTTTCAGCTTCTGAAGTCAAGAAAGCGAGTTCCTCTGGCTAAAGGTCCTTTCAATGTCTATCATTCCTTACTCAATAAAGAAACCATTCCACAGACGTTGAGTTGGACTGCTGTACTTTTACCTTTTACCTCTTAATGTTTACTTTTTATGTGTTTTACATGTATTTTTGTCACTTTTGTATTTGTGCTTTTATTGCACATATGCAATAGTGTATTGTGGAGGAGTGTGTTGTTTGTGTTGGTGAGCCGACAACAGTTTTTCACTTCGGTTGACAATGAAGATTCAGTTTAACTCAATTTTGTTCTATTATTTTATATACTTTTTTAGATTTAATAATGTATCTATCCAATTAAATTAAAGCAGGATAATTTTCTTCTCCTGTTTATCTCTGGTAAACATTGTAATTAAGCTCTTAAATAGCCCTGTAGTGGACACTGCATGACAGGGTTAACTGTAGTTTACTATGATTACTGTACTATAATTGTTTATTTGTCCTTTTCACTTAGTAGTGAAGTGAAACATCATCATCAACATTACGTTGTGCTGATGTCATGAGTTATTTTAAGTACTGCAGCAATTATAAAGTTTTATTATGGCCGTGATCATTTTCTGTTGATCACCAGTACCAAGTCACGAGTGAAGACATTTGTTGTTTAATGTGTTACCTGTGTTCTCATTCTGACGTCCTTTACATATTTCCAGGTAGTTATTTGTGGTTGTGTGAGAGTTTCTGTTTGACCTGTTTTCCCTGCAATAAAATAACTCATTTCCAGGAGACATCAGAATTGTTTTTTTCTACTTTGACACATTCATTTGTTATGCATTACCATTCCCCAGTATTAATAAATTATGTTTCCTTTTATTGAATTTACATATGTCCATTACATTTTAGAGAATATCACATAATTCTGTAAAAAAAAATTTAAAAAATAAAAATGAACAAACATAAACAACATACCATGAGATGAGATAATTACACATCTTACATATGCTCTGTTCATACTGATTCCATAAAATTTGAGAAACTGTACTAAACTGTGTTTTGGTGCTTTCTGTTTAGTACATTGTTTGTGACATTTCCATTTATAAAAACAGAACAGTGCTGTACTGTTTAGTGAAAAGAGTTAACTGTCTTTTATAAATAAACAGCAAATCCACACAACCTGAAATTCCATTTTAATTGTTCATGAATTTGGTCACACTGATAACCAACTTTCCATATCGCGTGTAGGAAAAGCCCAGACAGGCAACATCCCACCTACAAAGCAGTGAGCTGTAATTCAGTATTGATGAGTCTTTGGTCAGGAGGTTGTGATGAGCTCTCTCCCCACTTCCTTGTTGTAAAAAGCAGAAGAGGTTCAGTGATAAAAGTACTTTCGAAGCAAGCAGACAAAAAACGGTTAAACCAGACACTTCTGACCTTTGATGATTTAATGGCATACATGTTTTAGAGGGACAGGTTTTTTGATAAATGCAGCTACATTTTTCTTTCCATTCTGTCCGTGTGCATTGATCAGGTTTAGTGCTCGATGTTTAAAGGACTGTTTGTCTATTCAGGTAGTCTTTCTTTGATTTCTGAACACCATTTTGGTCATGTTACCCTAAAAGGGAAGTTTTGTTGTAAAACAGTGTTTCTCTTGAGGAAAATTCCTATTTCAGTTTTTTTCAAAGGCCAACAGGACACTGGGAATAAATTTACTACCTTTTTGGCTCATTAGAGGGCAAAAAGTCCTCTTCCAAAGATTACTATAACAACATTATAGACTTTGTGTCATGATCTCGGTTTTTGGTTTTGGTTTTAATGGTCTTATCATGTTTAGTTCAGTTTCCAGTTTTATTTTTGTAGTTTATTCCCTTGTGTATTATGTTTTGCTTTCCGTTTCCTGTGCATTAGGCCATCTGGTATGATTTGTTCATCCACACCACCTGTTCATCATTAGCCCTTCTGTGTATATATATGCCTTGAGTTTAATTTTTATGTTGCTAGTCCATTGTAATCTTCATGTATCATTGTCTTTATGCCATGTCATGTTTCACAGTGTTGCCTTAGTAATGGTTTGTTTTGTAAGGTTAGTTTTCATTTATTAAAATCTTATTCTGCCTCTGTCTGCCTTCTGCTTCTTTGTAAGCCTGCATTTGGGTCCTCACCTCATCCATGCTTGGAGTCCTGACACTTTTTTTTTTCACTAAAAACACTTACTCACTTCTAATCAAAACACCTAAGAAATGCCTCTTCAAATGTCAATTTGATCACATGATAGAAATGTTTCCATAAAAAGAAAACACAAAGTTATTTATTTTACACATAACATGTGATAGACGTGATTTTTTAAATAATAATAATAATAATAATAGCACTTATTTAAGTTTTATTTATCAACAACAACAAAAAAGAAAATTGAAATATAGTTTAGACTCACCTAGCATCAAAACATGTTATTTTATTTTTACATTTTTAACAGTGACATTGTGTAAGTAAATTGGCTTTTAAATGGTGAAAATTATTTGAATACTGACATATTTTGTTGTTAAATTAGGACTGAAGTTGACTGAAAGATCTGAGCAAATTTAAGGGGGATCAAATATCAATCTGTAATGTTTTTATGGTAGTTTTTGGGAGAGGACTTTTGTCTTCTATTGAACTAAACTGAGTGACCCATACGGGTTAAGGAATGGTGTCATCTGTCAGAGGCCTCAGCATTTCTATGATTATTCTACCAAATACCAACTGTAAAGACTTCTGCTATGTGGAAAGGAACCACAGTGATGTCTTCGTGCTCATCAAGTGATGAAGGTCTTAAACTTTTGTTCCTTTTCTTTTTTGTTTGATGCTAAAATATCTGCTCTAGAGCTTCCAGTAAACAAAGTCAGCCACATACATACAATAAGTAAAATATGTAAACAACAGCAAGCTGTGTGTTTATTTTAGGGTTTTACACAGTAGATGTTCCAACTGAAACTAAGAGATGGCGACTGATTTAGCAAATGAGCAGAGAAATGCTCAGAATGGCTTCCTGGAAGAAAACATTCACACCAGGATTGAAATCCATCCATCCATCCATCCATCCATCCATCCATCCATCCATCCATCCCATCCATCCATACCACTTGGTCCAATTCAGGTTGCGGCCAGGCTGGAATCCAGCAGGTTGCCAGTCCATCACAGACCAGGATAGAAATGTTTTCTGAAAGCAACCCATATCAGAATAACTAGTTTACTGTGACTAAAATTTAGCAAACTACTGTACATAACTTGACTCCATGGATCAAAGTATCTGATTTACCTTTAATTTAGTTATGCTTTAATTATGTCACATAAATTAATTTTTCAAAAAGTTTTTGTTTTTTTCACAATATTTGCAGGTATTTGTTATTTTGTATTCCCTCTGCGTGTGATTTACTGTATTAAAAATTACTGCTCAACAGAGCTGCTGTCTGGTATGACCAGAGCTCTCTTGGAAAAGAAATTTTAAATCTCAAGAATTTTATTTCCTGGTTAAATAAAGTTTTGCTCATTAATACAATATTGTGAAAAATTCTGATAAAACCAGGAATTCTTTACCAGTAATATAATTTTCCATCAACAGTACTCCTCCCGTGAAGGGTGGTGCAGGTGGAGAAAGGTGGAAGTCTGATATGTAAAAATGTTAACACATATGTTCTTCAAATTTTTCCAACATAGAAATTTCCTATTTGTAGTTTAAAGAGGCAAATCGATCTAGCAGATTTTTTCCAGTAAGGTGTCTATAATAAAGGATAATTCAGCATCATTATTGCATCCTGTCTATTTTCTTTTTTTCATTCTCCAGTCAGTAAAAGTCAGTCCCATGTTCTCTCTTGTCTTATCCCTTGCTCTGTCCCTTTCTCTTTCTTTTCTTTGCTTCTTCCAGTAATGTCTTCTTGTGTTTCTTTGCTGAATTAGCCACAGTGCATTCAAAATGGCCAATGTGTTGATATTCAGTTGCCAGTGTATGAAGCAGTGTCATGAAGCTAAATGCTGCAGCAAAGTGACAGCATCCTGGAGAAAAGAAGTTCTGAAGTACAGCTTCTTAAACTCTGGACACTGCAGAGCAATGACGGCTCCAGAAATGTACATATTGAATGTCACTGTGCCATTAAAATGAGTCTGAAACACATCTTTTTAAGGTCAGTAAGTTACAAAGTGCTACTTTAAACTAGGGCCTACATGCAGGCTAGCATAAGAGGTTATGCAGATGACTAGAACAAGAGTGCAATCAATAAAGTCCAGAAATGATCTAACACAATGAATCCAACTGAAAACATAAAATCACGGAAGCTTTAACAAAACAGGAGCAAACAAGCATGGCTAAACATGAAGATCAAAGAAAGACTTGGCAAGGAAACTGAGAGACTCAGTGCTTTGAGAAACTCAATAAACAGATATGCACATAACAATATTAGAGGGATTTTCTCATCAAATCCTCTATTTTCTCTTGAAAATAGGAACTTTAAGGAAAATGGTTCCAGTCAGGATGCTGATCCATAAGACTAAATGAGAAACATGATATGGAAATACAAGAAGCATATTAATAACTTGCCACTTTCAGTACCTCAATGTGGTTTGTATGCTCTTTCATTATATTTGTGTGCATTTACTGTATTTACCTCTTGGAAAGGGACGTCATAGTGAAAATATTTGTTTTATTTGAACCCTTTTCTTGTTCTCATAGGGAACTGAAATACTCAACCTAAAACAAAGACATTTATTCAATCAAAACATTAAAAACAAAATCAAGACAATTTGAAAGGTTCTGGTAAATCCCTGTGGAACAAACAAGAGATTTCAGTGTTTGTCACATGTGCTGCTTGTCAGTTTGGGAGGTTAAACTGGATTTGTGCTTTACGGACAGTGAAACATGAAAAAAAGAGAAACATGAAAGGACAACAAAACCAAAAACACAAGAACTAAAATAAAAATGATCTCATTTCACTAAAGAAAGTTTGACAAATCCCAACAATATAATGAATAAATAACATCTCAGAAAACACACTTTAACAGAGAAGAAATGCAAAGAAGTTTAAAAAAAATTCAAAAACCAACAGTAAAACAAACACATCAAGTCATTAAAACCAGACAAGGTTTCAGATAAACAATGAAATTTCACACAGTTCGACTTTTCAAAAAACTTTAAGTGAGCAGGAAACACATAATTTGATTTATAAAAGAGGTAGAAATCCATCATCCATCCGCTGACCTATTCGTTCCAGTGCAGGCAGAGATAACATTACTTTTTTTTATAAAGTAACCACAAATCCATTTTTGCTGACAGAACATATGTGAAATGACATTGTTCAGTCAGGTGTGTTGTACTTTACTTGTTATTTAGTTTTTGGCTTAGTTGTTGAATTTTGTACCTCAGCAACACAAAATTTATATCATGTGTAAACAGTTCCAAACAAGATCACTTACATTCAGATCTTCTTCTCATGAATCCACAGTTTATTGACCTTGCCCCTGTTTATTGACTGTGTTAATTAACGAACATGGAAAAGGCCTTTTGCACAGATGGCAATTATTCACATACCTGCCATGCATGTGCTTCATTTGAGGGTACAACTTCTGTTATGAATAAGGTGTTGTAATGTCACATTGCTGCCACTAGATGGCAATATTGCATCTCCAATGTATTTTTGACTGTTTGCGCTAAATGAAATGGGATTAGTCAAATGTGTTGCCTCCAGAAGTACAAACTGTAAATCATCCGTAATGTATACTAATAATATTTAGATCATAAATAACTAATATGAGCTTTGAGGATGTCCACCTATTTATTTATTTTCTTTGTTTTGGGCGAAAATTGTTTTTATTGTCACTAATATTTTTTATTATTATTTCCTCCCTTTGGGACATTACATTGTGTTGCAGACTAATCGAGGTAGTTCGAGTCAGTTTGTCGATTCAAATTGTAAATACCTCTCTTTCATTTTATGTAGATTAGAGAACATATCGCTAGACATAAGGACTATTCTTATCAGCATATGCCTAATTTTTAACGAGTTATTTTTTATGGAACTTCAATTCAATCAGGCCATTATTATCAGTCCAACCTTTTGATTTACGAGAACATCTGGTAGTTGTACAGAAGCGCCTCCAACTCCTTTCTCATCAGTTACTTTAAAAATGCCTGACAGAGTTTTAACGCAGGGGAATTTTAATAGCCTTCCCATATGTGAACCCTTGAACACGACTCGCACACTGACACACCTTTGCGTGCGCATTCTACAAGAGCTTAATGATCAAAGATATTTTGCACACCTTATGTCTGGATGCCACTGAGTTAGTAAATCACAGTATTAACATGGCTGGAACATCGGGCCCCATCTGATATCTCCGTTTAAGGATTCTGAGACAGTGATATTTGGGCTAACAGTGTGTGTGTGTGTGTGTGTGTGTGTGTGTGTGTGTGTGTGTGTGTGTGTGTGTGTGTGTGTGTGTGTGTGTGTGTGTGTGCAGGGATATAAATATATGCCACCCCAGAGGCCTCCTCCAGTGTTCGCGCTGGCCAGCATGCCAACTCAGGCAGACAGATCATGGAGAGGCCCGGCCGCAATCAAACAAATGTGCTGAAGGATAGCTCTGGACCTGTGTGGGTGTGCGCGCGCTCGCGCTTAATACCGACCCAGCATAAGCGGAGCTGGAGTGGGAAGGCCATTTTTAATCTCACTTCGATTTTATTTATCACTATTTATTGTATAGTGTACCGATATAACGCTCGCGTTTCCCGACCTGCAGCAGGAGAGGAAAATAAACAGCTTCAGACAATGATGGGATGATGGCTGGGCTTTCCAGCCTTCGCCTTTTATAACATTTTATCAGATTCCACAAAGAGTTAGTCTGCTAGTTGCTTCCTGCCACTTAAAAAAGTTAGTTTTTAGTGAAATGAAAGGAAACTTAGTTTTTAAACTTTTTTTTTTAGAAATGCAAAGTCGTAATTTTATTTGAAACTTTTTTCTGATCCTGATCCTCTTCGAGGTTTCAGCCATGCTTGATACTTATTCTCAGAGAAAACAACCTGATTAAAATATATATAGTGGTAGTACATTTAAACAAGAATTCTAAATAATAGATTAAATCAGTTCTTCGATGTAGTGATGAAGATCTAGTGAACATAGCCCCTCAGCAATATTCAATTTAATTTAGAAATGACTAAGTAATAAGAGACAACCAGGACTGATGAAGAACAGATCTACAAGCTATCTTTAGTTGTGCAGTTTTCTTGCTGTTTCGCGCCTCTGTGAGCAACCATGCATTTTTTCTTTCTTCCACATTTCTGTTGTTTGTCTCTATGCTTAGTTATTTTTGAGTAATTTTTTTCTTTCTTTTCTTTTGGACAGCGGGACGCGGACAGTTTAGCAACTAATCCTCATATTTATGTTGGATTCAGCACTCAGTCCCGCAAGATTTATGTAATGCATCCAATCAAAGCTAATTTCAAACCAACGGCTGTAAGAAAGAGGGGAAATGTGCGCAGCCGCTGCCAGACTTCTTGGTGAGCTGAAACTTTCTTAAGCTCATAAGCTGACTGAGTTGATGCTGGATGAGCGTTTGGACTGCTCCGCACTGATTCAGCTTTTGTGAGGAAAATACATCATTTTTGTTTCTTTAAAAACGTTTGAATAAAGTTTCTTTTTCACTGTAAAGTGGTTTTGGTTGCTGATTTTTAATTAATTCAACACTCATAAGTAAACACCATTAAATCTGCGCACAAGTTACCTCTGTTTCCTCTCCCTCTCCTCGTGCGTGCTTCTCGCATAATAAAGAGACAAAAAACATTTTTATCTGATGCAAAGTTAAACATTTGAGCGGTTTCTGTTTGCGCTTGTTTTTATAAAGAGATTATTATTATGATGTAGCTCGAGTGTTAGATGTTTCGACACCCCTTGTCCTCCCCTCACTCTCTCCCCCACAACATAAGCCCTGATCTTAGTTGGTGTTGGTTTTTCTCGAATAACTACATTAATTACCAACTACATAAACTCAAAGACAGCACACACACACACACACTAACGCGGGCGCAGAGCTCCTGGCTAAATGATCTGGGGCGGGACGCTGAGTGGGACGAGGCGGGGACAGCAGGCAGGCGGGCGGGCAGCGTGCTGGTCGGGTTGGTGGACAGCTGATTGCCCGTGTCATTAACTGCGTTGGAGGGCGTTCCTGCTCGCTTTTAAACCACGCCTCCTTCACCTACTAGTTTTCTCCTGTTTGGCATCTCTGAGATGGTCCAAAGTGATTCCTCAGGGAAGAAAAGGAGCGCAAATCACCCGAGCAGGAGCTGACGTGTAGCGGAGGACTGCCTCTTAATTGCGCGTAATCTTCCGTTTGATTCATCTGAGCTGGGAGGAAGACTTTGTAAATAAAGAAACAGTGAAGGAGGGAGAAGCGTGTTTCATCTTCTCGGCTTTTTCTTCTAGCTGCGGACTGTTTGTTGCAAAAACGACTGACACTTTGCTTGTGTTTTCTCAGCTGCACCTTGATCCGGGGGACTGTCGCCAACTCAGCGCAGCCTCCCATCCAGCGCTCCCCCCTTTCATCGCTCTCACGTTGTTCTGTCTTCATAGCTGCTGCTGCTTCCTTCTTGTTCTTGCGGAGTCGCTGACATGAGGTGCAGCTAACCTTGGATGCTGACAGCTCCCCTTTTTTCCCTTCCACATGTCGCTTTTGTTTACTTTGAGAAGCACGCGCGCGCCTAAACACCTAGTGAAATAGACCACGCCACTTTGCTCCTGTGACGGTTCGATCAAACAGAAGCAAGAGGAGGGGAGGCAGTGGAGAGGGGTGGAAAGGAGGGAACCAAGGAGAGGAGGATAGAGACAGAGGGGAGAGAGTGGGAGAGAGATAGAGACATTGTGAAGGTGCGTTTTGATGTTTGGCATCCACGAGAGCATCCAGAGGAGTGGGAGTAGTATGAAAGAGGAGCCCATGGTGGCCGGGATGAACGCGGTTCGGACATGGATGCAGGGCGCCGGAGTGATGGACGCCAACACAGCCGCCCAGAGGTGAGCCTGAGGCGGCCTCGGCTGCTGTGCAGACACCGAGAAGAGCGCGTGTTAAAGAGCTGCAGCGGTAAAGACGGAGCGGCTGATTCACTTGGGGCACCACGCGTCCCCAGAGGACGCAGTGGTGGGATAACCTCTGGTCCTGGCATTTGAAGTTTTTTTAAGCTCCAAGTCCGGCTTGTTAAAATACTTGATGCCATCTAAAGTGGATTCAGAAATTTCAGCTAACTCAAAGCGCTTGACCACAGGACTTAAAATGTTGGCTTAGAGTAACTTTGGTGTGAAAAGTGGGGTGCGACTTTTACGCTTGGGCATTTTCAGCTTACGGTGTGTTT
This sequence comes from Melanotaenia boesemani, assembly GCF_017639745.1. NCBI lineage: Eukaryota > Metazoa > Chordata > Actinopteri > Atheriniformes > Melanotaeniidae > Melanotaenia > Melanotaenia boesemani. The sequence goes on along the minus strand of NC_055688.1, from coordinate 31,182,156 downwards.
TGGTTGTGGTAAAGCTAAGCAGATTGTTTTAAAAGTTAGCCTGTTTTAGCCTTATTTTCCCCACGCCAGAATTTCTTGCCAAATTGAATTAGAAAACTGTTTAATTTTATTCAAGTTGGACAAGTTTAAAATGCAAATAAAAATAAAAACGAAAGGCCTGATATTGTGAGATCAGCTATAATATATAACTGTTGCATCAAACAGTATATTAAACAATTTGAGTATTTGAACTTATTTCTTCAATTTTATTTTAATAAAATGTTAAGTGCGTGTCTGTAATGTTTTTAAATAAATGCATTTAGTTCCTAATGTCTAAAGCCATGAGAGACAGTGGCGTTTAGTTTAAATAGATGTCTAATTTTTTTGCACTTTATTATTATTATTATTATTATTATTATTATTATTATTATTATTATTATTATTATTATTATTATTATAAAACGGATTTCTAATTGCGGTGGTTGTGGCTGCTGCTGGTTTGTGCTTGTGTCTGCAGCGGAGTGGGTCTCGCTCGGGCACACTTCGAGAAACAGCCGCCATCCAACCTCCGCAAGTCCAACTTCTTCCACTTCGTCTTGGCTTTATACGACAGACAGGGTCAGCCGGTGGAAATAGAGAGAACCACCTTTGTTGACTTCGTGGAGAAAGAAAAGGTAAGTTCAGAAAATTTACAAAAAAAAAAACAAACAAAAAGACTAAATAAAATAAAAAAAATACAAATATTGAACCTACTTTTGATAATATGAGAGTTTTTGTTCAAATTAACTAAATAAGGGCTCCGTTTGAGCGCAGCACCGACTGATGCCGGACACAACACACGGATCTGTTAAGTCAAAGTGATAAATTACAGACGTGTATTAACGGAGTAGGCAGAAGTACACAGCAGGGGATCAGTGGTTCTTAAGGCTTCCCTGATGTGATTTTAGATGTGATTTCCTCAAAGACTCACAGACTTCTGGTTATTTTTATTGAATAATTTTCTTTTCCTTTTATTTACAAACCTCCCTCGTGAATTTTGGTTTCATTGATCCTGAGTGGTAACTTTTGAACTCAGTTGCGGCTTCTGATATTGGCTTATATCTTTAATGTGGCAGTTGAGCACAGCGTGTTTCCTCCAGCTGCTGTCCGTCACCTGCTACTTTTCCCATTTATTTTTCTTAAATAAAAAGCCATATTTACGTTTGATTCGTCAATATTATATATTTTTTATTGATTTGTTTAACTGTTTGCAAGTGGCCTTAAAAGTGAGTGTTTTTCTTGTTAGTATTTGTTTAATTCAGTAGCATTTACGATCGACTTATTTATTATTTATTATGTCTGACTCTTTTTTTAACTGTTGGCAAGCAATAACATATTTTATTAATATTGCGCTTTTATTGGAAGGAACAATATTGTAATTTAGTTGAACATATATTTTTATTTGTCACACTCAGTTAGAGACATTTAAATTGTTCAGGTAGATTGTTAAAGTTGTAAACACAGCATATTTTTTTCTTTAAAAATAAAATGATTAAGGGCTGTCATAGCTCTTTACATCTGGTCAAATAACAAAATCAGAACCATCATCTGTCTGTAACTTTTAGCAAACTTGCAAGCTAATTCTTTTTATGTTTGTTTCCACGGTTTTCACAACAGAAACGAAGTGATTTAAAATAAGATTACAGTCTAAGACTTCAAATGTTAGCTCTCTAAAAATACCACGTTGTGCACCCGCAGTGTAAAGGTCCCAGGAGGAGATGTTTGCTCGCTCTGACCGGCTCTGTTTGGTTTAATTTTCATAGGAAACGACAGGGGAAAAGACCAACAATGGGATCCATTATAGACTCCAGCTCCTCTACAGTAACGGTGAGTTTGTTTTTCATAATTTTTATGGAGCAATAACAAAAGCAGTGAGAAAATGATACGCTAAACTAAAGTAAGGAAACTCCGGAAAGAAAATTTAAAAGGGTCAGCACGTTGATATTTATTTAAGAGCTTAAACTTTTTTGATTTTATATATATATATATATATATATATATATATATATATATATATATATATATATATACCAAAAATAAAATAATTAAATAAACAACCATAAATTAAAAATCATCTTTGATTTATTTTTTATTTCTATTTCTTTTCATTGGGTCTCAGTTGAAGATTTAGTTTTATTAATTCAGATTAAAATAAACATTTATTCTTTCTGCGTGCTAATTTTCATCATCAAGTTAAAAATTCTCTATATTCTAACTGAACTGAGAGCCTCAAACTAATACTGAAAGTTATTAATCAGAGTTGGGACTCACAGTTTTCATGAAGTGCCTCACAGGGGAAATCAGACAGAATACATTGTGTGATCTCAAAGATTCCCAAGTGGGTCAATCTTTCAGTCAGATGTAATGTGAAACTACATTTTAACATCTTTGTCTCTCTGCAGGGATCCGGACAGAGCAGGACTTGTATGTTCGGCTCATTGACTCCATGACTAAACAGGTAAGAGTTCCTGCTCTATGTTGGTTTGAATGTTGCCCCCACAACCAACTACCATCACCCTCCTCCTTTTCCTCTTCCACCTCCTTCTCCTCCTCCTGCACCCCCCCTCCTCTCCTGGCCCTGCATGCCTGTGTCTGAGACCCTCAACTTCAGCACAACACAGCCGGCTTGATAAACGACCTGTCTTACCTGTGGAATACATTTACAGAGGCCCAGAAAAGTAGAGGACATGTGTCCTCATACTTTACCTCTGCACGGCAGTCAGTAGGGGAGAATTGTGTGTGTCTGTGTGTGTTTGTAGGAGGCAGAATATGTATTAAAAATGTGTGTGCGGGTTTCTGTGTGCGAGATATAGTGTGAAAATCTGGGTGAGGTGCAGAAGTGGTTGTGTGTGTTAGTGTTTGAGACAGTGATGCATGCCAGCTCACTCTTTGAGGACCTTGACCCTCATTTCCTCAATGTGAAACAGAACAAACTATCCCAGAGTGTTATGGCCAATTCAATCACACAAAGAAATACAGAGCAGCGCATGTTAGCTGGCGTGCACTGAGGGAATTCTTTGCGAGGATGAATTAGACAACGAAGAAAGTAAGCCCCCTCAACAATGTTTTGATATCAGGTCTTTTGTTTTGCCAATTCTGCCTGAAGTGCCATTAGGCTCGAAGAGTTTGTCTTAGAATGAAAAGAGTAGGAGGAGATGCTGTTTGTGTGGGAGCGTGTGTGCATGTATGTTTATCTGTGTGTGTACGTGTGTGTGTGTGTGTGTGTGTGTGTGTGTGTGTGTGTGTGTGTGTGTGTGTGTGTGTGTGTGTGTGTGTGTGTGTGTGTGTGTGTGCAGGGTGATCAAGCCCTGGAGAGCATGTTGAGTGGGGTTGGAGGGGTAACCAGACTAGATTTTTGGACGCCGTGCTGTATGGACCAGATGGTGCACTATACTCCAGTCTGGCAGTCCAACTGCTCACTGTACACCGCATATAAACATACGTGCATGCACAAACACATATGCACATGCAGCAGTACACACAAGCACTCACTCACGCAAACAATTTTCCCCTCTTACTGTCTCTGTCAGAACAGAGCGTTCCTGTTCAGGAGGGCTGGATTCCCACGATACGCACATTTGCCAGACAGACAAACACTTCTCCCAGATGAAAGATGCACACTTTTCTGGTTTTTATTTGGCCATGACTTTTTATTTGACTTTTCTCTTCTCTCACCACAGCATGCTTAAATATATTAATTAGAATAATTAAATTTTTTCAGATTTTTTTCTTCTTTTTTTTCTTTAGGCAATTGTTTATGAGGGCCAGGATAAAAATCCAGAGATGTGTCGGGTCCTGTTGACCCATGAGATCATGTGCAGGTAAGACAAACAACGTTAAGCTACATATCTCTTTTTCTATTTGGTGTCAAAGCACGGATCATTGTCACACACTGGAGGTGTCTGCATGGTGTAAAGAGGGGGCAAAGACATGAGGAGCGCTGCTAAATTACAATAGAAATCTTATCATTTTCCTGAAAGTGGGTTGGGGAGATGGGCCCTGGCCTATTTCTGTTGTGTGTGTATGTCTCAGTGTATATGCGTCTGTGTGTGCATCCCTCTCATGTTCTGCTAATTAGGACAAGGAAAAGCTCATTACTCAAACCCATCCTTCTCAGTCTGTGTAATACATGCAGTTTGCTGTGTCCTGACAGTGAGCTATGTGCAAAGAGGGGGGCATACTCAAATTTCATGTAAAATGCAGACACACACACACATACACTTAAAAGTCGAAAGCAGGAGAATCTCCCACAAGCTGTGTGTGCATTTGCAATCAATAAATGCATCAAACAGCTTGTGATTGTCTCTCACAAAGCAAGCAACTAGAAATACATGAAGAGTTGGATGTAGAAAAATGGCTAGTGGCAACGTGTAGCCACTTCCTGGTTATCACATAGGCAATTTAGACCACTTGTTTTCATATGCTGCAGGAAACAGTCGAGATCAGAAATCTGATCTGGCTCTCCAAAGCCTCCTGTCCTGAGGGACTTTAGAAAGTAGGGGGAGGGTCAATCTCTCTGTTGTCTTTTTCGATCTCCTCCCTCTGACATACAGTAGATGCGCACATGTAGTTAGACTTGGGTCCATGCAGACACTCAGACATGGAGGAAAACGTAGACATGCTGATACTTTTTGGGCAAGAAGGGGGGGAGGAAATGATGGCACACAGCACACTGCTACACCGTGCTGTAGTCAAATGATTCAGAGAGGACTCGTCACATCAGTATGCAACCCCCTTCTACCCAGCATGCACTACTCTCCAGGTCCAGTGGGACCACTCTGTGACCCACTTCTGAGAGAGAGAAAGAGCACAAGAGTGAGGCGGGATAGAGGGAGGGGATGAGCACAGAGGAAAAATAGAGAACATAAGATGTCTGGTTCTGTGATGTCTGACAGAAATGGAGCTAACCTGAGCCCTGAAGGCTAATTCAAGTTTGTATCTAGCCCCATCCAAACTCGCTGCTTACGTTCTTCTCCTCTAAAGTTTGCCTAAAATTGTCCTGCTGATCTAGTGCAAGAGCTGTGGTCTTACCTTGCCAAGCTAAACAGAAATCCAAGTCATGTCTCTTCTTGAACTCTACAACAGTCTCACGCCCTTTTACTCCCATTTTCTCTTTCCTGTATGCTCATCTGACTTCCTCTCCCTCTGTGAGCTGTGTCTTATCTTGCAGTCTCTGTTGTTCACATTTTGGTGACTAACTCCCCTTTGTCTGTGCCTCCCCTGTTTCTGCACCCCCTCTCCCTGTAGTCGATGCTGTGATAAGAAGAGCTGCGGCAACAGGAACGAGACCCCATCAGACCCCGTCATCATCGACAGGTAAGCAAACTTAGCTCTTTGAACCCAGCTGACATGATGCTTCCCTGTCATTGCAAACACAAACACTATGTGTACAACCGTGTGTGGGAAGGAGAACTGTGTACCAAAATACACAGACAGCAAATGTTGCAGAAACATAAAAAGAATGACAAAATTTTATGGAGTTTACATGTAAAGCTGGCAGATGAAAGCAATTTCGGACTTGTGATTTGGCTGAGAAAATGCAACCTGCAGGCCTCATAAAGGAGGCCACTGGTTGTTTTGTAGCAAACATAACGGTCTGTGTAAGCAAAATGTGCAAAACAGCAGTAAATTATATCCTAGTGCCATAAGTGTGAAGTGGAGGAGCAATCACAGAGCGGCTGCTTCAAGTGTGGTCAAACAGAGTTTGTGTGGTTGTGCTGATGACTTAACTGATGAGCAGTTTGGGCTAAAGCTACAGTCTGGAGCATATATAAGTGTGTGTGTGTGTGTGTGTGTATTTTTCTGTGAATAAATCTCCCTGAATTGGTGCTGAAGGTTGTTAGCTGCTTTTCACACACATACACTTACACACATACACTTTTCCTTGAGTATGCCTTTCTCCTGCTGTCATAAACTACCTCTGAGCGATGCAGGGGCTGGTGTGATTTAAAGCCAGTCAGGAAAAAAGAAAAAAGCTCTGTAGATTTACTGTCCGGCCTCTGCTGTATGTATGTGTGTGGCACACGTGTGGACATGCAACTGCAAGGGAAAGTGTGTGTTTGTACTTCATGCATGCAGATTTAAGGCTAAACACAGCTAAAAGAGCTTATGTGCTGAGGCGAGTTGCAGGATTTGATTTGTATTTTCCGTTCTGAAACACGTCCTGCGTTATCAGGTAAAGTGGAGTGCAATGTCAGCTGTTCTATGTCTGATTTGAATTTGTCACATTCGAGTTTATTTGTGTGAGTGTTAATGAGGCAGTGACCTGTGCTATCTGATGAACGCAGCTGTCCTGTTCTCACTGCTACTCTGTCAAAAGCTACTCTTTACCTGTGTTTGTGTGTGAGTGTGTGCAAGTTTGTGTGAGCGTGCGCCACCCTCGTTCCGCTCCAGTGAAGCAGAAGGCCTCACCTCAGCGCTCCCTGAGACAGCTGCACCCCACCACGTGGCCCAAAACAACAGGCCTGCCCATCACTCCCTGCCATATTTCTGATTTTTGTTTTCCTGTGTGCATACTTGTTGAATTTCTCTGCTGTGCACTCTGTCGCTCAGTCTTTATAGGCCCTCAAACCTTCCCCCTTGCAGTTTAACCCCCTATAGGCGGAGCAGGCCAAACTCCTTCCAACAGCTTTCCCACACCGAGCATGTGTTGTGGTCTCTCTCCGGCAGTATTCCCCTGACGCCCAATGGCTCAGGTGTGAGGGCAGCATTAACGAACAACAAATTAGAACGGGGGGGAGGGAAAACAACAGCAATATCTCCGTTTTCCTCTCCAGCAAGCACTCTTTCTGGACAAGAAAATAGGTCAGGTGAGAAGAGAACTGTTGGGGAGGGGGGGTGGTAGCTAGTTTTAAAGGAGGGATTGTAAGGGAATAAGGGGGAGGAGGGCTCATCCGTTTGCTCATTTAGCACCAATATATTCTTGGCAATTGTAATAATCAGGGATTCATAAACAAACAAACAACTGTGAGGCTGAAACTGACTCAATTACCACGAGTTTCCCTCCTTCAAATTCATAAAGAAATACCATCAGCAGCCCCTCTCCACCCTTGAAGTTATTTAGTTCGTTAAATAAGGGCTCGTTAGCCCTCTGCTGTTTCGCAGAGATGATTAGATTTTACAGCCTTAATTAGCTGGGCTAGCTCTAACTCTTCTGGAAGAGTAATGGGTCTGATTGCCTAATTAGCTCTCTCTCGTTAAGATTGGAGAAACAGGCCACTGCAGCAAAACCGCAGGAACGAAGAGAAATAAAGTCAGCTAATGAGAAACTTATTTGATTGTTAGGAGAACAAATCTGGTATAGTGTGGATCGGCAGCGCTCTGGGTACTGTACATGCTCACCGGGAGAATTTCTCTCAACCCTCTCTTTATCTCGCTTCTTGTTAAAAAGGGAATTTTGTTTGGGCTTTAAGTGTTTATACAGAGCCATGTGATTCAGATTTCAGCTATGAATCATATTCGCTTAGAGGGCAAAGAACAACTTTAACATTTAGTCTTTCTTCTTTTATATTATTCACTAAAAAGAAACATTCAATCAATTCAGTACTGATGACTGCAGCAGCACTAAATTTTAGAAATTATGTTGCCTCTGAAGTCCTCTCTGAATGTCTTTCCGCTGTCTGATCAGTCAGCACTGAAGACAACTCATGCCATATTTTATGCATCTAACCACAGAGGGGGCAAGTTCTTGGAAATTCAGATAGACCTTGGCATGACATGCCATGTCTGTGCTTGACACTGGGCAAAAGAAGCAGCTGAAAGGTGAGAGGCTTCTTTGCTTCTTCTCCCCAGGGATACATGTGTGGTCCACTTTAGCCTCTTACAGAGGCAGGATAATACGAGGCGAGTCCTTAACCCCCCAACCTCCGTTTCCACTTCTCTCCATCATTCCTGGTTAGTATGGGGTTAATCATATGCAGCCGCTGCATATGATTAGTCCATCATGTGGCTGGATGGGCCTCAAATCACAAACACATTTCCCTCCTACTCATGCATAACTTGGTTATCTTTCTGCAAATACATACGTTAAATTTATTTCCCCATAAAACATTTCAGTTTACTTGGTATCTTTATACAATGACGGACAAAATTTGAACTTTTTGTCAACCAGAAAAAATCTGAGATCGAAAATATTGTTTTTATTGCCTTTCTGTTGAAGACTGCATCACAAAATTAGAAAATAATTAGATTCTTAAAACAGCTGATCAGCTTTGTTTGCGATTAAAGGGCATCTTCCCTTTTCAAGCCCTCTTCCAAGTCATTAAACATTTTGGATTTTATTTATTTATTTAGTTAGTTTTTTTTTGTCTTTTTGCCTTTATAAGGAAGGAAAGTGGTATTATGTTAATCTAAGAGTCCCATTTTCCTGGGTAAGAACATTCTGTGGGAACAGATAGCAGCATAAGTCCTCTCTGTATTAACTTCCTGAACTACTCTGAAGGATATAAATCGGAAGATATGAAGAGTAAACTAGTAGTACCCTTTAAAGCCTATGAGGTAAAATATTAGCCAAGCATACAGTAAAGTACTTTTAGTTAGAAATAAAAAATTAGGAATTAATCTCACTGCTTTATACATTATCATAACGCAGCATAGATCTAAATGTAGAGCCACCAAGCCTTTGGTTAAAAGATTAGCATGATGTGATTCTAAAATACAAACTATTTTCCAAATCTGGCAAATCTACTCTCTTTGGGGGTATAACTTTCCCTTCAGTGCCATTTGTCCTCTCCTGACTCGAACCACCTGTGTCTCCCGGCCCTTTCCTGCTCATCCAGCTCCCATAGGCCTGCTGCAGGGTGTCCCCCAGGCAGGGAGAGCCTCTCAGGAGGGGGGATAGAAACACTCTGCAACCAGAGATAAGAATCCACTGGTTAGCCCTGCAGAGCCCACAATCCCCTTTTCCATCAAGGAGGGGTGAGAGGGAATCAACTTTACATGCACAGACAATGTTATTTCAGGTTTATTGCTGTTTTTAAGTGTACGCTTGCATGTGTTTGGATTTGCACACACTCCTGTGGTCCACTGTTGATGTTGCTTATTTCCTTGCATGCGTGTCTGTGCTTGTGTATCCGCATTTGTGTTGGTTATTTCCTCAGGAGCGAGTGTGTGTGTTGATAGAGGCCATTTCCTGACAAGTGTGTGTGAGTGTCTTGAGTGAAGAATGTCGGGCAGGAAGTGCTCCTCCCGGGGAGGATGATGTCATGGCCGACGGTTTCCTGTTCTCTGAGCCCGTGGAACAGATTGACTCTCAGCTTCACGGTGGGTAGTTTGCACACCAGTGGACCAGGTTTTGGTTCACCTTTCTGCTGCTTCAGGTCAACAGCTGATGCATCTAGAAGAATCTAAAAAAAAAAATTAATGTTTTGAACACAACAATTTAGAGTTTAATGGATCACGTATTTTTCACAGCATGCCTTTTGTGAGGATCCCCCTTATTGTTTAGGTTGCTATGTTTGGATGTACTTCCTGGGGTGAGAGGTCATGTGTTGCCTTGGCTGGGCTAACGTGCACTAGTGAATAATGTATGCCATTGACTTTATGTCAGCCCTGCCAGCCCCCCAAGCAGAGCCCACCCATGTTTAATTCATCCATCTCATCTGTGCATGTGTGTGACCGTGTGTGTCTACAAATATGTGTGTGTCATTTAGAGGCCCAGTCTGCACCTGTCCAGCCATTAGCCCCTTCTCATTTGCATTTGATGCTAATGTGGTTTACTGGCAGCCTTTTCCGTCCCTTTAGCTTAGTTTAATTTTCATATCCATGACTGTAATAGTGAGAAGGGGAATGTATACTTACAGTACAGCTGTCTTAGATTTTTGTGACTGTCTGCTGATACCTGAATGTTGAGGTCATTATTTGCTTTTCCTCTTCACATCCTGAGTCTGATTTATTTCACGCATTCCCAAGAATGTCTTTTTTGGTTTCTCTTGTGTCGCTGACCACCTATCAGCAGCTTGACATTTCCCTCCAAGACAAAGAGCAGTTTGAAGTAGTGTTATGAAACCCTGGAGGTGACATCACTTTCCGAAGTGGATTACAGTATCTGCTCAGCTTATTATTACTTTTTTTTTTGTTTTTATTTTGTTGACTTGCATTTGTTAACTTGAACTTGATTTGGTGTTATATTTTTCCTAGAAAGGCCGGAGGGTGCATATTGTACAAACAGACTTTTTCCCCTTTTCCCCTTTTCAGAAGATATTTTTCTGTTGTTGTTGATGTGCTGTTTCTTTTGGTGCAGTCTTAAGAGGTACAGCTGTATCAGATGTTATGGGAGGTTTTGAAAAGGACTGGCCCTGAGCTGGTTGGGGTGTTTGTGCAGGGCTCTGGGGCAAAGAGTCAGAGTTGCTGGCTCATCGATATGCAGACAGAACTACCCTCCCTCAGGTGCTAGCTACCTCACAAATCTGCCTCACTACATTTAAGAGCACACACACGCAGAGACAGCTCTCACTCTCAAATAAACTCCTACACAGCACACACAAATGCAAACACACGCATGCAAAGTTATAGGAATCCACAGGCGTGCAAAAATATACTACATATTCACACATTCATGCACACATAGATGTACATTGACCTGCAGCTTTTTGCATCTGTTTGATTGTGTTCTTATTTTTTTTCCCTGCGGTGGTTTGCTCGCCTGCACCTTCCCACCCCCCCTTTGCCTTCCCCCCCGGCGTTGGAGGAAAGCGTGTCCCTAGGGGATGGACGGCTGCACTGATTGACAGCAGGGAGTTTGGAGGTCGAGGAGGCTCTGAAACAGTGCTGCCTCTTTCTCTGTCTTATCTGAACCTTCAGCTCTCTCAACACACCCACCCCCTGGCTTGCTCTCATTTGTGAACACCTCACAAAAAAAAAAAAAGAAAAAAAAAAAGAGAGCATATACCTGGATTGCTTTTGAGTAAGTCAATTTGATGCGTTAAATGAACAGAAGCTATCTTTATTCCGTGGTGAGGAACACATGGGGAATCAGTATTTTTCTTTTTTGTTAATGCTTAACTTCTGATTCCCAAATAAACTAAACAGAGCTCCTTCATACTTTATAGGTAGTTAAGTTAATGTTCTCCAGATGAATGCATGTAAAAGTCAGGTTATTAGGACTAATAAAACACAATTTACAAATGCAATAACACTGAAAAGTACTCAGTTTCATGACATGAGTTTTAGTTTTTTTGGCTGCAGCAGCTGTAAGTAGCACTGTTGTAGCTGTATTTTCTCTGTAAACTGCTTTGTCATTACTGCTTGACATTCCCTGCTTGACCTGGCCGCTCTCCTTGGTCGTTCCCTCTGCCTTTGTGTTCGTGTTTGTTCCCTCCCAGAATGAAGGGGTTAGGCTCGCCAGAGCTGACCCAAATGAGTAGCGTCCTACTTCTCTGAGAGCTATTTAAGACATTTTTGGTGTTGGAAATTACAGACTGGCGAGAGATAAGGATAGAATGGGAGTTAAATAGAATGAGGATATATTTACCATCGGAAAAGTCTCACGTGTAAGTGTGTGTGGTACTGCAAGTGAGGAAAGAGTAACGTTTTCCAGGATTTAGTCCGTGACTCGCCCTAGAAGATGCGCTCAATTTGCTTTTCAAATGAGGCGTGAAGAGCACAAGTGTGCGTTGCTTGGTGTTATGCTATACGTTTGGATGTGCATGGCTATGTGTGTGTGTGTGTGTGTGTGTGGCAGGAGCAAAGCTTTGTTGTCTCATTGCTCTGATGTGTGTGGACAGTCTAGCACACGGGCCACTAAGTGCTCTCTCTCACAGCCAATGTGTTACATGGCTGCCTGTGTCGCCCCTCCTAATTGAAAAGACATGCCAGCCCATCACAGTGAGGGATATTCAGGCCTCCTCTCATTGCAGGCTGAGCCTGCGTGTGTCATGAAGCAGTACAGCCTCAAGCTGCCTGGATCTCAGCTCTCACCAATGATTCATTGTTTACTGATTATTTCTGCTAGGTGAGAACACAGACAGTATGTTTCATGCCAGCTTCATACTCCTCCACCCTAGCCTGGTGTCTCACTTCCCACCAGCTCTTTTCCATTCCAGCCCCCTCCTCTGGTGTTTTACTTCTGTGTTGTAGCCCAGGATGTAAGTCCAGGTGTCCAGGATGAGTGCTTGTGACCCGCTGTGCCCGAGCAAGATGTATGCTCTGTTGATTGTTTTCCATCAATCTGTCCAGGAAGAATGGATCGCTGGCCAGGCTCTGTGAGCGGCGTTCTCAGTTTCACATGTCACAATGGAAGGAAAACCTGCACGGCATGGGGGGAGACAGGAGGGGACAAGTGTGCTGTGTGATACTGGTGCAGAGATTTCGTAACAAAGTTATAACAGTAAATCCAGTACTGATTAGCTGGTGTATGGTTTCCCTTTTTTCCAGGATGATTTTTAAGTGTCTTTGAAAACATGAAAAGAAAAACTTAGATAGGCTGTTTTGTAAACCATCATTCTCTCCAAGACCAACTTTTTCATATCTACTCTTATTTATGATTTATGTGACATTGAGCTTGACTAATTTGAGCTGCACAGTTAGGAGACAAAAGGAAATCTTCAAGGGAGTATCTCTGCCATAATTAAATGTAAAGCAGGGACGTCAGCATGCAGACAATTATGGTCAACAGCATTGTTCCATCAAAGGGATGATATATTCTTACATTCCTAATATATTCTTTTTGCTTTGCATTAATCATCAACAAATGAGACCCAGGCACATGTCACTGTTCCACTTCAAAAAGCTGAGCTGAATTTAAAGGCCTTTGTTTGTGTTTATGTAACTCAAGAGGGGAGACAAAGTAAGGCGTAGGCAATCGACTCAGACACTTTGTTGTTTTACACCGCCTCACCCCTTTATGTGTGTGTGCTGCTAACGTTGTTGGTTTGTTTACCGAGTGGCTTGACCTCGCTGAGAGGAATGTTCACTCTTTTCCTTTTCTTCTGTATCTTTTTCTGTTTGTTTCTCAGATTTTTTTTCATCCATGTGCCTCTCTTCTTATTCATCTTTCTTTCTCTATTGGCCCCTCTGTCTATGTGTCTTTTGCTTTGGTCCTCCCACTCAAAACTCCAGATTTAACTCTGAAGGTTCCTCTGGTTAATCACGCTTGGAATCTTCCTCTTGTTTGAACACTCCTCCTCCTCAGCAGCGAGCTCTTCCTCGATCTGCGAGGAAGAGTCCCGCTAATTATCCCAGTTATTGGCTTCTCCAGCACGGGAGCTGTGATTTACATGAGGTGACATTCAGTTCAAATGCACAGACCTTTGCAACCTTTTTCTGGAAAACAATTAACAGTGCTGCTTTCTCCTCTGCCTCTCTCCCTGTACCTTCTTTTTTCTCATACTGCACCTCTCCCTCTTCCTCTGGCTATTGTCTCCGCACAAACAGGGAAGATTTACTGCCAAAAGAATGAAGGGTGTGTGAAGTGTGAGAAGCAAAATTGTTCTGTAGCAAGTGATTACTTGCTTGTTAGATATTCCATTAGTTTGAGGAGTTCGAAGAAGCTTTTTCTTGACTCTAACACAGACTATTTTTTTAACTGTGTCAAATTTGTAAAAGAAAACAAAAATCCAGTTTGTACATCTAGTCTGCATTGACCTCAGTACGCACACACCCATGAATAGACATATAGCCCACAGAGGCACGTTCAAACACAAAGACAAACTTACAAGCATGCCGGTAATGAAGCGCATCTCTCTTCTGTCATGACGCCCATGTTAGCATGACAAGATGTTTACACACACAATCACGGCAGCGCCTGTGATGTGGGCCGGGATGAAAGAAAGATGAGAGGAGAGGAAAAAGAGGAGGCAGAGACATGATAGTGAGCGTCGGGTATGGACTGCTTTTCTGTGTTTGACAGGAGGATGGTTGTAACAGTACCCCACTGAGAGATGAGAGAGAGGCAGACAGAAAGAGAGGCAACACAGAGGGAGATGTACCTGGAGAAATACATCCTGAAAAGGAAAGACTTTTTTCTCTCACTGCAGAGGACTTCTGTGAACTCAACTACATCCTCCAATCCGGAGGAAAACAATTAGATCCGCCCGCTTCCCCTTGTCCCACAGTGTAGATTACAAATGAGCAAACCTGGCATTTATCACATTACTACAAACATTTATTAAAGCCGGTTCCCCTCTAAAGCTGCAGAGATAACAGTGGGTAATTGCAGAGACTGGCTCTATTAGTTAAGTATGCCTAATGTCACTGCCTCAGAGCATTAATGGACGCCGTAGTATTATGTTCCTGTGCTCATTACCACCCCACTCCCCTTCAAACACACATACACACACAAAACCTTGCACACACACACACAAATTCACGCACCCTCTCCCCCTTCCATTGACCCTGCAGCAGGAGTCTGTGCCACTCTAATGAGAAATGGAAAACACTACTCCGCCAGCTCCAAGACACACACACACATACACACACATACCCACCAGCATGCGCACTCAACGGGAGACATTACAAGGGGACAGAGGAGTACAACACTATAATCACACACGCCCAGGGAAACAATTGTGCCGTTATCAGAGTGATCACATTATAAAAGTTTAATAAACACCAAACGGCCTAATGGTGAATTAGCCCGCATCTGCCCCGCATTGTGCCAGGCTATAATTAGTGATTTAACAGAGACAAACAAATGTTTTTATCCAGGGCTTTTCACAGTCAACAGATTTTTAGTCGGACATAAATTATCTTCTTTGTCCAGAATTAAAGGGATGCGAAGGATGTTTTTATTTGCTGATCTCGAAACTACAAAAGTCACACACACACACACAGAAACTCTGAGAGAGGAGAGTTTGGCTCAAGCTCCAGTCTGGTTTTCTAAGTGGTACTTGAGATGTGTATGGAGAGCGGCGGATGGGTGCTTGAGACTGTTGAGGAGCAGGCAAGAGGATATGAAGGGGGGGTTGGAAAGAAGAAGAGAAGCAGGGGAAAATGGTGAATGATGGGGCAGAAGACAAGATGAGGGAGACATACTCTTTTCCTTCCCTCCAGGGCAAAAGCTCAGAATTGTGCATCTATTGTGAGATGTTTGTATTTACATGCACGCATATGTGGGCAGGTGTGGGAAATCGATGGCAGTTTATAATTTACAATCACAAGGGCCTATCACTTTGAATAGGGCCTTCATCCTCATTCATCAATATTACATCAGGACTCAGTGTGAGGCGGCAGGAGGGTGAGAAAACGGCTGTGGGGAGAGAATATGGCTTCGGTCCAAAGTGTGTGTGTGTGTGTGTAGGTGGGGGAGAGTCAGCCGAGGGGGAGGAAGAGGGCATCTGCTGAGGTTGTAGAAAACATCGCTTCCAGCATACACAAATGTGCAAACGCATACCCCACCTTGCATGTGGGTGTATGTGTGTCTGCATCTGTCCGACTGCTTTTGTGTGTGCATGTGTGTGCAAGTGTGTGCGGTTGCCAGCTGAGTGACAGCTTAGTATTGATCTGTGGGAGGCCCCAGTGTCATTAGACCCAGTATGGACCAGCAGGCACACGTGGAGGTCAGGGCACTGAGTTTGAATATATATATATATATATATATATATATATATATATTTTGTGTGTGTGTGTGTGTGTGTGTGTAGAACTGGGGACCAAGTGTTCAGTAGTGACAGGCTCAGGCCTGTGAAGGAAAATCAATGGTGTCATAAGAGAAAGGTTTCCTCCAGCCTCCTGCTCCTTCTTTCTTCCCTCTTCCTCTTCTTCCTCTTCTCATCTTTGCCCTGCTTCTCCTTTTTTTTCATTCTCCTCATCTGGGAGGTCATCCACAGAACCCCCATTTATATACCCGCCCCCCCTCCCCTTCAGTTCTCTGTTTTTTTTGGGTTTTTTTTTTTTTTACACACACACACACACACACACACACACACACACACACACACACACACACACACACACACACACACACAAACACACATGCCCACACATGTAGCACTCCTGGGTCAGGATAGGGGGGTTGTGTGATGTGTGATGGGCGGATCAATTTGAGGGGTTATCCTGGCAAAAACAGAGCCATTAGTGACAGAACTGATCCTGGATCAGCCCTCATTAACTAAAAGGGCAAGGGGACAGTTTGTCCAGATGAAAGAAATGACCCCAAACCAGGGCCAATTAACTGAGAGGGCAGGGACTAGTTGCACTGATGGCATGCATTGTTGTGTTCAACAGAAGTTTAATTTGAAAAGAAACTGATAAGACTTCGTTTTATTTTGAATTTGAGCTGTCCTTCAGTTATTTATCGTTAAGGATGAACACACACACACACACACACACACACACAGAGATACATACACAGGGCAAGCATCCACCTGTTCTTCTCTCCCCTCTTTTGCCTGAGGGAACTAGTATGGTAGATAACAGTTTGAGTGGGCCTGCTGCAAAACACTAATCAGACCTAACACTGCCTAATTAGCACAGAGTCCACTGATTGGCTTACAGCAATAATTAACACAGGTGAGAATAATTAGCTCCCCATAGACCTGTTTGTGTATGTGTGTGTGTGTGTGTGTGTGTGTGTGTGTGTGTGAAGGATGTTATTATGCAGTCTTGGTCCCTAGTGAAACCGAGGAGGCAGAGAGAAGAATCAAACTCATTACTGAAACCAGGCCAACCTGTGTTAGGTGCTCTGCTTTCCCACACCCAGAGAATTAGCCACAGAGAGAGATCCACAAATTTTTTTTTCTTTCTTCCTTTCTATCTGTATGCGTCTGTGCTTACTCCCTCTGTTTTCTTCTTCATGCTCACTCCATCCTGTTCCCTGCAGCCGCCCTTTTTGATGACTGAAGGTGCAGTTTGTAGTTGTAGTTTGAGGAACTTCACCGCTAAGTGAACCTGGGAAGATAAGATGAATCACACACTCTGAGCATCACCCTTTCATACTCAGTCTCTCTGGTGGTCTGCTTCTCACTTTTATCCCCTAGCCAGCCTCATTTCAGTCACTCTTTAGAATAATACAAAAAAAATGTTGGCGAGAGCTGTCTTCCTCTTCATATAAAAAGCTTAATCACAGAACCTCTTCCTGCACCATAAAACTGTATGCTATACACTCCATGAACTATTGCTTAGTGCCAGGCAGTATAGGATACAGTCAAACGTGTTCAGCCAACACTTTATGTTTGTCTGTTTAAGACAGTGAAAGAAGAGAGACAGAGAAGGAGAGAGAAAAAAGAAAAAGGAAGACATTGTTTTGTGGAAAAACTGGCCGTCGTTCATCAGTCTGTAAGCAGCATGGTGTCCTCCATCTCACTCTCTGGTTATTTTTACCAAAGTTCTGCTTCTTTGATCAAACCAACATCACAGGGAAGAAGACGCACATGCAGACACAAAAAAAAGGGGGGCGGGGGGGTTAATATTGGAACACAATTGACGGCTTGTCACTTTTAGCTCCAAGGCACCAACATTGCAAAGTACTTAGTTAGGTGCCAGAGATGGAGTTAGAGGGGGGTAACACACACACATATACAGTTCTCTAGTGCTTTTTGTGTGCTAAATAAATAACAAGCAGTGATGTAAATTGGTGTTTTCCTGGAGTGTGCGGCTGCTCCTGGGATGTATTTTTCATGTCATGGCATTTTAGAGTGGTTTAGGAGAGGAGGATACTGATAATGAATTTAACCCCCAAAACTGCATAAATACACACAAATATACAGTTTTGCCCTCATGCAAAGGAAGGCAAGTGACTGTTTACCTGACCACAGGTGCACCGCCGCATTAATATGAGGCACATTGAAGCTGATTCCCGCCCCCATCTGCCTCTCTACACAATTGTTCTCCACCCACCAGGATCCAGGGAGGCGCCAGGGGCGACATCAGCCTATAACCATGAGCTAGTAGAGACACAGTGGGAGCGGAAAGCTCATTGTTGGCTGACTGATCTCCAGTCTCTCGCTGACAAGCCTCCCGTGTTCGCTAGATTTGTTTTTTTGTTCTGTTCACTCGTGGTAAACACTTGCCTCTCATAACCGGCAGCTACTGCCTCTGTCACAATGAGGCTGTCAACACAACGCTCACCTGCACTGTACTCCACATTACACCGACACAAACACACAGACACACTACTGAGATGTATGTATGAGGGAAATGGATGTACTCAAAGGCAGCTTAAATGCATGTAAGAGTTGTTAAAGCGGTGTTTACGGGAGGCATTTGCATAGCACTCATATCACTTTCAGGTTCCTGTCTGCTTGCCATGCATACACACAAACACACACTCATAGCTGCACTTTTCCACCACAAATACTCTCAACATGCCTTTCTGACTTAAAAAAAAAAAAAAGAAAGAAAAATGAAATAAGGTTGATTGAGGCAAAACAAGGAAGGTTGTTTTTTTTTTTTATATTTCCTGTTTCAATTATTAATATGCATGAGTTTTATGGCCGCTTAAGATGCGATCAATTATTCATTAACAGCATGTTAATTGCATCCACAGTCGTGAATATTTAACCAAACACTAAATCAATGGGGTCGAATGAGCAGCAATATGGACATTTTATAAGCATTGCCAAAAAATGAGGAAAGGCTTTAATGAAAACGGCAGAGAACAGATTGAAGAGGGGAAAATATGCAAAGAAAGACCCAACTTAACAAAAGGGAGCTAATGTGTAGGAAGCAGGTAATATGAATAAATGCAAAGTTGTTGACTTGTAATAGTATAGTTATTCTAAGCCTTTTCTCTTTCTTTGTCTCTTTTTTCTAAATCTCCTTTTTAAATGGAGAGGATGTAATCTTTCCATCTCTGCACACTGTAGCCAGCCTTTTTCATTCTCAAAGACTCCAGACTCCTTTGTCCTGGATCTTTGTGTGCTTGTGAGTGAGTGTGTGTCTTCGCAGCTCTTGTTTTGGTGTGTGTGTGTGTCACAGTGGTGTCTGGACAGTGACATTTCTCTGCTTGGATAACCATCGCGCCCTCTGTCCCTCTGTCCCTCCAGCCATGACGCAGGGTAATGTCACCTGTCAGTCTCAAACTCCCACTTACAACTGCTGTCTCCCCTCGACTCCCCCACCCTTTCCCAAATGGAACATCACCACCGCCACCAACCATCCGCCACCCTCTCGGGGTGACCCTAACTGCTTCCTCCCCCGGACCTCACCTGGGAGACAAAGCCCTCACCGACTTCCCCGTCCAATTCCTTTTGTTCCTCCTTTCCACCACCTCATAAGATGCTATAGCCTCCTCTGCTCTTTTGCTGCCTTATATCTAAATGGCAACCCCACCCATTTTTCCCCTTACATTTTGCCCTCAGGACTCTGGAATATGGCATGGGAAGACAGCACATATAACACACAGCAAAGTCAAGGGTGGGAAGCTGACTTTTTGCCTGGACCCCAGTGTGTTCCGCGCCTGTTTTCAATTACTTTCCTTGCTCTGGCAGGGTGGAGGTTTATGCATTATATGGGAATGTAATTGACTATAACTGCCCTCTTAACATTAACCAGGTGTACTAGCTGAGTGTGTGAGATTAGGCCCCTGCTCCTGGCTGTTATGATGTGTGTGGATTGTCGGTGTGATTGTGTTGTTGTTGATGTATTTATACCCTTCTCCTGTGAGGCGCTGCCCATTAGCACTACATTTAAATGTGCCATTTTCCAGTGTGTGTGTGTGTGTGTGTGTTTGTCCATATGTGTGTGTATGCTACAACTGCTTGGAGAGTTTCATCTTGCCTTTGCCAGTATGCATATAAGAATGAGAGGGAAAGTAAGGAAAAAGGCAGGATGCAGATACGGCCTGCTTCAAGGGGGCCTGACTTTACAAGGACAAAGTCAAAATGGGTCCATTCATGAGGCTGACGCGCTGTGATTTGTATGTATAGAAGTGTGCAGCCTGCAGGGCACTAGCCCAGGGGCTATCACCGACATCCAGACCAGAACACCAGCAGGGGGAGGTGGTGGAGGGCGAATGTAAAGCGATTTTATGTGTGCGCGTGAGTGTGTGCGTAAAAGAAGCATCAACAGGCTGTCAATCAAGCACCAGCCACAGCTTGTCACTCCTCCACAGAGCTGGTCTAGGGGAGAATAGGAGTCCCTGGGACCCTGAGAGGGGAGAAGGGAGGAGGAGGTGCTGGAGGGGAGGTGGAGGCAGCAGGGAGGAGGCGATTGTCTGTCTGTCTCAGCGACTTGAGCTTGATTTGATATTTGATACCGAGCATGTGGCATTTGAATGCAAATCTGTTTTGATTGTCTCAGTGTCTGATAGGGTTAAGAGGAGTCTGTAGGGGATATGCATGTATGCATGTGTATCACAGGGCTGGTTGGAGACACGCACACATAGAAAATAAGAAAGGAATTATTCAGATGGATTATATTACTCGCCAATTCACTTGCATCAGGGTTTTGTTCCTCTCCAAGCAATATAAAGGCATTTAATCAGTTTAATATGAAAGGTAATGGGTCAGATGTGAAAAGTGTTGTGCTATGTCTCCTTGGGGTTATAGGGAGACTGATGGTGCAGTTGAGTTAAGTGTAGAAAGTTGGCGGTGTGTATAAACATGATGTACACTCCTGTGTGCATGTAAAAACTGGGGGATAATTATTTTGTCTGCATACAAATGAACTGTGTTTTAAAGCAAGCATGCCAAGTGGGTAGGCAGACCAACAGTTAGATGGATGGATAAAGCCAGTATTACTGCAGTATGGAAATCTGAGGCTCAGTTCCCCCCAATTAGAGCAGTGACTTCTGAAATGCCATAATACTCATTAATTAGCAAGCGACTATTTTCTCAGTGATTTGGCTAATTAGTCTGCAAGGCTCTACACTATCTGGACCATTATTATTGGGTTAAAGCGATGCAAATGCACTCACATGCACACATTGGAGCTACAAAAGTTAAATACATACCCCACAAGTGCAAGGGACGCACGTGCATTGCACACTGCAATAATTTCACACAGCTGAGTGACCTTAATTCTAGTGACACCCTCATAAGCTTCAGCACCAGCAGAGCACAGCATGTGCGGAAGCTAAAGAAGAGGGCGTTGATGAGAGGTTAGACACACACCGCCCTCTTCCTGCTCCTCTTAACATGCTATTATATACTGATAAAGCGCAACCAACAGCATCACTGCCCCATCCTCCTGTGAGAAACAACAGCATTTCAGACCCTTATAACGACTTGGCATGTGCGCCTGCTGTTCTCTCTCTGCTTCGACAGTCCATCAGTGTCTCCCGCTGGACAGACAGGCCACTGACACAGCACCACGAGGCCAGGAAACCTCTTCAATCACTTCCTCACTTTTCCCTGTCTGTCAAGCTGCAGAAAGGCGTGATTGATCTGTTGTTTCTCCACAGTGGTAAAAGAACGAAGTTGTGTTGGAGTAAAATAGGAAGGTCTGGTTTGCGTGACAGCCACTTTCATAAGTTTATTAATCGTCGTCATCAATAATGCAGCCTCGCTGTTGGTTGTCTTATAGATTGTGTGTGTTTACATGCATATGTGTGTAAGTGAGTGCTTACACTCCTCGCAGCTCAATGAACTTCATAAGTGTCCCATCACCACTTTAATCAAATTACTTATGAACCAAAATTGACAGTTTTCATTAATTATAAAGGATTATTCTAATTGCGATTCAAATTTATTCATTTAGAACAGAAGGCATTCAGTAATGTTTCGGGAAATTTGCATATTAAATGGAGAGGGTAGGCCATTAGCTATGCTAATGTATGCATGATTCCTTATTTTGTGATTGGTGGGCCATATGTAGCAGGCTGGGGGTGTGCAGGTGAGGAATCTAGAAGGAGCTGTAATATGTTTGATAAACACAGAGGGAAGCAAGGCCAAAACACACACATGCACATGTATGTACACATACAAACACACAAGCATTCACCATGGGAAGCCTTTCGTCTTTGCTCAAAATCACTCTCCCTCCGTCACACTCACTCTTTCTGTCTCACATTTTTCTCGGTCTTTTCCACTTTCTGCTTCCATATTCCTCCCTCAAGACCCATCGAAGGGAGCAACTTTTCACCCAGGAACAAACATGGCACACTAATTAAGTTTTTGATTTCTGATCCTGCTGCATTTAGAAACATAACCTTGAGCCTGTGTACAGTCATAGTCATACTTATGATTTAATATGGTGCTTAAATGGAACAAAAAGAAAGAACTTTTGCAAGCAGCACATTCATCCACACAATGTATGGGGCTGGTCCCGAGTTGACACTGTGCTCTTTATCAAGCTATATATAGTCGATGCATTATGCATTAAGTTTAACGTGTGCTTAAATCAACACTATTCAATATGAATGCATCAGTCTTCAACTAAGGCAGAAAGGAGAACAGTTAGGGTAAAGGACTATGCGGGGAGGTACACAGCTGGACACACACACTCACGCGGTCACACACACCCTTCGGCTGTGCAGCGGTGTCTACCCTGGCTGATGACAGGGCCATTATTCACTGGTCAGTCCCAAGAGGGCAAGGTTTGGGGCTGGACAGGGTAGCACAGCGTCCCAGCATGGCAGGACAGCACTGAGGTGAGGGGGACCAGGACCCTTCATTACTCCTGTGTTCTGGGGGCCTGGAGCCTCTCTCCTTCTCTCTCTTTGTCTCTGTCTCCATCAGATTAATGGGCCTGGCCCGACAGAGGAAGTGTTTCAATCAGCACCGCCTGCCAAGATTGTCCATCACCCAGACAGCCTCTTATTCATCATGGCTTTGATGCATGAACACATACACACACACACATGCACAGATGTTTATTTGGTTGCCTTTTTTCCCCTGTTGCTGCAGTTTAAAGTTATCCCACAGGTAGCAATATTATCAGATGACAAGTTGTTGAACTGAGCACTCCTTTTATCCACCACTCCTCCCAAGCTGAAGAAAACCTCGTCGCCTGTCTTTCCATGCTTCCTGGACAATTTCTCAGTTGAATTTTGAATGATCCTTTTTGGATGAAATGGATGAAACACAATTGGTTAAGTGTCTCTGGGACTTCTGTCCCCAAGCTGGGACTGGAGCTTCGGCTACAGGGGAGGAGAGCAACGATCTCTCCCAAGCGGGGACGCTCCCAGAGCGGCAAAGACACAGCATGGATCCCCCATGACCCACCGTCTCCCTCCTCCAGGGTCCATTTGTTCTGAGAAATATTTAACGACGGGGCAAATTCAGCTGACATGACATGCACACACATCAAGGAGATAAAGAGGAAGATGGGACGATGCATGGAGTGAGCTGGAAATGAATTTTTCAGCGCAGTGAGATGTTCTATTTGAATAAATCATGACACTTAAGATAGACATGAAGGCAATATAGAGGTGCCCACCACTATTCTGAGGAGGAGCACTCCAAAGGAATGAAGTTAAGCTTGTGTATGTGTGTGAGGGGGTTTGTCCTTTTCTATCTACGTCAGTGTTCCTGAGTGTTTAGTTTGCTTCGTTTTGTTTCAGATCTTATTAGTTATTTTCTTGTTTTTTTTTTTTTTTTTTTTAGTAAAACCAAATCTCTGTCTCTATCAGTGTGATTTGTAGAACTGGATGTTTCTCGTCTGTCTGAACTGGGCCACTGCAGCCTGTTACAGCCTGGTGTCCGAGGCCAGACCCAGAGACAGACCTGGTTCTGGATTATTAATGTCCCCCCACTGTGGAGCCAGCCCCCCTCCCCCACCAAGTGCCCCCCTACACCCCTGGGGTCAGCCTGTATGGCTCCTGGTGTAAGGCCCCCCTCATAAATCTCCCTAAATTAGTGTGTGTGTATGTGTGATTGTGCAAGTGTGTGCCTCCATGCTTAAACATATACTGCAGGCAGGGAGACAGGTCACCACAAAAACAAGCCAGTCAGGCTCTTGGTTGAAGTGTCAGTGATGCATGGCGGAAAGAGCGAAAGAAAGAGTTGCACAGGAAGGAAAGAAAATGAGAAATGAAACACAAGGGGAGGGAAAGAAAACACACAAAGCAACAGACGAGGAAGATACTTGATTCAGTGAGAGCGCCAGACTTCAACTTCAGTTTTGACGCCTATTTGTTATTCCTTTCTTGAGCAGCAGCATTGTATTTGCTCACAAGTATTCGCGCTTAATCTTTGCTTGCATGTGACTTCATTAAGATCGATTTCCTGAACAAATCTTAGGCTTAATTGCCAAAGTGCAGGATCTCCCATCCTTCTACCTGCCTAGATTAGTTCAACATGTCCCACAGTGCTAACAGGCATGGGGAAGTGCTGTTGTGTCACTTAGTTAACCCCCGAGACAAATGGCTCCCCTCCGGAGCACAGTGAATTACACACCTCATGAAGCATATTAGGAGCCAGACACAGTGCATTTCTTGTGGAGATGATCTGTACAGCTGAAATGGATGGAGGGGGGAAAAGAGGGCTGAGTTACGGCATCAGCCGAAGTTTTTCTTTTTTTTAAACAGCACATTGGCGTCAGAACAAAACAGAGAAAGCAGAGAGAGGAGGGGCAAAAAATAATGAAATAATATATGCAGAATGATAAATGACAAAGTAGGAAACTAAAACTGCAAAGGGAGAGAAAAATACAGCTCTAAGTTATCCATGTTAAATTTGACAAGAAAAACAACACTTTACCTCATTTGTGGCTAATGCAAGAAAATTATTAGAAACTATAACAGAATTGTCCCTCGGAGGCTTGCTTGTTGTTAGCTAATCACTTAGACAATCTTTATCACTGCAGTAATCATATTTAGATGCTACAGGGATTACTTAAAAGTTGTGTTATAATTGCTTTCCTTGTTTTGTTTTTTATGGTCAGGGGGTGATTTTGTTTAATTGCTCCAAAGTGACAAATAATGCCCGTTATGATATGATGAAAGTGTGAGATCATTAAATTACCAAGGCAACCGGCTGCATGTGTGTATTTGTTCTGTTTTTTTTGTTTTTAGTTTTTTTTTTTTTTTAACACCACGAGGCTTAAAGAGGCCAAGCAGTTATTTACACAAATTCACTTCCACACCCATTTCTGGATTTAGGGGTAATTACGTGAGAACAAAATGGTTTTATTTCATTTAATCCGGCCGGAGCAGCAATTTGCACTAGTATTATTTGTAGCTTTGGAGCTTGCATAGTTATAAGAGCTCTAAACCAGTGAATTTCAAATACAAGCAGGGTGGAAGCAATGATTGAAACAGGGAGACTGTAAGTTCTCCAGACAACAGAAAAAGGATGTCTTCAGAGGAGATTATACAAATTAAAAGATATAAAAGAATAAATACTGATGTTTTTCAAGTTTTATTTATTCATTCAGTTGTTAACTATATCTGCTCAGTGCCATGCTGAATGTTTCCTTACTTTGATGAGTCATAAGTTTGTTCAGCTGCATTCAGCGTAGTTTTGGTCTCTATACGCTGATCACACCTTTTGGGGTAAGAAAATGAACTGAGAGGTTTCAGACTGATTTGGATTTGTGCATCTGTCTGGTGCTGCAAACCTAGAAAAAGAAATCATGCCATTATTGCTTTGCATAACCAATAGGTTCTTATTTGAACATTTTGGTACTGTGTTTTCTTTATACCCCGCAGGGCTCGATAGGCCTGAGTAATAATTATTAAGAAAAGATTTTCTTTATTATAAAATAAAGAGAAATTGTATTTATATAGCATCTATCAAGATAAAAATTACAAAGAGCTTCACAAATAGAATAAACAAGAAAATATAGGACAAAACAACAAAAGCCACACTAAAACCAGTTTTAAAAGGTGGCTTTTTTGTTTGCTGCTTTATAAAATAGATCACCTAATGACCTCAGCCTCAGAGGAAGGGAGTTCCAGAGAGTAGGAGACTATTGCAAAAGCACTGCCTGTTTTTTTTAACCGTGTTTGCTGCATGACCACCAGACCCTGATCATCAGATCTCAGGGACCTGCTGGTGACATGGCTGCAGATGTTCCCTGATATAAATCAATTATTGGTCAAAAAAGCAAAAAACACAAAAACAGCAAGCTCAAAACAGAAGAAATTATAGAATTACAGGCTATTGTCAGCTATCTGCTCATATTTAGCGGTCAGCTGTCAATCAGATTATCCATAAATCCGTGCTGTAATCTCTTTGCTATTACATATCAACACACATTGCTCTTTATCCATCCTACTGCCACTCCAACACACACTAACACTGTTGATCCATGTAAATGCATGTCGTGGTAATTCCAGTATTTTGGCTCCAGTGGAGACGAGACAGAACGCAAAGGAATCAACTCACTGCAGTTTTGTAGTATTTCCATGTGGCTGACTCCAGACACCTTAAGTCATGTAAATAATGAATCAGATGATCAGCGTATGAAGGAGATCCAGAGGACATGCGTACTTTTAGCACAGTAGTGAGGCTTGCTGACTTTTTCACTGTCTCAGAAGTTACTTTTTCCCCATCTCATCCTCCCTCCTTCTCCAAACTCTAATATTTAACCCCCAGATTTGGTCATCTCTGACCCAGACGACCTGAACTTTCCTCCTTCCACTTATCCATTATCCATCCATCAGTGAAGCAGAAGAGCTGTTGGAGAAAGAGTGGAATCAATGAATTAAACAGGAGGTGCAGTGAGGAAGGTGGAATATGTTGGACAAGTGGATGTAGTCCACAGCTGTCTGTGAGGCTGCTCCCTGACCTCGAAGAGATAAGAAAGTTGGGAGACCCTCAGTCTGTGGGGTCTAACAGCCACTGGAAAAAACCTCCATCTTTCTGCTTCATGAATTATTGAGATATTGGCCTACAGCTTCTAAAATATACAGGAGGTCTGTATCTCCTTTCAGATTTCACATACCGTCTACCTCCTCTCACTTTCTGCCTCCATACCCCCTTTCTCATTCAGATTTGGCCTCTTGTGCCAACAAGATCATAAATCAGAGCACAAACAAAGCCAAAAGAAAAGAAAAAACAGAGCAGCAGAAAAAGACAGTCTGTTATTGAGATCATAAGAAGCTTTTTCTTCTTCACTTAAAGAGGAGCATCCACCACTAACCAGCTGTCATGCATTTTAAAGCTGTTGGAGATAAATCCACCAGTTCTTGTGTTACATCAGATGCTTGTAATGCACACAGCAGTAGGCTGGCCCTTGAAATGAGACAGAACTTTGCTCTGTGCATTTATCTTCTTAGCCTTCTTGTTTTATTCTTTCCTTTTTTTCTGTCTAGATGAAACAATTGTCCAAGGCGCACCACTGCTTACTGTGTTCCTCTTGACATGTCAATGTGCGTGTGTTTGAGATGCGCGTGCGTCTTTATATCTAAGGCAGTTGGCTCCAAACGCGCTGCCCAGTGCAGAATCGTAGCCATAACAAATGAACAGTGGGGAGAAAATAAGACATATGAAAGAAAAGCTGAGCAAAGGAGTGATTCTCTCTCTGGCTGGTGGAGATCTGTATTGTAAGCAGTTTCAGCTGTCAGCACTTCTTTGAGCTACCTCAAAGAGAGGAGGAGGGTGGGGTGGGGGCGGGAAATGTTGTAGTTTTATTTTCCCCCTTTTGAGGGTTCCTGTTTATTTGTACACAGCGCTGTTTATTTTTGTGGTTCATTTGATTTTTTTTTTTTTTTTCCAGAGAGACAGACAGTATAGATGGCAAAGTGAAGAGAGGTACAATGCTGCAGCTTCACTTACAGAAGAAGTTGTCAGGCCACCTTAAGCCTTGAGGTGGGGCGAGGGAATAAATTGTCAGCCATCCCCTTTTTTGCTTTTCAGCCCAGCCCCCCCCCCTCCCCCACCCACCTCCAGCCCCACCAACCCCAACTCTCTCCTTTACTCCTCCTCCCTCTCTCATTAAGTATTGATGTGGGTAGCCATACTTGCCATCTCAGCCTATTAATAATGCATGGCAGGTGCTGTTGATGTGGTCTCTCACACTGAGATTGAGAGAGGCAGGAATGGCAACACTATGCTGCAGAGTAGCTACAGCACAACCTCCGTCACACGGCTGTGCAGCTGGAGGAAGGGGGGGGGGGGGGGGGGGGGCTACATCTGCCCCGGTGAGTTTATGGCAAGCCGTGACAGCAGCTTGGAGATGGATATACAAGGTAGCACCTTACTCACTGTCTTGGAGCTGTTTTTACATAGAAAACTGCCATTGTCATAAACAGCTGATGGATGAAAGCTGGATAGAGTATGAAGCTTGTATGCCACTGCAGTTGGATTTGTTTTTATCTGTATTTTTGTGCTTTATTAAAAAACGGCTCACTCTGAACTTTTAACTACTCACAGCTTTTCTTTCAACATCTCACTCTCTCTCTCTCTCCTCTGTTTTTTTTCAAATGCAGGTTCTTCCTCAAGTTCTTCCTGAAGTGTAACCAGAACTGCCTGAAGAATGCAGGGAACCCTCGAGACATGAGGCGTTTTCAGGTGACGCATAAATGTCCAAATGCATTTAGTATGTATTGGACCTCAGTCTGAGTGTACAATTGACAAAAACTGCACAGTTTTGGTATTTTAAAGGGTCTTTGAGTATTTTACTGGAAGGAACCGCAATACCCACCCTCCCCTTAAAAAATAAATTGAGGATTTCACAAGGTGCTTTTCCAAAAAAAAAAAAAGTCAGCACAGTTTGTACTAACAAAGAGAGCAATGTATTGTCTTTAAATCAATCAATACCAAAATGTTTCAATACAAAATATTTATAAAGTCAAAAACTGCAGTTTTAGAGAGCCAAAGAACACTAAGGTGTTCTTGCATGACTTATCTTTTTACCACAACACAAAGCCTCTTAGATTTGCAGGTTAAATGGTTTGATTAACTGCACATGCCTTCACAATTAATTCTTCCACTTGGCAAATTCATTTATAAAAAATAAATTTATTGAGTACCTAACCATGCAGGTTGATTCACTTTACTCTTTTTCTACAGATAATCCAATCAAAACTTCATGTAACAGTTCTACATAAGGATTTAAGGCTGTTTCACTTTTACAGAGGTATCCATCTGCGATGCTTTCAGCCCCCCACATATGAGAGTATGTGTTAGTTAGATGCTGAATGGCTGAAAGTTTAAACGAGGCTTAAGGGTCTGGCATCAACCAATTTCATAACAAAGAGAAGGAAGTGTACAATAAACAAAAAATATACAGCAAAGTAGCATGATTGAGAAGTTCCGACAACAGCTGCAAGGGACAATCTTTAGTTTTGAAAACGTGGTTTTATGACAAATCAAAGTGGATCTTTTTCCACTTTGATTTCTGTCTTTTCCACAGCAGATCTAAAGTACCAATACACTGAAGAGCAGCCCACAGCTCAGATTGTACATTTTTCTGGGAATGCCCCCAAGGGACAGCAAATCACTATAACATGTGAATGTGTATCTGCTGGAGAACGATGTCTGAGCCTTTAGGGTCTTCAGCTTATATTTTGCAGGGATCAGCTTTATAGTTTTGTTTTCAGCTGCAACCAGCAAATGATTTCAGGATTAACCCCATAATGCCATATGTATCATATTTGATATGTACAGTTTTTGAGACCTTTTGCATCATTTTATGGTAAAAAACTTGTCTCAAAACTCTGATGTACAAAATCTGATACTTGTCTCCTGCTCACTGGTACAATAATAATACAAAAATGCACTACTAAAATGTTTATATATCTCACATTTATAAACAGTGAATAAGTAGAATTAGTTTTTATTTATTTAGTTTTTTAATTATTTTTTTTTTTTTTACATTTTGTTTAAGGGCCAAGTTAACACTTCAGATGAATAAATAGACTCCCTTAAATAACATTTCTGACATTTCTCTTAGAGAACAAAAGAGAGCTAAAACAAGAGTGATCCATGACTGCAGGGTGTGTATAGCTGTATGGTAAACATTAAAAAATCAGTTAGTTTCCTAAAGGGCAAAGCACTCAGTTATTCCATTATAGAAATTGATTGTCCATTTCAACAGAATTATTAAGTTTTTGGCTGATAGGAATAAATACATTTTTTAAAAGTAAAACTGTGCACTTGATTGTTATATAATTTAGCCCTGCTCACAGTACATCCAACAGCAATACACTTCTGCACATTTCATAAACATCACCTTGGTTTCTACCGCTTTTCCTTTCTCAGGTGGTAGTGTCGACTACAGTAAGCGTGGAGGGACATGTCCTGGCCGTGTCCGACAACATGTTTGTGCACAACAACTCTAAACATGGCCGTCGAGCTCGAAGATTGGACCCGTCGGAAGGGACGCCCTCCTACCTGGAACATGGTATCAAAAGCAAGAAAAAAAGAAACTCTGTAATGTAGCTTCCTTTGTCTTTTTATTCTCTCCCCTCCTCTTCCTCCCCTTTCCCCCCCTGTCTGGCTTCACTCCCAACCCCTCTCTCTGTCTCCACTGTATTCCTCTCAAACATGCTTTTTTTTTTTCTTTTCTTATCTCTCTCCTGTTTCCTCTCGAATTCTCCCTCTCTTCTCTTGTAGGGTTTCTAACTCGAGCTAAAGAATGAGTGGTAGCTAGTGAGTCTCCTGCCTCTCCCCTGTGGCGTGATCCCCTCAGGTCTGTGCTTCTGGGCCTTCTACTGTGCCTCACATAAGCACTATGTGTCTTATGAGGTCTGTTCTGCTTAAAGCCAACACTGGCTTTATTTCCTCGGAGACTTGCTTTTATCCTCTAGCCCTCCATCACTCCCCATCCCTCAGGTTTTCAAACACACCCAGACACGCACTAAAAAGCCTATACGCACGCATAGACACCCCCGCACCATCAAACCCAAACCTTTAATACTTCATAATGACATGTGCACATGATTTAGGAGCCTGCACTGATTCCCAAGTCCCTAATCCAGTTATTTTCTCATTTCGATTTCCCAGACATTGAATAAGAGAAACATATTTTTTTTTCTTTGAGGAAAGTCAACCTCAGGGATGATAATGATAAAAAAAGAAGAAAAAAAAAAACTAAGAAGGGATTTACATGATGGCCTATAGCAGATTGCATTAAGATTGAATGTTATGGTTAAGTCTTGCTAATGACTGTTCTCCAGGGACAAAACGGACCACTTGCCCCTGTGACTGGTCTCACTGATTATTAGAAAAGTTCACAAAGATGAGACATATTGGACTTGTCAGATCTTACATAGAAAGTAAACTACACACTGTACACTAAAAGATGTTGTCTGTGTCAGAGAGATTTGTTTGGGAATTTCCTCATCTCTGATTCTCTGTTTTCCTGGTACAGTAAGTTAAAAGTAGTAACAGTAAAAATTGTCGAACAAATCAGATGGGGACAAGGAGAGTTATAGGCATGAAGTTCAGAAAGGGTAGAAATTTGTCATAAAGAAAATATAAAGTGACATAAAAAAGACAGAAGTTTCTTTTGGTTGTTCCCCTTTCCTGCATTTGTGGTGAGAAACACAACTTTGGGGCTCGTTTCAAGCGGTAATAGATGAGCTGTGCATAGAGTTGAACAGATGGCACCGAGGAACACCCCAAAGTATAATCCTATCACATGGATTCACGTTCCACCATCTGGTTAATCCACACACACACATATAAACACACACATGCACATTGAGCTCACATAATATCAGCGGCTGTGAAAGGCAGGCATCTTAGGGCCATGATTACGGCCACAGATTGCTACTCGGTGAACGCTGATCTCTGCAGGCGTATCAGGGGGTTAAATATCATTCCAGCTTGTTGGGGAAGATCAACAGAACAGGGAGTCAGGCAAAGAGCAGGGAAAGGCTGCAGGGAAAGAGTCATCCTTGTCTAAAGTGGATTATGCCGCTTTCCAGAATTACAGCATGTCTGAGAAGCTGCATATCTGTTAAGGAGAGGAGATTTAGCTTGTATAAACATGTATTTTTCCAATGCTGTTTTTTTCTTCAATCACATCCAGTAATCTCCAAGTCCATAACATTAACTGATAAGGTCTAAAAGCACATTGTGGACCAGTTATTGAAAATGGAGCGTATTGTTATTAACTCCCTGTACTTTTTACTTTGATGCAAAGAATATGCATCAAAGAAAAAATATTGACAGAATAAAGAACACTTTAGAAATATTCCCAACAGGATGCTAAATGAGCCAGTGTACACATGGGCTCCATGGTCAGTAGCTGGGGATGGCTACCTCACATATGTGAAACAGACAGCTGAGCAAGAGCTAAGTGTTTGGTTAATGAAGGCACCATATTCAGAGGGCAGAGCTACTGTTGGCTCTGTTCTGTTCCCCGGTTGCGTGCCCTTTGATCAGACACTGAGCACACCTGACATTTACACGCCTGCACGCTTTGCCACGTGTCATAAAACAAGCTCACCGCTGCTGCCCTCGCACATAGGGCATGGGTGATGTTTAATAACGGGGTGCGTATAATCACTCTGATTAGTATTCCACGTCCACCCCCGACCCCTGGGAGAGAGGCAAGAGGTGATCTATGCGTGTCTGCCTGTGTGTAAAAGACAGAGATGGAAAGAAGAAGGGACAGTACATGGTGTCATTGGCAAAGACCTTTCTCGGCTGTCATTAGGCTAGTTAGCACCTAATCTATTATGTCTGATTTTTTTCCAGCAACCCCCAGCATCAAAGCCATCAGCCCCAGTGAAGGCTGGACCACAGGGGGCGCAACAGTCATCATCATTGGGGACAACTTCTTTGATGGCCTTCAAGTCATTTTCGGAACCATGTTAGTGTGGAGTGAGGTCAGTCATCATCTAGTCATGCAGGCGAACATATGAGGGCAGCCCAACCACTTTTTCAATATGTTAAAGACTTTAAAGTTATTCAATCCATTTATTTATTTTTCTTTTATGTTTCAATGTGCTAAAGGATGTTGTAGGCATAAATGCAGATTAGTTTAAATAATTTTTTCTTGGTTTTGGCTAAATATGTACACACATACTGTTCTTAAGTCCGCATTTGATCTATTTCTGCTTTACATTGGTCTTGCTTTTCAACACCATGTTCTAATTCATCAAATCTCAGAAGGAAAATTTATATATATATATATATATATATATATATATATATATATATTATATATCACCACATATAACAGGCAGCTTTAGTTAGAAGTTGGTTGTGTTAAAAGCTAAAATAATAAAATGTTGCTTTTGCATTAAAGTACATGTGATAATCTTATAATTTGTAGAAACAGCTACAAGGCACATTTTAAGCACTTTTACCATCTTAAACACATTTTTGTACAAATAAATCTGTGCTTTACTTTCCCACAATGATTACCCTGCATACATTCACATTAGCTGATCATCGTTGCTAAGAACAGAAAAAAAAAATCTGAATCCGTTTGAAGAACAAGTAAGTTGATGACTTTCTCATAATTTAATTTATATTTTGTAGACTAAGACTGTAACAAAGAAATTGTAATAAATAGTTATTAGGGAAAGCAATGATTAATTGTAACTCTGTATGTCAGAAATATTTTACAACCTGAGCTGCAGCCTGCTATCTCATTTCACTCTGCTGTTGCTCTTATTTCTGTCACATCTCTGTTTACCTACCGCCTGTCTTTTATTAGGCTGCCTCTGTATCTGCTTTCTTGTGCACATCGAACAGTATGAATCCCTTTGTAAGGAGCATCTGCCACAACTAAAATGTAAATGCAGTGTATGTGTGAAACTGAAGGTCAGCTAGTGCCGCAGCTAAACAGCTTTCTCTTTAGTAAAGGAATAATTCTATAAAAAGCTCCTATATTATCTTGCTGAGAGGTGAGTGGGGCCAGACAATGGTGGAATGAAAGCCTAGCTAAGTGAGCAATGAAAGGGACAGTTAGAACAACACACACGCACACATTCTCATACACAAAGTGCCAGCAGCAGCATTGATAGCTTTTGAGCGCTGCTAGCTTTGAGTACTAGTTCAGTTATAATGCGCAGGAAACGAGCACTCATCGAGGTCTTGTCTGTGTTTTGTCATGTTACCATTTTTCCTTCAAAGACTCTTCAGCATATGCACACATACAATACAAGTGGGCTCATCAGCTACTTTAAGTGGGTCTGTTTAAGACTCAGTGGTGCTTTTATGTGGCTAATGGCAGCTAGACAGTTTCAGCTGACAGACAAAGAAAGGGACAGCCAAGGCAAGCATAGCATACATTTACTTATTGCGTTCAATAGATGTATGCAGAGAAAAGTGTGTTTTATTCATAAACAGATAACTGCTTTTGAACCCCTTTTACGGACTCAGTGTCAGCACTGATAACCATCCTGAGCCTCACAGTGACATTGCCTTGGGCTATGAGGCCACCTGAGGGCTTTGGCACTAACAAATCATTTTCAGGCGTATTATACAAAGAAAGAAAGTCAAAGCTGCGGCAGAGAGGGTTGAGACAAGCCAAGAGAAGTCCCCTGGGCACATGATAAGATATGAAGTTTCATTGCATTAATCTGCCTGCCCTCTGCTCCTCTGCAGTTGATCACCCCTCATGCCATCCGTGTGCAGACCCCGCCCAGACACATCCCTGGGGTGGTTGAAGTCACGCTGTCCTACAAATCTAAACAGTTCTGCAAAGGCACACCTGGACGTTTCATCTACACAGGTACAACCTAAAAACTAACCTTTTCTAATAACATAGATTTGCAGTGCAATCTAAGGAGAAACTGCAGCCTTAATCCACCAATCGCTTGGCCTTTCTTATACAATATTATCTCAGATTCTTTCATTTTCATAAAAGAAAAAAACACATAAGTGTAGCATTGGGAGAAAACACATTATAATCAATAAAAAATTCTTTACACTGCTTTTTTCAGTCTCACTTTTTGTGCTATATCTGCTGAAAGTGATGAGGCGAACATTTTATATGCTGTCATCACCCTGCACTGCTTCTGGAAAAAAACGTGCATGCTAAACAATTTAGAATTCAATAACATGACTCAATAATTCAGTGTAAAAGCCTGCTGATCAGCAGGGGGAAAAGTATTTGCCCTCTTTTATGGTGCAGGTGAAGGTCAGGGGGAGGTTTAACCTTTTGATTACTGGGATTATTGAGAATTAACCCCGTCTGAGGTGTGATTCAGAGAGGAAGAGTTCTGCGCTGTGACTGTAGCTTTTGACAGCAAGTTCAGGGATGTGAATAGCTTGAGCGTTACATCAGAGTTATAGCCGTGCGGTGAAAGAATGGTAGAGAGAGTGAATGTGAAGCAGTGATTAACCAATGCGAGGCCACAGTTCCTCTGGGAGATTGTGAATCACATAAATCTGTCTGTAATCTCAACCACTGATAGACTTAGGCAGTAAGCCGTGGCTGGAATTGCCAACATTTGACAAAATCACAATTGTGAGAGTGCATGTGAGTCACATCGCCAGCACGCATTTTTCTGCTTCTTGTGTGTGTGTCCTTATTACAGTACAAGTACAAAATCCATCCATGAGTCAGTTTGTGGACTTATGGAAAAGACAGCAAAAGTATGCTTCTGTTTGTTTGTACATATGTGTGAATGTAGTCCAAGCACGCACATGCATGTTGACTAGTAACAGCATCAATAAAATAGAGGGAAGATGGGTCACACTAGAGCTTTCCAACAAACCACAGTCTGCCAAACTCATGGAACTGTGTGCGTGTGGGGTGTGCAGGTGCGTATGCAGCCTTTAATGTGCCAGACATGTAGGAACTGTGCACATAATCACCTCATCGCTTCCCAACCCTCTACCCTTTCACCTTGTCACATTCACTTACTCAAAACTTGCTCCTTTGAATAATTTCATCCTCCTCTTTTACATTTTCTCTTTGTGTCTTAGAGGCACATATAAGAAAAGTCTCAACAGGTGAGAGATAGCAAGAGGTTATCTGCTGCTGCTAAGCATATACTCTCTGATGCCGCTTGCCAAGTGCTGGCATCTTCACAGCTACGCAGTCAGCTGTGGTGAGGCAGACATCCGAACTCTACTTGTCTCACACTATACCTCAGCCACTACTATGAACCCTTAGCAGGTATTTGTACCTCTCACATTCACATCATTCACCTCCATACCAGAGAGGAGGAACCTCATTCTATTGAATGAGGGGCGGAGGATGACGGCAAAGAAAGAACACAGCATTTGGAGCAAAAAGGCAGCTGATGTGAATGACGACAAAGAGGGGAGGATGAGAAAGAGGAGAGAGGGATGGAGGATTACCATGGGCCATGTTGCCCTCCTGGGTCTGTTTGGCACCAGTTTGAGCCCAGTTGCCAGTGGGTACTAATCATAGAGGATTGGCAGCACTGTGTGGCAGCTGGCAGCTAGCACACATCAACACAACCCCACACTATCAGACATGCATATACTCATATTTTACATGTGCATGCGCAATCACACACGCACATGCACACTCTGAATTACATTGGGGACAGCTGGCATTGCTAATCAACTTCTGCTGAGGAGAGGAAAGCGAGCAGCTCACAGACCTAATTAAGTCAACACATACCCAATACTGCTGCTACTGCTGCTTTGCAAACATACCCAAAAGACACACACACACACACACACACACACACACACACACACACACACACACACACACACACACACACACACGTACCCTCATATCCCTGTCTGTAGGTTTATTCCCCACACCATAGGCTGCGTTATTATTGATATTCCAGACCCAGCCGCCACCACGTTGGCAAAAATTCAGCTGTAACTTTGGACAGAGGAGAAAAGTAGGGGACTTTTGGTGCAGATGAGATTCACTGAGAAGCTATTACAGTAGTGTACCTTCTGCTGTCTCTGAGGACTCCTCTGCCATTAGACTTCAGAAAGCTCCAATTAGACTCATCAAAGGCAATTAAGCTATCCACTGATAAGAATAAAAGAATGTGTTTTTCATCCCCTTCTCTTCCCGTCTTTTTATCCCCTTATCCCTCTTCTGTTCCACTCTCTGCCCTTTGCCTTACCCACCTCTGGGGCTGAGAGCTCTCCCTAATCTCCCTCTCCTCCTCTCTATCCCTCTCTCATTATCAGGTCATTGCCTGCCCTCCTCCCTGCAGTACAAATGCATCTTCATGTTTGGTTGTGTATCACCTTTTACTGGATTGCGGTCGTTGCAACATTCATCAGAGAAGCTCTTCCTTTCTTTTCTCCATGTAACACAAAGTGATAATGCTCCACCAGCAGGGTGCATGTGTATACATCTTCGTGTGTGCTTGTGTTTGTGTGTGTGAGACACAGGGATACTGGCCATAGATTGGGGGAGTTGATGAATCACCAATGTCGTTCAAAAGGCAATCCCCCCTGTCCCTCCTCAGTATGCACCCTTGTCTGCTTAGTGCTTCCACCACAGCTTCTGCTGATATTAAAAGCCTCTGCTGGCTCACATTAAAGCTGGCACCGACACGCTTCCGCACACGCACGCGCACAAACATTAGGGGTAGTTTTTCAGCAATGAGTGCAGATTAGGTGTGTAGGAAACATCAGTCAGTTGCAGCCAGCAGGAGCGGGGACAGCGAGGGAAAAGACAAAAGTCAAGAACAGAATTTAAACCAGCTGCTGCTGACATCTCTCTCTGTCTGTGCAGCTGTCTCTGTGCTCCAAATTAGTTTTAAGAGTGGAGGAAGGACTGTCAATTGTCATTTTATACAGTGCACACACAGGAGAGAAGCACAGATGACACCTAAGTAATCATAAAGGTGGTATACACTTTTGATATGTGCAAGTTCTGATTGAGAGATTCCGCATTATAATGACACACTGAGAAAGATGGGATCAGCACTTTTAAATATATAATATATTGCTTGTATGCAAGATCTTGTTTTACACATACATAAAGTTTACTCAAACTTGCAGGTGTATACATTTATATATACACAGGAGATGCACTTACATTCATGCATGAGCACATTTGCACATCACACAAATGCAGCATAGAGTCATCTGGCAATAAAATGGGGTTCAGCCACGAGCTGGTCAATTACTTGTCTTGCTCCTATTTTGTGAATGCCGCCTTTTATTGAGCTTGGGTGGGTGCCTGCTGTTGATTAAAACGGCTGGTCTACAGCTGGAG
Source organism: Melanotaenia boesemani (assembly GCF_017639745.1). NCBI lineage: Eukaryota > Metazoa > Chordata > Actinopteri > Atheriniformes > Melanotaeniidae > Melanotaenia > Melanotaenia boesemani. The sequence continues at coordinate 31,144,302 of NC_055688.1, read as the reverse complement.
ACAAGGCCAGCTGAGGTAGCTGCATATATTCACATTTACTGTGCACAATCTGAACTGCAAGGAAATTCACAGCTCTTTTTTTTCTAAAATTGAGATTAATTTTCTGCACCATGTGGCTTGTCTTCCCTCTTTAGCATGTTCCCTTCTTATTACAGGAGCATCTGCTCCATGATGATGATGTAAATGAATTTCGAATGTAGATTATTTCATACCCATCTGAATAAGCAGTGTGCACTAGAGGGGATGGTTTCTTGTATTTTCTTGTGTCTTAATTCAAGCGCAAACTTTCCAACTAGAATATTTTTCCCAAATTTACATTCTACCCATGAGGATCTGTGCTGTCAGGTATTGTTAACTGGTGACATGCACTTTTTGCGGTACATAACTAGAGCTTACCTCCTAGTAGCATCCTTACCTCCATTGATTTGTAGAGCCTCCATCTTTCCCTCCTTTTCCCCCTCTCTCAGGCTCAGCCTCTTCCTTGCTTTAGGAGCAGAAAGCTCTACTCATCTGTTTTCTCTGTATGAATTTCCAGCCATGCATTAGTCTCCCTGACATGTTCAAGCGATGCTTTATTTAGCTTGTCGGATTCTGCAAATAAACGCAATCTCAGGGTTTATGGAAAAATGGATAAAAATTAGATTGTAAGGTATTGATCTGGATTGTGAGTAGTTGGTAGGGGTGTTGTGAGAGTGTGAGTGTGTGTGGAGGTGGGCCGCTCTCATCTGTGTGAGGAGAGAGAAGGAGGGAGGAGGGGAGGCAGAAATGAAGCCGTAATTCAGGGCTATTGAACCCCCTGCCACTGGCGGCATCGATCGCCAGGCAGCGCTTATGAGATCACACCTGAGCACTGGAGACTGCAGAGGGGAGGGAAGGACGGCACAGGGGGTGGTGGTGGTGGTGGTGGGCGGGGGTGAGAAAGAGAGAGAAACAGAAGGTTGTGATATGATCAGCTCCTTACCGGCTGTCTGAGGGGCTGTTAAGGTGTTAACATCAAGCTTCAAAGCCAATTACCTAACCCTGCAACTACACTCGCGTGCAGAGTGTTGTGACACAAGAGGAGAAGGAGACAGGACAACTGGACATTGAGTGTAGTTTCCTATCCTCCTTTTCCTTCTCCTCTATCCATCTCTCCATCTACCTTTCTGTTTCTAGAAGAAGTCCACTATTCTGACCTTTCAATTATTCGTCAGCCCCTCCCACCACCCTTCTTCATCTTTGAACCCCATACATCTACCCCATTTTACTCCCCCTATACCCAGGCCTTCTCTCCTCCTTCTCCTACCCCTTCACCCATTCAGACACACTCCCCCTGCGGCTCTGTGGGTTATTATAGTGAAATATGAAGCGATGTGGACTCTAGGCTTCATGAAATTTCCATGAGCATTGATCTGATCTGATGTGGGTGATTGCTAGGTGAATCCCTCCAGTCCAGGGCTGTTGCTCATCTATTCATTTATTTATGGCAGTTATGTTTTACTGGCTTTGATTTGCTCTTCTGGAGAGCGACAGCTAAGGATTATAAATATACCTGTATAGGAGAATGTGCTTTGAATCCTGGAGTGTTGTAGCCAACCATTCCTCTTTTGAGGCAGAGGAGTTTTTTATTTATTTATTTATCTATTTATTTTTGTCCAGCACTAATTCCCGGTGTGAAATATAAGATATTGAACATGGATATAAGAGCATAAAAAGCCAAGATAATCCCCAAAGAGATACAGGCAGGTGGTTAGTGCTGTGCATTGTCCCCCACATACTTTTTCTATGGTTTATGGTCCTTGAAAACGAGCAGAGACAACATCAGTTCCTCTCTCAATTACCAAAATTGTCTCTTTATTTGTAATAGGGGTATCTCTGTGTGTCTTAGGGTTTTTATGCTATTGTTCACTCGAGGCTCATTTAGCACATTGAGCAGAACTGATAAAAAATTCATCATAAAAACAAAAGCCTTTGAGACGAAACAGAGGATGTTGCCGGAACAATCCCTTCCTCAGACTGCAGGCCTAATCCAGGGCAAATCCTCCTTTAGGCTTTAGAGATCAGAAAACAGGGAAGTAATGTCAAATATTTGTCCTCAGCAATAATTTACACTTTATTTGTTGCATGTGATCATTTCATTGTTATGTTTTATTTCACTAGTGAATCAACTGGCCTGTGATGTGTTCCATTATTTGGAAGCTGAACCTGCCTCTAGCACCCCAGTTTCCTACTTTTCCCTCCTGTACTGTCTTTGCTCCCAGCTATTCACCTTTCCTTTCATTCACCCTTATGGATTACTGGGAGCAGTCCACTGGGAGAGCTGTCCAGTTTGTGTTGCCAAAACACAGCATTACCTATTCTTGCTTCTGTGCTCTCTCTTTGGTTCATGTGTTTGTGTGTGAGAGAGGGCAGCCCAAGAGGAGCCGTGGTGAAGTCACTAGAGGTCCAGCAGGACAGCTTGTACTCATAGCCTCTAGGGGCCTTTTTTCTGGGGGCCGCCTAGTCAGCCTGGCTGCTCAGATGTGAGGCGAGTGGGGCATCAACCCTCAGGAAGCATCCAAGCTGCGACCCACAGGGGAAACAGACGGACAGCACAAACACACACAGACGATTCTCACACATAATGGTTCCTTTTCTTTTCTCTTTTAACACATTTAAGCCACACATGGCTGCAAACTATGTGCAGAAGCAGCACCTTAAAGGCTGTAGCCCAGAAAAGTAGTCAAGACTGCACGTTGACTCCCCAGGGTGCCCGAGGTAGGAGGGTTAAAGTCAGAGGAGACAGAGAGGCAGAGACAGTACATTAGGAATGAATTATGTGGAGAGAGCACTTATCCAACAATCCTTCTCTGAAGTGTTTGCACTGTAAGCCTCAGATCTTCATTGTATTTATTCTAATGTTTAAATATTCATGGTAAATCTTCTCATATTCAATTACTGTAGCGCGACCACAGCATGCAGAGAGAGTGCTTCCTCCCTGCTGCCAGGATGATCTGACTCTCTGTATGTGTGTTTTTGCGTGTGCACGTCAGAGTATGCAAGTGCGTTGTCACACATGTGTGTTTAGCTCTTCCCCTGGAGCGATCAAGCCTTTGTTATATTGGAACCAAGCTCTGTAATTGCTTATATTAGTCGCTGATCAACGCAAGACCACAGGACACACACACAAACGCATTCACTCCCCCTGATTCCTGACAGTCTTTTTATTAACCACCAAAGCAGGAGACAGAGAGAGATTCATTACATCACAGGCAAACAAAGACACACACCAGGCTTAACAAAGAACACCCACATTTTCAGCTGCTTTGGTTCAATGTTAAAATATTCATGTAAAACTGAGCTTGTTGTGTAGTATCTCCTGCTGTATTTCTCAGTTGAACATTAGCTGTTTTTATTATTAATAATGAAGAATTAAATGTTTTGTTTTGTTTTGTTTTTTTCTGTCTGCCCATTCCATCCTTTTCTGTTAAGCACTGAACGAACCAACCATAGACTACGGCTTCCAGAGATTACAGAAGGTCATCCCCAGACACCCCGGAGACCAAGAGAGATTACCGAAGGTACAGTGCCTCTGCTCCTCTCACATGTCTCTTCGTCTGCTAGTTGCAGATGGAAACTGTTTGATGGGGATTTGTCCTGGTAACACTGGAAGAGACATAGATGTATTGAAAACTTCTTAAGTTGTATAGCTTTAATAGCTATATGTGGGAAAAGGGCAGTATTACTTAATTGTAGAGGTATCTGAGTGCTGAGACAGTAGACCATACATGACAGTATCCAGTGTGCACATAAACATTTGTAATTGTGTACATGGTCATTTTCTGTTCAAACAAACACTTTACTTGAGCAACAAATATACAGGCTACTCCATTCATCCTACCACTGAGTATAAGGTCATTAAGACTGGCAAAGTGGGAGAGAAAAGGGATAGATGGAGGGATGAAAAGAGAAATAGAGGTAGGAAAGGAGGTTGAGGGGAGAGAGGAAGAGAGAGGCAGAAGCAGGTTAGGTGATCCATCATAGCTGTCCAGTCTTACCTCCTGCTGGGTCAGTGGATCGAAGTCAACCCCGGGTGGACTTTATTACTTCCAGCACACATCCACAAAGCAGTACACACTCGTAGAAATGCACACACACTTCTGCATGGTTGCACACGCATATACACTCGGTGGAGAGAAGTCACCATGAGGTAGAGATAAAGAGCCCAGGAAGATGCAGAAGAAGGATAGAGAAATCACTTGTCCTCACTGCATGTCTGGTGTATGTGAGACTTGTCCCGGTGAGTTCTGGTCTTTAGCCTATCAACCCCCCTATATCTCTCTAAATATCCCTGTGTCCATCCATCTCTTTTCCTCTCCTCCTCATTCTCCCTTGCTTGGTGGTGTCTCTTTCTCCTCTAAATGAACAGTGGTAGCTGGCAGGCCCGGTTGTTCATTTCAGCTCTATTGATTTGTGCCTTTATTGAGGTAATAACACTTTGTTGACCACACTTCTCCCAACTGTTGGCCTCAATCATTAGAGGGAGGGCACACACTGGCAATGCCTTGAGCTGCAAATGTCCATTCACTGCTACTTTGGCAAAAACTTCTTTGTGGTTGTTCTTCAGTCGATTTTAAAACAAGGTGAAACTGACTGGGATCTTAATGTATTCCACTCTAATGGCACCCTTTATGACTAGGATTCTTAACAAATCCACACACACATACTGAAGAGGAAAAAAGGGGGACTTTTGCCAATGGATCTTCAATCCCTGAATACTGTATAGGGGAGTTGAAAACAACCCCTCATACTGTGCTGGAACTAATAGACAGCCATTCAGAGTGACAAGGGAGTGGTGTGCAGCTAGACTGCAGGGTGTTTAGCAAAGGTTGTGGTGTGGCTGGGGGTCTGTGTGCAGCTAATGAGTGACCGACTTTCCAGACGAGGCCAGGCTCTGCTCTGGATCAGGTTCCTCTTCCTGTTGACGTCTCTGTGGGCCTGACTTTACTGGAAAAGACCCTGCACCCAGGAAATGGTCTCCCCTTACAGCAGCAGAGCTAGGGAGGCAGCACAGCACTAACTACATTTATCTGTTTATCAGAATGACTCTGGAGCGCTGCCTAATCGTGTTTAGCCACTGGACAGATCCCTACGCTAACGAGAGGCTGATAGGTACAGACAGGGCACAGGACCACAAGAAAAATGATTAATTGAGAGAAGAAAAAGAGGGAGACAAAAGAAAGTATTTTCCAGACACAGGTGAGGAGAGGGGAAATGTTAGAAGAGGAGATGAACAGGCAGGAGAAGGGGCTGAAGGGCTGGTGAGAGGCAAACAGTAAGTGAAGGAGCTTTTACGTGTCCTCTCGGAACACCGTTACACTCCAGCTGCAGATCTGTTTGTGTCCTAATGCCTCACACTCTCCTCATTTCCCCTTCTCCTCCTCCCCGTCATCTCCTCCTTCCCTTCATCCATCCATCTACCTATCTAGCAATCCCTGGGAGGCATGCAGCGTCGAAGAAAAGCAGAGAGAAGGAAGCGAGAAGCGGCGCATACATACTAAAGAACCACTTACCTTCCTAGGGCCGCTACATCTCTCAATCACCTCAAGCAGGCCTCCTCTCCGTTCTCCCCTCTCTTCCCCTCCTCCTTGTGCCTCCCTCTCTGCCTCCCCCAGATAGTGCTAGTAATGGGAGGTTAACACAGAGGCAGCGCTCCCATTATTGAGTGAATTTAGCACCTCGGACAGCGCTCTACAATCTTTATTGCTTTGCTGACCCTCTCGTCATGTCTTGGGTGTGCTCGACAGCCTCCACATGTGCGTGGCTGTGTGTGCGGTTGTGCTTGTGTGCGTGTGTGTGTGAGATATGAGGTCTGATTGAAAGGCGGTGTGTCACGGAACAGAGAGCACACATGCTCCAGGGCTTGTTCGCAGCGAGGGATACACTCAGGAGAGTATAACGCACAGCGTGTGTGTGCGCCGGTTTGAGGAGAAAGAGGGAGAGAAAGAAACGAGAAGGTTGGGGGGGGGGGGCTGCAATTTTCTGGTTGTCGCGCCTCCAGCATATATCCTGGCCCCGGCACATTAACTTTTAAAAAGGGTTTCGTAGGGCTGTAGGTGTCTACATCACACACACGCACATATATAACGACTGCCTGGAGTCACACACTCATACACTCAGGGAGGTAAAAAAGAATAGAGACACAAAAAGGGAGGAAAATGAGCGCGGAGAAGCGGTAACACTGCGTTAGGATAAATGTTTGATGTGGGAAATTCCACTCGGCAGTTTTCACCTGAGCAATGATGTTCTACATTTATCACACAAAGTGGATGCAGGGCCATTCACTCGGATCATTACCGGGGTTAATACAGGCCAGGAGACGGGTGTATTCCAACTGACGAGGCGAGTTGTATAGCCGTCAACCTGATGATATGTTGTGTTAAATGAGATTGATGTCTGATCATGTGCCGTAGATTCATGATCCATCAGTGGCATAAGGGAGGGAGAAGATGTAGAAGATTGGTTGACTGATAGAGAGATATAGGCTCATGTTTTATTCACAGATAACAGTATCTTCCTTCTGCTACTCCCAAACTGCCCAGCTAGTAACAAAGTGCTGGGATAGGCCCATTTCTCTTCTTCTCCCTTCCTCTGTCTGCCTCCTTCCTCTCTCACACTCTCTGTTCTGCATTCACAGCATAATGTAAGAAGTGAAACGTAATAAAAGTGACTGAACTCTTTGAGCCGTCACAATCATGATCAATCCCTTTCCTCTCTCTGTGCTGGATTGTAGGAGGTGATTTTAAAGAGAGCAGCAGACCTGGTAGAGGCCTTGTACGGGATGCCTCACAATAACCAGGTAAACATACACACACAAAAGCACAAGTGTTTACACATATTTTTACACTAACATCCACATCTCTTCATAGATAAAATTATGTTTGTGGCTCAGACCACTGCCAGCATCAAAGGCAGTGTCTCCGCCGGCCCTGCAGCACCCTGCTGTGTTTTCCCAAGATCTGTGACTCATGAGCATTCGCAAGGGAATATGTCAGTGCTTTTATCAGCTCATAAGAGAAAGGGAAAAAGAATTACAATAAAAGCTAACTGTAGAGGTAGAAAGAGGAATAGGGAAAGGTGCAGAGGTAGATGGTGAAAAGGAGGAGAAGTGGGATTAAGGCTTGACTTTGAAGGTGGAGAACACTAAAAGCACAACACAGGGAGGGAAGAGGCAGGAAAAAGATGTGATGTGTCTGTTAATGAGCCTTCCCTCCATTTACTGGAACTAATCCCACTGCTCCCAGTGACCGCTGATAAAATCCACTCAGCGCTCTTGGTTTTACATATGCAATATCTCAAGTGGAGATCTAGCATTCTTGTGAGGCGATAAAGCCTGCGTTGAGGAGGGAATCATATATACTAATACATCCTTTTCTGTTGGTAACCACAGCTGTTATGTTCTTCTTCTCTGTTAGGAGATGATTCTAAAACGAGCAGCAGATATCGCAGAGGCCCTCTACACAACAGTGCCAAGAGGGCACAACCAGCTAGCCAGTCTCGGCAGCAGCTCAGTCCACGCTGGTATGATGGCTGTAAACTCCTTCACTGGATCAGAGGTGGCGCAAACAGCCAATCAGGGTGAGCAAATGCAACAAAGAGAGATTAAAGTCCGTTATCATGGGAAAAGTGACAGTGACTTTTTCTTTTCGGAATGATAGCAAAGATGAGTAGTGTGATAGAGATTTTATTTTTCATGTGGGAAATTCAGAGGGGTTGATTTAAGAGCGCGGGACAAATGAGTAACTGAAAAAAGGAGGATAGGAGGAGGTGAGAGGGAAGAAAAACCAGGGGAAACCTGAAAGCAGGAAAGCGCGCCTGTGAAAGAGTGAAGAATGGACAAAAAGCGAGCCATGGATGGAGTACGATGGAGAAATATGAGTGGGTCCTCGGGGTGCGTATATCAGACTGGGGTCGGCCCCTGTCTGACAGAGAGAGATGTGGGTGCAGTCAGTGGTGATTCATCACATGTATCAGGGGAACGAGAGGAGAGTGGATGGACCGGCCTCTGGATGTGTCTCAATAATTCCGATGAGCTTCCTCTGCCCTTCATCTTCATCTAGAAACATCTGCAGATGTGAGGAAAACAGACAGATCAGCTGCTTATCTTGTAACACATAAGTTGTTTCCAGTTCACCGAAGACAAGAATTGGGAGAAGAAAAATGACGATAAAAACGGCAGTCCTTGTTGCACCAGAGAGTTGGAATTTCTGATGTTCAGTTCCAGCTGCTTTTCCTCCAGCGTCAGCATGTTGGACCTGAGGAGTACATTTGTCGTCTTCTTTTCCCATATTATCCGCCTAGTGTTCAACTCTTCTATAAGCGAGGGATAACTCCTGTCAGAGGAACTAGATTCATTCCTTATAAATTATAATAGAGCTGCAGAGGTCTTTTAGTGTTAATTGCCTTATCAATGTATCTAGATTTGGAGAGGAGCCAGGAGGGTTAAAAGGCCTCTTGTTTCAGTAGTTGGATCCCTCTAATATCATTCTTCCTCCTTCATTGCTTTCTCGCTTTGCCATATGTTATCTAAGATTTTTCAAAAATTTCTTCTGGCTTATAATACTACATCCATTAGACTTGTTAGGAACAGAGTACTTGGCAGTGCTGCATGTAGGCTTTCTCATTTTGTTTTATCTCCCATCTGCTGTATCTCTTAACACAAATCTCTCTTCTTTTCTGTTTCTCTCCCTGTCAATAGGTTTCAGTAGGAGTACAAGCAGTGTGTCCCCTCATGGTTATGTCCCCAGCTCCACCCCACAGCAGAGTAGCTACAGCTCTGTCTCCACTAGCATGAATGGCTATGCTAACTCTGGCATGGCAACCCTGGGCACCTCGCCCAACTTCCTCAATGGATCTGCAGGCAACTCGCCCTATGCTAGTGAGTAAATACACCACATCTTAAAACTGAAACCAAAAAAAAAGTGATAATATCAAGATACTGAGTGCAAAATCGGGATATTTTGTACCTACCAAAAATAAGTTTCTGAGAGGAATCAAGAATTGATGCACATGTATTGCAGTTCAGCTGGCTCATCTGTTTCTCCAAGAGCAGAGTTAAACACAAATCCCCACTTTATTGGCCAAGGGAGCAGATCACCTAGCACCCCCTTGGAAACACACACACCCCACCACCTCAGCACGCTCGCATTCAACCTCTACATTAAAGACCCTTGATTAAATCAATAAACTAATTGCTAGAGAAGCAATTCCATTTCAGCGCTTTGATTCCTGGGTGTTAACAAGTATTTTAACAGGCTCATCGGCCCCACACAGACACTTTCAATCAATGGCCCCTCTGCCTGCCTTTGTAGGTCCAATTTTCATTAATTGATTAGTTAGGCCCCTTCATAAATGGATTATGACTTTATTGCAAGGATTTGTCAGGAAGAGCTATAAAAGCTAAGTGTTGGATAATAACAACAATAAAGGCAGACGCAGATATCAGAGGGCAGGTGAAATACGACTCAGTTGATTGTAAAATCACTGAGGGGGAAAATGCTCTTAGTGTATTAGCAGACAAAAGACAAACCCGAAAAAAAATGGATGGATGGAATGATGTCAGAGGAAGACAGGATTTTGCTTGGGAAGATAACCGTCTGTTCAATTTTGATTTGGTATGGCGGTCATGATTATAGTAACCACAGTAAATCCAGCTAACAGCTGCTGTGTAAAAAGCCTTCAATTTAATCTCAGGAATATTTCATACAAGTTCACTGGAGCTTTGTTTTAAAATACTGTAGTGCTGTGTTGGATTTGAAATCCTCACAGAATCTGGAGCTCTACTGATGTGCAATAAGATGTTGAGAAACAGACCTTTGGCTCCATTTAAAAACAGGATAATTTCATGTCAAAATTAATCTCATACAACATAATTATAACAGACATAATGGATCAGTGTTTAAGTCTGTTAAACTTTAACCTAGGAATCTGAGCTATTGCTAAAGTACACTATTGATCTTTGCATCTTTGATAAGTCAGACTTATATTAAAAGTAATAAGCTGGTGAAGTTGGAGTAAATTTTAAGTTGTCGTTGTGTTTTTTAATTTGTCATTGTTATTTGCACGTCAGGGCCACTGTAAATAGGAGACATTCCTGAGGATGTCTTTTAATGTAAAAACAAATAAATGGACAGTTAGTACCTGATCACACACATGCACATGACTCATCCATGGCTGCATTTGTTTGTTATTACATAATAGGATAAAGTCCTGCAATAAGGACAACAAATAAAGATGTGTAGAAATTATGCACATCTATTAAAAGCATATTTAAGTTGATAAAATGCTTTTGGGGTAGTAAAAATATTAAGAACCACTAAAGAAATGCATATTGTCATGCAGATATCATCAGCTTGTTTGTTTTAACTTACCAAAAACATCAGTTCTGGCTATTCATTGAAATATCTTGCCTGATTATCTCAGGTTGGGATGATACAGGAAAGTTGCCCTGAAAACAAATTATGGGTTCAGCATCTTGAGTAGATGATGGGATGTCTACCTACTGACTGCACCCCTGCAGCATAAGATGAATCATCAAAACAGACTGATCAGAGGGATAAATTGCTTTGGGCTGTTTTTGGTGAAAGTTTTCAACAAACATTTTTGTCTTAGCTATGGAATATCTAATTGCAAAGTTACTGTACGTTAACCCAAGAGGCTTTCAATTAAGTCTGAGCCAGATGATCTGAGTCCAAAATGTTATCCCTCCTGCCATCATCCATTGACCAGTCCCTTTCTGTTCATCCCGTCTGCCCGTCCTCTGTCCTCGGCCCTCTCTCTAACCCTCTTTCTTTATCATGTCTTTTTCCTGTCCCTCATCCCTTACATTCACCCTGCTATCCACCCTTAAACCCCCCCCCCCCCCCCCCTTCCTGCCCTTTTCTCTTCTCTCAGTTGTCCCGTCCAGTCCGACCATGGCGTCGTCGACCAGCTTGCCCTCCAACTGCAGCAGCTCCTCAGGCATATTCTCATTCTCTCCAGCCAACATGGTGTCCGCCGCTGTCAAGCAGAAGAGCGCCTTTGCCCCCGTTGTCCGACCCCAGAACTCCCCTCCTCCCACATGCACCAGCGCTAACGCTAACAGTCTGCAAGGTATGCAGCTAATCATCTAGTTACTTGTCATCTGTTTAAGTTGCTGCAACTGCAGCTCAGGTGCAAATTTAAAGTCACAGTTGAAAAATAACTATTTATACAGAGTTGTTCATCCTCAAGACTTTATCCTGCTCTTCTGCATCTCTTATAACAACTTGTCAATTTTACTCCCACTTCTTCCTCCAATTTTCCTTTTCTTCCCTTCTTCACCCCCTGATTTTCCTTTCTTTCCCTCCTTGAACCTTTCCACTATCCTTCCTCACTGTAGATCAGTCTTTTGTGGACTCTAGCAAGTACTCATCAGCCAGCTCTCTGCAGGGTCTGGCCTTCTCCTGAAGTACGTTATCCTTTCATTTTCTCTCTGTATGTTTTCTTTGCACTCCACACTATCCCAGACCACTCATTTGCACCATCCTGCCCTACCCTTCCTTCTCTTTTCTGTTTTTATTTGTCACTCTTGACTTGTCAGAGAGACGGCATGAAACACCATATGTGTTCTATTTCCTGTTTTCACTTCCTGCTTCCTGCCCATGCCCCAGTGACTGTCTGTAGTTAGAGAAAGAGGGGGGTTGTAATGCCACTGCGGGTCATTCTATTCTCCCATTTCCATCGAATGCAGCACAGGGTCTGTCTCGGCAGGATGTCATATGGTGTTGAGATCCTGAAAGAGAGAGAGATGATGGATGGGAATCTTTATCAGAGCCCCAAGCTAAGCACTTCCTCACTTCCTCTGGCAGCGTTGATGAGCACTGACCACAATGACCCATGGGCCAATACCCACTGAGAACAGAACACACAGACATGCACACACATATATAGAACATTCTGTTAATCCCAACAAGCTGGAGACACTTAGGAAATAACCAGGGAATCAGTGGATTAAAGAAGGAAGGAAATCAATAGGGAGCCAATATGTTATATGAAAAATTTCTCCCTGTGATGGCTTCTGCATAAAACACGGGAAATGGGAAAGGGGTGATGGGGGGAGGGGGCTTGTTATGAGGTGAAGAGGCAGAAGAATGATATAAGAGGGTAAAAATGTGAAAAAGTTGTCTGACTTAAAGTTTTCACTACCATGTTTGACTATTGAGCCTAATTTCATCACCTCTGTCATCCCACGTTACTTTTGTGTTTGAATTATGCTCCATGATGTACATTTGGCTTACAAGCTGTAACTGCTAACAATTAACAGAGGCAGCTCTCGCATGAGGCTGCTCAAAAGGCCTGTGAAAAGTTGAACAATGTTGTCACCGTACGCCAAGTTAGCAGCACAGCAGAGAAAAATGTTTTGATTCTGGGGCCTCGGAATGAAGAGATAATGAGGGAGAGTCGTCTTTGTTCGCCAGATGCTGGAGCACATTTCTCTTATGTGAGTGTTGTGATGACAGATGAAACCCAGCAATCACATGACTGACCTATCTCTCTCTTTCTCCCTCTCTCTCTCTCTCGCTCTCTCTCTCTCTCCATCTCTCTATCTCTCTCTACACGTCTTTCCTTACCCCCCAATCTCCCATGTACTTCCCCCTTCCTCCCGCTCTTTTCCCACAAAGCAGCGATCCCCGGGATGATCGTTCCACCCATGTAGAGGATCGAGGATAGCTGGAGATTTGGGAATGTTAAGACGAAAAATACACAGTAAAGGAGTCTGGCGAGTCTCTGTTATGCTCCGAAGCTGTACTGAAGGAAGTCAAGATAAGGCACAGGACTCTGTTAAACTCAGGCCTTTCCAGTGGGATTTCATCTGGAGGGATATGGGAGAATCGGACAGTTTGAACCTTTGTGATGTTAGTTCCCTCTTGGTTGAATTAGTGTAGCTTCTCTGACGTCGCGTTGGATGGAGTGTATAGAGACTGATCGTTTGCCCACAGTGTGACACTGACCTCATGAGAAGAGCATTTATTTATCTTTATGTTTATGCCTGTAAGGTTTAATTACTGGAGGCCCCCCACGCCGTCTTGCAACCGTGACTCACACAAACAGCAGTGAAGTGTCGGTTTGAACATGAAGTTTAAATAACTTCCCTCCTTAACATAACCGGTTCACTAAAATAAAACCATATAACAGCACACTGGCCAGACATCTTAGGTCAACAACACAAAAATGTGAAGAAAAGAACTAAAACAACCCTCAATCTTTGCTGCTAATAATCCCATAGATCTAAAACCAATCCCTTAAAAATCACCCTGTACTCTTTCAGCATCAGAAACCATGCATTTCTTTTCTTTGTTTTAATCATTGGGTTTCTTTGTTTGAATTTGAACAAAACTGTGAGGATTGAGCTGCTTGCAATATTATTTTCTGCTTGTCATGTGAAGGAAAAAAGAATAGCCAAAATTGACTTTTTTGTCTGAAATTTTAGTGAAGACTTGAAAAGCCAGAGGATGTGTGCGTCCAGCCAGCACTGTTACTGAAGGAGCCTAGCAAATATCAAATTAGAGTAAAATGCGTGATATATGTGATATATTTTTGTATATAAAAAATGTTGATTTTTCATTTGACATCTCTTTTCTTTATTCAATAGCTATAGTTTGAAATGTAAACATTAAACGTCTTAAGGCAGCTTCTCAGTACAGACGATAGATTTACTGTGTGTCAATATCTCATCTGCTAAACATGAGAAACATGGATTTGGATACAAAAAAGGGGATTCCTGTAAAATATCCTATAAATAATGTATTTATCCCTTGTATTTGTACATTGACTCTCACCCTTGTTTTGTTGTGTTGTGTACGTTTAATACAGTAAGTGAACATATCTCACGGTGTTTTTTTGTTTTATGTACTGTTGTCTCTCACTATTTAAATGTGACTTTTAAAATCTTTTTTTCTTTCTATGTTGTTTGTTTTATTTGCATTGGTATGCCATGCTTTCATTTGTTGATTCAAAACATACCATTGTCTATTTTTGTATTATTTGTAAGTTAATAAAAAAAAATTTTTTTCTTATGAAAATGTTTATTGTATGGCAAAAAGTAGCATCTTATTCAGAGTATTTGGTTTGAAGTAGATTTTTTAAGAGTATAAACACACATTAATATATACTGTAAATCTATAACTTTTTGTTTGAACCTTTTGAGGCTTTCAGAATGATACTGTTCCTGAACTGATAATATGCATGGGTTCTTCTCTTGAGTGACTCTTTCTTTGTGTGTGTGGAAACCAAGAGAACTAAGAAAATGCTCTGTTTTTCTTTCTTTGTGTTCCTCTTTTTCACCTCTGTTCTTTCTCTGTTTCTTTCTTGTGTTATTTATGCCTGCTTACATGCTGTATCTATATACTCTTTTTTTTATCACTGTAATTTTTACCAGCAGTCTAGATGCCTTAACAATGCAAACCCATTCTTCATTCAATCACGTGTACAGTTTTCTACCCTCACCACAATTGTCTATTGCCACAGAGGAATTCATGAGAACTTGGGGACAAAGCACAAACCCACTCTGTTTGGTGCTGAAGCCAGACTAGAATACAAAGAGCCATAATTCAACAAACACTCACACCCCAATGTACTATAATGCTACAGCAATGGCATGCTTTGAAAGGCAGTCAGAGCAGCCTCACTCCACTGTGCTTACAGCACATTAGTGTTTACATAAACACTTTTTTTTAGCAATTATGTAGCCTTTTTTCAATTAATGAAATAATTTCAACTACATGCTGGTAACATTTTTTATTAACCACAGGATCACAATAGTATGACAACACAAAGCTGTTTAAATTGTAGTACAGAGGGGCGCACAGTGAAGACAAACATTGTCACAGCACAATTTTAATCTCGCACATGGAGTCATCAGTCTGACTCCAGTATCTGACAGTCGATCCCCCCAGTATTCCTCTCCCTGTAAAAGCTGTTGGACAATGCAGCTTCATTACAAGCTAAATAGGACAAGAATATGTCAGGAAGCATGAAAGGGAAGCTCCCTGGCCCATCAGCCATTTCTGTAGTCTTTTCTTTGTGTCTGCCGTGTGTCTTCAAGCTGTTGCTGGACAGAGAATAGGGCTTTTCTCTCTGCTTTTCTTTTCTAGAGCCTGGTTTTGTTAAGTGGGTAAAAAGGAGCGTTTTAACAGAGGCGCCTGCTGACAGGCAAATGTTTTTCAGGCACTTGTCTGCCTGAGCCAGTCCGAGCTGGGGCAGGAGGGGCCACAACATATCTGTTTCAAATGAACTACAGAGGTCTGTTGTCATACAATGGCATCTTTGTGAGCAAAGTTCCATCCTGAATATGAATATCAGTAATGGGTGATAAAGTTTTGTATTTAGGTAACAAACAAAAACAACAACAAAAGTTGCAAACCAAATAGCTGGTGTCTATTTTTTCCTCTGTTTGTCTTTGACTGCAAATACACTGAACAGCTCTATGATATAAATGAATAAAAAAATTCTACTGTATAGATTGTTATTGTTTTTGATGAAAATTGAGCTGTACGATAACTTTTGGACTCTCACAATGTTAATTAAAGTTACCTCTTGTCTGTGACTTTGTCAGGTGTCAGTTTTTTTTATACATGTCTCATTCTAATTTATTTAATGTGATCAGCACACAGAAACAAGACTGGTTTGACCCATGGAGCACTAAGATTAATAATTTTCTTCCATTTTCATACAGAAATTGTCTTGACTATTCAGCTGACAGGCAGTCAACCATGAACAGAAGACGAGTAATTCCACAGGTCAGGAAGAGGCCTGCATCCCCTCCCCCACTGGGCTCCTTTCTCTAATGAATCTAATTCATTAATGCATTACTGATGGCATGGTGAACATGGTTAGCCTGACAAGTTTCCTCCTAAACATATTAGTTAATGATGATTCCAAGGTTATTAATTGCGAAGGCACCAGCCCACCATAATTGAGTCATCATTTGCATACCCGGTCATCAGCAGAAAATTAATTTCTTTTTTATTTTTTGCATATCTAATTTAGAAAGCTGCGATTGGATTAGCTTGTGAAAATAGCAGATCCCAGGATTCTGCTGACCTCTAAGTATTCCAGGGTCTCCACGGTAACTGGAGACTTCCGTAACGCCATGGGGGGAGAGGGAGACAACCTGGAAGTACTGATGAAATAAGGACTCGTAAACACTGTGCGTGCATGTGTGAGTGTGTGTGTTTGCCTTCTTAATTGCCTGAAGCTTTGTAGCTGCACAGGGCTTTTTTCCGCTATATCTAATAACAGAGTTGATAGTTTGCTGACAAACAGTAAAGTGGGAGGTAGTGTGCACGGTTTAGCAGTAAGAGCTGGGTTATTGAATTATGGCTGCACACTTAGTCCTGAGGAAAATGAGTCCTAAGGCCTAATGTTTTTGATTAGTGAGCCTAGCCAACCAACGCTGAGTTGCACCAGGTTGCTTCAGGGACTCCCAAAATGCAGACTTGCAGTGCAACACACACATTTAAACGTGCACACACTCATAAATCATAAATGCACAGAGACAAAAGGTGAACCCATTTTGCTCTTTACTTCCAGCTGGTTTTCAGGCCCGGATAGACTGGTCAGTGTGGGAGGAGGACAATAGGAGTGGGAGGCCGAGGGCAGCATGGAGCCAGCAGACCTCAGCCCTCTGGAGACCCAACATTAAAGGCGCTATTCCTGGAGAACACTGGATACAGTCGGCCGAGCCTTCACAGATCAAGAGGGGGGCTGTTAAGGAGCTTCTGTGCTGCTGGTATCCTAATGAAATATATTAATGCACACATTCCTCACTCTCCTACTCCACCTCCTTTTTTCGTTCTCCTCCCTGCATGGACACATGAGGAGAGGAAGAGCAGAGAGGCATATTTGAAAGAAAAACAGGAGTCCCCATGGGGATCCCGGATAAAAAAAGGGAAAGGAAAGAAATGGAAAGGAGAAATGATGGGGGGAGAAGGGGAGGGGGGATCCAGAATGAAAACAGACTTAGACAGTGAGCAAAACACAAGAAGTGAAGAAATGAATATTAATAATGTTCAGTGTTGGAAAGTAGTCACAATGGACATCATAGAGAGATGTAGACAAGCAATGCGAAGCAGGTTGCATACTTGGCCTTACTTCCCGCACTCATGCACATTAGAAGATGCACACAAGTCACCTTTCTGCATCTTTGTATGCACAAAAATGCCTGCCAGTAAGACAGAGCATATCTGAGAACAGGCATACCAAGGATGAGTATGCACTAACATTCAGGTTTGCGCTCTCGCTTGTGTGGTCGTTTCCCACAGTAATTATCCCAGTGACTGTGGGTGTCTGTCTATGATCTGTGTGGTACCTGTCAGAGGGAGCCCAGCAGAGCCTGTGCTTTATATTCCCTGTAATTGCTGCTGCTAATTTACTGTGCGTTGGCCTAATGAGTAGGGAAGTGAGGGGCTGGCGTATGTAATGGATGTTAGAGAGATAGAGACAGGGAGATGCATTTCACCACTGCCTGCAGAGAGAGGGAAGAGGGGAGGAGGTCGGCGAACTGTGTGTGTTAAGCAAGCATGTAGAACACTTATCTTTATTGTTCTACTAAAATGAAAAACAACACAAAAAAAGATAAGCTATTTGCCCCCCACCCCAGCCTCACCCTCCTCCTACTTTCCCTCTCCCTTTTTCTCCCATTCCATCCTTCCCTCAGCTGATGGTACAGTGGTGACTGCAGCGAGCACATTAGACAAGCTTTTTGTTATGTTGATTAACGATAAAAGCAAATCCATAAATAATATAGATTATTTATTCCATTTATTCACCTGCTAATTAGAGCTAGAAGCAGATACCTCAGAGAGATGGCCTTTTTTTTCCTCATCTGCAGCCAGATAGACCAACCGACAGTCACACAGCAGCACAGACAGTCACATATTAATGTCATTCACACTTTGAAGCACCAACGGTATCTTGTGATGGGGACACGTCCACCCTTCATTTCTCCCTAATGAGGTCACAATAGAGGCCAGTGGTTCCAGCATGCCCACACACCTCTGTTTTCATACGCACACACACACCTCTGCACACTCTCTATGAGCACTGGATTGACAGGGTCGTCTTTGATTGATGCACCGCAGCTCTTCCACATGTTCTACAGCTCAGTCATTTAATTATGTTTCCTAAGCATCATTAAGTACCATTATATTCTATCATATTCTAATGACAGAGGTGGCCAGTCACAGGACAAGCTAATTGGTGATTAATGTTGTGTATCAGTGAGAGACAACGCAAGATTGGCCGTTTAATGACACAACACTGTATTTAAGTGCTGAATATGGAAAAATACAAACAGAAGAGGAAAATTTAAGTGATTGGAATCACAACAGATTTTGTCTTTTTAAAGTCTAATCTTTCTCTCTCTAACACACACCTCCTGCTTTATCTCTTGAATTGTTCACCTCTTAGGTACATTACATACACTTACTCAGATAACGCCTGAAGTCGTGTCTGCAGACATAACTCACCTGCTCCTCCAGATTAACCACTAACTTGGTATTGATGCACCGATTCGCAGGTACACATGAGAGAACACGTACACATACACACACACAGCACACAGACACAAACATCCTCAACTGGTATTGACATGCCGCATGGCTGTAGGTGTTTCCATTTAAGGTCAGTCAATTGCCTTAAGTATGTAATGTTAGGAGGGGGTCCGTAAACATGTCAAATTAGTAGTAATGAATGACCAGGCACCGGCAGAAGGAACTGTCAGGGTGCGCGCTCAGGACAATACATTACCCTGAGTTATCCTAGCCTGCCCTCATTGTAACACACACACTGACTGAACAGACACGGGGTGTAAACTAGTGGGACCCATTCAGCGGTCACACACTCAGCTTTAATGGGCTGGTTGTTGTCCAAGAGATTTGAAAAGAAAATGCCTCGAACACAAAGTAGACATTATTTTAGAGTAAAAAAAAAAAAGTTTGGAGTAAAATATCCTAAATGCAAAGTTTAAAGATGGAGGCAGGATGATAGAAGCAGAAAAAGAGAAGAAATGCTAAAAAACATTATGAAAATAGATAGAGAGATAGATAGAGGACTAAGCTAGAGGGAGAGAAAACAAACTGTGGTATTTATTTTTTCTTCTCAGTGTTGAAACAGGAAAAGGACCTCTGGTTTAATAAACCATGAATCCTTTCACAGAGGGTTTGTATGTTATTCTTCGGAGGAACAGATATGTGGGGAGGGAAGGCGAGACAGAGAGAAAGAGAAGTAGGGAGCAGGGGGGAATGCTCTGCAGCCATATGAATTTTGCCTTCCCCCCTTCACTAACACACACACATTTATGCATATACTCCTCAGCCCACTTCCAGGCTGTGTTAGTTTTGGGTTAGAAGTGGGGGATGAGGGTGTAGTGGGGGGTGTTACACATCCTCCTCAGTCCTTTCTGAGAGAGAGGTAAGAGATATAGTTTCCATCTATAAACAATTAAATTCTTTTCTTCCTCTCGGTATTTAACAGTTTGTGAAAATGAACCTCTAACACATTTGCTCTGCAGATAGAGAATTATCCACTCACCACAGCAATGCCTGTTCATTAGTATGTGGTATATATATAGGCACAAAAAACATCCACAAGTCCACTTAAATTTCTAATCTTTGCACCTACTGTGTGCGCTGCACTGTGGATACAGTGGTAAATAAACATGTACACAAACATGAACCTACTGTCTCTGTATGTTGTCTCCCACTCTCCTCCCCCTCCCCTCTCGCTGCCTCTCCTCCTTCCTGTAACAAAGGTTACATTGATCATGTTTCTAAAAGAGTCTCTATATTTCCACATGGCTCTGCCACTGATATGTTTTTCTTGGCAGGTCAGACTTCTACTTTTGTCATTCACTCAGCATATTTTAACAAATTAGAAACATTAGAAACCAGGATCGCGGCAATGTTTTGGTTTGGTTTCGAAACTCTTACAGTCCCCACAATTATATTTCAAAATACAGCTGAATTGTTTGACAGCTGAGCGGAATAAAACCCTAAAACAACTTTTTCATTAGAAACACATGCTCTTGCAATTAGAACCTAGCATTATGTTAATGTGTGTTTGCGCTGGTTCATTTGTTGTCGTGTGAAAGGTTACGCCGCCAAAATGCATGTCTACATGCACGGTGGTGTGTACTTGTGCGTGTGAGGGTGTGAGTGGCTTAATAGTGTGTGTGCGTGCGTGTAAGGGACAAAGGGACACAGTGCTCCACATAACAGCATTACAGATGGCTGTTGTGAGTGGTTGTGACAGTGAAAGCGAGCGAGTTCCCACTCCATACAGATGTACTCTGAGTGACCTTACAAACACAGTGGAACTAAAACAGGCCCCCTACCTCTTGCGCTCACTCTGGCACACACTGTCAATTCTCACTCAGCCCTTGCGGGGCACTAAAAGTTGTTTCCTGCGCCAAGAATACATATAGGGCCAAGAATACATAACCAGCAAGCAGGAGAGATGCATAACTACGGTCCAGGAAAGCATAACTTGGACTAAGTAAATATTGGACTGAAGGATTAGTAGCTTTTGCCACCTATAAAAGCAAGCCTGGTATGCCAGCCCGAGTTAACGACCGCATGCTTTGACTTTACTGTGGATTGTTTTACCAAGGAGCTGCTGTGGACAAAGAGGACATTTCAACAAGATCACTTTATGGAGGAAAAGGGAAAAAAGTAGAAATGAGAAATAACAATTGCCCCTTTCCTTTCACTGATTTAGGGACCATTCAGAAATTATCGGAGTCAGGAGGGGGGTGATCTTTATGTTTCACATTATAAAAAAATCAAGGCCCACCCTTGTTGCTCCTAGATTTTTCTTTTTGACTTTCTTAGCAAAATATATCAAGTTATTCCCATCATTCCTACCTAACTGGCATAACCCCTTTTTTTCCAGTAATCACAAATGTGTCTCAGAATCAATATCTTAATATGCTAAATGGCAACTCAACTGATTTTACTCATTGTAATGTGGATAAATGACTTGAAGTGCTGCACATTTGTGCTAAAAGAGACATGTAGTTTCAAAGAAAGCTGACAGAAAACATGAGAACATCAGCTAAAGATCACAGGTTAGCTAGCAACTTCAAGCTACATTAGCCGCTACTAGCTTACTGTAGTTGAATATCAGGCTGAGCAGTCAGCAGTTAAATTGTACAATGCAGGTTTTGAGAAGTTTGATTCTTTTTCAAAACCTGGCATTGTTAGCCACACATAGCAAGTGAGAAAAATATTGATCAGAAAAATTAAACCAAAATAAAAGGTTACTTTAGGATTCAGCCCAGAATTTTTCTCTCAAAAGGTCCGTTCACCCTCCCACACACACACACACACTGTTTTTTATACACTGATTGATTACATACTTTGCAATCCATCGTCTGACAAATATTGTTAAACATAAAGCTTGCCCACTGAGTCTGCTTGCTTTATTAATCAATCCATAGCAAATCAGAATACAGTCTCACTTTTACACTTTAAAAAGAAAAGGAAAAACAGGGAGTCAAGAGGAAGGGGATAGTTTCACAAGCTGATAAAAGAGCTGCAGAATTATCCTGATCATTTCCAGGAGTATTTTAGTATGTCAGTTGTCCAGATGATACTCTGCTGGCAAGACTGGAATCACATATTAAAAAGAAGACCAGTTTCTGTGATCCAATTAACCCAGTTTTCTTCACATTGATTGTCAAACGGTGCTGGGGCAGGGAAACGAAGTGAATCAGTTTGGTTCTGATGGGTCAAACAGTTTTCATAAAGAATTTGGTTGATGAAAACAAGGCAGAAAATCAAACCTGCTTAAAAAACTTAAATGAAAAAAAAAAAACTCTGAACCGCTGTGTAAATAGGATTTACGTAATTTAACATCATATTTTTGAATGTACAACAATATCAGACAACAAAGGCAGACAGTGTGTGTTATGATGTTCAGTATTAGTTTTTTCTTACTTACCTTCAGGTTGAAGAACAGATTTCTTTTACCCAGACTTTCTTTGTAAGACTTCTTCATTTATGTACTTATTATTTTATTCTAAATTAAATTAGTTAAGTTCCAAATATTTGATTCCTGGTTGAAACGGGTAAATTGTTAAAAACACATCCTTGAATCAACAGTGTTGTTAGGTTTGATTATTGAAATATTTAATCACCACTGAACCCATTTACATGCACACCAAAAAGTCTGATCTTTATTTAATTTCTTTATTCATGTAAACAGCATAATGGGATTAACTTTATCAGACGACAGCTATCTGATTATGAGATATCAGCTCAACACAACTATATGTCTCCCTAATACTCTTTCATCTGTATACCAGTAAATCTGATTTATTTCATTCTTTTACATCCATTAATGTGTTTTAACAATTTAAAAAAAAAAAAAAAATCATGGGCAGATGCTTACCGGATGAAAGCCAACTGTCATTTTCTCCTCATAAAGGAAGGACAGCTGCAGCATGTAGCCTATTTTGCAGGCCTATTAGCTCCCACATTAAGGCAGCTAAATCTAAAACTGTAGGTGTTGCTTCAACAAAACCAGATGTTTTAAAATAACAGGAAGTTTGACTCTTCTGCGTATACGTACTCTGAAGGAAATTCGATGACAACAAATCAAAAAGTATGTTTTTGTCTGTTTTGTTTTTGCTTTTCATTTGATTCTTAAAATGATTTGATTCCACCTAATTATTGGATTTTTATTGTTATGTAAACAGGCTCACTGTTTTGATAGGTGTGTAGCTGTACATGCAACTGCTCAACTAGGTGAGACCATGAAAGGGTGAGGTTCTTATAAACGGTACATTAACTGTCTGGCGCTGCCAACAATGGATCATGATATAACACTGTTTACAAATTCTTTTATCATGAGTGTATATAATACATAATGCCTTGTAGTGCTTTTGGATTGAGACTGCTAACTATTAATTAATGATCTCATCAGGTCACCACTCTTCACCTTGCTGTCGCTAAGAAAAAGGGTTAGTTATACTAGTAATTTTATATTACTTTTAAATATGCTGTTCATGTGAGAAAATGCCTAACTTGAAAAGAAATTGTGTTATACAATTACTTTGACAGGATTAGTAGCTTTCCAGAACAACTTCAAATTGTCGCTGAGTGATAGAAGCTAAATTAAGTTAAGAGTAAGGAGAAATACTGACTTGATGTCACTACCATTTGCACTTTATTTTCTTTTAACATGACTTCATGAGATAAAGCAAAATGTGCCCTGAGCTAAGCAGCTAAGCTTGTGAAGTATTATATATTCTGTAATTACCTGTTATACATTGCCACTTTGAAAAAAGATTAGAAGTTAAATGGGTAAAATAAACAAATAAATGAATATTTATCCTTACATAGGTGTGCCAGTTCAAGTTGAGCCTTTTTTGCAGATAAGTATATTATTGTCTTCGTAATTCCAACCTTAATGGTTGTTTGTTATGTTCTTTATGTCCTGCCTTTTTCAGTTGTAGCCCAGCATTGAATGTAATGGCTTACCCTGGCTTACAAAGAAACACTTAGGGTGCATTCACACCAGGATAGTCTAGGGAAGGGCTACTCAATTAAGCCCTACAAGGGCCTGACTCACATTAATGAGTCACTGTGTAAAATTTCATAGGCTGTTGGATCCATTTAATTTGACTCAGGTGTGTTGGAGCAGGGACCCATTGAAAACCTGTAGGACTGCAGACCTTGTGGGATCTGATTGAGTAACCCTGGTCTAGGGGACTCGGCTCTAATTCCCTTTGGTTTTGTTTACTTTCACACTGCACTTTACTTAAGCGCACCAAACTGACTCGACAATGTCGGACAGTTTGGTCTGACATTGTCTGACATTGGTCTGAACAAAAATCCAGCTCACAAAATGGCCAGGACCAAAAATGGAAATCCTTCCCCTTTAGCCGGCTCGTTCACTACAAATAAACAATGGAATAACAATAAATTTATGCAGTCTTGGGGTTTCTGATATTACTTTGGTGTTAGGACCTATTACGATTCTCATATGAAAGTGTCCAATATGAGCAGCAGGAGAGGTGGTGAGCCATCCAGCATTTTACGCTATGATGCTCTCTGCATCCCTTCTTCTCTTTAGTTCACTGGATGGTCTGTTTGTTTTCTCACTTCTCCAAACCAACTGTACTACCCATGGAAGTGGACCAGGGTTTGTTTAAAGCCAACCAAACAGCCAAGTGTGAATGCACGTTTTATATAAAAAAAAAGAAAAAACAAGTGGTGGTGTTTGGTTCCATGGTATAATAACATCAGTAATAAAAGATCACTGTCAATTTAGCTGTTTCTGCATTTCCAAAAAATCCAAGTGTTAAATCCATGTTTGTTTGTTTTTTTTTGTTTTTTTTGGTTTGTTTTTTTTTATGTTCTTTTAAAATTAAAAGTGGTTCTTTGGACACATCTTTAACTAATTATTGTTAACAGAAATATGTCTTAATAACTGTAATTGAAAATAACATTTTCAATTTGGGTTAAAAAAAAACTGATAAAATGTCTTTCAGATTATATCTGAATTAATATGGCATTCCCAATATAATTTAAATATTAAATCAACTAAAATTACTCTCAGAATTACATTTTAGATGATTGTTGAATGAATATTGAAAAACTGATAATTGTGGCTGAGCATTCAAAGTTTATTCAACATCATAGCAGGTGCTGTCAATTTGGTTTCATGTCAGACATCAATGTAGATTCAGCATTAGAGGTTGTTAGTGTTTCACAAAAGATTAAATTATATATATAGATATATATATATTGTTTATATCTGGCATCTGTGTTTTCTGTATCACGGAAATCATAGGGTTCCTTATCAACTTTCAAAAATGGCCAAAATGTTCAGCCAATTTTAAAGAAGCGAAGCCACAATGGTTGCTGCATGTCCCCTTTTTTATGCAGTTAATATATTTAGGGACTAAAGTTGTTTTTAAAAATATGGTTGATTCTGTGAGAGAGCCAATTTAATTGAAATTGTCTTGCCCTACAACAATAAGTAATACATATATATGGAAGTTGGTCTTCTGAAGAAAGAAAACTCTGTTTTTCTTCTATAAGAACTTTTACTCTGCTAAGAGAACTCTGCAATTTTTCAAAAAGATTCAGACCTGGCCCTGCAACAGACTGGTGACCTGTCCGGGGTGTACCCTGCCTCTCACCTGTTAAAATGCTGGGATAGGCTCCAGCTCACCCACGACCCATATGGAATAAGGGGTCAAGATAATGGATGGATGGATGGATGGATGGATGGATGGATGGATGGATGGATGGATGGATGGATGGATGGATGGATGGATGGATTCAGACCTTGTGAATAACATGTTCCTGATGTGGTGCTGCATCAGGATAGGACAAGCAGTGACAAAGAAACAAAATATGTTGATTAATGCAGGGAAACTTCTGTTTCCACCATATAAGACCAAAACATGGAGCTGCATTAAATTCTGGCAGTCTTGGGTTGACCATATTTCTAAACCACAGCCGCCTATCATCCTACATATACATATGTTTTGGTGGTGTTTACCCACAATGCCCTGCGCTGAACCCACAATGCCCTTTGGGTTGTAGTCCGCTTCCTGCATCTGGTTTTGAAACGAGGCCTGCATTTTTTGGCAGACCAGAGTTTCCACTTTGATCTGAATCAGATTTCATTTGTGCATTCATACTTTTCCAAACAAACCAGACTTTGATTGGAAAACTTCTAAGTCCTAAATATTCAACACAAGACAGAACACCATTTCCACTAAAAATGTTATAGGAGTATAGTGAAAGACCTTTTATTAAACTAAATAATCACATTATCTGATAAAAGATTATTAAGTTTACTGTGCATATAGTCAAATATACACAAAACAATTTTCTATGTTACCTTCCCAAAAAGGTATGGTACCCTCCCCCCTCATCAAAGAGAAAATGTAACTTTCCACATGTCTGGAAGGTTTCCTCCTCCATTATAATTTTTGTACCCTATCCTATTAAAACTCTTTTCTCTCAATACAAATATATCTTCAAAGGTCTGTCATGGAGCATTTGCTCTTCTTTCTGTGATGTTGAAGCTGATTTCAATTTTGGTCTTTGCTTGCTCATTCTTTTATTTCTCTTCTGAGCCAGCTCTTTTCTGGTGGTGGATTGGGAAACAACAGGAATGTTTTCTATTCTCATGCGGTCTCACCCACAACATTTGTTTTTAATTTGGAAGATTTGGAAAAGGAATTCTTAGCAAAGAAACCGATGGTTGCATGATGGATAAAAAATAAGCTCTTTTCTTACCTACACCTTAAAAATCTCAGGATTTTGAAGGTGTAAATCTCCCTTTTCCCCCATTGCTTTAAGTCTCTCTTCCCTTCACTTCCTTCTACTCCATTCCTCTCTCCTCTCTTGGTTTTAGGCCAAACAAAGTCACCTCATCTTGTATTGTGAGAGAGATTGTAAAGTTTTCATTGCACCCATGTGGAAGTGATTTGGCTGTAATCTCCAGTAATTGTGAGTGCAAGACAGAAACGGGCTGGAACCGATTAGCCTTTTATTTTTCTTCAGGGTTACAAAGGGCTTATCTCAATATTTAGCGTCTTGACTGATTGAGTTATCATATCACATTTGCTGTTAAGCACTGAGAGATGTCAACAAATGTAACTGAAGATCACAAAACACTGCTTTAAATCATAAAGAGGAAGGTTACTGTTTGAGCAAAGCACACACATCAATGTCAGTATGACCTGCAGAGTCTCGACTTTTTTTAAAATGCATGACATTTCAGAGTGCTGGTAGAGATGTGAAACAAAAATGCTGTTAAAAAAAAAACACCATCACAGTGTGACCCGCTGTAGATCTGAACCGTGTAACAAACACACAAACTCCATCTCACACGCACACGCAGAAGTCAAGAGCACTCTGCTTGGTTGTTGCTGAGGTGCAAATGGTTTGTCTCTGTGCATCACTGACCCATCGTTGCTCCTTCACCTCCTTTCTCCTTTAACCACTCCCTCTTGACTCTGTCCATCAATGCTCCACCTCAGGCACCTCTCTCTCTCTTTGCATTTTTGTCTCTGTGCCCTCTTTCACTTCCTCGTCTCCCATAATTTGTCTCTTTGTCCTCTGTTGGTTGTACTTTCCGTTTTTTCTGACTCCCGATTTATTTTGTCTTTGCTCCCTCAGCCCCATGGCTCTCACTCACATCCTGATGAATGAGTAATCTTGTTGCATTGTACTCAGCCATCCTTGACCATGTTCTATAATGGCTCATTTGATTCTTTCCCCACTGGTGTTCAGTAGATGGCAGAGCCTGAGAGCTGGAAGCTATGCAGTTATCATAAAGAGCATGTCAACTGTGAAGCCACAAAGCCTACAAGTGATTAAAACCCTTCAACTCCAGGTTACTTCATCACAATCATTCGTCTTTTCTTGTCCTACCTTCTGGCTGTTAAACCCACAGAGCTTCACCCTCCCCATCCGTTAATAATATTCACTTTGCCTCTGATACATTAGCCAGTGAATGATAGGGCAAAGCCCTGGCCTAATTGCTTTTCTTCTTGTAAAGTCTCAATTCATTTTTGCTGAGGAGACACAGAGATGTGTGCATGTGATATACGCACATACATGAGCAGACACACATAGATGTGCATGCACATACACACACATATGCACACATACAAGAACCATACTTTTACACACTTGCACTTACACACACGCAAAACCCCACCTTCCCACTGCTGTTTTATGATGGATGGGGCTGAGGATGCATGGGGGAGGAGGAAAAAGAGAGAGACTCTAAGGCTGCCTATGTGCGTGTGTGTGCGCACGGGCAAGTGTGTGTTTGTAGGAAAGAAAGAAAAAGGGGGAGAGAAAGAGAAGCTGAGCTGAGGAGCTCTGATTAACGACACAGAGAAGGGGTCCCAGAGGAGCTGGGGGAAGAGCAAAACTATCTGGGGCCAGCTGAGAGAGTAAGAAAGTGTGTGTGCATGTGTGTGTGTGAAAGAGAGGGCACAAAAAACAGGTAGAAAATGGGGGCTGGGGGGGGTGAAGATGTTTTCTTTTCATGCTTTTCATTACAATAGCTCCGCAAACATATGAAACTCTGCATATCCATCATCATTATCATCTGCAAACAGGAAGATGAGCTTCATCCATGTTAGCCCTACTTGTGTTATCCCTCTCATCTACTTTAACGGTATGACACATACCTTTCAGATTAAATCTTATCACCTCAGCTACCTAACTATCCTGGAGCCCGGTGCCTCAGGCTTCTGTCCACAGTGCTGTCAGAAGGGGAAACAGGGTGTGTGTTGCCAGAATACAGGCCATCACCTCTCACTGATTGCACATGAGAGTAGAGGTAATGGGAGTGTAATAGCACCTTAAGTACCCTGCTCTCACTGACACTGGCTGTATAGCATTACCCCTTGTGTGGCAAAGTGCGTGTGTGTGTGTGTGTGTGTGGGGGGGGGGGGGGGGGGGGGGGGGGGGGGGGGGGGGGGGGGGGGGGGGGGGGGGGTGATGAAAGGGTTTGCAAGTTCTGCAAGTTTTTTACTTTTTCAGCCATTTATTCATTCATTCATTCCGATCTCTAGAGACATCATTTTGTCAACTGCTCCACCAAAGAATATAAGACATTGGACTATTTTCTACAAATGTTAAAAATGCATACAGCTCCTCTGCCCTGCCTCCTCTATGAAGATCAGACCATAATCTGTTCCTTCCCACCTCCACCTGCAGACCTAAAGTTCAGCAGCAACCATCAAAATGGTGGTCAGCACTGGAGCACCACACGAGACTGTACTGTCACCATTTCTCTTCCCACTGTACACCTCAGACTTCCAGTGCAACTCTAAATCCTGTCATCTGCAGAAATATTCTGATTACTCTGCAGTTGTGGAGTGTATCAGTGATGGACAAGAAGCTGAGTACAGAGAACTGATCAGTAAATGTGTGAAATGTTGAGGAGACAATCACCTCATCTTGAACACAAACGAAAGAGATGATTGTTGACTTAAGGAAGAACAAGGGTAAACAAAGCACTGTTTAGATCCTGGGAGAAGAGGTGGAGGTGGTGAAGGAATACAAGTACCTTGGAGTTCAGCGAAACAAAAGACTAGATTGGAATTGCAGCATGAAAGCATCTACAATACTGAACAGAGCACTTCTTAAAGAAGCTAAGATCATTCAATGTCTGCACCAAGATGTTGCGTATCTACTATAAATCGGTTGTGGAAAGTGCAATCAGCTTTTCAGCCATCTGTTGGGGCAGCAGCATCAGAGCCAGATGCTTAAAAAACAACAACAAAAACAAAACTAAAACTGATCAAAAAGTGTGGTTCTGTGCTGGGGATATCACTGGAGCTGCTGGAGTGGATTGCCCAGAAAAGAAAATAATGCTGTACAAGCTGCTGTATAAAATGGGCAATTCTTCACATCCTCTACACAACAAAGTGAAGAAACAAGACATTGAAGAAACAACAGAAGGTGTTCAGTGCGAGGCTTCATCATGTCAAACACAAGACAGAAAGGTACCAGAGATCATTTCTGCCAGCAGCCATCTCTCTCTGGAACAAAGCACTAAATTCTTTTAATTAATTATTATTATTGCTTTTATTAAAAAAAATACTACAACATCCCCTTTGGGATAAATAAAGTGTTTTTCATTTCATTCTATTTGTCTGCTGTGGACAAGCATGGATATGTGTGCATGCATCTGCAGAAAGAGGTCTGATCGAGGTTTGAGTGTGCTGTGTTTTCCCTGAGGGTTGTCTGAGCCACAGCGATCAAAGAGAAAGATGGAGGTTAACTGACCAGACCCGAGAACCTCCACAGAAGGACCTGAGGGACTCCTGTGTGTTAGCCCAGGTACCAATCATCTGACACATGCACATAAACGCACACAATCAGTGGAGCGGTGAGTGTAGAAGGGGGCAGTTTGACTGATCCGGGGGGATTTAAAGATCTGTAAGGCCCAAACTAACTTTGTCACTTCGCTCCCGTTGCCGTACCCTTTCACACAGTATCCATTACCTCAGATGCGTTTGCTACAAAGCATCAAATAGCTTTATCCCAACTCCTAGCTCAGTGCTTTCAGAGAGATGCCTTCCACTGATATGGTCGTCCTGTAAAGTGAGTATAAGTTATATAGCAGGGGTCCCTGGAGAAAAACTCAATGACTAGTCTTGTACTAGAAAGTTAGACTGTATTCCAGAGTAGCTCAAAGTATATCGACTTGTGCTGAAGGCTGAGATAGGTGCACTTCTGCTAGAAGTTAAGCTGGAAGTTGTATTTGCAAAAAAAGATAGAGGGGTAAAGAACAAGTGTGTGAACATGTACAACTGTGCAAATGGGGGAGTGTGTGAGTTACAGGACTGGATGTGCAAATGTGCGTGAGTGTGTTTGTGTGTGTAGATGTGTGTGCGTATTTGAAAATGAATGAGAGATAACCATCACAGGCAGCTGCCGTGGTGAGGATAGACAACTAACACCAGCTAGATGCAGCAAGAAGTTTTCTTGAAAATAGCGAAGACTACTTGTTGATTCCATGGCTGCTTATGTCTGTTGCATATTTTATTAGTATCAGAAGAATGCGGATCCTTTACTTAAAAGCAATAATACAATTTTGAATCCCCTTCACGTCTTGCATTTAAAATGTGTAGGTGAAAGTACAGGGGTGTTTGTATGTAATACAATAATAAAGTACTTATTATGGATTCTCCAGAGTTGCAATGTAAGAAGCTTCAAATATGGCTAACTGTCCTATATTTTCCTTGTAATGTAATTTATTGATTAAAAAAACAATAATAATAAGTTGCAGTGTAAACATAGATCTGTGAAAATAACACCTGAATTTAGTTCCTTTTTCCCATAGTGTTCCACTGATGTGTGAAAAACCATCAACAACACACAAAAGAAAAGCTGTTGTAGAGGGTGACATATTTCTTTATTATCAAGAACATGGAGACAGAGGTTTATTTTGAGCTAGTACCACATACAGTGCACCTACCTGCAGCCCAAAATGAGGTCTCTAGAAAATCACTGTGCATCCCACAAAAATGTTTTGTTGTGGTTGTTGTTTTTTTGTTGCTTTTTTAATTTTTTTTTTAGCATATTTGGAGAAATTCTATTTGAAATGATAGGATTTACTTTAAAATTAATGACAAAAAATTAGTTTGTTGACATTTTAACAATTTAAACTTTCTGAAAAGGATCTCTATAACTGATGAATTGTGAAGTGTAACTACGAAAAATAATTGCATGTACTTAGGACACCTCACCAAATATTGACCAAGTGATTTCCAGTGAATGCAAAAACAGACAGGCATAAGAAAAGTCTTTAAAAAGTATCCAAGAATCCCACAATTTCACCAGCTAACTATTGCAGCTCCTCTTTATGTTTCACACATTTGACCTGTCTGTTACATCTGTCAGTCAAAGGGTTCGCTGTCTTTAAAAAAAACTTGCAAGTAAAAATACAGGTAAAAACAAAGTATTTGTAAAAGGTTCTCAGTACAGCAGAAATGTTTGGTCCAGTACTAAAACTCCCCATCTGGTGAGTGCCCCGTATACAGAACCTAAGGCTGTCATGGCGTTGCCTGAAAATGACATCATTTTGCTCTTGCAGGTGTGAATGAGGACAGTTCTCAATACATTGGTCAAGCAGAACTTTCCTCTCGTGGACCTCCGAGAAGTATTGTGTGATTGGTCGGACATTTCAGGTCGGCATTGGTAATGCGGAAAAGCAGATTTCTGCTGATGCAAGTTGAACAGATAGCTTGAATGAATAGCTGATTGAGGTGGTGAGAAAGTATGTAAGCTTATACAACATTTGTGGAATTTCAAGACAAAGACGCCACCGCATGCACAACCCGGCCCTGCCAAGTTAAAAAGTTTCTTGTTAAAGGCTAAATAAGTAACAATGACACCTAGTCTTTTTTCTTGTTCTTGTGGCCTCGAGAACAAGAACAAACTTCTTGCTTTTCACAGACTATGTAAACAAGCTTAAGAAAACTGTAGACCAATACCAAAATTAAGAGTCCAATCTGCTTGACACAGAAAAAAGCATGCAGTGTATTGGCCTCCAAAACATAAAGCCAAACTATCTGATTTAAAGCCAGACTACATAAGTTTCTGACCTTCCTGAAGCCATTGTTGCCCTACAGCATTCCAAGGCTGCATGGAGAAACCGCACCTCACAGTTTTTTTTCTTAGCCTGGACCATCATCATTACCATCAGCTGTTATTATATTCATATATATATATATATATATATATATATATACATATATAATTTTAGCTGTGTCTGACTTTCTCACACTTCACGCAAAGATCATTGAAATGTAAATAAAATAAAAGACAGTCAAGTGGCACCAGTCTGAATTTATCTAAACTTAGGACCTGGATTTATCAGCCTTGAGGTCCGCCATAAAATGATGAGTCACCATGTGGTTTCTTTGTTTGTAAAATATAATGAACCCAGGTTTATCTTTTTCTTTTTAAGTCAACAGAAAGATTTCTGTTAATTCAAGCAAAATCTTCTGACTCTTCTTCCTTCATACCTTGTCTGTCATGAGCTGCTTTGAAAATGTCAGAATTCTCTCCAATATGATAACCAATCGAATTTCTTGGAGACAAGCGATCTGAGAGCACAATGCTCAACGCTGCTGCTGTTGCTGCTGTTTGTCGTGTCCTGTGTGTTGGGTTTCACCACAGTGGTAATGTTTTTCATTGGTCGGCCCCCATGTGTCGAGCCCATAAGAGTCAACATCGAACTGACTTTTACTGGCTGGAGAGAGCTCAGAGAAGAGACGGTAAATGAGAGGCTAAATGGATGTTAAATCAGCTTTTTTTTTAGGGGGCTTTACCAAAGTGCAAAAATATGCCAAAGTGCAGTAGTGCTGGTTTAATAACCACATTCAAAAACAGGAGTTTTTGTGTCTTTGTTGTTTTTACTGTGTTGAAGCCAAAAAATAAAAAAAGATCACGAGAAAGAGAGAGAGAGAGAGAGAGAGAAAGAAATTCAAACCTTTGAGAAATTCAGTTAAAAGCCAATTTATGCTCAACGCACAATATATATTCACAGATGGATGGACATTTTCATCCATCTCCTGTGTCGGTTACTTGCATTATTTGGTCTGTTCTCACAAAGCTTAACCATCCATCACTTGACGCAGAAAACGGAGTAATAACACCAGAAATCACGGGGGCAGTGATGAGCAGGATAGCTGACATGTGACCAGTGAAAAAAAGCAAACCAGAGAAGAAGAAGAGAAACAAAAAGAAGAAAAGAAAGCAGAAGAATGAAGACGAGGACAACAACTGTAAAACTTGCATAAACTTCTGAAGAAAGGCTATATGCAAGTGTTTGGGGCATGTTGGGCAGTTAGACACAGCTTTATAGCACTGTATTACCGCCAACAGCCGGTGTCTGAAACTGACGTCAGATCGAGGGAGTGAACTCTGAACTCAGCACTCCCCACTGGCGTACAAATTGACTTAACAACCATGGCAATGTAAAAGATGCATGGAATTATGAGGAGGGGGATGTATGATAACACTTGAAATGGATGTACCTGTTTACGTACATACAGGAGCTTTAACTCAATCAAACAATTGTTTAATTGTTTAGATATGCAATCTGAAAAAAGCATTGACAGAGAATGGTCACTATTTTGTAGTTAGATATAAAAATGGCAGTTATATAAAATTCAAATACTAATGAAAAGTTCTTATAAGTCAAAATATACATGAGCATCATACTTGCATAAATGTTCCAGTTACTTTGCTACAGTGTAATGTGACCATTGTTGTCTCATACAGTATGCATTCACATTGCATTTCCTGTATGCGAGGAAGTGTCAGCTATTCTTTTCCTGGAATAAACAAAGTATATCCTCACCTCTCAAGTTAAACATGACCCCAATGATGACATTGAGAGCCAGGCTGTGAGTAGGTAATAGTAGTGTGTGGGCCTGTGTGCGTGTTTGTGTATAAGAAGGGGGTAGGGCACAGGATCCTGCTGCTGGGTAACATCTCTGTCAGGACGGCTCTGCTCCATCACCACCCCACTTCCACGCACACACACGCACACACTCCATCAGCACCCGCTCAGGGCTCATCAGTCGCAGTGGCGCACATGTGGCCGGAGTATTCTAAACAAAGCTTTATAAAGAGCTCAACTCAGACTGCCCGATGTGACAGTCAGACCACTAATGACGCCTGGTGACCACTAAATACGCCACTGACAGACCAACAGCCTGCATGCCATACTCACACACATACAGATCACAAACAGGTTTTGATTTTGGCATGCACCAAAAAACTTTCACAAACACAGCGTTGGAGTTGAACACATGCTCAATGCTGCAAATTCACAAATGCACACAAACTCACAAACACACACACACACCTTGTGCCCAAGGGCATCTGTCCGCAGCCTAAGAGCTCCCAACTGTTGAGGGGAAACAGCTCAATTAGCTTGGTGGAGGAACTAACGAAACACATCTATCTATGCGCACACACGCCACCCACACACATACACACTCACTAACGCATTGATCCTTTCCCAGTCTGTGGCTCTAATTGGTGTGTTGATGATGCTGCAAGCGAGTGGGATCCTTCAGGCAACCATAGCTTGACTTCCAGCTCTTTATTTCTCATTTAAAGTTGAAGTACACCCACAAAGCCTCCCACTTGCATACCACATGCTCTATTCTACATCTTCCCTCTGCAAGTCTTTTTTTTCCTTATGTTTTTGACTTAATTTAATTTTTTTGTTATATGGAAATGCCATACCTGAGCTCATTCCTGGATCACAAAAAGCACACGCTGCAGCCCTAAAAATCTATTCCAGCACCATAAATATCTAATAGCTTGATAACTTTGTTGCTCCCAACAGATTGAGCAGTTGTAAAAACCATCTATGCATTATGTGCATGTCCATTAAAATTACGCACACAAATGCTCAATGAGCACCTTCAGTACAAATATACAAGACACCCACCCGCCCCCCAGAACAGATACACACTGTTGCAGCGAGTTATTGAGAGCAAATGGGGTAGAGTTATTTCCATAAAGGGTCTCAGTGGGTCTTAAGGATCTCTACTCCTGCCGACTGGGAGCGATTTAGCGAAGCACACTCTGGTATATTAGTAACTGAAGACGTCTGGGGACAAATCTGCTCTCTCTAAAACCCTATCCCTCTGCTGTGACCTCTGGAGCATTCACAACTGGGACTGGGAGGCACTCTCCATCTTCTCCCTTTTGCTGACTAGTTTGTTCTCCTTCTCTTTTTGACTGTTGGATCATGACTTTATTTTTTTTAACTATCTTCTCTCTTTCTTGGATGGAGGGTTATCTTTTTTTATCCATCGATATATCACCCCCCCCCCCCCCCCCCCCCCCCCCCCCCCCCCCCCCCCCCCCCCCCCCCCCCCCCCAAGCCCCATCGCCTTTCTTGCTTTGCATTCCACTCATATTCTACCCTCTTTTACCACATTTCTTTTTCTTATATCCATCCACTGTCTCTTTCTCGCTCCCCGTCTTTCTCTCCATCTCCCCCTCCCTCCCTCCTTGGCCCCAGGGACGGACTGCTGATAGACTGTGTACACCAGCTGCCCAGGGGCTATTTTTAAGGAGCATTTGTCCTTCTCCTTCCCTCTGGAGACTGACTCAACCCAACAACATCTCATCCATGCACACTCACATGTACGCACAAAAACACACACAGGCATTAACACATGCACTCATTAGCCCATGAGCATGCAAGCCCCACACTTTCTTCCACACACACACACACACACACACACACACACATCCTCCGTCCAAGGGCATTCTGTAAATGTAGGGGCAGCTTGTAGCTCCGTAGCCGACTGCTTAACTGCACAGGAGCCCAGGCGCTCCCTAGCCAGCCTCAGAGGACTCATAAAGCTACCCTCCTCCCAAGGCCTGGCTAATACTCTTCCTTGTTCTACCCATCCCTTACAATAGTTTGTAAAACAATACTGTAAAACACTGTTGCTGAGTATTGCGTCAGGCTGCTTTCATCACTAAACTCACAGCAGCCAATAGGGGCCATTGAATAATGCATCCAGGAAGTCGGAGGATCCAACTTCTGTGACATGATGCATGTTCCAGCTACACACTGTTGTTCTCTGTCTCATTTGAAATAGCATTAATGTCATATTACAGAAAAAAAAGAATAGAAAGAAGTGGTTAAGGAGAAATCTAATAATACAACACAGGCGGCATTTGCATCTTCAGGAAAATGTTTTCCATAATTAGTCTGTTCACTGTAAACAAAATCACAAAATTTCCAAACATATTTCAGTTTTCACTTGCAACCTTGGTAATAATCATAAAGGAATTTGTTAATAAGCTGCTAAATTATGCTCAAAGTGTGAAATCTAGGCTGTGAACTTTGCATTTGTGCTCTGTGTAACCACCGCAGCTCAAAGTAGTAGCAAAAGATAAAATGAATCCTCAAACAACTGCTCCAGCAACCTCGTTAAGACATTATTTACTTTCATCGTTAGCCAAGGAAGAGGACTAAAAATCTGTCGGCAGCCTGAATCGCATGCTCAAGTGTCTGAGCACTGTTTAATTGTGCCATTTATCAGCCAAAAAAGCCTACATACTCATAAATAAACACAATGCCTATGCACAGGAATTATAAAAATGTCACACTGAAACCCACAAGTGAGGCCAGTGCTGATGCATATTAAGTGATTTAGTCAGTGAAGGAGTGGAGCAAAAAATATGATGGTTAATTTAAGAGTCATTAAAATTGTATGAATGTGCATTGCACTTGCTTAGAGTGGGATTTTCTCTGATCGGTAATGAAGAGAGAGAAAGAGCAATGCAGGCTGCCACACATTGTGGTCTATAAACTCGCTGATTGATCAGGGAACAGGCAAGCAAACCTGAGAGAGAGGCCCAATCAATGTGTCTGAGACTGGGGACATACTGGTGAGAGTGTATGTGTGTGTGGGTATGGGTGTATTACATGCAAGCGTGCACTATTTTATATGTTTATGTTTACAACTTTATGTGTTTCATGCGTACTGAAGTGCATGCTTGTATGTGTGTTTGTGTGAGAGAGATTGTGTGCTTCCCTCATTTGAGGAAAGACAATGTTCTACATTCCACAGGGGAACAGAGTCATTACTGAAGCAGGAACTCAAGCCTGGAGGCCACGGCTCTGCATGTAGTGTGAATAGATCGAGCTAGTTTCTTGCTGAGACGTGCTGTAGAACACTCGCTATGCCATTACCGGTGCCCTGCAGTTCAAACATCACTCGCACCTTGTTTCAGCTGGAAAAAATGGGAAAAGTTGACAAACACAAACAAGTGTCTGACTATGACAGCTTAAATGAAAGTAATTATTATTTTATTTGCAAATACTGCAACCACCTAAATGGACTTATATTAATCATAACATGAGTGCTGCTCAGACATTTTTAGGGAATATGGAGATTTAGCCAGTGTAATATCCTGTGAGTCTGTGGCAGAACTTCTGGGCCTCACCTCTGAGGAATATTACAACTCTGAAGCCCTCTGCTGCCCTCTGTTGGTGGCTGTAACTCAACAACAATTTCCCTTTCAGTGCAGGTATGGACATATGGTAGTTGTATGTCATCAAATAACAGGTGTGTAAACGATTTTTCTTTCTCTTCCTTTCCTTTTGTTAAATTTCCTTCTGGAATAGAGCAAACACAGTACAGCTTGGGTTAATTTCCCCTGTTACTGACACATACAGGTTGTTAGCATGACCCACAGGAAACTATTGTTTCATTATAATAGACAGCAATCAGAGGTGAGGTCTGATAACAGCTGCTGTCACCTGATGCTCCGTCTGTTTGCCTCTCTCATTATCTTCTTATGTTGCTAAAGCTCTCTTTCCTTCTCAGTTTTCTTATATGTTAAAGCAGACAGTGAGATGTACTCATGCTTGCAGATAAATCATGAAATTCACAGTAATTTGTAGTTTTTTTTCCCCCCTTTTTCTCTTGTACTCTTAGCCACTAAATTAGGCATGACATATCTAGGTTGCAATAGCCTTCACACTGTTGTTAATGCCTCTATACAGTCCTATGTCTCTTTTTGAAACACAAATTGTGCACATGCACACACCAGACCTAACCTACAAACATGCTGCTTTCTTTTATAACCAAACGAATGTCCTTCTCTTTCTACATAGACCAAGGAATCTATTTATTTAATTTATTTGTTTTGAATATATATATATATATATATATATATATATATACATATATATATATATATTTCTTTTTCTTTGTCCAAAATTCTTTTTGCAGTTTCTAACATCCTTCTAGTACCAATGACAATGGGTTTCCAGGACCTACAATCATTAACAGTTATAGGCTTTCAGTGTGTTCGTAGTGCACCACAACAGATTTGATTTTGATTGACACCACTGTTGATGTGTAAGAAAATATGAATATTTACAGTATTAGTATTAGTCATGGTAAAAATTCCAGTCACATCACATACATACGCTTAAACCATCCTTGATCTATAAACAGACTGAGAATGAGGGGCCTTGATTGGCTGAGAGAATGACTGACAGTTGAACGAGTGGAACCTTTGAATGTGAAACTCAAAGGAAAGATGGGAAGCGTGTTTGTGCAGGTCCCAAGGGGGGAAAAGCCTGGGTATTACACACTCTTGCGCACACACACTTGCACACACATGCACACAACACACACATTGTGATCTTGCTCTACTTTGGGCTGTGCTCCACATGAAAGCATCAATGCTTCCTGCTGTTGGAGATGAGCTGCATGTTGCACTGCAAAAGAACATACAGGTCTGTATATACATGTAGATGGACAGGTCTGCATGGAGACGAGCAGGTGTGGCTGCATCCATCCAGGCCTTTTTCTCGCTTTCTTCACCACTCTGCCTCATGTCTCTGCCATCCTCTCTGCGGATCTTTTTCTTCTATCTTTTCAAACTTTTTCTTTTTCTTTCCCTTTCTTCCTCTTCTTCTTTTTGTCCCCAGAGAGCAAAAGGAATTAATTTCATTCATATTTTTTTGACTCACTTCAGTGACACCAAACAGTAAAACTGCATTATTCCAGTTTTTTAATCATTCAAACAAAAATGTTTTATATGCAAATTAAACACACATACAAATGTTCAAAATTCAAAGTTTAATTACAATCATATTTCTTCATGTCAGCACATTACTGACTCATCATTCCCTCAAAATAATGTTTAATATAAAAAGTGAATGTATCATCGTGTTCTACAAATGACACTCCACAAATGTGGAAGCATCATGCCCTTGACTATCCCCCTGCTGAAAGTAAGTCTTAGCCAATTAACAACGTCTTCCACTAGGTCTACATGCTCCCACACAAACACACATGTCCATGCACTCACACACACCCAAACCTCTCAGCTCAAGGGACTAAACCTCATTAACTGCTCTGAGACAGACACTCTCTCTTTAATCAATCCTTTTCTAAGACTGCACGCACATGGAGGAGCGTTGACAATACAATGCCAGCACACACACACACACACAAACACACAGATATGAGGGGGGAGAGAGAAGCATACATACACACGCTGGTCTTCCAGAGAGAAAAACATGGTCATTTGCCAGGGTGATTCAACTCTAAAACACCCTAATTACATCGACAATGCTACTTTGTTTTGGTGCAGGATAGAATGTGAATGATTTAGCATATTATTATTATGCCTCTGAAATATTAACCAACCCCGAGGGACTTTATCTGCTCTTTTAAATATATGCAAATTACTTTATTTTGGTTTGGTTTGTTTCCAATGACTTTTGTGAATTGTGTTTGGATAATTAAATGAGTGCGTGCAGATGTAGAATCGCAGGCAGTACCTACATGATATGATGATCTGCCAGATTAGCATACAAATTAGGAATGTTGCACCTCGACTGCTAATCGGCTAACTTTTGTTTTCGCTTCAACCTTGACCTATTTGAAACATCCACCCAATGTTTCGCCACGGAGTGGGATTGTAAACGCTGTTCCTGGCTTTTAATTGATAAGGCTCATTTGATATTGTCCTTCATTCCATGCACTTCCCATTTTGCATGTGTCAGGCTCTTTCAGTCATGACTGTCCTCACCCTTTTTATTCATGCAACTCCACTGGAATGATGTTAGGCTGGAGATTTACTGCTACTGCAAGCACCGTGGTTTTGCACTGACATAGTGCTCCCAAGCACTGACAGATTAGTAGGTAAAGTATTTCTGTGTGAAGCACTTTCAGTTTTCTTCAGTCCAGAATGGAGAAGTTCTTTCAAATGACGTAGGCAGACCTGGAACAGTTGATGTGCAGAACGCCAACATTTCAACTCTGTCTTACTTCACTGATTGCTTTGCGAATCCCTGATGGGTTCTGCTTCGTACATAATCATTTCCCTAACATGGGATAATTTGATTCTATTACTCTAACAACAGCGCAAACAAATTGCCTACGTAATTTATTGTGCCAATAATAGCAAAAACAGATGTGGTAATGGTACTGTGGGTTTCCAACCTCACATTTATATGGACTTAAAACAAACTGGTTATAATGGTTAAAATACATTTATGAACACTCCCTCAGCACCCCTTCAGCATCCAAACATGTCTAATTGTGGGTTGTGAAAGTGGTGATCTTTGGCCTTGGTTTCTTCATTCTTGTACCCACACGAATCAAGATGTTTTTTTCCAACTCCCCCTACATCTTATTCCATAACTTCCCCTCAGCTTTTCCACAGTGCTCTTTCTGTTTGTGGAGGCGATTTCATGTAAGGAGAGTGTAGAAGTAGAGAACAAATTTTATTATTATTACAAATACAGCATTTCACTTCCCTGCAGTAGGCTGCCTACTATGTGCTCTCCCTTTTCATTCACTGGTGTTATGTATGCCCTCTAAAGCCCTCTGCTCTGTCCCATTTCTCCCGTTGCCTCAGGTCCTTTTTGACACCCCTGGCATGTTAATAGGCCAATCAGAGACACTGTCCTTGAGAATCTCACTTTGGCTCATTTTCATACCCCTCCTCGCCCAGATTTATAACCTCTGCTGCTTACAGCTCCAGATGTTTTGTTCTGGTTTTTACTCTCTGTAATTGCTAATTCAATCTGGCTGTAAAGGAGCAGATGCTCTCATGGACTTCAGCCTACCTGTGTGGGTTTCTCAGTGTGTATGTGAGCTGGTTGTACATATAAAGCAACAGCATTTACTGTAACACCCTGGCTCGTAAATATAATGTGTCACAATTACTCCAAGCTCGCTCCCTGGTGTAGGGGAATAAGATAATCGTGGTTTTTAACTTTCAAAGAATCACACACTAGTGTTAACTTTCATTACATACAGTATTACAGCCACCCTTATATCACCACCTCTGAGGTTTGCTGGTTTAGAGGTACTGAGAGTTGGCTTTGGAGGTCTAAACTGTGGTGCAAGTCTTCTCATCAGCCTCCTCACATTATTTTTTGTTTTTATCATCCCCATCCCTTTTCTCACCAGGGAAAGTGGCAACCCACTCCAGTTTAGAGAGAAAAATAAACAGACTGGTTATCCACAGGAATGTGAATGCTACTTTAGTCCCATTAGGAACATGTGTGTGTGTGGCTTGAGATCACAGCGGGTTGTCTCTGCGACTTTGAACATGTGACAAGTGGACTTATTGTTTTAGCATATTCAATACCTACATATTGTGCCAGATAGGCTCTGTTCACTTGCACAAATACTTGCACATTTTCATGAAAGCAAACATGCACATTAAAGCATACACCCAACCTATCATTCCTTGCTCACATGAACACACACTCTCACCACAGTGGACCTGTCATGTGTCATGCAGACAGGGGTCAGATACTGTGTGATGTGTGTGGGGGTTATATCGCTTGGGAAAAGGACTAAAGATCTTACTGGGGTTGAAAGAGGGCCAACAATAACAGCCTGAAATATAACAGCAGTGAAAGAACCCTCACACTGACAAGAGGAAAGCTGGGCCCCAGCGAGTGGCTCCACAGATCAGAAACTCTTCTATGGGCAGACACAAAGATGGGAGGGATAGCTAATTCATAGCTAATGTGCAAAACAAAGAGCATTGTTTTGTAATGACATTGTAAAATGGCATAAAATAAAAAAAAAGACAGCTTTGAGTCTTTCACTAGATTGGAAGCATATGTTTGTGAAGAAAGAATAAAGGCTAAGCTATAGAAGCTGCAACTTTTTTGTACACATTCCCAGATCAAAATGATGTTCTGACCACATTTGTCATGGGAACTTCAGCCACGTAAACACAAAGCTATGAATCCCATGCCCACACACACACTCATGTGTGCAAATGCTAAACACACTCACTCTTGTGTGACACTCAGCAGTTGTTGATACTAGAAAAGTCAGAGTGCCCCCTAGTGCTTCTTCTGCTACCGGTACATCATGCAAATCTTTCAGTATCTGCTGCTACTCAAAAGTTGTTACTGACAACTTGGTCTCAGTAGACCACACTGATGATCAAGATTATGAATGGAATATGATTATAGAACATGAAATATCAAGTAAAGGCTGACATTTTTTTATGTGCAAAGCCAGAATCCTGATGTATGTGAGCTCTTAAAGAATTTTTCCCTCTTTCTTGTTGAAAATTGAATCTTAGTGAATGTTGCTTTTACAGCACAATTAAACTACATTAATATTATTTGAGACCAGATTCTGCAATTAAGCCTGTGGCAATTTCATTTTTCCATTCCACAGCATTGCATTTTACAGAATTTACAACAAAATTCTCAAACATCCAACTCCCCCCTCTGCCACACACATGCATCCCCCTCATCGAGGTACAGAATTCTGATCTTTAAGGACACAAGGGTTTTTCAATCAAAGCTTTGATTGAATGCTTTGCCATCCTCAGCACTCACATACTCACAAATACACACACGTTGTTGACAGAGAGTGTCTTCAGCAACATCATTTACCACTTAGGCCCCTCCCCGAGGACCGTGCCATTCCTAATGCGTGGCAGATAGGTTGATAGCTCTGGTTTCTGTCGAGAAGTGCATGTCAATCAACAGCTCGCATCAACGTCACAGAAGCAAAGTGTTCCTGAAAGATCTTTTTACTGAGTGCCTTTCTATCCATCCTCTCCCAACCCACACACATATATAAACACATTCAGACATGCACAACACACACACACACAGAGCCATTTCCATCTAAGCAATCACTTCTTCCAGAGTTCTTCTTTTCGGACGTGTAACAGTAATTGAGGTTGCTCCCCTGGGTGCAGTGCATTCTGGGCCGTTAAGTGCTGTTTCTTGTTGTTTTTTCCGCAAATGGGTTGTATTTTGGCTATTGTGTTGT
Source organism: Melanotaenia boesemani (assembly GCF_017639745.1). Lineage (NCBI taxonomy): Eukaryota > Metazoa > Chordata > Actinopteri > Atheriniformes > Melanotaeniidae > Melanotaenia > Melanotaenia boesemani. Next base: position 31,100,939 of record NC_055688.1, on the reverse strand, counting down.
TTCTTCCTCATGTCCTATAGAAGTGTAAGCAATGGGCCATATTTACATGTATCATTAGAGGATACAAACCCTGTCAAATGTAGGGTGTCTAAGGACTTATCTTGCCCCCTGGAATAGCAATCAATATAACAAAAAGTCTTAATACTTTTTGCAGACTCTTAGTCACAGGAGAATCAAAATAAATAAATAAAATGACCACTGCCAGTCACTGTATTCCTAAAATTAACCACACAACACCAACTGATCTTATTCACAAGCCAACCGTGTGTATATGTAAGATGACAGTCATTCAAGGGTGTTCAGTTGCTACGCTGACCTCCCTGCTCACCACATCAGGCCTGGCTTGAGTACACCCTGTGACCTTTCTGCACGTTGATGACGTTGTCTGTCCAGAAGAGGGAGTGATTGATCTGGATTGACACAAACAGCAAGTGCCCTGCCTGGCCTGTCACACAGCATCACTGGGTCACTGTACCATGCCTGAATGCCAGATGAGGAGGGATGGCAAGCATACAGGGTGGTGACCTGCTGACTATCATGTAGCCCATAGTTCTGGAGAAGCTGAGACATATTTGGACAAAAGGGACAGGTTTTTATGGTGGTGTAATTATTATTATTATTATTATAAAAAAAGTGTTATTGTATATTTTTTTAGAGAGGGGGGGTAGATAAAAAAGTTTATACATATACATACATATATAGTATATAGATAGATAGATAGATAGATAGATAGATAGATAGATAGATAGATAGATAGATAGATAGATAGATAGATAGATAGATAGATAGGTGTTTGTTTGCATGCACTGCTTCATTCTGTAGACCCCCAATTGATATTTATTTATTTATTTATTTATTTATTTATTTATTTATTTATTAGTTTGTTTATTTGTTTATTGTTTAATCTCTTTTAAATCTCTTTTCAAATCACATTTGTATATGTGGGACAGATACATAAATGTAATGCCAGTCTGAAAACCAATGGGCTATAATCGAATTATATTAAAAGATATTAACAGCGCAACCTTAACACGGGTTATAAACTACAATTCCGATGCTGCTTTACTCAGTTTTGTGACGTTACAGGGGCATTTACAACAGTAACCTTTCCTGTCTGTGTGCTGGCGTGCTTGCGCCTCCTGTCTTGAAAGGGAGGTGAAGAATAGTTTACTTTCCAGAGTTCAAGGTTTGGTTTCGGTGTTCGTCTGGAGTAAAGGGTTTTGCCGAGGCATTAAGCCCCTTTTCACTGAACCAATATGCTGAACATGTGGAAAGTTAGGGAGTTGGTTGACAAAGCGTGAGTATTTACTGACTACATTGCGTCTATTTCGTGTTATTTGTGTATGTAGTTTACCTGTTTGAAAGAGACACGTACCCAAAACTTTGACGTCACGTCACTCTTACAAGTTAGCTAGCTTTTAAGCTACTAGCGAGTTAGCAGATTTTGTCTTAATAAGAGTGTCAATTGTTTGTTATTATTATTTCTTCCTTAGTCGTTCTGAGTGTCTTCTGTGGCACTGCCAATGTTATGATGCAACACACTGAGCTATGACTGTATATCTTGAGTTTTGTCCGACAGTGGAAGCTAACTCGTTTAGCTAACAAGCTAATTATTTAGCTTTTTGACTAGGTAGCTAGCTGACTAGGCTAGCCAGTGAAGCTAGTTTGACAGCTTCTCGGCTAATTATTCAACAGGGAATGTTTAAGAGTCAGAGGATACATTGTCCAATTGGTGTTTGGCTACCAATGTCTAGAAATATGTTTTGAATTATATGTACGAGTACTTTACTTTTGTCTTTCGGACACTTGTAGCTAAGCCACAGCGTTACAGTAGCTGTACTATAAGTTATGGTAGCTGTATATTTTAAGTTATGTGGAGGGAATACAGCAGTCAAGTTAAGTCAAGACACCTGTTTTTGAATTGTAAAGCAAAGTATCTCAACACAATCAAAGCTCCCAAATACCCAAGATAATACTTGATAACACATTAACATTGAAGTAATTTCTTTAAATGATTACTAAAGAAATCATTAACACGTTCATCCTTACTCTTGTTTGTTTGTTACAGAACTTCTTATTATAAAACAGTCATTGTTCAATGATTTACAGTGTCTGAGCCTTTGCAAAGTACTTATTACTTAGTGCTCAGTCCACTGTAATTTTGAGATATAATAGTGATATCTGGATGCTTTTAAAGTGTAAAAATCTGATTATTTTGATTTAACTGTACAAGTTTTGGCATTGTTTGCCTTTCCATCAGATTTTGGTAAATAATGAAGTCAGTAATTGATGAGCAAACAGTAAAGGAAGCGATAGAAAGCAGTGTAAGGAGGGCACACTGTAAGACATTGTTGTTTGTGCTGTTCTGGTAGTTTTGTTTTGTTTTTTTCCTTTTTGTCTTTTTATTTTATTTAATTGCAGATAGTAATTCTGTACTTTTCTATGGGCACTAAAGTGGGGAAATACCTTGTAGTTGGTGCACCTTTTGTTATGCTTTATGCTGCAGTTTACTTTCAGCTGCTAACACAATATGATCCTAGTGCGGTGTACTGCACTGTAGGACTGTTATAGGGTGTTGCACAATTTGTCCTTCCTTCGAAGATTTAGTGGCTAATTTTGCAAATTCAGACAATGGAGTGTTATTGAGCCTACTCAACTGTAGTCCTGTGAATGTACTTGTTTCCCTGGAGAATGACCTTTTGTAATAAGTCTTGAATTTGTTGGAACCTATCAGGGAAGAAAGAAGAGGGAATGTTTGTATGGATTAAAACTTCCTTGTTAATTTTCATATGTGTATACACACACATACACACACATGTAGTCACATATAGAAGTCACATGTATCATATAAATCCTGACAAAGTGTCACTTAACTCAGTTGATTATGCCAACACAGACAGTGACTTAAGTTCATGAGTAACTGCAAGGTAAATGTTTTGACACACCACTACAGCAGCGGAAATCTGTGTGATTGTGTGTCACTGTGAGAGTATCATAACTTCCGTTTTATCTGACTGATAAGACAGCAGCCGACTGTGTGAGGAGATAATGTTGCACCACCACCATTATCGTTTTGACTTCTGCTGTCATTCACGCAAAGAATGGTACAGTCCCTAATGTGTGAAGAGAAACTTAAGACATACTAGATATTAACCACACAAAGTAGTCTCAATTAACAAAACTAAATACCACTGGGTTAAAACATGGACGCTTCTTTTTCAAGCATCGAATAAGCTTTTGCTGGACCTGAACAAGCGTTGTTTGAAAAATATTCCCATCACAATTGGGTTTGACTTTCTGCAACCATTCAGCAGTTATCGTAAACCATGCTTTACCTCTCAAACTGATTTTCATCACTGGTGAAAGAGCATGTCATATTAGTAGGGATGGAAATTCAGGTTGTTATCAAATCCTTTATCAATTCCCGACCCAATTTTCTTTGAGTACACAAGTATACAATCTGCATTTACAGTGTCAAAAAACTGTCTATTTAATCTTTGTCAACTCCACACAAACAATGTAAAGAAAATGATTCAGATTAACAATATCTTCAAAATGATATTTATGCCAAGAATACAGATCGGGTCTGAATAAAATAGAATAATAATGTGTCACTTAATATGAAAACTCTTCAGATGTTTACATAAAGTCAACTGAGAATATATTAAGTAAAAAGTGGCCACTTTTTTGTGATGCTTGTTAATCCAGTACTGCCACTTTTACCGGAAACAAATTCACCACGTGGCTCACATCATATCTCCTCTGTTCTCTGTATTGCGCATGGCACAATTAATACACAAAAAGCACGTAGCAAAATACTTCTGGCAGCAAACAGACGACATTGTTTATTTGTAGTCAGTGAGCTGGCCAGCACCTGTTGACACCGACACAGGCATTGACAAGCCCAGTAGTACACGATTCAGATGCTTTTGGGAAATTTGAAACCAGCTCCTGAGTTTAACCGGCTTTTGCTTACCGTTCATACATAATAGTGTTTAAATACTTTTCTCAGCACTGATTTGATTTTACAGTAGTTAGTTGTTAGAATAATAACCATAAGCTACAGGTTTTCAGTAGTAATTTGGCCTGTCTTTGAAATGGCGAGCTTATACCTATTAACTCTAAAACAAATCACGGCTGCTCTCTACATTTTGTAATGATCCAGGCTGAGGAGTTACAAGTTACAAATACTCTGTGTGCCTCAGCCTGGGTTGAGTTGTTTGATTGTCAGGCTGGTTGTTTATCTGGAATAAGATTTCTATTTCTTTTTATTTCTTTTTTTTTTTCTTTTTTTCTTTAGTTATGTAAGAAACCATGTTATCTTATAGATTGTGGCTTGGGTGTGTGTTACACATAGACTGAGCACAGTGCAAACAAACTGGATAGACAAGTCAAGCAAACATTACAGAAATTTGCTTGATAACCAGCTTTTCCCGTTAACTGCTGGATAAATAGCAGACTTCACATTGATTCAGTCTGTGTTACACAAATCAAGAATAGTGAAATTAAGATTTAGGATCTTTGCTAAAAAGATGGCCTTGCCCAATCTATGGATAGTAAAAACAAACAATAGAATCAGCTAAAATGCTCCCACATTATTTTAATTTCTCCAAAATACCTTTCTCAGAAAGTCTGATTTTTTCTAAACCTCTCTACACACTCTCTAAATTGATAATGGATTATCAGTGATTCATTGGCATAAATAGTTTTGGTTATGCTGCTGTGTGTGAGCACAGAAACAGAAAAGTTTTGTTGTGTGTATAAATTAAAGGTGAAGTTCGATCTTTTTTTAGTTAGTTCTGTAATTACAGTTCTTTATATTGTTTTTGTTTTTTCTTTTTTTTTGTCTTTTGCTATATCTATATAGAATCCTATCAGTTTATAAAGCAAATTGTCTGTTAGCCTGCAGTTGTAAGAGAACTATTTTGTTGTTTAATTCTTAGCTGTGGAGTTCTTTTTGGAGGTCCTTTTTCTTTTGCAGTGTCTTTTTCTCAGAATGTTTGCAGGAAAGAGCTCAGCCACAATTGGTACAGCTCTTACTCTGCACCATTTTAAGTTTCATTCATATGTTGGATACACATTTTTGTTTGTCTAGCCCCTTGTTTAATCCATGAAAGGAAAAGTGCATGGGTGTGGTCAGCATGCGGCGACCTTTTATCCATTATTAGCCATGTTGCTGACCTTAGCAGCGGCCACATGCTAAAATGAATACCCAAATGCCATGTAGAGTGCATGTGTGTATGTATGTATGTGTGTGTGTGTATATATATATTATTTATTTTTTGTAATCCTACTCTATAGAACCAATGTGGTGATGAACTACTCAGAGGTGGAGTCTAAAGTCAGAGAAGCCACCAATGATGACGCCTGGGGACCTTCAGGACAACTGATGAGTGAAATTTCTAGGTAAGGAAGACATCCTGTTCTACATGCATGACCTGCTGAAAGGTTATTTGTAACAAAAGCACACGTTGCAAACAAATGAAACCAATTATGTCTGCTTTTCCAAGTTTGTTTAGTTAATTTTCTCATTAAAATAGAAAATAGCCTTCATGCTGACCAAACCTATATGGGTAAACTTCTTTTTAGCATGCACGTGTTTTTCTTCCAGACAGAAATTTTGGCTGTACTGAATGCAAATCTCATGATTGCTGCAACATCTGCATACCACCATCATTAAAATGCTTCAAGCACTGTTTGTACAATCATTGTTTTTTTTCTTTAAAAAAAAAAAAGGGAAAATTTGATACTATCAATTATTAGTTCAACCAAAAAAAAAACATCCATGTTTATGTATTTTAGAAGCTTTATTCCTTGAATCATATGCAAGTGATTGGACTTTATTCTTAAATTTGAAATGAAATGAGATCTTTTCTTTTTTTTGTTTGAATGCTGTGCAAATCATGTTATGCAAATTAATTTATTTTTTTTTTATTTTGTAGTTAGGTTTTTACAATTGTGGTACTTTTGAAATAAATGTAATTTTAAAAGTTTACATTTACTGTATTTTTCCACAGTGTTTCCATCAAGTAGCAAATTACCTGCAGTTTGACTGATAATGACATGGTGTTTATGCCCCAGGACTACTTGAACCTTCCTCCAGCTAAAGCTGGGACGGGGCTCACATGCTTTACCCTAACCTGGGCAATTAAGCGCTATTTAAGTTTTTATGAAAAGCTGACTGCTTGTTAAGTGTTTTTTTTTTTGTTGTTGTTGGTTTTCTTTTGTATTCTAAGGCTGGGTCTAAAAAATTGATTTATCAATTTGAATCGATTCACATTTAATAAATCAAATATTGATTAATAAAACTTAGAGATTGATGTTTTTAGACATCCTCTTTTCCAGTGACGAGATCATACTCTCACTTTACTTACCATGCTCTGCGAGATCTTAGCATAGGCTATTTTGCCTGTGTCGCCTTTGTCCAAAATCAGCTTCTCTTGCCGAGATAAGTCAAACTCAGATGTTTTCATTCACCAGTGTGGATTACATTCACCCCTAAACTATTTTGCAGAGTATTACCGCTGACATTAGCAACTAACGCTACAACCGAGGGCGCCGCCACTTTCAACAATAGGAAGTGATGTCACAATGTAATCATGTACTTTGAAATAAAATCTGACATGGTCATTTAAAGTCATTTCCTTTAAAACAGGTTTACACTTAATTCTTTTATCAAAAAGTAAACAGTCTAATGCTATTTATCTAATTTACATGACCGCATGTCATAGCTGCGCCTGCTGTGTCCGCTGTAGTCAGCACACACACATAGACAAGTGCGTACACATGCAAGGTGATGCCATTTCTGTCAGAAGACAAAAAGCATGTGTCGGAAAACATCAACCAGCTGAAAATCGGATAAAAATAAAAGAATTTTTAAAATTCTGTTGGGGAGGTGAGGAAAGACTCACTTTTGCTCCAGGGAGGAGCAGCTGGATTATTTCTCCTGCTCTGGTGTTACGCTGATAGCGTCATGGTCGTCACGGGAACATACACAGTTGTACAAGCTGAATCTACCGTCATTGTAGGAATTTCTGAGTTGTATTACAGCTTAAAATTGATCCAGTATTCTATGTAGGTTTTATTAACATCAACACGTTATCTGAGATTGGAATTTTAAGAATATTTAGAGTGACTCTACTCTTCACTAAATGAAATGGTTTCATCAAGACATTTAAAAAGTTTAAAGGGACAATGCGTAAGAATAACTGCCATCTAACGTTGGAATCGTGTATCGCATTCTAACGTTTAGTGCATTCTGGCGTCTTACTTTCTCAAATACGTATTGCAACTGCGGTAGTCGCTGTATCTCAAAAAACCTCGACTACGCTGATGACAGCATGTCATCTGATAGTCAGAGTGTTCACTCTGTTACACACAAAGAACTCACTTCTATAGTTGAACGTTAACTTTATTCACCGCCCCCACATTTCCAATATTGGGCTCAACCAATGACAGCGACGGGCGAAACTCATGGCCAACCCAGGTGAAACCTAACACACAGGACAAACAGTAGCCACGGCAACCGCGTCACACATCGCGCTCTTGGAGCTTCTCTACAAAAAATTTGATTTGTTATCAGGGAATTTTGACATTTTCAAAGCAGTTCATGACAGACGAGGCATGAAGAGTTAGAGCTCGAATTGACAGAAATCTTGCTGTTTACTGTAAAAAGAAAAACACAAACATGGTTTCATCGTATTTTACAAACAAGGGAAACAACATGGTGAATATCATCATTTGATGGCGGACCTCAAGGCTGATCCAAAGAGATCCAGGACTTGAGTTCGAACAAATTCACCCTGGCAAACATTAAACAGATTTTCCAACTTACCGGGGTATTAAGCCAATTTGGCCAATAAACAGAAAATGTTACACAATGTCCCTTTAACTTATTTTCTGTTCTGAGTGGGGTTTTTTTTGTCCCCCATCACTGCATTTCTAGCTGTGAATCGGAGGAAACACTGTATTGTTATGGTTATTTCAAAAGTACATGTAGATGTGTCATATTATTAGATTATTACAGTATTGTAATTACTCCCAGATGACTGATCTTTGTCATGTAAATGGACTCAGTGTTTTATAAAAATAGTTATAGGAGAATGTCTTTAAAATTGAAGAAAAATAGGTATTGTTACAGTGTAAGCTGTAGATTTATCAATATCAAATTAATCAATATCAAATCGATTTACGAAATTAGTGACGATACTCATCCCTAATTAATTCATACACGATGAAACGGCTGTAAAGATTTAACATCATGGAATTTACCTAAAACTTTTAAATTTCCAATGCTATGTTGAGTTGTGGACATTAATTTTTCCTTTACAGTTCAGATGTGGCTGGTTGTTACAGCTCTTGGTGTGCGCTTCAGACAGATTGGTTAAAAGGACTTGTAGTACCTGAAAGACTTTTTTAAGTTCTTGAGGCTTAACTAATTCTCTGAATTCCTCTTTCTGATTCTTTTGTGAATGTTTGTATAAACAGAGCCACCTTCATGTATGAGCAGTTCCCAGAAGTGATGAACATGCTGTGGGCCCGCATGCTGAGGGACAACAAGAAGAACTGGAGAAGAGTCTATAAGGTGGGCTACAGGATTGTTGCACCATCGCACAAATACACATGATTTATTGTGACACAGGGCTCAAAGACCTAAGTGCTTAGTACAGTTCTGATTAAATCTAAAACAAGATTAAAGCTCCGTCCTGTTGAAAAAAGAATCAATCCACTCAATCACATCTTTTGCTCTAAACCTGTTGTGCTTCTGTTTCTCAGGCCCTGCTGCTGCTAGGCCATCTAATCAGGAATGGGTCAGAGAGGGTTGTAACCAGTGCTAGAGAACATCTGTATGACCTGAGATCATTAGAAAGCTACCACTTTGTAGGTAAGGTGCCGTTCTAATCTAAATCTTTATTTTTTTTCTGTACCTAAACTGAAGTCCTGTGCTGTAGTGTTGCCAAGCAACAGTTAATCCACAAAACTTTTACACCACACATGCAAACATGTCTTCACTAAAGCTACTTTTCACTCTTTCCAAGTATGTGTATTTAAGTGCTATTTAAAGTAATCAGTAATCTCAGCTATTTCAATGTTGATTTAAAAAAGATAACACTTCTTGTTTCTTGTTTGAATTTATTCTTTCATAAATATATATTTATTCATTCATTATCTTTAGATGAGAATGGAAAGGATCAAGGGATCAATGTGCGTCAGAAGGTGAAGGAGCTGGTGGAGTTTGTTCAGGATGACGACAGGCTCCGGGAAGAAAGGAAAAAGGCAAAAAAGAACAAAGACAAATACATTGGTGTATCCTCTGACAGTATGGGATACCGACCTTACTGTAAGTAATATAAGCCAACTGATCTATTCATTTCACAAAATGTCTTATTTCTACATGGGTACACATTCCTACATGTTCTTTTTTTGTGGTGTTTATGATTGTAATTGTGTTTTGAAATTATAGACAAAGAAATATAGTCTCTGAAACATTATCCCCTGTTTTCATTTTCATTTATTCTTTATAGCGGGGGACAGGTACGACTCAAGTGATAATCGAGGAAGGTGGGATGATGACTGGGACAAGAGTAAAGGGCCATTTCCCTTCAGCGAAAAGTTGGGGGAGATCAGCGACAAAATTGGCAGCACCATTGATGATACTATAAACAGGTTTAGAAAGAAGGACAGAGATGACTCACCGGATCGGTTTAGGTAAGACAAACAAATAATCCAAAATAATCTGTTCAAGGTTGTTGCAAAATTAATTACTATGATCAGCTTGGGGGGAAAAAGAATCTGGCTCCAATTGACTTTCATTCAGAAAAACTTGCTATTATCATAGTTCCAATTGTAAACATTGGCAGAGCAGAAACGTGCAGTCGAGCAGATTTTCTGAAATATGACCATTTAAAGTTGTGATATAACAGTTTTCAACAGTCTAACTAAAACAAAAAACCCACATATAGAGAACAGCTCTAGTTATTTTAACTCAACTATCATTTTCTTTGCAGCGACAATGAGGAGGACCGGGATCGTTCATCTCGCAATGGTCGGTCAGGAAAAGAGTTCAAAGATGAAGAGGAGACTGTTACCACCAAGAGTGTACACATTGTCCAAGCAACAGAGACAACAGCAACACGGAAGAGAGGTGTACCATCCAAAAAAGTAGACCTGGGGGCTGCTGCTCACTACACAGGAGACAACAGCCCAGATATCGCTGCCAAACAGGTAGCGAGAGCATGACTTCAATATAAGTGAGATAAGAACTTTGCTGATATGCTTGCCTTGTGTTTAAATTTTATTTTGGTCTTTTCTTTTTCCAGACAGAGCCAGCAGCAGCCACACAGTCGTCCAGTACAGGCCTTGACTTATTCATGGTGGACACGGCACCTAGTCAGCCCACCGCCACAGGTCTGACATAAATAAATTCTTGTAATACTTGATATTTTTGTGAGACAATTGTCAGAAGTGGATGTGATTATCAGTTATATTTCTGTGGTTTCTGCAAACAAATTGGTCAAAGACTCAACAGAGAGAAACTGCTAGAAGATGTAGCCCCTTGTAGCTTCAGATATGCTTGACATTAGAAGATCCATGAATAACCAGAATGAGAAGTTCTGAAGTAGCAAGAGGCACACACTGAACTCTGCTGGAAGTGAGGATGCCCAGCTGCTGATACTAGCTTCACATTTCGGGGACAGCAAGGGGAGGGAGTTGATGTATAGGAACTAAGTACACCAGATGTGTTTTTAGAGGAGTCCCTGGTGAACTGAGAGGGTTGGAGTGCTGAGCAGATGTTCAGCCTCCTCCACCTATCTATTGCTTCCACCCCTCCCCTCACACTAAAGGAATGCTAACTATACAAGAATGACACCTGGAGCTTACCTGTTTAAATCTGAAATTTTTTTTTTTTTGTTTGTTTTTTTTGCTTGTTTCTCAACACAGACCTGATTGGTGGATTTGCTGACTTTGCCTCTCCTGCTGCCTCTGCTGTAATGTCTACAGGATCTGGTGGGTTTTAAGAGATTTCTTCTTCTTTTTTTTTTCTTAATGTTAGAGTATGCTGTCCTGTTGCAGTCATACTGCTAGAATATTCAGAGGGATGCTGGGAGGGAGCCCTGGCCATATGGAACCTGCTACCTGCTCTGCATAATAAGAACAGACACACATCAACTCCTGTTAAGGATGACAAGGAGACAGGGACAGAAGAAGAAGTTGGTGGGGGTGGAAGAAGCTTTGAGTGAAGGAAAGGGAGAACAAGCTGGGCCAGTTCAATGAAAATTTAAAATGCAACAACACTGGTCACTGAAAATCTTCTGCATCAAGCTAAACTTGACAAAAAATTTTATTTATTTATTTATTGCTCTGACAGGCTCAGATTTTTTTTGTATGGCTTTTGTACTTGCAGAGCTTACTGATAGACACCTCATCTGGATGGCAAGAACAATTATTAATGCATGTATTTATTTCTTGTTTGTGTTGCAGTTGCTTCGCCCTCTAGCACCAATGGAGAATTTGGAGAATGGAATGCCTTTCCTGGAGGTCAGATTCCAGCTGCTGCTCAGAGTGTTGACATCAGTGGAAATGATCTTTTTGGACCGATGACAACAGGTTCTGCTGCTGCCACAGCCCCAGTTTCAGCCGCAACCTCTGGTCCCGCCTCAGCAGACCTGTTTGACTTGATGGGGCCAACTCAGTCTCTCACCTCTTCCCAGAGTCTAAATTTTAGCATGAGCAGCACACAGAGTATGAGCACCACAGGCTTTCCCCTGTCTAAGTCACAGGTATGCATGATTGCACCCATGCACACTCACATCCTTTTTTAATTAATTATTTATATACATATCATTACAAGACATGTGTATTGAGCTTAAATGGAAAATAAGTGGAAGCAAAATATCTTCTGGTCATGTAGCAACACATACTCGGGGTGCATATATATGGTTTGATGTATTTGGGGAATATATTTACTCCAACTGAGACCAACTTAGACAAAATAGAACACAGATTGATTTGAAGGGACTACATTAAATATAAGAATGTGTTTAAATGTTGACTTTGTCACATTAGTGATCCTGCTGAAATATTAACAAGTCAGAATCAATTGCCAAGCAGTGAAGCTGCACATTGTGTCTACCTATTGAGCCATCTTCTTTCTTCCTAGGCTGTTTGTCTATGGCAGCCTCTATGACTGTAGGATTAAAAGTTTTACAGTTGAAAGACTGACTCTTTTCACTAACTTTCACATCTGTACTTGAGCACTCTAGCACCACCAGTGGGGCAAAGCTGGAGAAGTCCGTTTGATAATATTCAGCCGAAAAGGGCTGTCCACACCAAGAACAATAACTATAATAACTAAAAAGATTTTGTAAATATTGATCTAATGCAACGGTGTGATGAAGTCTACACCACTACTGTGACAACATATCACATAATCAAAACACAGCTAGAATCTCATCCACTCCGTGGGTGGTGCTGCAATTTAAATAGTTTTTTATAGATGTTATTTTTTCTGACTTTTTTTTTAATGAGCTAATTAATGTAGAAAACCCTCTGAAGTCATTCAGTGTCAACTATAGGTTACCACGATTAAACATTCTGTTAAGCTGACATTAAACCAAAAGTTGCATCAAATTATCAGCAACACTGGCAGGCAGATAGTTTGTTGCTGTTGTTTTTTGTTTTGTTTTGTTTTTTTCTTTTTTAATGTCCTCTGACAAATGCCAGGATATAATTAAACATTGAAGAACACATCTCCTAACAGGCTGCTAGATTCTCTTTACTCTTATTTCTGGAGTATGTTTACTCTTACCTTTTTTTTTTCTCCCTTTTACCATGCAACATGCAGTTGTGGGTCAACAAACTCACGTTTGGGACAGTCACAGCTCTGCACAGTGTGCTGTTGGTATCACTGTTTGCAGAAAATTATTATTCATCATCGTGAATGCACATATCTTTATAGCTATGTTGCTTGGTGTAGGTGCTCTGTTTTATTATTTTAACAGGAAACTTTCATAGTCTAGTCAGATGTTTATGAAACTGATTGATAGCACAAACAAATGAGATTTGAAATTACTTTAGTTTTAAGAGGTCATCAGGCTCTTGAGAGTAACAAAATCCCCTTTAGAGAGTTTAGACTTCACTAGACCACAGTCCGATCAATGGTGGTGATCACACACAGAGCAAGGTGTGTAATAAAGCGAAAGGTCACAAAGAAACCTAGAGTAACTTGTTGTCAGCCAAAGGCCTCTCTCACCGTGGCTGGTTCATGAGTCTTGAATGTTGAGCAATAATTGTGTGTATGAAATAACTGCAGCAGGGAAGCCAGTGCTCACCCAAGAGAACTTTGCTTCCAGCATCATCACAAATAGTTGCTATGCCACACATGACCTGCTGAACTACTTGGTCCCATCTTGACTTGTGGCCACCTGCCTACAGCTAGAATAGAAAAGGTGCTTTTCTGATGTTTAGAATTTACTTAATTGCTGCTCTCAGTCAGGACAGGGGTTACCTAACAAGCCTCTGTGAAGAGTTGTATAGCATGAGTGCAGTCTTTTCAGATTCATCTTTTTAGCTATATTTTTTGTTTTATATTCTCTGGCCTACATGTTTAGCTTTTTCATAAATGTCAAAGGTACAGTAACCAGCCATAATATTATGACAACTACACAAAACTGAGTAGGTCCTCTACATGCTGTTGACAAATGGCATCTGAGGGACACTCTTTTGAATGCTAGGATGAAGGCTTCTCTGTAGAACATTGTATTATATCAAGATGAGCAGTGTTACTTTGCCTGTCAGTGTTTTTAATTTAGTGGCAGATACTCCTCTGCAAGAAGGAAAGGAAACTTCCTAGTTGATTATTATGCATTAAGTGCAAAATAGATACTCTGTGGTCCTGTTTCCCACAATGTACACTTCTTCATGACCACATCAGTCTGCAAGCCTGTTTGATAGAGACATACCTTGTGTGATTGAATGCATGACAAGCATGACGGTGGTGCGTTAACGTGCAGCCTCACCAGATGCTCATCTCCCCCAGAGACCACCCACTTACCACCCACTCCTCCTGTTACGTTCACAGAATGAAAGAATGAGATATGACTTTCAAAAACATTAAAATCTAACAAAAGCTTGCATATGATGACTGTATTTCCATGTTAAAAGGTTGTTGACCTAGTTAAAAAAAAAAATAGAAGCTGAGATGACTTCCACCTGATTTTTGCAGTTACTTTTCATGGTATGTTTTCTAATGACTTCTAGCAGATTCATCTGACAGTATCAGGATTAAGTGGGTCAGGCTAAAGATTTGAGACACTGAACTGTGGGAAAACTCCAGCTTTTACCATTGTCTTTTTTAATGTTTGAATTTTCCTTGTCTTCACCATTGTATACAGCTGTAGATTATGGCATGAATTAGTCATTTTAAAACAAAATCTCATGTCTGTGCATATATGGATCTGCCTTTACCAGCCCATCCAGAACATTGGGAGTCCTCTACAGCCACAGCCTATGCAGCAGGGAGTGATCTCCCACAGTGCAGGAGCCAAAGCATCTCTTCCATCCACCTGGTCAGATCACTCTGTTAACATCAGTCTGGACTTCTTGGGACATGGCATGCCCCCAAAGCCCAGCCAGCCCAGTCTCAACACCCTCCAACAAGGTCCGCTTAAGCAGTGAATATTAAGTCTACCATATCACCCTATCAATCAAACATAACTTGAAAATTTGCTCCTCTATTTATTGTCTTCTATTTTCAGGCAATCAGGCACCTGCCAACATGCTCTCACAGGGATTTTCCTCTATGAGTCTTGGAGCTGCAGCAGTCAGACCACCTGTTAATCCAATGATGCACCCTGCTACTGGAATGGGGATGGGTATGAATATGGGCATGGGCTTAGGCATGGCCCCAAACCCAAACATGATGGGGATGGGCATGAACATGGGGATGCCTGGTGCGATGGGGATGGGGATGAACCCTGCAATGGTTCAACACCCCAAACACGACGCCTTTGCTGACTTTGGAAACTTTGGAAAATGATGAAACTAGAGAGCAAAGAATATCAGGAGTTGTTGCAGTTCCTCTCCGTCCATTGGTGAAGGATCGTCATGAGCTGCAAACAAAGAGTACTTGAATAATATCAACTATCTTATCACCAACACCCTGCAATCTTTCTTTTTTTTTTCTTTTTTAAGCAATATGGTCATATGGATCTAAATGAATGTGTATTGATTGAACCAATGATCTGTGTGGTCAGAGAAGGCAGTTTAGATGGTCACACTGATGATACTATGACTCTTTGGTTGGATATTAGTCCGTGATAAAGTGCCACTGAGAAAATGTCAGGGGGACTTGCTTTATAACTTCAATCAAGTAAAATCATAATAGCAAAAAAAATTAATAAAAGAAAAACATAAATCAGTAGCTGCATAATTTTTGTTGAGATTTATTCTCATTAACTGCCTAATAAGTGTGGATAAAACGATCAGCCATTTTAACTTTCCAACAGACATTTAAGAATGTCAAGTTACCTCCTTTTTTATTTTTATCTTTTCCCTTTTTTGAGGCAGTGGTCCTCTGTCTTCCTTTGACCTGTAAATAGAAATCTGGAGACCTCAAAATAAGTTATAAAGTTCCTATATGAGAGGCAGTGACAATTTGTATCATATAAACCAAATCTAAATATGAATTAAAACAAGTAACAATGCACATTAATGCGCTCTCTTTGTACATAAATGCCCACACTCCAAATGTGACTGAGCAAGTGGGGTTATAATTATTTTGCAGTGAAATTTATTAATTTAAGGAATTGCTCCTTTAACAGACCATTATTTGTGGCCTTATTTAGTGGGAAATATCTATATATTTTACTTATGAAGAATATTATCGTTTTGCGTCCAAATCAGTAGAAAACACCTCTTGCACAGGTTGTGGGTTCTACATTACTGCACATGGTGCCTGAAAGACCTTTGCCTCTTTTCTTCAGCTGACCTGGAGGAGGCAGTGGGACTGTGCAGTGGTGACGATCGCTGCCAGTGGAGCTTCTGTACCATGTACAAACAATGTACGTTCATACTTCGGCCTTAAGCTGAGTGTGCTGTCTGCTAAATATCTAATGCAAATGAAATGACTGTTTTTACTTTTATGTTCATCCTGTGCATTTATTTTTTGTTGTTACCAGTCCATTCAGACCAGTGATGGCTTTAGAGCTTCAAAAACACCAGGATGTGACCTGAGATTCATTTAGCGCCATAAGTGTGGCTTCAGACTGTTAAAACTGTAAAATGCATCTGTTAATGCTGCCTTCCATCTTTAATGTTGCATATTAATGCAGCAACTTTGGACATATTTCCGTCATTACCATTCATAAAAGTCTGTGTGTAATGCAACCTAGGTACGGAAGATTATGTGAGAAAAGGCACAGACCAGCTGCATTTTGAACACAACCAGCATGTGATGCTGGTTAAATGAAGATGTGTTGTGGGTTAGGACATCATAAACAGTCCATTCAGCTGTACAACAGAGATATTTTGTGTTACATGTACATAATTCTGCTCCTCTGGTTCAAGTGCCTGCCGATGGTTGCCTCCTGACCCTTGTAATGAGTGATTGATAATCAAAATTGAATCATGGCGGCCTGACATTTTTGATGCATCACCAGTGAGAGAAATTCCCTGACAATAGGGCAGTGAAGGATTGAAGTCGTGCTTTCCTATTCTAAGGGCTCAAGAGGTTGAGCACACTAACTTGTAATAGCCTCTCATCGATGTCTGAAGCATTATAATGACCAAAATCTCTTTCTCGCTATTTTTCTAATGTATATCAGTAGAAATAGTTTATGCATTTTGTTTTCTACTTAAACTCATTCTGGTCCTCTCTAATATGGTATTGTTTCTGAAACACTAGTATATTCAGATGTATATTAAAAAAAATCCTTTGAGAAAATGAAATTTTGCATTATTCCCATTCTGATTTGATTTATCCATCAAGATTCTTTATGGACGACATTAAACCGTTGATTGAAATTTGTTAATGATGTGTGTTATTTGGTGTGCTGTGTCATTAGACTCATTCAAAAGTGCTTCAAGCAGCAAAAGCAAAGCCAACATGCTTGGCTTTGAAATTACATTAACTTAATGAGAGTTGAACTCCACTGTTTGGGGTAACAAAGAGCAGGCTTTCAGTAAACAAATTCCAAGCACATTACAGTATAGGTAACCTACAAGACCAAAAACCAGATGAGTGTGATTTGAGAAATCAGTCACCACTTCAGCAAGGCAAAAGGAGAGTGTGGGTGTGTTAGATGCTCAACTAATTAGCTACACGTTTTTTAAGCTGTTCTTTAATAACACTTTAAATTTACAGTTTCTCTTCACTAAAAAGATGGCCTAATTTCTTTAGATAACACATGGAGTGCTGTGACCTTATATTGTGTCAAGGTTTGTTGAAACACTTGTGACAAACACGACTGAAACACCACTTTGCATTAAACAATTGACCCCATTTTTCCTCTCTGGAGAGGACTGTTAATGGGCTATACTAATAATATTCTGATACATGAAAAACAATATATACAGCAGATGAACTAAAGTTCAGTTACTCATAAAATATGTCCCACTTATGATATAAAATACATGAAAAGGGGGTCAATGTGCAGAGAAATTGAGAAACTAAAATAAGAAAATAAGATTTCTCCTGCAAACACAATAGCAACACAATCATTCTGTGACACTCATCCAAAACTAACCTCTGTCATTTAAAGAGGGGAAAAAAGCAACATCTTTATAACTTCCACAAGATGCAGTAAATTGTGCTTTTATGGGTAATGTGCCCATTAAAGAGTAAAAGCAATCTGAGACGTCAAGACAAATGACAGCTTTTGAGTGCCATCTGCAATCCCGAGCTTCACAAACTCAATTATTCATAATGCATTTATGAAGTCCGCTGAGACTGCGCTGTCATTCCCGTTCAAACTAACGGGAAAAGCAACATAAAGGGACAAGCTCTTTGAGATGACAATAGCCTCACAGATGGCTGTGATGTATTTATGCTGCCACCTGCTGGGTAATAACCATAACACAGACTTGATGGATGGGAGCCAAGTGAGAGAGGGAGAGAAAGAACAAAAAAAAATTACAATAATTACAAATAAGATTTTATGCCACAGAAGCACGATCATTTCTCCGGTGGACTGAGAAAAACGTCCATATCAATATGATATAACAGTGTGTGTTTGATTCTTCTCAATCTATCTGAATCATACTGATGAGCAGTTTTTCATGCAGACTGTTCAACAAAACCTGTTGTATCACAGCGTTCTTCTGTCCAGGGTGAATATCAGCCAGAAAAAAAAAATGAATCAGAGTGGTTGGAGGTTAACCAGGATAACATTCTCGCCACGGATGAAAAGCTGGTTGATGTGGCGCGTGTGAACCTTCCCATAAGTTTGGGATTCCGTCTTCGGATGAGCCTTTGGACCGCAGGCCTTTACTGAGACTTTGTGTTGATCCTGTTTGCTTTTAAAAGCCTCTGACAGCTCAGACTCTGCTGTGCTGCCACCCCTGCTCCTATCAGCAGGCTCAGGGTCGCGGCTTTTTGGAGCAGCTTTGGGATTTGCGGGTTGATGCTCGCTGGCTTTTTCTCTGGCTTCCCGCTTTTTCACTAGCTCGCTGCCTCCTCGGCTTTCCTGGAGATTTAGCTTCTGGAAGAGCTGGACAAACATTTCAGACATAGTTATATTGTGGTTAAATTATAGATCCCAAAATAATATTAATTAACTTTGACGTTATATGAATGGAGTCAAAAATTTGATACTATTCATGATTAGTGCTTTTCAGCAATCAACATTAAATACATGCACACACTGCAAATATCTCTTAACTGTGGTTACAGTCAGTGAAAGGGTAAAATTACCTGTTTATACCAACGTTTTTGTCAGATTTGCTACATTATATTGATAATCTGTTAGCTAGTTAGACAACGTCAACATAACAAGCTAATCAAGGCTTATTTGACAAGAAGTCAAAGGTAGCAGGTACCATCTTTTCAAGACCCACTTCAATTTGCTTACAGGAAGGGTGCGAGTATGGTATATATATATATATATATATATATATATATATATATATATGCCCCACACTATCTATCCACACCTTGAAAATACCAACGGGTTTGCTTGAATTATGTTTTTTTTTTATCTTTCTAGTGCTTTCCATACAATTTAGCCACATATTTTAGCTAGCAAGTTGTTGGATTTTAAACTGCAAGATTTTACAATTGCCTGGGTTTTAGATTCCCTTTTAAATCGTCCTCAGTTTGTGAGAGTGGGGGACAAACAATCTAATATGATTTTAACAAAAACTGGTGCGCCACAGGGGACAGTTTTGTCTTCTTTTTTATTTACACTTTACACAGCCGATTACAGGCACAGTTCTCCATCTTGTCATATGTAAATGTTTTCAGACGACGCTGCCCTGCTGGGCCTGATATCCCAGGGTGATAACCTGGCTTACAGAGAGGAAGTTGACTCTTTTGTTCACTGGAGTGATGCCAGTTTTTTTTTTTTTTTTATCTTAGTGTTGCTAAAACACAACAATTAATTATTGACAACCAGTCTCTCCACTGATCAAAGATCATGCTGTTGAAATAGTTGAAACATACAAGTATTTGGGGGTGCATGTCGACAGTAAACTTGACTGGAAAACGAACAGTGATGTTGTTGTGAAAAAGGCTCAATCCAGACTGTTTTTCTAAGAAAGCTGAGATCTTTTGATATAAGCAGAAGACTCCTGAATGTGTTCTATCAGGGGGGTGTTGTTCTGTGCTGTACTGTGTTGGGACAGGAGCATCACTGTTGAGGACAAAAACAAAACAAAAAGGTGAAAAAGGCCAGCTCAGTGGTCGGATGGAGTCTGGACTCAGATGATATTACCATGAACAAACGGATGATTACTAAACTTAAAGCTGTTCTGTCTCTCAGGGACCAGGCTCTTCACAGTGTCTTTAATAAGCCAGGACATCCTTGTAAAAGAGATTTTTAATCTCAATGGATTATTTCCTGGTTAAGAAAAGATTATAATTAATTAACTCAGAAGCTCTTTTAGTGGGTGATTGGTAATTCCACAATGTCCAAATGCACACCTTAGAAACTTTTATTCCTGCTGCTGTTTGCTTTTTCAATGAGCACTTTGTATGAGTCTGTTGTTGATAATTATTGTTGTATTTATAGTATTTTAAATTTGTGTTGTGGCACTATTATTGCAACGGTCTATAGCAGAGTCCAGGGGGGTTATCCAGAAAGGAGGTTTAACAAAGCCTGCGATAAAGTCTGTGTTCGAGCCTCTGACGTCTTAAACTGCAGTGTTCGGTCCAAAACACCAGCTATGAAGTAGCTATTACAACCCCATAGCTGCATCCGCCACTTACTACTGTGACGCTTAGGTGAGGATTTCAAGCAAAATCAATGCATAAGTGGATGTTAAACGTGTGGAGACCAACTGTTGGCATGTGTTATCTAATTAAATTTAGTAAGCTTATTATATTATATTATAAATTATATTATATTATATTATATTATACCCATCTGCCCCCAAGCGTACCTGGGTTCAGGTGAAAGCAAACTATTAAAACATTCTTCAGACTGGTAAGAATTTCTCATATTTAATCGTACTGATTTTTCCAACTACTAGGAAATGTTCCCAGAGACATTGGCTGCAATACAAGACCAATGAATGATAAATCTATCTTCATGCTGAACTATCTCCTGAAACTCTCCACTCATTTTTCCAATTTAAGTCAAAATGTTTTATTCTAACTGCATCAATCCTCAAGATATTTTTACCCCAAAACCCACTTCAGTCGTGTTTAGAAGTTCATCTGCAAACTTTGGAAGGTGGAGAAGTACAACACACCGTCACATCTAATTAAGAAAAAAAAATGCCTCAAGGTATTTTGAAGTATAAAAAAAATGTCCTCTTGTGTTTCTTTTGCATTCAAAACAGCTGATGGCACCACTTTACTTGCTAGCATATGACACGGTGTGAAAAGCGATACTACAAGGTCACGCGGCGTCCTGGAAGAAAAAGTTGCATAGTGTGCTTTCTCAGACTCAGGACGCTGCTGGGCATCGACGGCTCCAGAAATGTGAATAACAGATGTCACTGCGCCATCTAACAAGTCAGGAACGTGGAGTTTTAAGGTTGGAAATTTACAATTTTTGGTTTCAAAAGTTGGTGTTTTCAGGCTCCCAAAATGCTGGCTCCACGTGAAGAAAACCTTCAAATGATATAAAAAAAAAAACTTAACCAGATACACCTCAAATCATCTCTGTGTGGACATGGTCTCAATTTTAACAACCATACAGGCTCTGTACAGTGCACCCCTGTGCTTTTTTGTAGACACCCTCAAGGGGTCAGGGAGCCCAGATGGGGAAAAAACTGTGCTAGAGCACCATTTGGGATAAGTAATGCCTTATGTACACAACAACGAAGTAGTTACTTGTACTGCAGTCATTGCTGCACCCGAGACCATTGGATGCACTTGCAGATGAAAACATGTTTATGTCTGGAAGAATTTTGCTTATTGTTGGCGATACTCATTTTTTTCTAGACATCAGTAATTTTACACACTAACTTTAAGATGTAGGACCTCTGAAGGTTGCAAATAACTGTGCAAAAATAGTTGAAAATGACTAAACCAAATCTTGCTTCTAACTGTTTCTCATTCTGAAAGAAATGTGTAATCTTTACGGCTTTTGGGCAACTACTTACAGACACTTTGGCCTGGATGCCCAAACTTTTGCTTGCCATTATAAATTTTCAAGAAGTACAAACCCGTGAAATGGTGAGGGCTTTCTCATGGTATAATGCCTCTCCAAATAAAGGCTCTCTGTACGTCTCATCTACATCCACCATCGCCTGTAAAAGACAAATAACCAGTAATGACTACACAACATAAAGATGAAATTCACTGTCAGAAGCATGCAATGGAACAGGGGTGGCCAACGTCGGTCCTCAAAAGCCACAATCCTGCAGGTTTTCCATGCATGCCTGCACCAAAACCTGACTCAAATTAAGTGAATCCAACAGCCTATAAGGATCTGTACCGTGAATCATTAGTTTTAGTCAGGTGTGTCGGTGCAGAGATGCACAGAAAACCTGCAGGATTGTGGCTCTTGAGGACCGGCGTTGGCCACCCCTGTTATAGAATATTACAGACTCAGCATGTGCAAACTCAAGGGAGGAAAAGCTAAATGAACTGACATTAGAGTGATTGCTCACCATGTTCCAGAACTTGTCGAAGGCCACAACAAAGCCAGAGCACACCCCCCGCAGTCCTTTAAAGGTCCTGATGTGAACTTTGACTCTTATCCTCTCCTCGACGCAGCGATTCAGCTCCCCCAAAGGACCCCCCTTACACACTGAACACACACATGACAAGCAGGTTATTTAGGTTTCTCTGGTATAAACGATAAATTAAAAAATTAAGCTGAAACACAAAGGAGAGATTTTGTATTAAAAGCAAAGTGTTGTGCGGTTATTACGCGTTTTATGTTAAAGGATGAAGGAAAAGTGGTCATCTGTCCCTTCAACCAGGGTATGAAAAGGCATTGGCATGGCTACGTGATTTTTTTTAATGTTATTCAGGGACGTCTTGAGGATTTAAAGACAGAATGAGGTTTCCCTCTCAAGAGATGACACCAAACTTATGTGGGCTGTCTTCTTCTATATTATTGCCACAGAACAGGATCAAATGCTCTGTTCTGTGAACCAAAACTATCTTATGAGCAGCTTTCCAGTGTCATCTGTCTGGTCCTGCTGTTGTGTTGCCTAATAAACCCCACAAGTGGAAGGAGTTGCTTTTATCTCTTGATTTGTTTTGTCTCCTTCAACAAATGTCTGCTTCACCTTCTCTGTTCTCTGTCTCCGGGTCTCCCTGCCTGTGCAGCTTATCATAATTTTAGCTGTTTTTATTACTTGAATGTAGTATATTAGAACCCCACATTTCTAGGGGTCGAATGTTCACACAATGGGCATGGATAACACTGGGACTTCAAATAGGAAACTTCACTTTGCGGTCTTTCAAAAATTCCTGAACACAGCTCAAATGATCACTGACATAACACAATCATTGAGTCAATAACGAAATCAATAAATTCAGGATTTTTTATGGGTTTTTTTTTAAGGTATCTCCAGACCTCCTAAAATAGGCCTAATGACACTCATGATGTTATCATTATTATATATGGCAGTGAAACAAAATGCCCCTAGGTTTATATATAAAACTCTTCCCTCACCCAACCTTCCATCTCCCCTGGGTAATTTATATACAAGTGTTGATTAGATCTGATCTAAGACCCCCAAATATGAGAATTATTTGCCTTCCAAACATTTCGTTGTGGGATTTGACATTATTTTCTCCTCTATAATCCTAATTTGTTTATTTATACAACAACTGACATTCTAAAAACTGCTAAATGTGTGTGTAGATTTCTTTTTCATGGAGGGCAACATCTTTCCAGCCATCCCTGGTGAAAGTGTAATTCAGATATACTGACGTGTTTGCTGAACCTACGGGACATCCTTGTTAGGACATTTTTCTGGGGCTTCTGCCTCCTCCTCGGCGTCGTGCCGCTGCTCTCCCCCTCCGCAGAGCCCGACACCGGGTTGTTCACCATGAGCTTCTTCAGCCTCTCAATACGCTCCGGGTCCGCCACCCCTTTCATCGCCTTTCGCAGCTTTTTCTCCACATTCTCGGGTTTGGCTCGACCCCGGCCGCCTTTGAGAAAGCTCTCGTACTCTGCCACATTGTTGAAGCACTTGATGTTTGGAAAAGGAAGCGGCGGAGCTGACGGACAGTACAAGGCCAACAGCGGGTTAAACTTTTCAGAGCAAACATTTATTTGATCTGCGCTATCGTCCCTGGCACTATCATCTACATTTGGATCATTCTCGGCAATTGAAGCTGTACTCGAAGATGGTGCAGATACCGTCTCTTTACTATCTGACTTGACACTTTTTCTTTCCCTCTCCTCCATGTTTGAAACAACCGCAGAAGAGAGCACCGGGTTAAAGCGATGAATCCTGGGAAAGTTTATGTCATTGTTTGAGACTAGGTTTTCTTTTTTTGCTTGTCAATTACTGTAGTTTAATCCTCAATAAACTCAATATTATTCGTAGTTTTACGTAATATTTTTCAGAGTATGTACCAATTTATATCTCCCATAAAACTAACAAAAGGGGCATAGTCTGCAATTGAACTACAAGTTCCATAACCTCTTCCTTAACGTACGCGATCATACGTTATATTCTAGTTTTCAACGCAGGGTGGTGCTGTAATTCAAACTATGTTAAGTAAATTAGGCAGAGTAGAATGTTTTGATAAATTGTTCCAAAAGCAACATAATTATTAGATATGTTGTGACAGATTTTTTACAAAAACAATTATAGTTAAGATACAAAAAATAAAGGTATTTATTTTTGTCCAATGGGCTCCGGAACCTTTCTTCGTGGTGTTTGGGTAGTACAGGTACGACAGAATTAATCGACGGACTGTACACAAACCAACGTGTGAATATATACTCGGGAAGCTAAATTGGTATAACTATTTATGCGATTTGATGATTAAGGTTTCTAACCCAACCAAATTAAATTCTTGATTTTATGTAACTAATGAAATAACCAGATAAACGCATGTCCAAGAAGCTAGCTCGCTAACATGACATCTACATTTGTAGGTAATATAAATGTTAGTAGTAAATTGGATTGGATTTTTAACCTTTGTGGGCTTTAATATGCAGATGAAACAGTTTCGGTCGTTTTGTGCTTTATTGCTACAGCGAATGCGATAACAATGATGTGTTTCCTCTTTTCAGAAGCTTCTTAATGCGGATCGGAAAAATCAGTAGAATTGGTGGAGTTAGGTCCTGTTTTTTACTAGGCTTTGCCCGTCCCTTCACCACAAACAACAACATGGCCAAAAGCAAGTTTGAGTATGTTCGCAACTTTGAAACGGATGACACTTGTCTACGGAATTGCTACATTGTTGTCAGACTAGATGGCCGTAACTTTCACAAGTGAGTTTTCTTTTTATAAAATATACCTGCCAAGGAATGACTGTTTTTGCAAACTTTTTAATGACATTTTGCATTTTAACTTGTTTTAGGTTTGCAGAGCAGCACAAGTTTACAAAGCCCAATGACAACAGGGCGTTAGGACTGATGAGCCGCAGTGCTCGTTCTGTCATGGAAGAACTGGAGGACATCATCATCGCTTATGGTCAAAGTGATGAGTTTAGCTTTGTTTTCAAGAGAACTTCCACCTGGTTCAAAAGAAGAGCCAGGTACTTTGTTTTCTTCATTTACATTCTCATCACTCAATGTCTAGCATTTAATGTCTTTGTAAGGTTTCATTTCTTCTCTGCTTCCCTGGCAGTAAGCTCATGACCCACGTGACCTCCCAGTTCTCTTCCTCATATGTGTTTTACTGGAAGGAGTTTTTTGGAGAGCAGCCCCTCCTGTATCCCCCAGGCTTTGATGGGCGTGTGATCCTGTATCCCAGCAACCGAAACCTTAGAGACTATCTCAGCTGGAGGCAAGCAGACTGTAAGTACATGCTCTGCTTTAATTTTAAAATCACAGGTGTTTAAAGGTAATCAGTTTAAGATCTATGTGAATGTATGTTTTTATGTTTCTCAGGCCACATAAACAACTTGTACAACACAGTATTTTGGGCATTAGTGCAAAAAGGAGGACTCACTACTGTACAGGCAGATGAGCGCTTAAAGGTGAGATTGAAATACAATATAAAGTTTATTATTGTATGTTCTACACCAGAGTTTTGTTTCACAAATATACAGTGTTTTGTATTGCTAATTAGGAGGAATTCTACTGCCTTTTTATTTTTCTTAACAGAATAAATACAAGAAAAAATGTAATATAGTTGTTAAAGGTCACTAAATAGATCATAAGTAGATCATAAAGCATGACTGGATCAAACACATAGTGCTGTTTTTTTTTATTAGTTCATATGTTTATATAACATAAGAAAAACTAAATAAATCTAGTGTTAGTTTGACCAGACCTCCACACTTGTGATGACCTGAAAGTAACAGAGGTCAGTACAAAAAAGAACAAGTTGCCGATTAAAACAGAACATAACCATGAAAAAAAGTGTTTTTTAAAGAGACAGTATTGAGAACACTGTCAAACCCTAAGACGGATCTTAAGAGAAAAATAAAAGCATACGGCATGTACAAAATGTGCAGAACTGTAAAGATGTTCATCTCACCATTTGGCATGGTACTACTGCATCATGTGTGAATTGTTTTGGCCCATGACATAGAAGGCAACTGGAATAAACTCAGTACTAACAAGCTGTGGGGGGCATATCACCACCTGGTGTAGCAAAGTCAGACATACTGGATCCCTTTCTGTGGGAGAGACTGGGACAAGGAAAGTAGTCTTATTAAATGGCTTAGCCTAGGTTTAAACGTTACTTAGCTTTGCTGTGAACAGTAAATCATTGCTAAAGTCCCAGCTTTAGAAGTATTTGCTAGTTTTTCTTCTCATGTTAAACATGCTTCTATAGCAAAATAAACTCTCTGAAAAGAGAGATATTGTGAAAAAAAACTGTTGTTTTTGTGATGTTGGTATATTTAGGTGTCTAAGCTGAAAACTAAGTTTAGATTTGTGGTGAGTTTCAGTGTTACATCCCCAATGAATTCTCATCTGCAGTTATACAGTTTGTTTAATTTAAGGTAGAAATTAGATGATGATGCTCTGTTGGTATGTTTTTTATGTTTTTACTTCCAAATTTGGGGAAATTACTTCAAACTGGTGTGCTTTGATTTTTCTCCAATCTGATAGGTGGAAATTCATATTTTGCATTTGTCCTTGAATGCACCATAATCAGCTCCACCATTTCTAGACTAAACTTAACTTTGTTGTGAATTAGACCATGTAAGGGACAGTTTTTAATAGTAGCCTTTAAAATCATAAACAAAGCTTAGCTCAGGGTTTAGGGAGCTGATATGTGTTGGAGGAATTACTTGAAAAACCTGATTTTTATGGTGTATTCATTGGCCTCCTGTTTCATTCTCCCTGTTTTGTAGCATTTTAACAATCTAAGCCAGTTCAATACATGACTCTTAACAAGAAAATGCCTCAGAGATGCATCAGTACCAACTAAATGTCTGTGACTGAACTGCAGACTTGGGAAATGTCAGGATTTAAACATTAAATTAACAGATTAAAAATTCTTCTATCAGTTTGGTGGGGGGTGATGTGAGCTGTCAGGCTGGGTACCACATGACCTCTCAGGTGGTAACAATATGCTTCAAGGCTTATTGAGACATGCCACTCTCAAAAGAAGACTGGGATGGAATGAAGTAAAGTGGGTCATTCCACAGTCCTAAAGTGGCCCATCTGGACAGAACCATAAATTCATGATTGAAATAGGAGCTGTTGCAATGTCTCTCTGTGGTGTTTTGGCCAAAAGATGTGATAGACATTTCATTAAGACCTCAGGAAAACATGTCTACTTGTGAAAAAAGAGGATATCTCCATTAAGATGCAGCTTTACTATCTGTTAAGATTTGATGTAGACTTTGATTTGTTATTGAATAAACAATGGATTAATTAATGGAAAATGCTATTTTAGAAGATTTAAACAGGCTATGTTTGTATAATTAACAGAACATCCCGTCTGTCACTCTTGGCAACAGCTGCCTGAGACTGGCACAGCTGCTCTCCAGAAGTCCCTTTAATTTCCAGTTGGTTGTGAGTGAATGAACAGATGACTTGTGGAAATGTTTATCCTGTCCGGATGTTTGGGCAACCTGAGCCATTCACAGCGTATCCAATGTTTGTGATTCCTAATTCCTTTTTGTTAAAAGAAAAACATTCTAAAGTGATCAGTAAAAATTGCTTTATGAGTTAAGACTCATCAGTATCAATTTCTTGTTAGTTTATATTCTGGACTAAATGAAGCACTGTGGCTGCTGCTGTCTTTACAAGTATTTGTTGAAAGATGGGTGATGAAGTGACTTTTAGGGTGTTGAACGCAAACATGACATATGAGAAAATTTTTGTACAAACTTAATTTAAGTTAATGTCTATATGCATGTTTCCTCCATTTCAGGGTACATTAGCTGCAGATAAAAATGAGATCCTATTCTCAGAGTTTGACATCAACTACAACAATGAATCTGCCTTCCACCGCAAAGGCACCAGCCTCATTTGGGAAAAGGTAAGCTGAAAAGGAATTAAGTCAACACAGTTCTCACAGAGAGTCTCTCCTTAAGGTTGGGTCATTAGCTGGGTTAGCTCATACCAAAATCATTACAGTTGGTGTTTATGTGTGAAAACAGCTTGAGTTTTACTTCATTTTGTAATCCAATTATCCACATTTCCCCTTCTCCAGTCCGTTTGCCCCTAAGGTTAAGAAGGACAGCATTACAGCGATGTAATTCAACAGCGTCAACACATTTTCACATGCATACTAATATATGTGCACATAAATGTTCCCTTGCACGCTTAAAATAGGATGCTCCAGTGTAAAGAGATAAAAAAATAATCTAAGAAAACATTATCAACTATGGTGTTACATTTTATAGCAGAAAATGCTGCCTTCACCTTTGAAATAGAAAGTGCATCACCACCTCAATGATTACATTTAGCTATCAACTTGTCAGTGGTGAAAAATACCAATCCCAAAATAGCACATCGCCTCCTGCGAAGTGCTCTGCAGAAACTACAGTATGAGCGTTGCCAATAGAAAACTTTTATGTTAATTGATTTGGAATCTTGCCCCTTTGATTGAATTAATGAACATAAAAGGGCTTTCTGTCATGCAGTCATTTTTACGGTGCAAGTCAATCCTAACAAACCACTACTTTCCATGTTTTAGCCCATTATTTATTTATAATAGTTAGTATTTTCATATCATGTGGGTATGTTTATTTTCTTTTTTAATACTGGTAGAGGTTTTAAATGTACTCCTGTACATGCAAAGTAATAGAGAACTATTAGGTCCCTGTGGTGCATTCTGCTATTTAAGAGTTGGTGTTAGGGTTAGAATTAACGTAAGGCTTAATTTTGTTGTGATAGTTAATGTTAGGATTTAGGGTTAAATTGTTAAAAGGTATTGATAGAAGTTATATTAAACCATAAGGCAGAAAAACATGGGACAAGCAGTACAAGTTACTGAAAATGCAATACATACTGTTGTGGTTGAGCCACAAGGTGGAACGTCTTGCAGTTTAATGAGATGGAGTAACAGGCATGTTTTCCAGTAAATATCCCACCAGTTGTCAGGTGAGAAAATATTGTAAAAAAAAAAAAAAGCTAATGCTGATTTTTTAGATGCTAGCAGTTTGTTAGCGAAGTTTCCAGCAGCTCTGAGCAGCTGCAGCCAATAACACTGCTAACGAGCATGTTTACTTGGTTGGTGTAGCATGATATTAATATTATTCTTAAGAACAGCTGTTTTCTCCACAGTGACCATTAAATGTGTGCAGTTAAAACAATATTTAGTAAGAATAAAGAAAAAATATATACAGTAAATAAATAAGTAAAATGATTTTTAACCATTTTATGAACTGATTTTTAATGTTTACTGACTATGAATTAAGAAATATTTTGTTTAAGCTTGTTTAATTTCATAGGGGTCTAATTGAGTTGATGTCAATTTATTTAAAAAAACTGTTTAAAAATAAGTTTATTTAGAATTATTTTTACATGAATAATGATTCACAAGATGAGTATAATTGGTTTAGATATTTATTGGCACTGTGAAGAATATCAAGGTATCCTTTTTCATATGGTTTGGTCATGCAGTAAAAAAAACATTTTGGGAGAATTTTATATTATCATTGGTTAAAATTGTTGGCTGCATTCTGTGATGCATCTTGGTGCCTTTTAAACTGTAATGGTAACTCTCTATCGTCCTTTTTTTTGTTGTTGCTCTGTTTTTTGTCAATTTATATTTAAATTTATATAACTGACTGAATACTGTATGATTCTAATTTCCCTTGTGTTGCTGTATATAGTTACGGATGTTTGGTTATATGTGTATAACACCCTTTTTTCTATTTGTTAAAAACAATCAAATTCAAGTTAGAAAAAAATATATATGTGAATATGAATCCATTGAATATAAAGTCATCACAAGCGGGTGATAAACTGAACACAACCTAGATAGGACCTACCTGTAAAAATCACTAGTTACTGCCTTAAACTTAATTTATTTAGTCCATTTTAAAGTTGGTGTCAGGTTTATTCTGGCATTAATCAGAGACACGACACAGGATTCCTTAAATGCTTTGCAAAGGGGAGAGAGCTCTCAGAGATAAGTCAGGCTATGTGACGTAACTCTGCTCAACTCTGAAGAGCTTCTCCTCTGCAGCAATCTTTTATTAACACACACAGTGGGTGTTACATAAGGGATAATGCCCGACGAGGTGGCCATTATCATAAATTAATGGACGACGCAGAGGCAACCCATTCATTTATGATAATGGCCAAGTCGGAGGGCATTATCCCGCTTATACCATGGTCCATTAAGAAAGAAAAAAATATTAAATAAATTATTAATGCGTTAACGTTGTGTTTTTACCGGTAAAATCGTAAGGTTCCCACAAGAAGCGGCTGAGTGGACTATTTCGTTGTGACGGGTTGCCAAGGTAACAGGCTCTGACACAGAACCTGCAGCTCCGTGGGCAGTTATGTTACACAAACATTTCAGAGGGTGGGTGCAGCTCTTACAGCTTGTGTGTGTCCAGAGGATGATGTTACATTTTGTTTCAAACAGTCAAAGTCCACAGATTTTCCTACATCGTTCAATAAGCCTGCAGGCTGCTCTGATCTGGTGTCTGCTGCCCGGCATCTGAGTTTCTGTTGCCACGGTTACCAACTACCGTTTAGTCAGCGCAATAATTTACAACAATAAGTCTATTTGACCCGAACTTCTTTTATAGGTGTCCATTATCACTTTTTAATGGACACCTTCCAGCCAATCATAATAGAGTATTCACCCAGACCATGGTATAACACCCTTCAAACCACAAGCACATACACATCATGAAAACCGGTATGGGCTGAATCATATTCAAATAGAAGTAGAAACATGTTTCCACATAAGCAGAAGTTACACACAGATAACTACTTAGTCTCAAGCAAGCTGGTTGGTTAGATAAGGTACACGTGAATGGTTGCACAACTCACTAGTTACGTGTAGCAGTAGGCTTCTCAAAAGAATATAAATGATAACATAATATTTCCAACATTTGGTTTTGCAGGAGTTTGTTTTCCCCACCAGCTGTGTGTCTAACAAATATACATGTTATGTATCGATGCGCTATTTTCCAAAATGTTAAAACTGTTTCATTATGTTGTCTTTAAATGCGTGCATCTTTTTTTTTTTTGTTTGTTTTTTGTTTCTTTTTCCTAGCAAGATGAAACTGTCACCAGATGCTTGATACAACCAAACCAAGAGAGAAAGGAAGTGCCTGTTACTCGGAGCAGGAGGAGGGTGGTGGCCTACCACAGCGACATTATAGGGGACCAGTTCTGGGAGGAACACCCTGACATCCTGGAAGATGACAACTGCTGATGACATCTTTTCTCTTGAAGTGGAACAGCTCTAAACCCTTTATGAGCAGTGTGGTTGAAGTTGATTCAGCCACACCTCCATACTGAACTCATGTAACCGTGAATCTTAGTAGACCAAAACCTTTGATGATTGTCGTTGTATGATCACACCCTTACAGTTAGAAGACATTTCAACCCTCATTTATTAAATTTCTGTCAAGATGTTGCCTTGAGAATGGAATTTTTGGCTTTCATTGCACAATTTTATTTTATTTTTATTTTTATTTAACCTTTATTTAACCAGGAGGTCCCATTGAGATTCAAAATCTCTTTTTCAAGAGAGACCTGGCCAAGGTAGCAGCCAAACCACAAAGTAAATGCAGGATACGATGGTGTTTATCAAGCTTCTACTGAAGCACACTGTACTCATTTTTGCAGTGGATATTGTGGCATGCATCTCTTGACTTTTCCTGTGCATATAGGTCTTCTGGGGTTTCTTTTCCAAAAATATATCCTCATCTGATATCATGAATGGCATTTAGAATACTACCAACACTTGATCTTTCAGCATGTTTAACATGTTTTCTCAGAGCCTACTGAGAAGTTTTCAACAGTTTGGCCATTTTAAATCTCAACTTTCCTTTTATTTCAATATCTCTTTGTGTTTCAGTTTGGATTTTTCAGAAATCGAAGCAGGGGAAGGTTTATCTGAGGTAGAAATACTTTGAGGGAATCAGAAACCAGTACCTCGACAGGGACGAGTGGCCTTGTCTCGCAGCCAGGGCGCCTTTTGGAGATGTGAATGGATTCACTAGCCTGCACTGTCATCAGTGCTAAGAATACCTCACACACCCTGCATACATGCTACCCCTCTGACATGTGCTCTGTGGCATATTTATCATCACACTTAGAGGTGACCGGCTCAGTATGGCTGGCTGCTTGGAGGTTGAGGTGGAAGCCTACTGTATTTTGTTACTGTAGTGGGCTCAGTTACTGTTGAGTGTCAGAGCTGTATTTTCGGTTCGGCGACCTTGTTAAAAGCATGTAGCTACTGTACCATTTATGTAATGAGAAAAGAGCTTTCTATTGATTCATTTGGGATTAAATTTAGTTTTAAAGAGACACCAGCTCAGACGGTGAGCTAGCTATGTGCTTGGATCCATTTGCACGTCTGGACACTCTGCAGACAATGATTCAACCTATGGCCTCATACATCAGATGAAACCCTAGAAACTGTAACATGTTGAAGCAAGTGGTGCAGTTATTTAAGGATGGCATGTATTTACATGCTGGGCCCAAACATAAGCCCATTGAGCCGCTGGTTGAAAATAAAAGAGGAAAGGATATATTCAAATGCAATGTGGCACTTTAATAGTACTTTAAATCATTTCCTTTCCCCAGTTCTGACAAGTTGTTTATCTAATCTTATGTAAACTGTGTTCACATGCTCATAGTCTCTTTATCTTACTGAACATGAAATTATTAAAGGAAAAATGTCTCCAAGTGTTTATGTGTAAACAGAAGAAAATACATTAATAGAGTCAATTAGGCTAACTTAATAAGAATATATTTACTGCAAAGATACACTTGCTCTTTTCTAAAGAACACAATAAATGGGAAATAATAAAGGTTACTTCAATTGTGAAACTGCCAGACTAGCAGTTATCTCAGAAAATCCAGAAAAGCTACAAAGATGGAACTGTGGGATACTGACGTGTTTCTGGAGGGCAAAGTGCAGTATCACAATAATTAAATTTGTAAGCCTATTTTAGTCATTGAAGTGATGACTGCACAAAGTTAAAATGGCCAACAATGCTGAAGAAATACCAATAAAAATTGTGATTTAGCTCAAAGAAAGTTTTTCTGGCTATCATCAAATGTGTTTGTGCAGCAGCGATTAAAGATCATCCTATTTACTTTTTAAAAGATAAAATCATTGCTTTTTGCTTCTACAAAGCTTTCATTGCTTTTTTCATTTTATTTGACCACTTTAGTTACAATAATCCATTATTTTAAAAAATCTAGACCCCCTACCCCCCACTTTTTTTTTAACTTACATGTTCCCTGATCCCTATCTGTGACCCTACCAATCAAAAAATGTTTGTACCCGCCCTGCTGCCATGTAATCCTTGAAACTAGATTTAAAACGGATAAAATGACGGTACTTACATATTTTGTGTTTACTGTGTGGAAGTTGACTTTTGAACAATTAAAAATGCAAATGTCTGTTTGAAACTCCTCGCTCTCAAAGTCGGAGATGAACATTTTTGTGCTCGCAGTGGCGCCGGAATTCAGCGTATTTGTCGTGTCTTGGTCTCCACTTTTTGTTCCTTCCATAATTTTTGCTTGCAAATTTCCAGTGTTGTAACATGTAGCTGGAGTATCACTTTAAGAAATTGCGTTAAAGCAAATAGAGACAAATTTATTTTTATTTCCAACCACAATTAAGCTGCAGATTCTGTCTACAGTTGCGCATTCTGCATCGTGTGCTTCCATTGTGTCTAATATTAGGCAAAATCGTGATTTCAGTGTTTCTCACTCAAACATCTTTTCATCATATCCTGCCTTTGCTCGACTCAGCGGACAACCAGTGTGTGTGTGTGTGTAAATGGAGGGGAGGGGTTGATATTGAAAGAGATGTGCGCCGGTCTGCAAGCATCTAATTCAGACTAACTGTAGCGGCGTCGGCGGCGGATCGCGATGTCACACCGGCGACGTTTCCTCCATTTGATGTGAATCCCGTCCTGCAGGCTGGCCTACTGACTGTTTATGCCACAAACTAGTCAGTTCGTTTGGAGCTGTTTGTTTGTATAATGCCTCCAGGAGCGCGTCCTCCATCTCTCGATGCTGCGCTGTCTTCTCAGTATCTCTCTCTCATAGTTGTTCTGTTGTGTGTTGCTGCTGCTGCCGCTGAAGGCGGTGTTTACAACGGTAAGCCCGGTTGTTTCTCAGATCAGTTATGCCTTTTATTTATTTATTTATTTATTTATTTGGAGCACATCAGTAGCCCATGCATGTATGAATGTGTTTTCTCTTTGAGATTCAGTAGAGTATCACATCGGCTAGGCTACTTGTGCTGATTCAGCATTGTTATTGTTAATATAAACATTAAAGTGATTCAAACGAAAAATTGTATTTTATATGATATTTTCGACTGATTTTTCACAGTTTTCTTTGTTTTCCAACAGGAGTAAACAAGCAGGATACACCAAAGAGCATCCTTGAGAACATACAGAATTATGAAATCACTTATCCTGTGTGGCTGCATCCTCTCAGGCACAAGAGATCTGACATCAAAGATGTAAGGATGTATGGCGCTGTCATTGCACCTAACTAACAAAATGTCTCAGCTTTTATATAACATCTCACTATCAGCCTTTTTTTAAAATGTTTTCCTGCCAGCATCCCCTAGTGGTTCAGGTTCTGATCTCAGCTGAAGGCCAGGAGCTCAGACTACACCTGGAAAAAAATGAGTGAGTAACTTAGATTATTGTTATGTGTTGATCAAATTTAGCAGTTTGGAGAAGCAACTCCACAGGAACAACAAGACAATGGTGGAAAAAGCAGGTTTTCCAACTGATTAAATCAAGTTTGAGCATCTTTGGTATCAGCCATCCTGTTAGACCTCAGTAAGACTGCTCCGGCTGCTCCTGTTTATTTGACCAGATGTTCGCTGTCACATAGACGCATTTATAAGGTCAGTGCCCTTGTGGGTGATGAGAAGGGAAAGAAGGGGAGGAAAAGAGGGCAATGTTTCTGGACAGAGGGTTGACACCCGATCTGTGTGCCTTGGGCTAACAGGAAGTGAGATTGTGCTTCTGCACCTAACATCCTGCAATCTGATGGAGCGGTTCCTGTCTGGTAACAATGGGATGGTGATAGGAAGAGAGCTGAGTAACTTACCCATTTAATAGACACTATAATAGCAGAGAGGGTTGCAACTCTTGATATATCAGCGGTGACAACAGAGCAGTGGTTTTATCACTTTTGGATTTGAGCCAGCATATAATTGTGGAGCTTTGATGAACATTAGGAATGAAGTCCATTTTTACTCTCGAGTGTCATGCCATCCCTGTCGTTCATTCCTAGTGGAGTCATCCTAACAAAACAGCGACTCCACTGTGTCTGACTTACTGTCCCCTGAGGGATTTCTCCCCCTGCTCTATCTGCCCAGCAGGTGGTCACACTGTTAAGTTTCCTCCTGGGCAAGGAATTTTCATCAATCACAAATTGTGTGTGTGTGTGTGTGTGTGTGTGTGTGTGTGTGTGTGTGTGTGTGTGTGTGTGTGTGTGTGTGTGTGTGTGTGTGTGTGTGTGTGTGTGGTAAGAAAACAGAGAAGGGGTGACGGGAAGTTGATGTGTGAGGTTTGAGATTGATTTGATTAAGCTTTTACAACCTGTTCCTCGGAACAAGATTGATATATTCTACTCTGTCTTAACAAATTATTACAGGCTGTTGTGAAAAAGAGAAGCACAAAGGTGTGTATTTTGAAATAATTTGGGGCAATTTCAAATCTTCCCTAGAACAGGAAAGGTGTGAAGGTTTTCTCACTGTTGTAAATCACTTCTGCAATTTTAACCAAGCATAACTGCAGTAATGTGACATTTTTTTCTTTGTATTTTCTCCATACATGACACAATATTAAGATTTTGTAACTACAAGCTCACTGAAACATATTACCTTTAAGTCTTGGTAGTCCAAAATCTAACTGCTTATACAATATATTCAACTGAATAATCATCTGTTCTGCTTTAGATGGTACCATTTTACAAAAAACAGCTTTATCAAACTAATTCAAAACTCATATACATACCCAAGAGAGACAGTTATTATACATAACTTTAAAAAAGTTAGATTAAAAGAGACCTTTTATTTGGTTTTACCCAAGGATATAATCTATGAAGTTACCAACACCTGAAATAAAAAAGTGCTGGGCTGGCCACTTTCACCAATCCTGCACGGTGGGTCCAAGCAAAGAACAGACTGTTATATGAACAAAGAAAAAACACTTCCAACACTTACACTGCAAACAGATAAAAAATATCACAATTAATACATGACTGTGTTTGCTTTAACCCCATTAAAATGCTTAATTACAGCTGTAACATAATGTCAATGCAAACAAGGGATAGTAAGTTAATCAAGACAACATGGCAATGGTAAAGCAAAGCCAATGTAAAGGTAAATAAAAAAAGACATAAAAGTAGAATATTAAAATGTTGTAGAAACATGTTGTACAGCAATGCTAAATTTTCCATTTGTCTTTATGTGCTTCCACCAAAGCAGAGCACTATACTGTTAATGTCAAAAATGGCACATCCTGCCATGCTGGCTCTTTCTGTCTTATAGAATTTATTATTAGTGCCAGTCCTCCTGCCCATCCCAAAAATCTATATATACGGTCTACTTCCAAATAGTTTCACAGCTCTCAACATAGGGCTAGAAATCTGTCTTTTTTGACCCATTATTTAGTCTTAGATTTACCACCTCATGCCCGCACCGTCCATGGGTTTTCTCCCAACACTGAGTTTCAAAACAAAGAATCCTATACTGGTTTTACTACCTTTTAATTTTTCCTTTAATGTAGAGGCACAAATGACGATGAGAGACTAAAGATTGGGCTGAGGAAGAGAGCAGCTTGTTTTCAGGAAGATTAATATTGGACCTGGGATAAATGCCAGAGAAAATGCTGCCAGTACCCTCCTCTGTGTCCTGGCTACTCCTTTGTGTCCTCATTGTACCTAAAACTGTGTTTCCAAGACAGTCAGGAGATAAGGGGGGACCCAAACTAGCGTAATCTCATTCTAATGTTATTTTTCTTCAGCTGTCCTCCTTTTCATCCAGTTTCACCTCATCTAGGCTTTACTTAATGAACAAACTAATCAAAGCATGGAGCAAAACATCACTGAATATTTGTAGGCATCACTTCTCCCGATGGCTGGAATCCAGACTCAATCCATTTCTGTCCTCCCTGGTCATGCTTGTCAATGTGCACATGCGCACATGGGTTTGCACTTCATTGGTATGGATGTGTGTCTGCTTGAGCTTTTATCTTAATGAAAGGCTACAGTGCACCCATCAGGGTTGATTCAGTTAAGAGCAAGGCAGGGGCCAGAGTGTGTGCTGACTCCGAGAGCAGGAAAAGTGATGGAAACACCAAGTGAAATGTAGAGGAAACTGTGAGAATGTGAATGATGGACCGGAGGAGAAGGGTTGAGGTGAGACAAGTCATGGAAAGAGGAAAGTAGAGGCAGCTGAGGTCAGCTTGGGTGTGAGTTATGTCCCTCTGGTTTAGATATGACTTGTGTGAATATGTCAGTTTCCTCCTCTGCTTGACTTTCTCTGTTCTTCAGTTTAATGCCCTTCCTGCACACCATTAAGAGCACAAACCTGAATTAAGCACCCCCTTAGGAAATGTAGCCAGCATTGTTTCTCCTCTCATTTTTTTCTTCTCTTATCTTGTCTTCACGTCATATTTCTTCCACTGACCAGCTCAGAAATGAGCACCTCATTCTTTCTCATTTCTTTCCTCCTCACCTTGTCTGATACTCCCCAGGGCTCTAGTACAAATATACACCCACCCTGCGTGCTCTGCGGTCAAAGTTTGAGAGTCAGTGGCCACACGCAGACAGATGACATATATACAATCACTTTTACACCCCAAAAGAACACAAACAAGACTTGAAAGACAGGCTTGACGGACTGCAGGTCAACACAGAGGACAGCAAGGGACCCGTTCGCATGTCCTTGTTTCTCCTGTGTGTGTTTAGTGTCACAGTGTTGCAGTCTAGTCTGCTTGCACGTCTTAATCTAGGCCTGTGTTTTCACACATCCTCCCTTTGCAATGAAAGCCTCTTCATCATCTGTTGCTGAGTGGTATTTTGACTTTGCATCAGACTTCCCTCTCCCGCTCCCCACCCCAGCGCAATGATGTCATCTGATACTATGAGAGAATGCAACCCACTGACCCTAATGCATTACCCCACATCCCCTTATCCCTCCTCCTTCGCTATCTTCCAAGTACATTAGCATTACTCCCCCACTCCTTCTTTCTCCTCCTGATGTTGAACCAACTCTTTGTCTCAGCCGCACTGCCAGACAGTCCTGATTCAGCCAGCACTGCGATTCTCAATCGCAGCATGTGTCTGAGTGTTGGATCTAATCCAGACATTGTTGAGCAGCACTCACACCATCACATAGAGTTTTTTTTTTACAATCTGATTTGAAATCTTTTATAGTATTCAACCAAATCCAATTTAGGCGTCAGGCCCTGGGGTTTAACAAAAGGGAGGTTCCAGAGTTTTATGCTGTTTGACTCGAGGCTTGGAAGTGAAATAAGGTCGATGGCGCCCAATGCTGGCTAACTTAATGTGAGCTCAAGTTCATAAACTGGCAAAGAAATGACCATTTTGTACATTTTTAGAAGCTTTCCTTCATTGTGATGAATAGCATGGTATCTTTTAATGTAATTATGTAATATGTGCAGCTGGCATAAATGGTTGAAAAGAATGTTAATCATCTATAGTTTTTATTATGATTATTTTTCTAACATTTGTTGGATCAATCTTTAGAATTGGTTGCATTTATGGATACAGTCATTTGCTTTTCAGATAAAATAGAGATGTCTCCGTTGGTCATGGAAAATGTGATGAGGGTGTTTGATTACACACTCAAACGTATGATCATTCATACATAAGTGTGATTCAAACTAGGCATTACCACCCCATGATCAGAAGCAAACATGAATTAAAACTAAAACTGAATAATAGATTTGACACAATCTAATGTCCTGGTGTCAACTACCTTAGCTAACTCATAGCATGATCTTTTTGGAGAGCAGTTTTGTCATCAGATAGGAAATCATCTATCTGCTTGAACTAAGGGACACTAACGTTTTATTTTTCAAATGAAAAGCAAGTAATATTGAAACCTGCTCCTTTGATTACACCTTCCCACTTGTGGTTTCTGCTTCTATTGTTACCTGTTATTTTCGGTTTCACAAAATAACGGAACTTTGCACATCCACAGTTGATCTTGTAGAAATGTTGCAGAGGTTATTTAAGTGCATTAAGTCAAATCGACTGACACATTAATTCAGAGATTATTTTTAACCTTAAAGCAAAACAAATTAGGATGATGTGGAAAATACTAATAAAATAAATTAAATAAAGTAAAATAAAGTGGTCTTTCCTCAGTTGTCTCAGACTTTTATTAAATTGCTAACATGATTGGCCCAAATGATTTGATGTGTTTTCTTGCCAACTTTAGGTACTTGCAGTACGTTAAAGTAGTTAGCATTTCACCTTCAGTAGAAAGCAATCAAAGCAAGATATTAACCTCCTTTTCACTCTGATATGGCATTTTCACAGAATACAACAGTTGGTGCACAGGGGTGTGTTAAATGCATTGCTAGCTTTAAATGCAGATAATATAGTTTTACTAATGACATGTTGAGTCTACATGTCACACTGTGGCAAGTTATATAGCCATCATTCCACTAGTTTACACACTGTTATCCCCAGTGATTGTAAGTCAGCAGAGTTTAGCTCAGGCACAGAGCTGCTGACTGGCATGTGAACAGAAGTGACAATAGAAACCAAGTTTGTTTTACTTATGGAAGAAGTAGCTTATTAGCTTTCTTGTGTTGTGATTGTGGAACAGCAGCAGAGTAAAGTTCAGCCAGTCATCAGCTATTTAGTCATTAATTTTTCCTGGGAAAGTAAATGAGGGAGTTGCAGAGATTAGAGCAGAAGGGGATGGACATCTTTGTGGAGTTAAAGCAGGAAAACAAGAAAAAGGCCAGATGAGGTTAGGAGGTCAACTCGCAACATAGCGGGGGTTACCCTGCTTAGGGTGACATCAGCTGGATATATTACCACTGACTGATCATTTTTAAGCCCTCTCCTTGATTTGTTATATGAGAATATACATCCCCTCCTCTCCCAGATTGGTGGTCTGTTAAAGGATGAAATAGCCATCTTCTGTCTTTGACATGCTTTAGATTGCATCAACAGGCTGTCATTGTTTCAAGAGGCTCATCTTCCTTGAGGGCATCTGAAAAGGCAGAGAGAATCTTCCTGTCATTTGTCCTCATCATGCTTCAAAAGAACAGCTTGACATTTTGGAAAATATGCTTAATTAAGTACTTATAAGACACTACTTTCAAGTCTGAAAGCTGCATGTGGAGCATCAAGGCTATAGCTAGCCAAAACATTTGCTTGTTTTCTTTTTTTTTTAAATTCACTAAATAAATAGAATAAATAAATGAATAAATAGAACTTCAATAGAAATATAGGTTGGATTTTTAGGACAGACAGTGAAATCCAAACAATTTTCTTCAGTAGACAGGTTTTATGCTGGCAACTTTTGTCCTTCATATGTGAGAATGGTGTCTTAATATGTCCCAAATTATGGAAATATGGTTTATATTACAAACAATTATGATTAATTAAAACCAGATGCAAGTGAGAAAGAAAATAACTGAAAATACACAAAAAATAAGGTCTTTCTTTGTTTGGTGTGTACAAGTTTCTCTGTAGTTCGATTTCAATGCAGCTGTGGCCTGTTTGAAGGATCAGAGTTAGACCCTAGGAGTGATGAGAAGAGATTTACAGACAAAAAAAAAAAAACAGCTCTGAGCCAGACAAAGTTTATGAATGAAAACAGGAAGAATGGATTGAGACACAGTTGGAAGGAGTTAGACAGGAAAATAAGCAGCAGTATTGGTCTGAGTCCAAAGACACTCGCTCAGATGTACACAGATGGAGGATAAGATGAATGAAATGTATCACTTAAAGAGAATGAATGTTTTTACATAAATCCGTCTGTGCCTCTCATTTATCAGTCTCTCCTGTGGTGTCTGTATTGTATAGCAATTGAGAAATTTCTGTATGGTGGAATAATAATTAGGGCACATGAGTAAATAAAAGCCTTGTCAAACAAATGCCGTCTGGACATTCCAGTGACTTAAACTCTCAGCATGGGGAAGTTGTCTTCTCCTTTTTAGCTATACTGACCCTGGAGGTAAAAAGGGTTATTTCAGAAATGTACATATGGGTTTTATTACAGCAATAAGTCATTCTTTTTGTGCTTTTATGCTATCTTTGTGAGAATCCTTGTCTAAATCCTTAGAGCAGCTTTGTCTATGTCAGAATGAACATTTCATGTGCTGTTGGAAAGATTTTCCAGCATCTGTTATTCATTTTAGATCAACTCAGGTACATAAATCTGACCATCAGGACTTCACACTTTGGCTGTTACTATAGACTGAATGTCTGATACAACATATATTCCAATATCTTCTGTGTTTGTGTTTGCTTTCACCAGGCAGCTGTTGGCCCATGGATATCAAGAAATATGGTACGCTCCCGATGGAGCTCGCAAGTTCTCTTCTCCATCCAACACTGTAAGTCTAAAGAGACGGCATGATGTTTCTAAACTGCTGATGTGTATCATAAAATGATCATTTTAAAAAATTCTAAAGGTTTTATGATGCATGGAGCTTTGTGTAGCATTGGTTATTTGGTTTGTTTTTCTCTCAGGGACACTGTTTTTACCATGGCGAGGTTCTGGGCTTGGAAGGTTCCAGCGTTGCTGTTAGCACTTGTTCAGGACTCAGGTGAGGAAAATGTTTATAGTATTGAAAACAGTGGCAAGTTAGTAAATACAGACTCAACTGTGCAGCTGTGTTTATGAGTATATCTTTAAAATGTATAGTTTGCATCTTCAATTGTCTTCTAGTGACACACATTTTGGATCAGCAGATGATTACTTCAAATGTTCACAAAATCTAGACTCAAATACTATAATGTTTTCAAAATTTTGTCTTTATTAACCTCAAGCATTATGTATAAAAGCTAAGAAGTAGCTTTGTATCACCAAAAGGTTGCTTAATTTTAGAAAGTCTAGCCCAGGAGTGTCCAAGTCCTCAAGAGCTACTATCCTGCAAGGTTTAAATGCATCCCTTCTCCAACACACCTGAATTAAATGGCTGAATTCCCTCATCTGTATGTCATTTAGTGCCGCAGAGGCCTAGTAATGAGCCATTAATTTGATTCAGGTGTGTTGGAGATGGGATGCATCTAAACCAGCTCCTCAAGAGCCACAATCCTGCAGGTTTTTGATGTGTCCCTAATCCAAAACTACCTGACTCAAATTGATGAATCATTGTGCAAAATTTAATTGGCTGTTGGATCTATTTCATTTGAGTCAAGTGTGTTGAAGCAGGAAGCCTTGAAAATCTGCAGGACAGCGGCCTGCACCAACTTTGGGCACCCCTGATCTAAACCTTGCAGGATGAGTAAGGATATCAACATATCAATCATATTTATAAAGCACTTTTCATGCTGAAGGCAACACAAAGTGCTTTACATGAAAAAAAAAGCAATTCATGCACACATCAAAACAGATTTCATAATAACAATAATAGGATAATAGCTAATAATAGCTAATATTAGGATAGTAGCTATCGAGAACTGGACTTAGGCACTCCTTAGCTAGCACTACAGAGAATGTTTTCATAATGTTCTGCAATGAATTTTACTCTTTTATGTTGACATAACCATTGCCCATATATATATATATATATTGGATTTGTTTTCCAAACTAAGGGAATGCAGATATTTTAACAGCTGACCAGTGGGAGTATAAGATTGCATGTAAGTGAGATTTTGTAGTCAAAATAAGATGTAACCAAATCCTGCACGTCCCTTTACACTGCTATCAAAGTCTGGATGAACCATAGCACCTAATATATCATGTAGTCTAATAAGTTAATAGGTCACTGGCTCCAGGGTTGGTTCACTGAGTACAGCTCAGTACAGATCCTGCCTTTTTCTCCTTTTGTGGCTCCAGAGCAGCTGATGTTTCCTCCTGGAGACACTTAGAAAAGATAGACCGCAGCAGGAGGAACTTGCGAGTGCAGCCAAAAATCATAGCCATATGAGTGTTTATATGGGTTCATCGCTCTGCATCTGGAGGAAAAACAAATGAATACGTTTTAATGTAGATTCACTGGAGGAAATGCAAACAAAGCAAGGACTGATGCTGACATGTGGGATTCTCCAGATGTTTTCTGCAGCTGTGTGACCTGCTGCTGTGTGCATGCTTTTGTCTTTGTGTTCCAGTTTCTGCGCTCATATCTAAGAAGAAAGAGGATTATGTATTGATGTGTTTCTTCCAGCTGATATTCATTTGTAAAGGGCACTAAATCACTGAGACATGTGTCCCTCTGTTCACCCATCCATAAAACTGTATAAAGAGATCACAGATCTTATGAAATCTATGCAGTTTTCATCTGTTTTAAATTGAAAACATAATTAATAATTATGCATATAAATTGCATTGAATATTATTTTTGAAGAATCTGAAGAGCAGTACAAGCGATATGTGACCTAT
Organism: Melanotaenia boesemani; assembly: GCF_017639745.1. Taxonomy (NCBI): domain Eukaryota; kingdom Metazoa; phylum Chordata; class Actinopteri; order Atheriniformes; family Melanotaeniidae; genus Melanotaenia; species Melanotaenia boesemani. The sequence continues at coordinate 31,056,959 of NC_055688.1, read as the reverse complement.
ATTGATTTCCTGAAGTTGATTGAATGGAACAATCTGTGGTGTCTCGTTTCATCAGGGGAATGATTTCTCTAAACTCAAGTGTCAGCTACCTGATAGAGCCTCTTCCTAATTCCACGGATGCTCAGGAGCATGCTGTTTTCAGAGCAGAAAGCCTCCATCTACCTAAGGGAAGCTGCATTCATCACCATGGCAATGAGGAGCATGGAGAAGGGCTTAATGACTTCCTCCGTGCAACGATGTCACCACAGGGCAGGAGGGTGGGTTCAGGAAGGCATAAACAGTAACTAAATCTCTGACATTATTGCAAGCACTTTGCACAAAATATGACAATATTGTACTGTTTTGTCTGTTCCGGCAGGAAAAAAGGGAACTGAGCCAGTCGATGAAATATGTAGAGCTACTTCTGGTAGCAGACAAGGCTGAGGTGAGGATGATGTAATGCTTTTATCTGGTCACTTTTGAAACAGAATGAATTTTGTGGTATCACACCTTAATATGTGGGAGTTAGTTGTATGTGAAGTCAGCTGTGTGGGCAGAATTCATCATCAAAAGACCATTTGAAGACAGCTTCCTTTTTTAGTGGTTTGTGATACGTATTTGTATATACTATATCTAGTCCTATGTGGGCTGTTTTTACCATATATACTTACTGATTAATTGCAGATTGCTCACAAACTTCTTTTTAAAGCCAAATTCTTTAAAGCTCTAAATTACAACCTGTGTGTCATCTGACGTGTGAGAGTTCCCCCTATTTCTTGGAAAATGTGCTCAGTGTGATTTATGTTGCGTGCAGTTTGAGAGGCATGGGAGTAGTCTCGAGAAAACCAAGCAGATTTTACTGGATGCAGCCAACTTGGTTGATAAGGTAACATTTCACACAAAACTGCCATAAAAACCATAAACTAGGCACTCAAATGAACTACACCTTTTTGTATTTGTGACTAATGAATTCCTGTCTATCACTCTTCTTGTCTCGGTCCCCATCAACAGTACTATAAGACTTTAAGTATCCGTGTGGCATTGATCGCTCTGGAAGTGTGGACCAACCAGGACATGATCAACATGTCTGATAACCCGCACAGCACTCTGGCCGCATTCCTGTCCTGGAGACGCAAACAGCTCCAGACTCTGCCCAACGACAATGCTCAGCTTATCACGTTAGTACCTTTCACTCAACCATTTTTTATGCTTTCCACTCTCCAGTGCCTTCAGTAAGCCTTCTGACCCTTGGGAAAGATCTCTTATTTGATTTCATCCTCATTGTGTGACTTTATAATTAATACACATTGCATTCCAGTGGGTTGTTTTCCAGTTGTAGCTGATTACTAGCGGTTTGTTTGTCTGTAGTGGAAAGCCATTCCAAGGTACCACCATCGGGCTGGCACCTCTAAAAGCCATGTGTTCTGACTATCAGTCTGGTGGAGTAAACACGGTGAGAGACAAGACTGTAAACATATATTTATATCATTATTTAGAGATAAATCTATTACTCTTGGCAGGAATTACCCACTTTATGCAGTTTGGTAAATGTTTGTTAATATCTGCTGCAAAAATAAATCTATTAACAACAATTTATTAGAAAAATGATCAGTTTAGTCATCCTGCATTAGGTTTTTATTTCTACTGGTCTCAAAGTCTTTAAGAGTCAGCTCACTCCTCTGTTGAACAGGACCACTCAAAGTCAGCTGTTGGTATTGCCGCCACCATGGCACACGAGATGGGCCACAACTTTGGTATGAGTCATGACAGCGTGGGCTGCTGCCAGGCGAGAGCAGAAGATGGAGGCTGTATCATGGCTGCTGCTACTGGGTATGGTTTAGAGGGTTAAATGATTGGATTTTAAAGTTGAAGTTTGATTTAATTTCACTTGCATTCTGTATTTGTGCTCCTTTTCTTCCCTCGGCACAGAGATCCATTTCCCCGTGTGTTTAATGGTTGTAACCAGAGGGAGCTGAAAAACTACCTGAACTCTGGGGGAGGGAAATGTCTCTTCAACTTGCCAAACACCAGGGTGATGTATGGAGGGCAGCGCTGCGGCAATGGTTACCTGGAGGATGGAGAGGAATGTGACTGTGGAGAGGAGGAGGTCAGTGGGTGTCTGTGTACAGTAATAATTTCCACTGGACGTTTTTCTCAGGCCTCATGGCATTTCACTCAACAACACTTTCTATGTAGGAGTGCACCAGTCCCTGCTGTAACGCCAACAACTGCACCCTGAAAGCTGGTGCTGAATGTGCCCACGGAGTCTGCTGTCATGACTGCAAGGTAGCAGTCAGTGATTTTATTTGATCTTCTTTTACCTGTTGCTATGTTAATATTACGTCTACTTCTGTTTGAAAACATTTCAACCATAATTTTTCTTTAAATTTCTCTACCTGTCTTTATGTCTCACCGTAAAGCTGAAAAGCCCAGGCGTGTTGTGCCGAGCTCCGTCTGGGCCGTGTGATCTTCCAGAGTACTGTGACGGAAAGGCAGAGTCTTGTCCTGCTAATTTTTACTTAACGGATGGTGCATCATGTGCAGATGGGCAGGCCTACTGTTACACCGGCATGTGTCTGACTCTGGAGCAGCAGTGTCAATCACTCTGGGGACGAGGTGGGTAAACCGAATGAATGACATCTATGAATGCTGCGCTGCTAAATTTAAATTAGGGCTGATCTGAACCAAACTGAATATCCCAATATTTTTTACCTGAATCACAATATAAGATATATATCTCAACTCGACAGTAACCAAAAAGACAGTTCTAATTTACAGCCTTGAGTGCCAAATACACTTTCATTAAGTATCAGAAGCACATGCATTAAAACTACAAAATAAATTTAAAGATACTTTTCAATGACCATAACAAAAATTCAGTTGTGCAAAATGCAAAAAGAAAAGATACTCTCAACTCAAAACAAGCCCTTGATGTAAACGAAACTTATCATTCTATATCGATAGTTATTAAGATTTAAGTCTTAATACATTTAAGTCCCGATATATTTGAAAATCTTGATATTGCTCAGCACTAATTCAAAGTTACTTCCAAGTTATTCACATCTAGTGTAAAGGGGAAAACCAAACTAAAATCAATGTCCAAAACACACCAATGTAATGACATTAATGTTTCTTAATGGTATTAATATTAATAAGCTCACAGTACTTTTTCTATAACTTGCTAAATATTTCATTTGCTTTCGTTTAGTATCATTACTCGAAATGATTCTTATCTGTTGCTTTTAATTGGCTGTGGCAGGCCAACTGTTTTCAAAACATAAAATCCAAATTATATCTTTTCTGAGGGTTGATTGAGGATCATCTGTGCCAGTTTTGTTGAAAACTTGAAATAATTTGTTGCCTCTGTAAATTTCCTAATAATGTAAAATGCTTTAGGATCAAGACCTGATTAAAATATAATCTAAACATCTGTAATTTCACTGGCTGTCAGATTCTTGTGCTCTCCTAAATCCATCCATCCATCCATCCATCCATGTGGTCTCTGTCAGGTGATCACATAGCATTCACATCATGTATTTACTGTATTTGTACTGTAAGTGTCTGTTTATTTCTCTTTAATCCACAGATAGCCGTCCAGCCCCTGACCTCTGTTTTAAGAAGGTAAATGAAGCTGGCGACATGTATGGGAACTGTGGCAAAGACACACTTGGGAAATACAGGAGCTGCAGGGACAGGTGAAGACCAAGACATCCAGCTTCACACTCAAGAAACATCTACATACTTCTCTGTCTTAAGTTTATCTATATTTTTCTATAAATGCTAGGGATGTCAAATGTGGCAAGATCCAGTGTTCAACTTCAGCTTCCAAGCCTATAGAGAACAATGCAGTCCGCATAGAAACTACGGTCATGTTGGGCAACAAGAAAATTCTGTGTATGGGAACACATGTGTACAAGCTTGGTCAGGGAGACGAGGAGCCACAGAGTGACACTCTGGACCCGGGCCTGGTCATGACAGGAACCAAGTGTGGTGATGACTCGGTGAGTCAAACAGGATCTACATGAGTGCAAAAGAGCTTCCTTTTCTTTTGTGGTCTCACTTGTATTTTGCAAACAGTATCTTTTCACTGCATTGTGCAAAAGTTGTTTTCTCTAAACACCTCACTAACGCTCTTCCTCTCACCCTTCCTTATTCTAACAGATTTGCTTCAATGGAGAGTGCCGCAATGCATCTTTTCTCAAAGCTGATGAGTGCAATGCCAAGTGTCATGGACATGGAGTAAGTTTCTATTTGTCTCGGTAGGGATGCTGGTGGGATGCATGTTACTGGACATATAGGGAACATTTGGCCATATGCATGCAATTACTGAAAGCTGGCATCCTTGGCAGCAGTGCAAAAACTTTCATATAATTTATCTAATTAAAAATGTAATTAAAAGTATTAACAAAACAATGCAAGAATACTTCAGTACAAGTATATGAGTGACTAAGCAAAAGTACATAAATATGTAACAAAACTGAATGAAAGTATTCATGATAAAGTACTTATGCAGCAAGCTGTACTAAGAAGTTATATTAAGAGGTTAAATGTTGAGTAAAGGAAACAGATCTATAATGTCAGTAGAAAATATACATTCACTGGCCACTTTATAAGGTACACCGGTTCAATTGCTTGTGCATACAAAGAGCTAATTAGCCAATCACATGGCTGTCAAACTGTGCATCAGAACAGGGAAAAATAGTATTTATCTGACTTTGAATGTTGCATGGTTGGTGCCAGACTGGCTGTTTTTCAGAAACCACTGATCTACTGGGATTTTCACACACAACCATCTCTAGGGTTTACTGAAAATGACCTGAAAAAGATCAAATATCCAGTGTCGAGACCAAAATACCTTGTTGATGTCAGAGGTCAGAAGAGTCACAGTCACCAGATCTCAATCCAATAGAGCAGCTTTGGGATGTGGTGGAACAGGAGATTCTTGTCATGGATGCAGCCGACAAATCTGCAACAACTGTGTGATGCTGTCATGTCAATATGGAGCAAAATCTCTGAGGAATGTTTCCAACACCTTGTTGACTCTATAACATAAAGAATTAAGGCAGTTCTGAAGGCAAAAGGGGGTCCAACTCGGTACTAGCAAGGTGTACTTACGCTGCCAGTGAAAATGCTAAATTAAAAAGAAAATATGTCTGAACTTTATCTAATTAGAGGTTTGGAGTCCACTTAGAACTGATTTAAAGACCTCTGTAAACCTGCATATCATTGTGATAAAACAAATAAAATAATGTCAGCTGTATATAACAGTCAACTCTGTGCTACTCTAACCAGCTATGCAACAACAACCACAACTGCCACTGCGACCCAGGTTGGGCTCCACCTTGGTGCAACCAGAAGGGCTCAGGGGGAAGTGTGGACAGTGGACCTGTCCTCAGCCAAAGTGAGACACATGCTAAGACATGAAATTGTTGTCATAGTGTTATGAGGCTTTTCTTGCAGATCACTTCATTTTTCTAATTCATGTTTATTTCATATTCCAAAAGGTAATCTCATTCCAGTCTTGCTTGGTCTTCTGCTGGCTTTCTTCGTGTTTTTGGTTGCTCTTGGAGTATGGTGCCGCCACAAACATAAACTCCGTCCACTGAAACCCGCTGCTCCACAACCACTGCCAAAGTATGTCATTCTTAAATGTTAGATATTCCTTATTTACATCAACAAAAAAATGCAAGTGATTTATTCATATATATATTTCTAAGTCTACAGGTTGTCTGGATGTCCACTGTGATTGATGGATTTTTATTTGTGTTTACTGTGTTCTAATATACAGATGTTCGATCACAGTGGACAATAAGCCTCTGCATGCTGACGCTCAGGTCAGCGGTCACACCAACCCAACATTTTTGCTCAAGAACCAGGACTTGGTAAAAAACCAAACTAATGCATTAAGATTACTTATGTAATGTTGGGAATTCAAGAAAAAAATTAATTTTCCTATTTGTGCTCTTCCACGTGGAAAGTCTTGTCCTCATCCAAGCCCATCCTGCCCAACTCGGCCCAGACCTGCTATCGTGCGTCCAGCAGTAAAGCCTCCTCCCATACCTGCCTATACTTCAGAGCAGAAGGAGCAGAAGCCGCAGCCTCAGGCCCAGCATGTAGCCTCTCTGAAACAAAACTCTCCTCAGGGTAACAACCCCCCACCCTTTAAATCCACCCAGGTGGCCGTACAGAAACCAAGGCAGGTTTTTGCAGCAATACCAGGCCCTCCAGCTTTATCTTCCCAGGATCCTAAAAGCCAGATGATGCCTTCAGCAATAAATAAACATCGTCCAGACCCTCCAAGCAGACCTCCACCACCTTGCCCTGTCAACAAACCATCAGTGGTATGTGAATGTGTATTTGGCAACTGATATTTAGCCTTCGTTAACTAAAAGAAAGACCTGACTTGTTGTTTTTGTGAAGGAACAACATAATGTGAAAACCTCTCATGTGACTGTGAAGGGCCTACAGAGAACAAAAGCTGCTTTGGCTCCATCTGCTGGACAGAAAAAGCCAAACAGGTGGCTCATTTGTTTTAAATTTACTGCCACAAATCCATCAATAACTATTTTTAAAAAGATGTTTTTTTTTTTCTTTTAAAAAATGTTTCAACTTCATGTCTTTTTAGAGCCTAAAGGAGGAGCTCAGGGAGGCTTTGGGGACCACCATTTACATCCCGTAAAGGACTGCCTCAAACTGTCTTTTGAAGAAGAAAAGCTGCAGCACTGTGGGATTAAAACTTGACACTGTATTTACACTGATGTAAATTGAGAGAAAAAAGGTATGATTATAATGGGGAAGAGGTTGCACAGAATATGTTTGGAGTGTAAGCTTTAGGCTTCATCAGTGGTTTGTAACGTTCAGTCTTCATGTGTCTGCTTTATCCACTTGAAACAGCTGGAGCTGTAAGTTTAATTTTTTTTTTCCATTATTTAAATATCCTAAATATCAAGGGAAATGTGAAGTTCTCCAGCAGTATTTATTCAAAAAGTAAAGGATATTGAATGTTTACAGTGCAGCCTTTGTACAGAACATGGTGCCTCTGAAAGCGCAGTTAACTATGAAAATGGTGTCTTATATTAAGAAAAGATGCAAATGATTGCATAGTTGTGCTTCTTATGTATGAATAATAATGGGATGATAGTGGCTTTCAGCTGGACTCGCTGTATCTAGTGAAAACCTGATATGCATGCTATAAGTATATGCTTATTATGAGAGATACATTTCTAATATGTAGCAAGAAATGTGAGGGAATTTTTAGTTTATTATAATTATTTTCATTATTTTTTACTGTTGCGGTATTGCACTTGGAGGTGTTAAAGGTGGCAGTTAAAAAGGAAATGATGTCCCTCCAGAAAGTATGAACTTGTGCTTTCACCTTTTGAGCCTACAGGAGTGGAGTATTTAAAGTGACCATTTAGATCCCCGCCATTTTTTCTTAAGTCTGTCACTGACAGTCGGCGATGACAGTGTTTTGATATTGTCATGCTACAAGCTAAGCTGAGCCATGCTTTTAATTACAACCATCAGTTCAGTCCATCCCACCAAAACTGTAAGTACATGTGATTGTTCAAACAAAAATACTACTAACACTGTTCAGTAGCTTTCATGCTTGACCAAAAATGCTTTGGAAATGGTTTTGCTCTCTGAAAAGTCCATTTTGTGTAACTGCAGGTTGGACCACACAGGCAAATCCAGCGCCAGTGTTTGATAATGTTCTGGTCCATTTGACTACATGGATGCAGTCTGAAATTAGAAAATTCAGCTTGTCAACTGCCGTGTTTAACCTTATCATCTGACCTATGCAAACACAGGGATTGTGCAAGTGTGCATCTAAAACTGGAAATTAGATAAACTTGTGTACAAATAAAAATGGATTTTTAAAAATAAAAACTTTTTAGCTGGTTGTTTGGTCTGTACTTGCAGGGTTTAACTTGGTGAGATTCACATTTTGTATTTGTTGATATATGAGTTTTTCTCAAGAGCAGAAAATGGAATAAAAACTGTACATATATTAATAGCAGTATTTCTGCTATTTTATCTACATCTGCACACTTTAAACTCCACAGACATGCTTCTCATTAAAAACATTAGCATTGAATCAATTACTGCCAAGGTCCTTAAAATAGTTTGTTCTTTGCGTACTACGTCTTTATTTTGTGCCTGAATGAACCGTAACAGCAGACAATTTGTTAATGGGGCTTTACTTTAATCATTTTAAAGTAATCTTGAGCAAAACCAAAAAATATTCTTTAAAAAAAAAGCTACTGCAGCAACCCCAGATCATAGACTGCACCCACAGGCTTGTACAGTGGGCACTATAGGCATGATGGCTACATCACCTCATCTGCCTCTTGTCTTACCCTGGTGCTCCCATCACTCTGGAACAGGGTGAATCTAGACTCATCAGACCACATGACCACCGTCCATTGCTCCAGAGTGCAATCTTAATGCCCCCCAGCAAACTGAAGCCTTTTTTCTCCAGTTAGCCTCACTGATTAGTGGTTTTCTTATGGCTACACAGCTGTTCAGTCCCAATTCCTTGAGTTCCCTTCACATTGTGTATGTGTGTAGACATGTTCTTACTTTCACCATTTTACATAGCCCTGAGTTATACTGTGTTTGTTTTTTTTGTTTGTTTTTACTATCTGATTTCACCAACCGTTTAAGTGATCGCCTATCACAATCATTCAAATTTTTTTCCAACCACATTTCTTCCTGAAAACGATGGTTCCCCACTATCCTCCCAATATTTAATAAATCGCTGGACAATTTTTAACCCTGTTTAATTAGTTTCTGCCATCTCCTTAGATGTTTTCTCCGCTAACATCTTTCCCCTAACCACAGGATGTGGCTTTTCACATGGCTGTTTAAAAAATGAGAAGCTACTCATTGCATCAATTGGAGTAAAATAGCTTGTTGCCAGCTAAACACCCATGCAGTAAATGTCTAATAGGGGGCTCCTACCTATTTGCTTAGTTTAATCCAGGTGGCGACTTGTTTTTTGTGTATAAATTGCCAAACTGTATGCTATAGTTTTACGTCTAATGTTGGCAGGACACTAGAAATTCTTTAGAATCACATTATTGGCATCTTTTTTAATCTTAAATCTGTTATTTAATTTCTTTTTGGTTCGGTTTTGTGTCCTCCCCTACTACCCCCTAACTTTTGTTTTGTCTGCTATTTAAAGACAATGCAATGAGAGTACAGAAAAACTCGATACAGCTTTCAGTGTAGCTGTCAGCTAGCTGCAAGCTGGATGCGGGGCTCTAAATTCTCAAACACTGGGTTCACACAAACACACACACACACACACACACACACACACACTCAAGGGCCTTCTGAAGTAAACAAATCATTGCTCAAACTCAAAGTTGATAGGACTGCATGTTAAAATCCAGAAGGACATTGATCCAAAAGAAAAAAAAAAAAGTTTCTGAAGGTGAAGAAGTGGAATATTCTGCTGTCACTGGGTCACTTACTTGATCTCAACCCAGGTGAATTTGCTAAGACTTAAAAGACTCACAGTCAACATAGGCTTGATGGCAAAAGCAGGATAAGTCAGGAAGTGTTCTTACTGAAGAGGGTTATTTGGTCTTTTCTGACTCAAAGACAAAACTAATGTCAGGAACAGTAACACCTGTCTCAGCAATGTTTGTTGACAACACAATCTAAGAGGCACAATGCAGAAAACCACTTCATTTAACAGTACCTTCCTCAGACCAGCAGGGAGCACTATGAAGGCAGGAGCCTGGTCTTTCGATAAGTGGAGGGCAACAATCCTAAATGTTAAAAGGTTCTGCAGATGAAAAAATAGCCATTTGGCTAACTTTGGAGCCAGTTAACAAATTACAGGTCCATCACCAGATATAAAACTACTAAAGACAGCCAACATTACCTGGTGCTGCAAGGTCTTCTCTCCTCTCTGTGTGAAATAAACAAAGACTTCTTCAAGATTTTGCTGACTGTAGTCTAAATCCCTTTTCAGAGTGTATTCTGCTCCACTATGTATTTTAAATGGTATACTCAGAACCACAGCGGCTTCAAAATGTTTTCTTTGCTTGAACAACCATTCGAATCCATGTTACAAAATCTAATAATCCTTAGCATCCACACTGAAAAGGTAAGTGGGATTAGATTCAGTAAACTGTTACTACTTCACATCTTCAGGGAAATCCTGCCTGGGATTGTGATCACTGGACAGTGGTTGAAGTTGTTGGAGAACTTGTCACTGTCATCTTTCAGGATGGTTACCAGGAAATCTAACTGGATGTTGCGTTCGCGGACCTGAGTGGATGAAGGTCAGGAGGTGAGGTGAGAGGTTGAAGCTTTTAGCCAAACAGTGAAAAAATATACATACATCCATATATATATTTCAGAAAAACTGAGACAAAAAACAAAATGGCAAGAAGAACATGATCAAACTTTATCTGAATCCAACTGGGAAGATCAAAGCTCATCCTTAAATAAAACAACTGCATCTAAGTTTTGGTGAGAATATGCATAGAAAATTCAGATTAGATAAGTTTTAACACCTGTACACCAAGCTAAATTCCAATTTTCTACTTTAAAATGTTGGAGCGGCTGTGGTGGAAACCATGCTGATTATTAGCTCCATCTTCTGGTCCTGCCCTGTTTTAAACGTGTATTGGATAAGTAATTGTAAAGAAATCAGTATTATTTTGCATATGAACCTTGGTTAGAGAAATGATGAGATCTAATGGAAAAAGTTAAAGAAATGGAACAGTTAACATATAAAATCAGAGGAAATCTTCAAATGAGACATATACTGTGGGCAAATTGAGAGAGCTTTATTAAAATGGGGTTGAAACGCCAAAATATAAGACATGAAGAGCTCATACTGCATCTTAGCAAAGAGGGAAAAATAGAGAAAGAAAGGAAAAAAGAGGGCGAATAAGAGGAGAGGGGAAGAAAAAGTAGGAAAAAGGAGAAAAGAAAATGTTTAATTCCAATATTGAGACAGTTAACATACTGGACAAATAGATATGTGGAGGAGTCAACAACCGAACAAGGAGCACCTAATTTTTTTTTTAACTCACACTTTTATTATTTTATTTATCTTTTTTTACACACGAATTAATCAGAATTAATCACCATTTGCGACTATACCTGAAATTTGCCCGTTTTTACTGTATTGTATCAACAGAACGAACCAATGCTACAAATAATTAGTGTTAACTGACCTTCTCTTGGGTAAATGTCAGATGTCCAAGGGTCAGTAAATGCAGCATGTAATGTACTTCTATATGTTGTTCTGCATCATCTCTACCATATTATACATCATAATACAGAATTCATCCAGCATCATCTCTCTAATCGTCTCCATGGTGACAATATCATGAAACACATTTTGCACACACAGATTTTGCATCTAGTTGAACAAAGCAGTCTGAACTGCATCTGCATGACTGAAAAATTACAAAAAAATTTTAACATCAATCTTATCAGCACTTTTCCTTCAATCACATATCTGCAGAACTGACACAACTCATGTAATCTTTCACAAATCAGTTTATTTTCCGGTACTTCCAAACACAAACAGATTTTTGATCAGGTTATTGATTGACATAGATGGAAAGATGGCAGTCTTCCATCAATGTCAGTCCAGATAAATTTAAGTTAACTATCTACATGTCCCTGCATCCCAATGATCTTTTTGTAAAAGTCTCACTAACTTGCTAACAGTGTGTGTACTGGAAGTTTAAATGTCATCCCCTTTTAGTACAGCCAGAAATGTGAAAATGTTCTCGCCCTTTAGATATCCACATCCTTTACTGAGATGAAAGCTCACTGATTTATTTTAATCAAAAGACTGCTAAATACCATAGTCAGACCCCCTGAACCAACCGATCTCAAGCACAACACCCCTTCCCCACCCACTCACTCCCACACACATACATGCCACATCTCCTTCGTTAACTCTGTGCAGACAGAAAAACCAGGTGATCCTCTTTGGGACCAAAGGGAGGTGAAGGGAGACGAGGCATTGACAAGCATAGGTTTTAGTATGTTCCTTAATTACAGCCAGCCTCTCCTGCTGAGCATAATTAGTGTTAGCTGACATGTCACTGCCTGTGGAGTTTCATTTATTAGAGATGATGATTGGCTGATGGATAAAAGGAAGGGTGACAACCCCCACCTACCCTCTTAGTGGGAGGGAGACACAGCCGGGAGGGCAGTAGAGGATCTCACCTGCTGGAAGCTCCCCTGCTATGTATAACGACCCAATTAACTCGAGTTGTTTTCTACTTGTATTGCTGATTATCCCACAAATTTTCTCTGTCAGTTTTCCTGCAGTCAGAATCAGCTTCCTGCTTAACATTTTAGTCCTTAGCTCATAACAGCTTCATAACTACATCACCCACAATGCAATATTCTTAAAGAGGAAGGACCAGCTGATGATTTGGATTGAAAATATTTAATTTAAAAGTTTTGATTTAGTATGCTGTTAAAGAAAAATCTAAATGTAATAGTGTACAATGAATCCTAATTAACTTAACAGGGCCATATTACAAATAAAAACTCTGGGTGTGAAAACCATTTTTTTCTTCTTCTACTTTTTTTGCTTTAAATTGAAGACACATAAGAACTGTGACATTTAGATCCAAGAGCCAAACTACAAATCTATCACAGATTGGGGGATCTTGCAAAGAGATCCATAAATTTAACAAGTTAAAAAATGAACTGTGGGGGTCAAGTGAGCTGGCATAAAAGAACCCAAACATTCTCTATTCTTATTATGTTCATGCAAACTAAAGAGTGCAGGACATGCCAGTCAGGCATTCACCATCTCATCAGGTGTAATAACACAGTCTATAAATTCTATTTATAGATATAAAATCTATTTTTTTATTATTATTATTATTCAGGGAAAGACACAACTGATTATTGTTAAAACAACCAGTAAGCAGATGTTGTGTTCTTTGTACAGTCAGAGGATGCACATTAAATATCACTGCACCATGTAAAAACAGTAGATGAGCTCCTCGCAGTTGCACAAAAGTAATGTACGGACACAGCCTGGGAGATAGCTGCAAAAATAATCTTTGTATAATTATTTTGTAATCTACAAAGTCAAACTAATTGTATACCAAAGGCACAGTTTAACTATCCATGTGTGCTTGTGTGGACATTCCTAGTGTAATCTGGTAAAAATGTAGAAACATATGGGGTTGTGAACCATGCAGGAGCTTTGGATTTGTCCTGTTTTGCATTTGTTGCCTGTATGTGAGCAGCTTTACAGCTTTCTGCTGAAATTGAATAAAACTGCACAACTGCAGGTTTACCGACTCATTTGTCAGAGCAAATACCAGAGCTGGAGGTATATATATATTTATATATATATATAAATGGCTGAAGCCAAAGCTTATTTTTGTCTATCCTGCACAATCCATAAAGAGAAGGAGAAAAAAATAACATAAGAGCTACTCTAAATTAATCTTCTTAACCAATTCACATGTAAATTGTTTTACATTATAATCCTAAATTATTATGTTTTTTTAATCAATAGAGGTTTACACAATTTCAAATCATCACTTAGTTCATTCCATAATATAACTCCCTAATACAAACACATATGTTTTTAACATTAGTTCTCACATTACCTCTTTCAAAGAAACCTAACCCTCTTAAATTATAACTTTTTTCTCTTAATTTAAAAAATTGTTAACTAGGAGGAGGCAGGTAGACTTTTATTCTTTACTGGAAATAGTATTTCTAATGTTGTCAAGTACAATAGCTAGAAATTTTAAGGTGCAAAACTATAAATAATTTATTAGTGGTTTCATGATAGGACGCTTAATTTATTATTCTGATAGACCTTTTCTGGAGTTTAATTATCGGATCTGCTCTGTATGTATTTCCCCAAACCTTAACGCAATATGACATATATGGCATTATAAGTGAAAAATACAAAATACACAGGAATTTCTTATTCAAAGATGCTTATTCTGTTTAATATGATCTATATGTTACAAAAATGTTGTTTTTAATACTCTTTTAAATTATATATATATATATATATATATATATCGCTTATAAAGGTGGGGCCACAACTGTTATTGATGCTCACTGTGTTTTTGTGCTATAGGGGTAAGGAGCATCATTTCATTATTTCACTGGTTTAGCAGTAAAGGTTACATTTTCAGTTCATTAATGGCCGTGTAGCTTCTTTTTTTTTTTTCTTTTTTTTTGCCTTCAGTGTTTATGGCCAGGTCACTACCCCAGAGACTAATGGTGGGTTATATAGTTAAGTGTTTCTTTGACTGAGCAACTTGCTTCTGGCAATAAAAGGTCAACATAAATGATTAATAGGAGGAAAATGTCATAAGGGAGGGGAGAGAAAAGGGATGTTGGGTAAAAATGAGATGGCTACACTCTAAATATTCTACTGTTGCTTTTACTTTTTAATGTTATATATATATATATATATATATATATTATGATTTCAAATGTAAGGATAAGGGAGATTTGAAATGTTCATTTTTGTTGAAAGAAAATAAGCATTGCTTATATCTGTCCTTTATTATTCAATAGAGACTGATTGTTTTTTGCACCAGTCAGAAAAATCAATTACAGATCAACTGAGGCACCATTTTCACATGTTTATCTCCTTAGCTGTGAGCTCTCGACCTTTTGTGCATTCAGATCAATAAAGAGAGAATTCCTCATGAGGTTCCCACAGAGGTGAGTCCACTGGACACCTTGTCTGAGCTCAGAAGAAAGCTTCTTTTCACCTCTAATTGGAACCCCTGGCAATTCTAATGGTGTCCTTACGGAAACATATTTAATGACCCAATGTCAGCAGGAATCAATCCCATCAAGTCTCTGCTGTACCCATAAGTGTGAATAATAATGTCTGATCCAAACATCATCGAGTCACAGCAAACAGTACAAAATAAAAGGATAAACTTTGTTTTGACAGCATCTTTATTGAAATTATTTGTTAATTAAATGCTCATCAAAAACTCCACGTCACTTTTTAGCATTTAAAGAGTACATTCAAACAATGATTGTACAAGCACAAAATACTGGCTTAGTTCTTCAAATTTGATGTTGAAATAAGATTCTCACATGTGACCTGTAAGTAAGGGGCAGAATTATTAGCAAACACAAGAATCTGCTGTTCCTTTTAATGATTCAAGTGTCTCTCTCAATCTATGTAGAAGAAGTGTACATATAAAGCATGTCATCCTGACAAGAAGCATTTACAGTCACCAATAATCACCTCACAATAAATATAATCTATTCTGCTTCATCAAGAGACAAACAAAATTAGCAAGATTTATAATTACTACAGATGATGCTCTATTTAAAGTCTGCATTCAGACTGATTCCACTTCTTACCTTTGAATAATATAAACACAGAGGACAAAACACCAATGATTTACATGAACTCAGCAGTCCACTCTGCAGAGATGTATTGATGATCTTCTTGAAAGGAGATTTGTTATTTTTTTTCCTCTTTGCTCTGATGCTCCCACGGCACGGGATCATTTTCCTCTGTCAGAGATCCAGTCTCCCTCTCATGCCAGAACTGCTCCACGTCAGGCAACACAATCCCATCTTTGAGGCTCAACCTTTCCGCCTCGTTCCCTCCGTTTCCTGCACCTTGCTCTGGCTGGGGCTGAACTGCTCTGCTGGTTTCCTGGCTGGAGCTGAACTGAAGGCTCCTCTCCCCCCTCAGCTGCCCTGAAGTCTCTGGTCTGGGACAAGGGGACTGCATTGAGGTAGGGTTGTGGGGCCCAGGCTTTGGCTTGGGAGGAGGTTGTTTGCGTAAGGTGAGGCGTCTCCACAGCCCCCTGTAACCCTCTCTGAATTCCTCAGACAGAAAGAGAACAATGAGAGGGTTCACCAATGAAAGAGAGAAGGTGAGCAGCTGAGCAGAGAGGGTCAGAAAAAGGGGAGGAGAGGAGATAAGAGGCTGAGGTCCTTCAATTTCTTTCTCTGCTATATGACGCTCCCAAACCCACACCACCCATTGAGGAAGCCAGAGGATAGCCATGGCCACAGTGAGGCTGAAAAGCATCAAAGTGAGCCTCCTAGATCTGATCTGTGTACGCAGATTCTGAGTCTTACTGGAGCGGCGTTGGCATTGGCCATAAGCCTTCCAAAAATACATAAGGGCAAAGCTGAGAGGTGCACAGTAAACCCCCAGGGGATAAGCTTTGACATACACAGACATGAAATCCCGAGCTTCAGGTGAAACAATCAGCACGCATACCAGCCCACGGATCTCTCTTTGCAGCTTTGCAAAGAGCCAGAGAGGGATGGTGACTGAGCAAGCAGACAGCCAAATGAAGAAGAGCACCACCAGAATGGAGCCCAGGTGGATGCTCACCTGCTTGGTGGGGTTGGACACATAGCGGCAGCAAGCTTTGGCCATGAATGCTACTGTGAGGCTCTTTGCCACCATGCAGGACTGAAGGAACCAGTCGGCCGTCTTGCAAACCACCCAGCCCAGATTCCAGCTTGCCTTGGAGTAGGATGCAGCCCTGAAAGGCACAGTAAACATCAGCACCAGCCCGTCAGCAAACATCAGATTGAAGATGAGGGAGTTGATCAGGGACAGTTTACCCCTGTGTGCGTTTGAAAACAGGATCACCATCGCAGTGAGATTACAAGCCACACCCAACACGCAGATGACTCCCAGAATCGCTGGCACCAGGACCCGTAGCTCACCTGGGTCCCGCTGCTGGAAAGAGCCAAGTTCATTGACTGACCACTTCTCTATGGATCTGTTCACTACAGTCATGTTGTTCCCACTCAGCTTATCCATCCTTTCTAGAGAAATTGTGATCTGGTATGAGAAAATGTATATAAAAGGCAAAAATAGAGTGGAGATGAAACTAGCAGCGTCCAAATAGCAGAAAAGCTCGTAAGGCAGAACTGAAAGTAAGTCCTGGAAAATCAAAACCTATTCAAATGACAGAATCAGAGAAATTATTGATTGACAATCAGAGATCACAACAGAGCTTCTGCCTGTGTTCGGTTTTATCCTGAGATGGAATGATGTCGCCTCCGCGCTGAGTTATAAAGATGCTGTTTGATTGACAGCTGCTGTCCCCAGCTGGCAAAATGTGCGCAGACTACACCCACATGGGGCCAATTAGGAAAACCTCTGCATAATGTACACACAGATGAATGTATTGGATTTTAATTTGAGTGATTATGAATTAATGGAGATTGCATTAAAGCTTTCTTTGACGTCATTACAGTGGGTGCTTTAAAAGAGAATTAAGTCTAAATTATGCCACACTGTCATATTAGCCTTTGCTAAAGAACAGAACATTAAATGTGGTATTCAGCAGTGTGGAATATGTTGTAACTTGTCAGTTGAATCAACCAGACAAAGATGTAACACATAAAATAAATAATCAAAGCAGCCATTGCCTTTACTTGTCTTACTCTTTGCCCACATGAGGGAGCCCTTACACCACAACGTCCAATGAAAAAGAAATGACTATGAATTAAATATATTTGATTCAGCAGGTGTTCACAGAGAAGGTCCGCCAGCACAGGATTTGAGCTTGCACATCTTTATTCTTTTTTATTCAAAGAGAGTCCAGTAAGCATAAAGACTGCATGGTATTTCATTGCATTTCAATACATTCTGAGCTATAAAAGTTGTTTTGTTTTAATTAGAAGGGTCACAAAGAAGGTTGTTTAAAAGGTATTACTGTTAAAGGAAATCACATTTAATTATTCCCTGATTTCACAGAGTACAGTTAGACCTTTGACTGCTTCGCTTCATGGAAGTCAGCTCTCGAACCAAGTGTGAGACGCTCTCCAAACCAATCCAAGCCGATCCCAGCATGTTTAACCCATCTTTAGCATGTGGAGAAACATGCAGAAGCATTGCAGCAAACTGAAGTGAAACATTTCGGAAGTGGCTTTTCCCGAAGGAAGCCACTGCTTGCATGGTGCTTCAAATGATCTGTCAATGTTCAAATAACTATATGCAGGCGGTCACTTTCATCAGAATCAGATCCAACATGCAAAAGGAGCTATTCTAAAACTGTCATTCCGAGAAAATCTCAAGTGGAATTGTTTGAAATAATACATGTACAGATCCACCATTTACAGATCATTTTCAGCACCACCCAAATAAGGTAAAAATGCAACAAGGAGTTCCACATTTTTTCCAACAATATTGCAAAGAAATAAAAAGGGACTTTGTCATGTCTCTTGCAAACTGACGACATCGGACTTTATACAAATCACAGCATCCTCTCCTGAGCTTACAAGCGTGTAACCAGGTGCTATAATGTAATCTTATCTAGTTTTACTTCAAGCACTTTTCTTCTAGGGACCTGCATGGAGCTGTTTTTGTTGTTTTTGATCCCTTTTGTTTGTAAAGAAAGAAAGGGGGGAAAAAACAAAAGAACAAATAAAATTCTAAGTTAACATTTCTTTTGAAACATTCACACATTTCCCTTCCCCCTCCCGCTCCCACTACATCAAACCCCCACATACCAAAAGAAGGCACCACAGCTTCTAAACAGACTCATTGACCAACAGAAAGACTCAACAAAACAACAGTGTTGAATAAAACAGTTGACACAGCCTGGAAGGGCTTCATTCACATTACAGACTACAGCAGTCTCGACAAGGAGACACAAAACTGGTACTAGTAAGACTGACAGTGCTGTGTCAGTTTCTTGGGTCAGACATTAACAGTCTTTTCTTGTTCCTCTGCAGCAGGCTGCACCATCCAAGTCTTCACCTCAATCAGAGGCTGCAGGGTTCAGCACATGCGTTGTAGCATGAGCAGATTGAAGAACAGGGGGCACTGTTGCTACATGACAATGAGCCATCATCATGTAAGCCTGGTTTCTGTCTGTGTGCTCTATTTTTTTTTTTTTTTTTTTTTTTTTGTATTCAGTGATCCCATATCCGCCCTTTTCTGCAGGGTCCAGAGGGCTGCTACATCATATTATTCATGCAGCAATCCGCTTGTTGCATAAATGCAAGGGATTCAATACTTCAGGTGTCCGCATGGCTAAATAAATTAAATTAGAGTCAAACTGTGGAATTAAACCTTTTCCTCATGATGTATCCATTTCGTGCTTTCCAAAAACTCATACTGTCCACTTCCCCGCTCTAGTCACTGAATACTCAGCTCTGCACTTCTATAGCAGAGTGAGGGAATTAAAGACAGCAGCCCAACACGTTTGTGCAGGGCCGGGTGAGGGAGGAGTGGGGAGGGGGGGTCAGCAGGGCCAGACTGCCTTTTTAGTTCACCTTGTCTTGGAAGATGTAGAGGTTATTAGTGGCCGCTACAGCGATGATGTTCTCATGCGGGTGCCACGTCGTGTGAAGGATCTTCTTGCTGAAGTCAAGGCTGTCTACGCTGATCTCATCCTTCCGACGTTTCCCACCTACGCACACCTATGGGACAAATACCTGGATGTTTACACATATCAAATCACACAAATGACTTGAGTCGTGCTGAAGTAGCATTTGCTGAGTTTCTTTTTACTGATTATTTTGCAGCAACAGAAACAATGCTGACATAAAATCAGCTTACATTCTTAAATTAGGAGGACACAGCAGCCTATGAAACCTATTGGGTAAAATGTTTAGCTCTTTAGCTAATGCTCCCCTGTGTTCTACAGCTTGTCCCACATCTTGTCTGTCTGCAGTTTGGGGCTGAGCAAGTAGCGTACAGTAAGTTAATTAGTGCTTGCTGCTGGAAATATTTTTTACATGAGCATGGAAAAGGAAGCCAAAATGGCTGCAAGTCAAATGAAAAAAAAAAAAAAAAAAACAAAGAGCTGAAACAAAATATTCTCAACAGACAGGCTAAGCAGGTGATAATGTGCAGAATTTAGCTTTGTGAGACACATCACACAGTGTAAGTGACCTGTCTGGAATCATGATTACAGTTGATTTACAAACCCAACTGGTAAATGTAATAAAAAGAATGATGAAAGAAAAAACTAAGAGGAGAAACATAACAGATTTATCTGACTTTGCTGGGACATTTACTATTAATGAAACATCTGCTTGTTTCTTTTGTTTAACAAAGTCACAGGATATCAAGAAGAATTCATCTGAAAGATGAAAGGTACACAATTTTTATTTGCAGGACAACTTCAGAGTCAGAACAGTGAGCTGATGCACACAAAGGCCACCATCTGCAAGAAACTTAGCAGGTGGAGGCATCTCAAAGGTGAGAATTTGCTTTTGTTGTATACATAGGAATACAACAACTATCTGTACACCACAGGTTGGATAAATTGAGACATCTAAAGAAATAAGATTGGATCGTGAGAAATTCTATTAGACATTTAGACTGTTTTTCATCACTTAATAGTAAAGCCAGCTTACAGTAATTTTAGTTTATCTTATTAAAATGTGTTATTGTGTCAGCTATGGTAGCTTCTGTAAATATATTCACAAGGATACTTGAGTTGGCCGAAGAAGCTGTGAGTCTAAAGCATTCGAAAACTAAATCTGGTTGACTTTATTTATATAGGATTACATGGGCTGTGGAAAAGTGACGTACCTTGCGAGGCTTCAGAATAGCTCTGGGTTTGCTGTTCTCTCTGGATGCTTCCAGCGTGACATCACGTTTGGTATTCCGATCAAACATTCGGAAGAAGTTGTTGTACGAGCCTGTCATTATGACGCTGAGCACAAGACAAATCGAGAGAGGGAGGGTCAATGAAAATATATGTGTGTGGATTAGGCCATTGAATGATTTTTACAGCGTTATGAATTGAGAAAAAGCCTCACCTGTCCGATCCGTTCCAAACGCACTCAAACTTGTCAAATATGCAGTCGTTCTCATACAAAGAACAAAGTTTGCCCCGTAAATAGTCGTGAACCTGAAAAACAAACCATAAACATAAGTAATAGTTGTGTTCAGTCATTATATAGAATCTAAAGTTTATTGCACTGGCTGTGAGTGGACAACCCTAAGCTGTGCTGCCATATGCTCCACTTTCAGTAATCCTTTAGACCTGGTGACCTGGGCTAAGTTGTCAGGTGGCAGGTGGAGGTAGTTCTCAGAAAAGAATCCCTTGAGTCCAGCTGATGGCCTTATCAATCATGACCTGCCCTAAAATGGCTTCTCCTGATCGGACAGGGCGGATGACCCTGATGACCACACAGTGGGAGGTTTTACCCTTCAGGCTGCATCTGCACCAACACCTTCCTTTGATGGACACTTGGCTCAATAAGCACTCCTAAGGTAATTGCTAAAGATGACAAGGTTACAGAGTGGCAGGGTGACAGTGAAACAGGATTACGCTGAGTGATTATCTTCAAATCAATAAGTTTTGATTTGATCTGAGGCCAGTTGTAATTTACTATCTTTCCCAGCTGGAATTTTCTCTGGAGCATTTAGTGGGTCCAAACTCGGGAAGAAAAGCATGACAGAAACATGCCTGATAGGTCTCGAGTGGTTTGTTCTCCATTTGGAGGTCCCACACTTTGACAGTGAGGTAGTCCCTTGTCATCAGGTAACGTCCGTTGTGGCTGAACTTCACGTCAGAGATGGATGAGATGATTTCAGAGAAAAAGGAGCGAGTGGATGGATCCTCGGGCTCCTCAAAGTCTGCAAGTGCAAGGCAAAAACAGATTTGAAATTTACTCTTCAAACTGCAGGAGGTAGTTGCTTAAAGGAGTTGTTTTCCCTCCCTAAAGCCATCAAACCCTTTACACAGAAAAACAAGATTTGCTTTAGTGTGTGTGTGTGTGTGTGTGTGTGTGTGTGGGTGTAATTTTAGCAGGCACAACAATGCCTGGATGCTGCCGTGGCAGCTGCATCCTTTTGCGGAATTATTGAGGGAGATAATGGCGGGTCAGCATGGTGGGTAAATATTGGTTATGATTCATATTGATTTTGGCAGCTGCTGATCTGTGTGCAGGCCAGCATGCTGGGGATGAGAGCCAGGCATTCCATCGTTAGCTGTCAAGGTATTGTTCCTCCTCCTCTTTGCCTCCCACCCTTCTTCCCCTCCTTCCTTTCCATCTCTCCAAAAATACCCCTCCTTCTACTCTATCCTCCGCCTCCTCAGCTGAATCCCTCTGTGATGTGTCAAAGGGGAGTCCAACTAGGGATGCAGAGTGAGAGATGAAAAAATAGGGGGGATGAGGAAGGGATAAGAAAAACAAATCAATGTCAAAGTGCTGGGCCCATATGAGCCCCAATGGATTTGTGTGTGTGTGTGCCAGAGAAAAAGTGTTTGTGAATAAGTGGGAGTGCGGCGTGTGCATGTATATATGCATGTGTGTGCACCCCTGCCCTCCCACACCAGGGGTGTATAATAGGGTCCCCGGGGAGTCAAAGGGGGGGGGGATTGTTTGGTCCCCCTTGCCTCTGTCCTGGAGCTCAATGCTTTGGCAATCCCTGTTAAACCCTCCATCTTTCCCTCACCCATCAATCTATCCTGTAACACTGATTGATAACAGCAGTCTCCCAGTTTAATTCGTGTGGAAGGATACAGAATATTTCTGAGTTTATGAGGTTATGTGTGTGTGGATGTAACAGGATGGAGGAAGTGTGTGTGTGTGTCTGCAAGGCATTATAAGATGCTCTGAGCCAAACACGTTCATGCAGTGAAGAAATAGATATTAATAAACCTGTCCTAAAGCATTCTAAAAGATATGTGTGCAAGGCGCAAGCCTCTATCCAAGAATGGGACACGCATGTCGATATCAAAGAGTCAGAGGCCAGACGGAGGTATTTTCAAAATTCAAGCATTAAAAAAAAGAAAATGTAAACACCTTTCCTTATTTTACATGTAAATGTTAATGTGAAATGCAACAAGCTGTGTTAATTTGTGGTCCAGTGGACTCATCAATATGTCTGAGGAAATGAGTGACATTACTGGACAATGAGGTGTGTCCATGAGGGACTAATGGAACTGCTCTTACCACATTGATTTTTCAGCAAAAATGCCAATGTATTCATTATTCATTCGACAACGGTGTTTGCATGTGATGTTAAGACTTAGAGAAGGCTGCTTGTTGTTTGAGATACACCACAAGGTTTACTGAACGGTTATCAATCGTGGGATATTGAACAAGGGAAGCCTGCTTGTCACACCGATAAAGAGACAGGGCAGATGTAGGACAAATGAGTGTGTATATAGTATTTATGTTTTTTTTTAATTTCTATTAGTTTATTTAGTCAAATATTTATAATTTAATCTGATCATTTTAAGCTAATCATCAGAGTTTAACCTCTACAGTTACATATAAAATGGGTTTCTTAAAAAGTAAAAGTCGTTATTTAGACTGAAATAGAATATAGCTGCTTTAAGGAAGTGATTAAATAAACCTAATGAAGTTACACAGAACTCGGTCCCTTAGCACCTCTACCATAGTCACTTACTGTCCCATGCATACTCAGGATTGGGGATTAAACCAAAGAAAAGATTCAAAGTATCATGTTGGTTTTCCTTAGCTAGGCTATTTTTCATGAATTGGTATATAAAAACATAGTAATTATACCAACGTGCACTAATTTGGAATTGTTTTATATGGATTTCAATTAATTGGCTTGAATTAATAATGTCTAGTGCCTTGAGATGGCTTTGTTGTGAATTAGTGCTATTTAAATAAAGATTAACTGAATTGAAAAAATGGTAGAATATTCAGATCTACTGCAATATGTTTTCCTGACCTCAATATTTATTCATGAAACTGAGGTAAACCTATACTAATTAAAAAGCAAAGCATGAAAGGAAATCTATAAATATAACCATTGTACTACATCAGCCACTCCTTGTCTGTATCTTGGACATTTAATCATTTTTTTCCCACAATGCACTCTGCTGATACTCACATTTGCAATGCCTGTCGCAGAGTGCAGCCTGTCTCATGTCACAGAGTCGTATTGAGCCCTTGCTGCTGCTGTAGGCGAAGGTGTGACACTGCTGGGGATGAAACTCCGCTGAGGTGATTACCTCCGTCAGCTCCTCCATGTTGGCAGGTTTGATGTCCACAATGTCTGAGAGACATGCTAAAGAAAATCAAAATTTTCTTTACAAGTTAATGTTTCTAAAGTATTAGAAAAGAAAGCTCTTGATTGGTGACTGGTGATTTAAAGTCACAAGTCCTTAAAAATACTTTCAATTCAATATAATTTATTTTACTTTTCAATCAAGGAACCTCACTGCTTTATTTTTCTAAGCAGCTGAATGTCATTGCACCACAGATGTCCCCAGCCAACAGGAACTGTCACGTGTACACAGAAAGGAGTCGTCGAAGCAGGATCATGACTTAAATATCTTTATCAGAATGCTATTTTTTGTCAGAATATACCAAAATCTGCAATTTATCTTAAAAGACTGGATGTTTATGATCACATAACATCACTACAAGCCAAATCTGATTGAAAAAGAATAGCTGGATTTAGGTCAACCACACACATGTGGCGTAACATTTGTGTGATGTGAAGAGGTTGTTGCACGCTTGCAAGCTGAAGCAATAAATTCCCTTTTATAGAAAATGTTATTTTCCCAACCTTTTCTCTTTTAAATGTACTCATTTAATCTCAGAAAGTACATTTCCAACTCCAATCTTGGAAATTTAGAATTTATTTTATCTGAACTTAACCCCTCTGAGCCTGCCACATAATCTTCTTTTAACCTTCAAACTAAATGCCATGTCATAATGGAAAGTATAAAAATTCTATAGATTACAATAGATTAGTTTCTCTTGTGCTTCCAGATTTAAAGTTATGCACGCTGTGATAAACGGAGAAAAGACCAGATTGATAGTAAGAGGATACTGAAGCTGCGGTCAGTGATTTCCAGGTTCCACAGGTTCACCCGGAGGTCGTCAGTAGAGATGAAGGTCTGGAGGTCGGAGTTGACGGAGATGGAGTTAATGTGGTATGTGTGGGCGTTGCTGAATACACGCCTGGCTGTGGCCTCGACCATCAAATCCATCGGCTGCAGCACAGGCACCTAGGGTAGACAATATAAAAATTAAAAGTTAAAAAAAAAAAGTTAAAAATTTGATTTGGAAGGTTTAGATGTGATTTTGATATGAAGCTGGTTTCACAGAAGCCTTGATCAGATGTTGATCTGTGTTTGTGTAAATATACTTGCATGTGGTTTTTGTCTTCGGTGCATAGATTTTAAATCTGAGTGCATTGTGTGTTTTTAAATGTGTGCAACACACAACCACATGACTACAGGGATTCAATTGACATTTACGCCACAAATCTAAATGAAACAGAGACGGAAAATGAAGGGTTTCTGGGCTGTTTGATGAGCTGGTTCAGTCGGACTGAATATTTTTCCCCACACAGCTACTCAGTGATCACACATCCCTCTCTCTTCACCAAATAAGTGCTGAATAAGTCACTCCTGTTCTCTTTTTTTGTGTGTATTTGTGTGTCAGAGAAAACAAGACAGCAAAGGAGGTTAAAAAAGAGATGGCTCGAGGGCATTGCACGGCCCTGCTGAGGAATGATAACCGAACTCCGAACTCACATACACCCACACACAAACACACACAGTTTGCACAGGGCTGCATAGGCTTCAAAGACGCCCAGCACCAGTCTGCATGCAGCCCCCCGTTGGCCAGATAAAACCCAGACAAAGAGAGAAGAGAGGGGAGGGAGCCAGGAGGACAAATCGACTGCTTCTTCCCTTTTTTCTCTCGTCCATCGCTGGCACTGACAGAGAGACATGGAAGCCCAGCAGGCTGCTGTATCTCCATGGGTGTCACTTCATTTCCATGTCTTTCACTAGCTGTCCAGAGAGACACGGACCTTATTAACCCATAACCCACTACACTGACAGTTACACTGTACAACCTGCCCCTGCACCTTCTCAGTCATCGAACAGACTGCTCCTTGTTCTATAAAATGCAAAATATACTGACTTATATATCTCTGCTTTAATTTTCTATATAAAACAGTACTTAGCAAGCAGATGAAACACACTTTCGTGTATCTTAAGGAGAAAATAAATGGAAAACCTTATATCTTACGTTTTTGCTGTTTTTATATTTGGTTATTTGTTGGGGGGGTCCATTTAGACTAATATTTCTGTCCCTCCCTCTCTTCCTGGACAGATTTCACAGCCTATAAACAGGATTGCCACAGTCCCGGCCTGTCCTCCAGGTTGCTATGATCCCCTAGCCAGCCAGACAAAGAGGGACAGACACGCTGAACACAGCACTAATCTGCTATGGCAGACACATACGCACACACATACTCTTCATATTCACACACACAGTGTTGGTGGTGTGTGACCTCTTTGTGTGAAAATTAAATAGATATGGGAGTGATAAGAATGGCAGAGATGGAAAGGATCACTCTATGGTTTAATTTCACTGCCCATATTGATCTCTGAGTCTCACTTTCTACTACTGGTCTGAGTCTAAAGGTGTCCAAAGAAAGCTTGACACTCATTTATTAGAAATTAAACAGAGCATAAGATGTTCCAGCCAGGTTTCATGACAAAACATGACAGTAACATTCACACTGATGGACAGAAACTGTACTTTTATTTTTATTATACTCAGCACACGTAGCATATTTGCAGTCTTTATATGTCTTTTATAGAAAAATGAACTTTTACCACATAAGCCAAAAATCTGTGTTTACAACCTGTTTTATAACCATCTAACTTTTTAATGAATCTAAATCTTAGTAAATTGAACCAAAAAGTGACTGAACTTGCATGTAAATAGTGAATAAAAACAGTAAAGTTTCCAGTAAAGTTAAGAAAGCATTGGGTCCACCAGGTGACCCTTTCATGGCTCTGGTGGGTACTTTCATGAAATGTTAAACTGTTTTTCTACGTGTAATTACTTTGTGTTGTTGTGCATAGCAAAAAAAAAGACTTTTGTGGAAGTTTCACAAACTTCAGTGAGAGTACTTAAGATATGAAAATTAAATAAGGAGAAAATCTGTGACTGATACAGACAGACAGTACTGGGAAGTCCAAAGTGCTCCTATATTTCTGTTTTCTCTGTTTAGCATAATATGCATAAATTGTTTTTTTTTTCATGGAAAGTACTTTGTGTTGCCTTCAGCATGAAAAGCACTTTATAAATAAAGTTTGATTTGATTTGATTTGATTTAGAGATTTGATCATTACTAAATTAAAGGCCAAAGGGTCCAAAATTTTGGGTGAATTTTGCTTTTGGAAGGTCTAAACAGAATTCAAATGGTGTGTGCTTATGTGACACTTTTATCCATATATTTTAAAGATGATTTCAAAAAGACTACTAGGAGTAACTTGGAGTTCAGTGTTTTGTTCAATAAAACTTTGGCATGAGAAAGGATCAAACCTCCAAAAATGTTTTTTTTAGCATACGACTCCTTCAAAAAACTGATGCACAGCAGTATTCAAGAAAAGCTCAGATTGTTGATTAAATCAAACATTCAATGTATGACTTAAAATTAAGATTAATGAGCCTGTTATGAGTTCAATTTATTTAATTCCACCTTGGACATTTTTTTTTGTTGGCATTTCATTCTCAGACATAGAAAATGGAGGGAAAACCTTAAGTCTGGACTTGTGTACAATGTTTTTTAACTAAACTATTAAACTTCCCAGTTGTCAGACGCCATAACATGGTGATGATATGTGAGCCAAGCTGAACCAATCATACCAAACTTTACCAGAATGAATGTGACAGTCATTTTTGCATGACCTGCTATCCAAAGTGAGGTGCAGATCAACGAGTCTCTTGAAAGGGAGAATACTACATTTAAATTTTTCTCATCTTGACCCCTGCGAGCTCTATAGCCTTTCTGTAAACACTGGTTCCCTCAAACTTTAGCAACCGTTGTTTCAGTTTTTAACATGATGTTACAGTTTAAAGCTCCATGTTTGGAGTAGATTGAGATGTGGTGATAATGAATGATTCTGTGTTGCTTCACACATTGAATTTCAGGGGTGACCCTTCTATTTTTGATTTTTCTTTTGTTTTTTTTTAACATCCTCCCATCGTTAATGAAGCTAGTTTTAACTGACACCAAAGTGCCATGCTATTGGCCAAGTGCAAATAATTTCTTTTAGCATTTTTATATTTTTAAGAAAGCTGATGGTGAAAAGGAGTAAGGAAAAGGACGAGTATGAGCAAGACAACCAGGAGACAACCAGGAGTTTTGAACCCTAACAACTGCATGCATGAGACAAAGGAAGATGTCCACAGGATGTTATTAAAAAAAAACAAAAAAAAAAAACATTGAAGTCATGAACATTACTGTTTTCATTCCACTGTGAAAATCTTAAAGCGAAGATTTCACTGTTTGGATGCTGAAACAAAGCAAAAATGTACAACAGCACATTGAACAGGCCGTTATTTTGGACAACAGCTTTCCCTGTTGCTTGCAAGTCACACACCAGCAAGACAAATCTTTGCTATGTTTACCAGGATGAATTTGACACTTTTGTGGGTGTTAGACTTGATCATTTTGTGTGACCTCTTACCCGCAGCGAGGTGATAGTTGACGGATCTCGGATCCGTCCATCCTCATCCTTCAGGTTGTATCCTTCCGGACGCTTGTCCCTTTCACTGATCTTCCACAGCTTCACAGTCTTGTCTGGGAAGGATACATCACAAAACCACGCACATGGAAAAACAAAAAACACATTTAGACCATGGCTCACAAGAGTGACTCTGCTTACAAGATGGATGCGGGGGGTTGGGCAGCCAATCTGGCATGTAGCTGGGCAGCAGCCAGTGAGAATGATGAATGGCGGCTCGTGTGTAGATTCTGATGTTAGTGATATCCATCTACAAGTTGACTTCATTTCCCTGCTTGAGTATACGTTCCCCCTGAAAAAGCCATCTGGGCGCATTTCAATTGGGTTTCACATAAACACCAGTTACATATCATCTTCTCGGTCTACTGAAGTGGATGGCAGCAGCAGTCAGGTTGTTGCTTTTTTTTTCTTTTAATTTCCGCTGTGAATATTGGTGTCAGAGCAACGAGGCCATCGCCACAGGACCCTCCACCATCTGCTCCAGCCACCGCTAGCACTTCTGCAGCAGCCATGCATGAAGCCCACAATCTGCAAGACGCCTCTTTGCTGATTTGTGTGTGTCTGACTGAGCTAGTGAGCATGTACGCATGTGGTGGCGCATGCTTTGATATGTGTGTGTGTGTGTGTGTGTGTGTGGGTGGGTGTTCCTGGTGTGGTAGCCATGCATGAAGTCCTTAATCTGAAACTCTTCAGCTGGTGGCACCCGCTCAGCCAAGCAAAACATCAATACGCCCACACAGATAGTCAAAAAGACATTTTCATGTGATATTAACATTTCCTTTTGCACCAGCTGTGGATTCATTCTGCAAAGTGAAGACTTAATCTAGCTGTTACTTGATACATTCACTCACTAACAACATCCATATGTAAAGACACTCAGGTGACAGATTACAAGCTCTTTTGATAAAATTTCTATTTGTGCTGCTCTTAGGCTACGTAAGCCGCCTTACATGACTTACCGTTTGTGGAAAGCAGAAAGTACGCTGCGTTCTGCTGTGGCAGCCATTTGATCTTGTTGATCTTCTCCTCAATCTCCAAACTCTTCAGGTAGTCAAACTCGGGTTCGTGGCTCTGGAATGTGCTGTAAACATTGTATTCCCCTCGACGTTGGGGCTGTGTCTTACTCTGCAAAGGCAGGAGAAAAAAAAAGTCAAACATATTTAAATTCACAGTACATTTCACAAGATTATAGTACTGTATTCCACATAGATGAATAAATGAAGACGTGATCCATTGTTTTAGAATAATGCAGATATTCCTGGTTATTTGCACTTTTAAAAATCTATTCTTTTTAAATATGTATATATACATATATGTGTGCTATTTTTTGTTTGAAGTGGAATTAATGCACACACCATCTGTGTAGTTGTGACATTGTGTTTCTGAAGCATTAATTGACACAGGTGGGTCTTTTACACAGACAGTGGCTTTAAAGTTCAGCAAGATGGTTGTATGGACAAGACTACGGTTATTTTTATTTGCTGCTAATGTGAACTGAATTACCACAGCTGTACGTTGCGTCTCAATAACCTCCAGCTGTGCAGCACACAGCTGATTCAGAGAACCTCCCTCCTCCTCTTGATGGATAGCTTCCAGCGGAGACGTCCTAATAATGCTACACGCAGCAACCTTTCAACAGCTGATCTGAATAAACTACAGGCGTTGGAAACAGTGCTAGAAGCACTGCAGGCAATTTGGTCCTGTTTATAGTAGGTTTGTTTCTAAATTAAAGTGAGGCTGTCAGGAGTGGTATGAGAGAGTGTGTGTGTGTAAAAGGGGGTTATGTGTGCATGTTTGTGTGTGTTGTAAGTAATTCAACCTCATGTGAGTAAATACAACAAGTAACTAAAGTGTCTTATTCTATAAATGTAGGTGCGTAAATGCTTATAGGAGGATTAAAAACATGATATCTTGTTATGGTACATTTAGAAACAGATAAAAAATCAAAATGTAAAAGTTTCTATTTCCATATTTACTTATAGTTGGTGTAACTGGAAACTTCGGGAACTTGCAGACTGCCGAAGTGACTGTTGTAAACAATGTTTTCCCTATGTAAATTGGGTTTACAATGGAAATTCAAAAGCCTTGGATTTTAAGAGATTTTCTCCTTGAATTTTCTTGAATTAAGATCTTTTTAGTTATCTGTCCTCTTCATTTTCTTTTCGGCTGTTACCTTCAGGGGTTGCCACAGCAACCCATATGCATCCATCTAATTTTATCATCTGCATTGTCTTCTTTAAGAGCAACCAATGTCATGGCCACTTTCCCCACATGCATACACCTCTTCAGTCACCTCTTGGCCTCTCTGACTTGTCTCATCTAACATGGGCTGCCCCTCTGAGGTACTGATTCATGAGTCTATCTATCATTACTCCCAAATAGAACCTCAACATTTTAATCTCTAAAACTTCCAGTTCTGCATCCTGTCTTTTCAAATTTCAAATTTAGGTGTTTAAAACTAGACTGACAAGTCAACGCTGTGGTTAGGTCCTGTTTTGTTTAGTTGAGGTGAATGTCAAAAAACAAGCCCCTCCTGTCTAGACGCCACCCAGAGATCAATGCTTTTATTACCTCATGCCTGGATTATTGTGACTCTTTTTATTGGAATTAGCCAGGCTTCCGTCTTGCGCCTACAGCTGGTACAAAACGCTACTACACAATTTTTAACACAAACAAACAAGAGCACATAACTCTGGTTTTAGAGTCCTTTCACTGGCTTCCGGTTTATCTATGAATCCATTTTAAGATTTTTTTAATTTGTTTTTAAGTCTCTTAAAGGTCTTGCCTCTTTTAATCTGTGTGAGCTGCTTCATCCTTACACCATGTGCTCTTAGATCAGCTGACCAGGTGTTTTTAACTGGCATGACGACATTTTATAAAGCCAGAGGCGACAGAGCCTTTTCAGTCCTAAAATATGGAATGAGCTCCCACTGCAGGTTAGAAACTCATTTAAAACACATTTTTACTCCTTGGCTGTCAAGTGAGTTGTCATCTTAATCTTCCACCCTGTGTATGCATTTGTGTTATTTTAAATTTCTTATAGCTCCTATGTGGTAAGTTATTATTGCTTATTCTTCTATTTTAACAGAATTTTAATGCATTTTCTTCATTTGTGCTGTTTTTCTGCTTTTTTCTGCTCTTTTTTTACATTTATTGTACATGGTTTTGGTCTGCTGTTACGCTGTTTTTAAAGTGCTTTATAAATAAATTTGTATGTTAAGTTAGGTTATGGTGAAAAGACAGGAAGCAGAACTGGAGGTTTCAGAGATCTGCCTCCTGTCTTTCCCTCAAGATCTTTCTAGCTAACTGTAAAACCAGTTATAGTGATTATCAAAAGCATTAAATTCACTGATTTGATTTACTGTCAAAGTAAAGCAATAGGCAACCTAGACCCTTACAGTTTCCATAATTATATTCTAGGAGAAATGGGGGATATCATTTAAAGTAAGACCTGAATTCTTAGCAGCTTCATGTCCGTATGGCATTGAAAGGTTTTTGTATTTCTATATGTGACGTGAAGCTGTGGAATATATTTAATTTAGAGCTAAGGCAATGTCCAAGCATGACCCAGTTTAAAAAGGGGAAGAAAAGTAAGGTGTTTGTAGAGCACAGGGAGGAAGATGGGCTTTGACCATATGTTCTCACAGATTTCTCTGTTTTCTGTTGTTGAGATGATTCATGTATATACAGCATGTGTGTGAATGATATACATGTTATATCTGTACATATATGTTTTACATAGCTGTATACATGCCTGTGTATAAGGTCTAAACATATAAATATATGTTTTATTTGTTTTTCCTATATGATGGGGGCAAAAATCTGACTGATCAATTTAAAGGGAGTTCCTGTAAATGTAAGCACAGACATTTTATTCCAGTTGGCACATTTGTTTTTTTTTTTTTTTGGGGTAATGACTTGGTTTCGAGGTTCAAATCAGCTTATGGGTATGTTTAGAGAAAGAGTTAGGGGTTAGGCATAAGGCGAGGGTAAGTGGCTAAGAAATGCTCTGTGTCAACAGAGAATACCCACTGTCAGTACAAACCAGACCTGTGCTTGCGTACATATATGCATGCATGCAAGCGCATGTGCAAGCGTGTATGTCTTCATGAATGTATTCTGATTATTAATCACGGAGTAGTGAAGAAGATGTTGGTTTAAACAAGCTTTTGCTTCTTTCCACTCTTTTGTGGACATTTTTTGTTTTATTATTATTATTATTTTCATGATTGAAATAAAGCCTTCATTCATCCAAAAACTAACGATCTAACTTAAATGTTTTGAGGTTGTCAAATGCTTTCAGCTGAAGGGCGGCTTAATTAGAAGTGAATTGTTGACATTTTCTACCTCCTGCTCCCTCTGGAAGACGACCACTCTTCCTCCTTTATCCCCGGTGGCCAGCAGCTCCCCCGATGAGTTAAACTCCACCGTTGAGATAATGTCAGCTGCAACACAGGAAGCAAAGCAGAGAGGGGGAGAAAATGTCAGTGTGAACATGGACAAACTTATCAATGCATCAGACAGACAAAAAGAAAGCGATTTTAGTAGGATATGGTGGAAAACTCTTCCGGAAAAGAGAGGGGAGGAGGAACTCTGTGATCAAACCACAGAGGACTGTTTGACACAGATACCCAGTATGGTAAAATATGGGTTAGGAAAACCACTGGATGAATCACTGCATGATAATTCAACCACTTGTCTGGCTAAAGTAAGATGATTTGTGTAATTTAATTGTACCATAGCTTTTTTAAAAGGGCGCAGATGCAACAAATATAATGCCATTCATCACTCTATTACTGTTTGATACCCTATGCAGCTCCACGCCATCACAAACTACATTCACAAACCTTTCAGAGATTGGCAGAGTTAGAGATAAAAAATAAATAAATAAAATAAAACACTGGGGCATAACTGATTGTGTGCTGTCCATCTTTAACATTCCTTGGTGATTAAAATATCTACAGTTTCACTGAAAAGTAAATAACAGACACCTACCCTTAAGGTAGCTTCTCCTCTCCTCCTCAAAGACATACATCTGCCAGGATTTAGGAGAGGCTAATGGTGACTGTAATTATTATACACCCCAAGGCTAAAAAGCCAGAGCATTATTTCTGTTTCTCTCTCACACACAGACACACACCCAACAGTAAAGGCTAGCCTCTGTTTAACAATGACAATAATATTAGACAGAAAAAGAGAGCTCTTGTTGTTTTGTACCCCCCACGCCCTCTGTGGACCTGCTACTGGTGGAGCTCCGAACAGGAGAGGGGAATGTTGCTATGGAGACCGTTTCCATCTCTAGCGGCAGTCAGAGTGTATGTATGTGTGTGTGTGCCAATAGCTCTCAGACTTAGTTGCTGATGCTAGCTGTAATTCAGCAGACAGAGAGAGTGCTGCAATAGAGTGAAAAGCTGCTAGTGCATCTGGGGGAGCTAGTGCAGTTCAATGCAGCATACAACTTCAGACAATCAGTCCCTGTAGGCAGGCTCATCTCTTCGTATAAGGCTGTTGTGCATGGTGGAAGTAACTAACAGTTATGTCTTTGGATATATACGTGTGTGTGTGTGTGTCCTCCCCTTGTTTCAGTTAATTGTTAGAGAGACAGTCACATTTACAGATGAGACCAGAGGGATCCTTATGCGCTGATAATGACAAGAGGTGGGGGCCAATACTAATCGTGTTTGATTAAGAAAACTAATAACCTTTTACAGACAAGACAAAGTCTGACCTAATTACAGCCTGCCTGGGAGAATATGTCTGACACACCATATTGTTGTGGGATGTGCTCTCGCAGGTGTACACAGATGGAAAAAAAAAGAAAATAAATAAATTCCTACACCAGTGTTTGTAGACCGTGTGCTTGCATAGAGATGTGCAGTGCTGCTCACCAACATTTTTAATACACACACACACACACGCACAATAGTGTCTTCCCGCATACCCACCATCAGACCAAATCCACTGGCGTGAATCGAATGAAATCGGCTTAGCAGTCGGCATTTTCTCTCTTTTTGTCCTTCATACTCCCCCTTTTTTTTCCTGAGTCCCCCACTCCTTCTCTCCTTCACTCATCATCTACACATTAAGTCACTGAGAAGAAACTGCAATTGATGGATACCATTTAACAAGTTTACACACGGGTACGTTCTTCAATCACCTTTATGCCAGAGCTAGCAAAGCGGAAACTTGTGTTGACTATAAAGAATGCTTTGTTAAATGAGTTTTTCTAAATGCAAATGAATTCAAACCAGAGAGAGGAACATACTCAGCCTCAGCCACTGACAAAATTTGGCTTAAATGCCAACATTTTGCCAAAAGAAACCTCACTTTTGAGGAACCTATTGATTGCAGGTGTGAGATTTGAGTCTCTTCAGGATCAAGACAGACACATATAAGCAGAAGGCTGATCAAATGTGTACTTACACACAGTCTCTATATCTCTCTCTTACACACACACACACACACACACACACATACAGTTTCATCAGCAGACCATAACCAGATGAAGCCCATAAATCCTGTGACCAGCCAGGTCTAACAAAGACAGGTCAGTGCTTCTTGTCGCATCAGAGGGACGGTTCAGATAACACACATCTATCACAGTTAATAACATAGACAAGCCTGTTGGCCTGCTGTTGTAATCAGTGTCCGTGCAACTTAATTAAAACAGCCATGTCCAACATGAATGAATTACCAAGATCTCACTTCTTCAGATACCTACAGCTACTGGGGGTCTTTGGGTCTATTACATCAGCTCCTAAGAAAGCAGAATTTTTAGATGTGTGTTATCATGTTATGGGAAAAGGCATGAGACTTCGGTTTACTGCTCCATGTTAATGGAAAAAAGTAGGTGATGGTGCTTTGTCAGCCACAAAGAAAGCTTGGGAAAAAGATTTACTAATTTCTTTGTATGGGTGAATATTTTCATGACTATTACGCTAATGTCAAGTGACATTAGTACACGGCTTATCTGGTTCAAAATTATGCTTAGGTTCTACTGTACCACCTCAAGACTACACCCTAGACACCCTAGACTGCTGGAAATGTCAATCTGAAGAAGGCTGTTTGATTAATCTTTTATGGGTTTGTGATAAAGTTCAGCTGTTTTGGTGAAGTTTCAGAGGTCTGTATCCCATTAAGCCCCGGGTTGTTTGTCCTTGGAGATACATCTTTCTGGACAGGGGACAATAAACAAATTACAAAGCTGGGTCCAATCTGGCATTATGATTGTCACACAGGTCATTTTTAGAAACTGAAAGGGTGATGGAGTCCCAGCGGGTCCATGAGTGGTCTAGTGAATTAACCAGACTGGCAGCATTTGAAAAAGAAAAAAAAAAAAGTCATACAAGAGATTAGACAGGCTGGAGGTTAACTGTAAGAAATGGGGCAAATATTTGGTAAGGTGTAGTTGTTAAGACATTGAATTTTTATTTATTATTACTATTTGTTGTCTTACTCTACGTACACATATTTACACTTATAAATTTTTATTATTACTGTAATTATTATTATTTTTGGTGGGGCTATTATTATATTTCATTTTTTTAAATGGATGCAAATGGTGACGGGGGGTCAGATGGATCAAGGAGGAGAGAACATGTATACTGTGTTGTTGTATAGTGGTGAAAATAATAAAATGATAATCAGTAAAAAGCAGCCATGTCATAGCCCATCTTTGTTTCTGTTTACAAAGTCAGATTCTCAGTGACACCCTTCAGCATACAGTATTGACACTGAAACCAGTGGGATGGAAACTTAGATATGCATTGATTCTGGAATAAAAAACTATGCACGAGGAGCCAGAAACAAATTGAATTTATTTACAGCCTGAGCATGGCGGATTGGGTGTAACAGACATGGCCACTAAAAGCAATTATAGCGAAAATAAGTTTGTAGTTTAGAATAGCTTCATAAAAGATTGTACAACAGGACTTGTGGGTACAGACACATGCATGAGCTAAAATAGGAACACCCTGGCTAACCTCTATGCATCACATAATCCTGTCTTGAGTGCAAAGCTAAACAAACAAATGGCCAAAAGGAAACAAACTGGATCTGATCCAGCGGCAGTGGGGAGCTGTGTAAGACACACAGAATGATCTGCCTGCATGGAAAGGTAGTTGTGTAAGTTGTGAGCAGCATTTCCAGGTAGAAGGATGGATGTGAACAACATGGTGGCATGAAAAAGCTTTGTTAGCGTTAGACATGGAGAGGAGAGGATTATAGCACTTGTGCTGAGCTGCCTGCGTGCGTCAAAGGATCAGGCCGGCGGATAATTCCAGTCTGCTCTCGCACTCTCTTTCACCTGCCATTCTTACTGCTTCATGGACAACCAAATAATTGTATCATTCTGCATCTCTTCTCTATGAGGAACATTAACACACACAGGCAGGCCACATTATTCAGTTCATAAAGACATAAAGAGCGTATTTGTGCTGAACAAGCAATTGATAATTGCTTCATTTTTACACCAGCAACAATAGAGATCAATCACAATTTTGAATAAACGGAGCTACATACTGGCCTGGTACCAAGCCATATGATTAAGGGTTTATTGGCCTTTATTAGCTTCACACAAAGCAACAGAGCACAATGCAGCTCCCTTCATCTGAGGAGCATGACTCTTTGTAAGATCTGGAGAGAACAAGCTAATTAACCTGGTTTCTCCAGGATCAGCCCCTTGAGATTGAGACAGGGTGTGTAAGTTTGGTGTGGTTTCTCCACTGCATGTGAATGTGAGTGTATTCTTTTGCGAGTGTTTCTCTGTGTATGTACTGTATATGTGCTTATGATTTTTCTGTATCCCCACACTCTAGGGAGTTGAGGGCAAAATGGGCGAGACATGTTACTGCTTCATTTCTCACACTTCATTAACACATTGGCGTGGCACACATCTGACTGCAGACAAAACACAGGATGGGATGAAGCGGAGACCAGAAAGAGAGGTGAGGCAAGGAAAAGAGTGAAATCAGTGTTCAACTCCTGCGCATGCTATGTTGAATACCAAGAGGAGTCATTTGAAATGCTTGTTATTTAATATTCTGTTAGATATTGAAAACATAAAAGAGGGGGATGGTGAGGAGACGAGGATTATTAGAATCCAGCACCAAAACAAAAGCTGACACACTCTCTTTCTGTCTGGCAGAGTTGCTTTGGTGCAATTCCTTTCATCTTGCTGTTTTTAGGGCTGAAGTACATCAACGATTAGTTGTCTGCTGCACAGGCTGAAAACCTGTTTTTATGGTGACCTTATTACTGAAACATGAAGGATTTCGAGGGATTCCTCGACAGGACACAGGAATTAGCTATCAAAACTTACAAATGTTTCCCATTACAGAGTCCAGAAAGGTCAAAGACTGCTTAGCCTTCAGGCTAGCTGTGCACAAAATGACTCAAACACTCACAGCATCCACCACTGACCATGCAGGCAGCCATATCACAGTTGAGAAATAGGATATTTTTGTTGTCATCCTACAGTAGCAACACCACGGGTATTCTTTAATAAATTCTCATTAAATTTTCATGGTGCCGCAGACTTAATAAGAAGCTAATCAGGGGATGAAAGCAGCTGCTGAAGAAGGAGTGTGACTCGCCCCAACTTCACAGCTTGCTATTATGCCCCGGCTACCCCCACACCAATCCCATACACACATATGCATTATCTTTCTTTGCAGTATGAGGCGAGGTGGGGCTCAGCGAATTGAGTGTTTCGTAGTGAATAATGGATGGGACCTGAGGGTATGGCGGGCTAAGTCTTTTTATGCCAGAGTCCTAAAGTGTGGCCCTAGGCCGTTTGCATTGGCTCAGGCAACCAGGCTTGAATACGCTCTCATCAGAGCCAGCAATAAACGCTGCAAGCTCTCTGTTTCAGGACAGCATCAGTATTCAGAGAGGCTGGAGAGGTCACATCACACGCAGGGTTGTACTCACATCAAGCAGATGTACAACAGCAACACAGAGAGACGGAAGGTGAAGAGGAAAAGGTGAGCAGTGAGAGGGAGGAAGGGATCACATTTCCTATCGATAGATCTTTAGGTCATTGTTCCGGTGCCTAAATTGTGAAGGACCAGAAATCAATACCAACGCAGACGTTAGGTTAGGTCCTGCCTCGGAATGAGAGAGCTATTTACATTTTTAAACCCAATGTGGTGCTATTTGACAGTATCATTCATTATCTAAAGACTCAGTGTGGAGATAATGAAAATGAACTAAGACAAATGTTGGAGAAGCATAATAGTCAATTGACTCATCATAAATATATACAGCGACAGAAAGACACAAATTATCCATTCCCATCACCATTAACGCTCAATGTGTCATCTGCAGGCGGCTGCTGAATGCAAATCAGAATGTAATGTAATGTTTCTCCTAAGAGATATTGATGTTGTTTCTGGAAACTTTCCTTCAGCATTAAGCAAGACTTTGAAATTTCAAACCCACCTATGGATGACCAGCAAACATTAGTGTGTGAATACAGAGTTAAAGTAACCAAAAATGGAGTCACTGAGGCGTGGGATTGGTGCGAGATAAAGGTCAATGTGAGTGACATCATTAAAATGTGACATCATTAAAGTGTCCTGCTGTCGTGAGCGAACACAGCCTAAGGGAAATCCCAACCAGCTCACCTCTACCCACCACAGCCCTGTGTGTGGATGTGAATGTGTGTGTATGTGTGTGGTCTGAACAGACTGGACCTGATGGAGCATGTGCACTTTAGTGAATTTATGGGGACCCCAACACCAGTCTGTGTGAGCTCTGGCTGCACACTGACTTCATAACACTTAACACACACACACACACACATACACAATCATTTGTGATAGACGAAGTGTGACAATCAGTCATAAATTACAGCAATAAAAAAATAACAAAAGTAGACGTATGAAAAGCACAGATGGGGCCCCAGACTAGACGGCCCTTTTCTTCAAGGAGACACATCTTACAATCCGTGTAACTCTCACTTTCTCCTCATCTAATGAAAGTGTGAGACAGAGAGAGAAGGAGAGACAGGGAGAAGAAGATTCCCCTCCTGCTTTTCATCTCAGCTCAAACATCAAACAAAGATATCCATCACTCCCACCCCCACTACGTCTCTCCTCGCTGTGAACCAGCCACTGTGTTTAGTAGTGACAGGGAATCATCTAATAAGTGCTGGAGCTGAGCAAACGATGCTGCTCTCCTGTGTTTGAATGAAGATAGGGGGAAAACACCACCAACAAGGAAAGCAGCAGAAACATGTGTAAGAATAAGAACTTTGACTTCATCTCTCCTCCAGCCTGCAGAGGTTTCTGTAACCTGAGCTCAGGGACAAGGGAAAAAGCTGTGGTTACACTGACTCACCCTGCAGCGATGCATACCCTCCAACAAGCTCTATTCTATTCTACTCAAGTACTCAGTAGATCGTTTGCATAAATGTTATTCCCTTACTTCATTTTGTAAAGCTCAGTAGTATTTTGAATTAAAATAGTCTCTCAGTCTGTAATAGTACGTAGGTGGTAAAAATGTGTGTAGTGTAAAAGAGTTAAAAACCTTTTCTGTTATGCAGGCTAATTTTACAAGTGGCATTGTTCAAAATGAACAATTAAAGACCACTAAGTGTGCTTATAACACAGATCTGCATAATATATATTATTTTTTAGCAGAGAAAAAAATCATAGTGTTAAATATGCTAATTTGCATAAACTGATTGGAAGGTTGTGTTTATCTGTGGTGAAAACATTTAACATGTAAACAGCATGCAGTGATATGTAAATGCTGATATTTAAAGGGAGACTCATCATTTCAAGATTGCATGATGACATTATGGCATGCCATCGTGTCTCATTGCAGCCATAAACAGCATTCAGCCTGCTAGTTATTAATACCACAAGCAATGTGCATAATTAGCTTGAAGTTATGTGATAATGTGATAAACTATCATTTTCACTTGCAGATCAGTGTTTTGTGTTATATTAAGCAGCTATTGAGCAGCAGGTAACTGATGAAAGAACATAAAGATGATGATCATCTAACCATCAAACAAATTGATAATCAAAAGGTTGATGTGTGGTCACTGAGGAGGAAACATTCATAGAGCAAAGCGGCATATACAGCTGCAGAAAAAACAACCATTGTTGAATATTACTGGGTTATGAGCATGTACAGTAGAAATCTTTGTGTTTGTGTGTGCATGTGTATGTGTCTGCAAGAGACAGAGCAAGCCAGAGAGATCCATATTTCATTGTGCCACCTCCCAGAATTAGGGCACCTTCCCTGTCTGTCTCATCCTTTCAACAAGTGAATAATGAAAACACATTTTCATCATTTTTAAACAGCATTTCACACAGATTAAAGAAGCAGTTGTAGAGGCTGCTTTAATCTCTAGGTGCCCATGATTTCCTAGGTCATTCTAAAATAGCAGGTATGCTGGGATCCACCTCATCATGTCCACATAGCTACCACTAACACCACATGCAAGCTGGATCTTCAAATAGCTGAAATGGTCCTTTAATATCCCCTCTAGCAGCTTATAGTGAGTCTAAGGTAATGAAATGTGCCTATGAAGTAATCTATTAGTATCACTTTAGAGCCATATGATTTTTTTTTATTACTTTATCATTCACTGCTTGCTGTGATTTTCACTTGATGGCTACAGTGTCTAATCTTTTACAGATATTAGTCTCTCTGTGAATATAGCCTCTGGGTTATTGCTGAGCCGCTCAAACAGACTGGATTTATAGTTTAAAATACCTTCGGTTGCATAGTTGTGGTCGCGAAGGAAGCTGTTGTTGATTTTCCGGGTGTCACTCTCCTCCTCCATTGATGAATCGACTGGTTCGAGATCCTAAAAGCGGCAGACCTGCGCCCATCCTGCCCCGGTACCGTCAGCAGGCGGGCTGTGGGACCAGCGGGGGGCCTGTCATAGCTCCAGATCTCCGGCGTAATCAAGAAAATCAGGATCAAACACCTGTGATGACGAAAATGTACGGGCAGGTCCTGTCCACGCCTCAACCCCACAGTCCGCGACGCCGTAACAGTATCAATTCCAGCAGCGGATTTTAGCGCCTAATTATTAAAACGCATTTGGGTCATTTGCTCCAAGTTACCGATCCCATATCCCATAAGGTTCAAATTTATTCAAGATCACCAAAGAATCTTTACATGTGGTCACAAAAACAAATGAGAGAAATGTTGCGTGTTCTTGAAGGTTGAACCCGCAGCAGCAGCTCCGTAAATCTCTTCTGGAGGATTTCAGTTTAGGCAGGCTAGATTTCCCCCCTCCCTGTGCCAGCGGGGCGGGCGAGATTATGCGTCAACAAGCTTGCTCCGATACCTCACCACTTCCATGTCAGACTCTCCACAGTTGCATCTTGGCCTTTCTGTCCTCAGATCATACAGGGATTCCTCGTTCTCTGACACTCATCGAAGCGGACCCGGCGTACAGGGATCCCGGCAGCTCAGCTGACTCACTGTGTCGTTTAGCGCAGAGCTGTACTGTAGCTGTACCCAATGTGCTGCTGCTGATGCTGCTGATGCTGTTGCTGTGCTTCATCAGAGGAGGGGCCCCTCCCTGCTGCCTCGCGGCTGGCTCTTTAAAAACCACAAGCAAAAAATGTGACGCTCCGTCGAGCCACCACTGAGAAGACTTCTTCACTCACTGCCTCCACTTTCATGTGAAGACTGCTAACATCCCTCCATCCTGCTGCTACTGCAGATGAATCTGTGCACTGTCACAGCAG
Source organism: Melanotaenia boesemani (assembly GCF_017639745.1). Classification (NCBI taxonomy): domain Eukaryota; kingdom Metazoa; phylum Chordata; class Actinopteri; order Atheriniformes; family Melanotaeniidae; genus Melanotaenia; species Melanotaenia boesemani. The sequence goes on along the minus strand of NC_055688.1, from coordinate 31,014,775 downwards.
ATTGAACAGTGAACCTACTTTTTATGTGCTCCTTTCTGCATCCGGACCCATCCTTAACAGCAGCTATTCATGCCAGAGGAGGACAAGGGAGGCTTTACAAATTTGCTATGAGAAGTGCATGACATGGCACATTTAGCCACAGGGTATACTGAGTTCAGGCTCAGAGAGGGACACAAAGGAGAAATATCTAGAGAAAAGGAAGGGATAGGTAGAGGAGGCTTGAGAGGCAGAGCCAGAAATAAGAAAATGAAAAAACCCAGACGCTGATTAATTAGATTAGTAAGGCCTCTGTCTGTGCCTCTTTCTGGAGAGATCCCATTTCCATGCTGAGTTTATTAACACAACAAGCCTCCTTGGTCAACCCTTAATCTTCGATGAGTGGATATGTGTGTGTGCCGCATCAGTGTGTGGCGCATCTCTGCTCTTATCTACTCACTTTACGCTAAATCTCTTTCTTTCCACAAAGGGACTGGGTATCTTCTCTGCACTAGCCGCAATACACATAGCTACAGCAGCAGCAATCAAGAGATTGTGGAGCCCCCTCTCCTAAATGCATTAACAGTCTAATCCACGGGAACCATTTGCACACCCAATCCTCTGCCCTTCTACTAATGGGGATCTGGCTGTGAGGGAGGTAGGCTGCTTGTAGGAAAAAACAAGGCCTTCCTACACATGCTATTTTACACCCCATCACCCTCCAACCTCCATTTCCATTGGAACACATTGGGCATTATCTATGCAGGGTGATAATGAAGGTTGGAGAGTCAGCCTGCAATTCATGTGTTTCTGTATTTACAGTCCTCTGCTCCTCTAATGAAATGTGAAGAGAAATGCTGCCATCCTTGACCCTCTTAGCTCTAACTGAGCGGTCAGCGGTGCTTCCCATCTCTATCAATATTTAATCAGGATTTAAGAGGACAAAAGAAACACACAAAGACTTCGGCTAAGTTACAGCTGAGCAGAGCAAATGAAATTGAAAGTGAAACAATGGGTTTGTTAGAATGAAGTCACATGGATGAAGGGTTCAGTTTTGTCGGTTTTTGTGGGGTGGTGTGGGGTGGATTATGAGGCAGAGATGTGAAGGGCAGGCGTAGTAATTAAAGGCACAGGCATACATGACTATATAATAGGAAGCATTAAGTAAAGAATGTTGCTTGAAGCAAAAGTCCTGGATCAATACAGTCTTGCTCATATCATTCACCATTTACCTCCCTGCCTCTTACTCTATTCTTGTCCATATACACCCCAAAATTTTAAAATGTAAGTTCACATGGCATTTCTACTGATCACAGGCTGATGCACATATAAATTCCCAGAGCCTTTACTAAAAAGGCCTCACATGTCTGCACTCCGTAACTCACTTAACTCTGCCTGCCTCCTCTGAACCTGCAGCTACTTGTTCTCCTCTGTTAACTCACTTCTCTTGCTCATTACACTCCATCTCCCAGTCCACTGGGTCAGAAACCAGTGACAGCGCATCCAGCGCCCAGCTGCTGTGCGTCAGACTTGCAGGAAATGCTCCGGGGGCCACCAGAATTGGAGAGCGTGTCCTCAATTCTCCTCAAACGTATGGACAAAGTGGGTTAAATTAGGCTCTAGCAGCACCAAACATAGGGACACAATCACATGGCAATGATATTTTAGTCATGCCCAATTGCTTTGCTTGATGTGTGGTAATTGCTTGACCTGGAGACGGTGGTGTAAGGCTACAGGCAGCAAAGACACCGTCTGCATACCAAGCAACACAAGTACACATGGGGTATAGATATTTGACCACACAGCTGCTGTGCAACTGTTATACTTGCATTCCTTCATTGCAGTTACCTCACATCTCAACGCTGAACTCAATAGTATATTGGCCATGCAGTAATGATGGGTTTTAATATTTCAACACAGAATTATCATCCAGTTTATCTAACAAATAAAAGGTTATGGTAAAGAAATCCAAAATCTATGCTGTCGATGCTGTTAATCCTATTTTGAATTCAATAAGTACCTATAGATAATGGATAATGTATGTATTTAGTTTGTATTTGACTATAACATTCCAAAGTATAGTTATTTGATTCAAACTAGTTGCATCAAACATGCTTTATATGCCCCTAACATTGCTTCAACACTATTTTGCTTGGAAAATATTCTTGTGAAAGGATGTTTCGTTTAACTATTTTGTTTATTTATGAAAAACGTGAAGATTTCTGATTATTTTATTAGGAAACATTTTAGTAAATATGAAGTTTTTTCACTTTCTAACCTCATGGAAAAAAAAATTATGTGATTACAAAATGCAGTGAACATTAAAAGTGTGTCTCCATGATGTAAGACCCTTGTAATGGAAGAAATTTTGATTTGTAAGTGACAGCTTGAACTATGTAATGACTAACATTAACAGTGCCTGATTTAGTTTAGACGGCAAGTAAAGCTCATCAGCATGTATGACAACATGAAGTTTTTTTCACAAGGAGTCATTTTTATTACACCTATGTAGTTTCTGCTATGACACATTGAGTTGTCATGGTTTAAAAGTTTTAACAACATTATTATGTCTCACCTCTTTATGTCGCTATCCTACAATAAGCCTACTAATAATTTAACAGTTCATCCAGCCTTCATAAAGAATAAACATTTATTAATAATTATTACAATATGTCTATTTTCTTTATGCTTTCTAAACAAAAAGCGCACATGGCGGATATGCCATGTTAACAGCAGAAGACTTAAAAATGGGACGGCATCATTAAAAGCATGACAACTCAATTAAATGGTAAGAAAAAAAAACATTATGCGAATATGACAAATTTTCACTTTCACCCAGGTGTTTTCAAAGAAGTGAATGAAGACAATGATGATAATGCAGTTATTAAAAAAAACTCTAATAGCACAAATAATTATTAATAGTGACAGACCAAGTCTATTATCCCCATATAGATAATGAAATATTTCAGAGGGTAAGTGAAACCTTTCCCACCAAACTTAACCTTTTACCTTATTACCTGTGTTGTTAGTGTAGCTAAAAATCCAACACTGACATAGTAGTTAACCCTTTCAGGTGGGGGGGCACACATGGTGGGATTGCCATCTGTATGTAATACAGATACATGTATTACATGAAGAGCAACCACTCCCTTAAACAGAAAAGAAAAACTCTTTGATGATAGACAAACTTGTACTGATACAACTCTGTATCAGTCAGTATAAAAATAAGAATAAAAATTAATTTCGGAAACAAAATGGAGCTACTTTTTGAAATATAAACAGCCAAGTCTGTTTAGTTCTTGAGCTGATTTGATATGATGTTCCTCATTGAGAATAGCCGTATCAGAGAGTGTCGTCATGGTAATAAGTCTCTCCCGTCCACTGGTTTTAGGTCTTCTCGGTGTTATCAAACAAATCAGGATGATAATCATTGAGTAGCATGAGATTCTCCCTCCAAACCTTCATTGCCTTCCATTAGCCAGGCATCCCACCCTGGTATTAAGAACAGCTAAACACGTGGGGGTAATAGGATTTCACTGGCAGTCCATCTGTCAGAGTAACAGCAAACCCCAGGGAAACAGCACCCTAGCCTGCTTACACCTTTCTCAGTCTGCCCTTTCTTTACTCTTTCCTCTGGAGATATTTATTCAATATTAAAATTTAACCTCTGTGGAAGTAAAACACAACCATTCAAGTGTGTAAATGCCACAAAGAGTAAGTAAAATGGAACAGAAAATATACACTCTACTAGAGGATTTTAACCCTCTGGCTTTAAATATTATAAAAAGGGCTGCTTCTATTCCATTAAAAGAGTACAGATGGAGATATGTGGCAGTAGGTGAATGAATGGAGTGCGATACAGAGTGGGGGAGGGATTCAGGGGCGAACGGAGGAACTGGGATAGAAAAAGAAAAAGATAAAAAGATGGATGCATAGTTTTGGTACAGGGCATTAAATCAAGCCTAGAGGGTGTCCCTAAATCAGCAGGCTTTACTCTTGGTGTCATTCCAATTACATCAGGATGGGACTAATGCTCCATTGCTCAGATACTTCGGACCAGCAGGATTGGATTTTCTGTTTCCCCTGACTCCCCTCTCCCCTCCCCCAAACTCCCCCTCTATCTACCTCCCTTGATAATAAATTAATTGAAAAGAATGTGTGTACAATGATTAGCTCAGGACAGGGCATTTTGGATGAAAATTAATCAACTGTATCAATTTTGTTTGCAGCAGCACATTTATTTCATTTATACACCTCCAGGATAGGCACACGTGAAATAAATGTACAACTAGATAAGAACACACCTTATCACACAGCATACATGAATGAACATTTCTAACTGTTTCTGATGCAACGCTATATTACAAACAATAATGCAACACTGGTGAAGGTGAAGGTGAAGAAGCGAGCATGTGCTGTAGATTACGATTTGTTTTGTGAACACAAAGTGTAGTCTTGCTGAGGAGGAAATGATGCCACTTAACTGAAAAATCATTGCACTGTACCTCTCTGGTTGCTAGGAAACTGCAATTGAACTGGCATTGCAATGCAGCACAACAGCTGCCTACGTAATTGCACAATTAAGATCTTAAAATGTCATTATTTTGGTCATATTCATCTCAATAAAGGTTCGAGCACGTCCCAACACATTTTCTACCAGTTGGGTTAATGGGACGAACACAGGGAGCTCATGTTCAGAGGAAAGCTGGATTTCATTAGCGGAATGATTAGTGGTGCATTAAAGGAAGAGATTCAGTAATAAAGCAAAGTATCGTTTGCGTTGCATAGAAGGCTTGCACTGACGCTGTGTGTTGTTAAGTATTCTATATTTATCCTACAGCACTTTCCTCTCTCTGGACAGATGAAAGACCGGTCAGTAGAAAGTAGGTTAAGCAGGTTAGTGAGTGACTACAAAGCCACCTCCTTATGCATAACCAGGGAGCCGTGCACAGCTTATGTTCAGAACCGTGGACAGCTCTTTAGAATGCAAAGTGGAACAAAAAATAAAAAAAATAAATAAAATCCACAAAAGCTGTGCAATATATTTGAGCTGGTATCTATAGCACATATATTAGATTTTAGATGAGCATGTAATAGAGAAAAAGCTTTACATTATGCATCTTAGTGCTTACATTACATCTTCAGCTTGCTGCTTTTGTCTAACATTCCAAAACCTTAAGATACTGGGTTTATGGAGATTAAAAACAAAGAAAAGCAACTAATCAACACCAGCTGAAGTTTTCGCCATTTTTGTTTGAAATCTCTGATTATTTGCTAAATAATTTTCTGGCGATGGATGAACCAATTAATCAACTAATTTTTCATTCCTCAAAGCTTCATATGGAGCACTGGTAATGCTCACAAAAACATTAAATGGTTAAAACACAGTAAAACCACCTTGTACCAGCCATATGTGGGGGACCATTAAACTGGAAAGTATCTAATCAACAAGAAATCATGTTGCTAATGAGAACAGCGGTGCTGTGGAAAATGCCCGACCCCACATCTAAACGTGTTCCCTCCCCTTTTTTCATTGCAGCTTGCCAGAGAGGGTTCCCTGCAGCCATTCAGTCATGTTCCAACCAGCCCCGTGTGACAAAAGAGCATGTTCACTGTGCACCTCAGCTCAAAAGCCCCCACTCCAACACAGACACAGACACACACACAACAAAAGCACACTGTTTTATTATAATAGTCCACACCCGCACTCCGTCGACAAAAAAGACAAAACACATGCAAGCGTGTCACACGTAGATGCTGTAATCTCCAGGAAAATCCCATTTGGCAGAGCAGCTGCCAGCGTGGATCACAGATAGGCTGTAGTTGTGCTGCCCACAGGGTGGCAAGCTGTCCATCCACACTTTTCTATCAACTATAGACACACAAACATGCACACACACGCAAAAAGACAAGCTTAAGGTGGGATCAGCCCCTCCCACGGAGATGATAAATTCTTGCCACTTGCTTCTTTAATAGAAACATATCAATAAGCTCAAACAGCCAGTTTCTCATTCAGATGGGGCTTAATTTTTTATTACTCAGTTTATTGATCTGGTATGAAGGGGGTCTCTGTTGCAAAGTAGCCTCAGGATTGACCACTTCTGATGTAGCAAGGAGAGCGGAGACATGCTGGCAAAAGTGGTTTGTCCATCTGTTAGATAATCTTCCTGGCTTTCTGTCAAAAGCACTTTCTTCTCCTCCTCAGACATGATACTTCATAAAAATAAATTAATACATAAAATAATAAATAAACAAATCAATAAATAAATAAAATTACAATTTATTACACCACTATCTATCTGTCTATCTATCTATCTATCTATCTATCTATCTATCTATCTATCTATCTATCTATCTATCTATCTATCTATCTATCTAATTATCTATCTATCTATCTATCTATCTTAGTATACAGTTTACACATTCACACAGAAATGAAATAAATCAGTGTGTTGTGTTAGAGGGTGATGAGTAAAAAGCTTGAGCAGTGAAGGAGATAATCTTAGAGCACCACCAACTGGTTAAAGGAAGTATTACTTATTATTTGATCATGATGAAACTTGCAACACAAGTGACGCTTAAGTTCCATCTTTCAGTTGCTTCTAACATGTATTTCTTAGCCAGTAAATGTGCATAGATTTGCATGAGTCTGGTTATGCATGTGGACCATCACACGTAACATTTAGGGACAGTTTGTATTTTTCAACACACCAATACAATTGCAACTACATGAGGGTGGTTCCTGTCTGTGCTGAGGCTATAGTAGCAAGAGGATTTAAAAGTAATTCAGGGATTGTTTTGGCTGGACCCTGAGGATTAGTCAGTCAATCCCCAGTCAAGGAAAGGTAATGCAAAGTAGAGCACTTACAATATTGTAAATTAGAGGTAGATGTTGATATTGCTTAGCAAGAATATAAACCTTGGTTGTGCAAAAAAAAGTCGTGATAATTAACTTATGAGGAAAATGCAAAATGCAGGCATTTGAGTTCTGGGTGACAAAAATTAGACATATTTGTTTAAAAGATCTTAATTTAATTTAATTTAATTTAATTTAATTTAATTTAATTTAATTTAATTTAATTTAATTTAATTTAATTAATTTAATTTGTTTCTTTGTGGGATTTTTGTTTTTGGAGTAGACATCCATATTAGTTTTGTACATCTAAGCACAGTGTGTCTTTGTATATGTATATTTTATCTATATGTGGTCTATTTAAGCACTGATTTTTTACACAGTACCTAATAATTAATCTGAAAACATATTGTTGTACATCTTTTCATTTTTTAATTGTCTCTGCCAGTAACAGCTGACTATAAGTGATCTACTTGAATACGTACTTGTAGGGGACATCTGTGGATGTTATTTGTACAAAGAAGAACATTCAGACTTCTGAATATTTATTGGACACAAATGAATTTCAATAGATATTCAATTTTGTCCGTGTGTCCACTTTTTATTTGCTGTAATTGTTTCTCTTCAGCTGTGTAGAAATCCCTTTGTAATGTGCTCTATTGCACACACAAGCAAAACAATATGAAGCGAACTGCCTTTCATATATGAGAGCTTTATCATTCCTGTCTTCATTAATACTGGCGAATGATGGTTCATCTGTGTTATCCAAATATAAATACCCAAATATAAGCTCCCTGATCCTGGTCATAATCATAGTCTAATGTTGCCAAAATAAATGAATGTTAATGTGTTTGTGTCTGTAATGCTCAGTTCATATTTCAATTGATGCAGGAAGGGATTTTGTTTACATCCTGAGATGATCTTTAACCATTGTATTATCTATGAAAAACTACAAGAGGATGGAAAAAGCAATCCACATAAGGGCAAATCAACCGAACATCGAAGATGCATTCTGTCTGCATGCGATGTGACAGCATCAATATGGGATCCATATTTTGTCCATCCATGGTTTCAGAAAGCAAGCAGAACTAATTACTCTGGCAGCACAGAGGCTGCAACCTGCCAGCTGAGGGCCTGCAGGAAAGATGCAGGCCCTCAAAACAAGCTGCCAGAGGTGAAGATGTAGTGGGGGTAGTCCTATGATAAGCATGTAGGTAAACAAAGCAGCCAGAAGTACGAGGAGTGAGACAGAGGAGTCTGGCTGGGAGTTGGGATCTACAGACATGCTTCAGTTATCATACAGAGAGGAAACAGCCAAAGAGGATGTTTTCTTATGAAACAGCCATTTCCTGGTGCAAATCCAGCTCCTGGAACCTGATCATACTCTTCAATGTCAGCTGATTTTAACTGAACAATCACAAGTCAGAAAGCTTTATTATCTGTTGCCTTTTTATCCAAAATCAAAACATCAACAAGCAGACAAGCTGAACTGAGTCAGACACACATGCTGATTCACAGACTAATCTAAAAGTGAAAAGCTTAAGTTTTTGGTAAACAGTAAACAGCCTTTGTGCCAGGATAGCTTGGCCTTGCTGCACACCGTCAATACTAATGACATCAGGATACAAAGTATCTCTATGGAAACCTGGAGGCCCTAGCTCTATCCAGCACCCCTCTGTACTACCGGAAGACAGGAAAAGAGCTCAACTGGGGCGGAGAAAGTGAGAGCGAAAGTAAGAATAATAGAAAACAAAGAGTCAAAGGAACTAGGTAACGAATGAGTCAAAATAAAAATGGGTAAGAGAGGTGTGAATCAAAGAATCAAAGAGGGGTAAAAAGAAAAGGCATGATAGTGGAGGATGGAGGAATTGGTAAGTTGAATCTGGTTTAGTGCCAAAGCTGAGTGCTTGGTATGAAAACAGGCACAGCAGTGTGTCACAGCCAGGCCTGAGTTTCAAGTCAGCCGGAAACAAGCGCCTTCACCCTCCCCAAAAAAAATCTGCACACTCATTCCCCTCCTTACATCTATCACCCCATCCATCACCCGCTCTACTCCACTGCGTGGCCGCCTCTCTTACACTGAGCAACGCTTTCAAGCAGTCCAGATGAGCTGAATTACATCCCACTGTCTGCAGCCATCTACATCACCGCAATGCCACCGCTTTCATGAGAGCCACTTTTGCACAGTGTCACTCTGAGCAGGCTGGTATAAAGCAATGTTCAGGTCATTATGGATCAAAGAAAGGAGAAAAAAATGGATATGTAAGTCTTCTCAGTATATGTAAGTCTGAGGATGTTTGGTCTTGGCTCTAAAAAATATTTACTGAAAGTCACTTCAGAGCATAAAAATTGGCAGCTTGTGGGAAACCTAATTAAAGCTCAGTATCCTACTTAGTTGCACAGCAGCCCTACAAACACATTTACTCTAGGTGGGTCACAGAGCCATTAGTCTAATCAATGTAACCTAATCACTGGGAGCAAAAGCAAAAAAAACTAACAAAGATCATTTAAAATTAAGTTAAACTCTTTAAAGGTTGCTGTCAGACTAAATTAAATAAAAACAAATCAAATCAAATGTTTAATTCTGTCTGAGCCCTAAAATATTTGAGTAGTGTGTAGTATCAGGCACTTTAAATTTGCATTCTTATTTGCATTTTTAATTACATTATTTAAGATGACATATTTATCTCTAATATTTTTCTATCTTTTCTTTCTTTAAATAGGCAAAACAGTAAAAAAGAAAAGCTGATGTGAATAATTAGCACTGTAGAATTAAGTCTAAATAGTCCAAATAGATTATTCTTTACATATAAATCATCTAGATCAGTGGTTCCAATTTACTTTTCCTTAAGAACCACCTTTTCATGCAATTACCAAAAAAGCCATGGACAGCTCTTCAGGCTGTTGTGAATATATCAAGCAAATGAGATAACAAGTGCTAATCCAGTTGGCTGTCATTAAGTCACGTCTGTATAATTTCAGAGTTATTATACTGGTGGTGCAGTGAGATTTTAAACGCTGTTACCAGGGGCTGTTTCAAGTTATATAATTTAGGGTCATGGGCAGATGGAGTCAGTCCTCAGCAGGCGAGAGGCAGGTCACACCCTGGACAGGTTGCCAGTCCATCATGACACCAGTGTTTAAAACTGGTTATTTGTGAGCTTTGCTTTAACATTCAACATGATAAAAGAATGGAAACCCTAAATTATGGACACAATCTCAATAACCTTTGAGGTAAATGGTCTGTAGTTATATAGCATTTTTATCCAAAGCGCTTTACATGTACGTCACATTCACCCATTCACGGCGGAAGCTGCCATGTAAGGCAGCTCAACCACGACCCATCAGGAGCAATTAGGGGTTCAGTGTCTTGCTCAGGGACACCTCGACATGAGCTCTCCAGGCCAGGATCGAACCAGCAACTCTTGGGCTACAGGATGACCACTCTACCCACTGAGCCATGTCGCACTCGGTACATTATTACTATATGACAGCATATGGTAGCAAACCAAAGAGCTAATATTAAATCATTAGCAGCTCGTGCTGAGAACTGTTGCTTGTCTACCACCTACAAATAGAGTTTATTACAGACAGTGGTGCATTCAGCAGCAACAAATTGGAAATTTTAATTTCTCATGAGTAAAAGAAAGAAAGAAAAAATAATTAAGGAAAGCCAAATAAAAGTAGGATTTAAAAATTCTGGATAGAAGACATTTTAAAAAAGGAGGAAAAAAGTATTATTAGATCATTTCAAGTTAGGTAGAGCTTATGATCATAGTTTGTTTCAGATTTCCACCTCATAAACTACACAACTGCTAATGTCACTGTTAACAGCAAAGCAAGAGGCGAGAACAAGAAGTTTGAAGTACAGTGAACACAGCGTGATTTGAACTTGAAGCTGCGTGGAGATAAAGATGAGGAGACTGGACATATTTACTCTGAGCTTGGGGTGTGACACACTTTCCCTTCAAATATGAGCTGCTCACTAAATTACACATTCCAGAGTGAAAGGGTCCCAACCAAAATGCCAGGATTGTGTTTTTTCAGGCCTTTTGAGCGGACTTCAGACACATGTATGCTCTTTAGCACAGAAAAGCATATTATTTATATTTCCTCATGCTAGCAAGAACACTCTACATGTGATGCTTTCAATGAATCATTAACTTGAAATCAAGAGAATAGTTTAATCAATGTGAATGTAAATGTTAAATTACTTTTCAAATATTTTATTTGGGATAATTAAGTCGAGTAAGTTTGACTTAAAAATATGAATTGAAAGTAGAATGAACTTAAGTTGGATAAACTTAATTAAGTCACTTGTTACCAAATATAACAATTAATTTAAATTGGTTCAACTACTTTTTACAGTGAACCTGAAGAAGCCTCTCAATGCACACACTCATGTAAAGTGCTGTGTTGTGTGTGAAGAATTGTCCATCATGTTAAGCAGATTGTGCAGTATTTTCTTCTATATAATCTGCTCTGTCCCTTCTGGTAGACTTCAGTGTTGCATTTCCTGTCTTTCCAGCTACAACAAATGCATATCTGAGGTGAACTGGTGACGTGGAAATTTATAAAAATGACTGAGGCTGAACGAGATAGAACAGTTATGGCTCATCATGTGACATCGTGTGTCATCCATCTCTATTCGTTCAGCATGTTGTATGTCATGAACTTTGAGTGTATATATATTTAAGCGGGGGGTGAAAAAAGACAGCAGACAGGACAGACTGGTACTTCATGTACTGTCGTCTCAGACAGTAGCATTAGACTACATTATTTATCCAGTGCCATGTCTCATGTGTAGAACACCATTCAGACAGAACAGTAAAAGCTTTCAGTACAGTATGAGGGAAGATGCTATGTGTTTCTTTCTGTCTCTCTCTCTCTCTCACAGACATACAATAAACCACTCTGCCCTCATAACCTTTTTGTCCTCCCCACAGCCATCTCTGCTCTCAACTTCGTTTTGATCCTTTCTCCACATCAACAGAATACCTCAGGTTGTTTTGCACAAGCAGCAATGTGATGACTCTGCAACAACTGATGGCTATTTTCAGAGTTTTATTTTCTAAAAAGAAACTATGCTAGGAAACTGTAAAATAGCACAGAAGCCTTTATTAACTGGATTGCAGCCATAGATCATATTTCTATGTACGAGTTAGATTTCTAGATAAGATAAAGGCTGTGTATATTTGTGTCAGATCTTAAAATTGTTTGTCTACTATCAGGGGCGTTTCCTCTCAGCTGTGGCAATCTCATTAAAGTTTCATCCAAGCTGGCTTGGCTAGACTAACTTCACACAATAGGCTCCAGTGCAAACAAAAACCTGTCATCAGTGATTGTCACCTGGGCATATCCAATACTTGGTCTGTTTAATTCCAGTTGCTTGTATGAGATACTTTAATTGATAATGGAAAAATATAAATAAATAAATATGTCTATGTTTACAATATATCACGTCCATGAATGTTCCTCTCGGTTACTGCACATTCCAGAGCCAAAATGTACAAGATGCAGAAGCTTTGCCATGAATCAGGATTTATTGAATCGATTTTCTTGTAGCACTGTGAATTTGTTTACAATGACCCAGCTCACTCAAGCAAGTCAGGATCTTTTATAAAACCACAGAAACAGATGGGCAGAAGGGGAGGCTGAGAAAAAGAGGAAGCCCTTCCTGGTGTTCTATATTTACCCTAATCCCAATAGTAGCTATGTCTCTGCTTCAGCCTTGTCAGCTAGAGCAAAGGCCCAGCAGTCTTGCTTGATAAGGAGTCTCTCTGTCTGGCTCTATTGCTCCCAACAGAGGCAAAGTCGATGTTGTTTAAAACACTGAAGCTCACCATTACATTACATGCTAGAAGTGACATATTTATTCTGCTTCTTCATATTCCAAAACAAAGATAAAGACAGGGGAGGGGGGACTTTTTCCTGGAATGATGCACTAGTTCCTGTGAAGTTTGCCTCTTTCCTTGTTTTCACGTGGAAACTTAGCAGGAAGTGTTTTTGGTAAAGTGAGATTGTTAGCAAGTGCTGTGTGAGAAGGATACTGATATGCTGCTTTCTCCCAGTGAAAGAGAATGTCATGCTGCGATCCACCTTGGTGGGAGTAAATGTGTTACCCTTCTACGTACACAGAACTTAATCTCATATTTGTGCTTAACTTTTTCCCAAAGAGAATGAGCAGCTTTTATGTCCACTTCCCTTCAGGTCTATTTGTTTTCCTTTGTTTAATTCAGCATGAATTACTTGAGTCATTGCTAAATGAAGGTGAGAACCCGATAGGAACCCAGCTAATGTTTAAACACAAACACTGCAGAGCCTTCACCTGACTCACCATTTGTATTGGCTAAACATGACATTGAGGTCAGATTCCTTTCCCATCAAATGAATTTCAATGCTTACTATCAGTTAGATAATATTTACTCATATACACCACTAACAAAATGGATATTCAGGGATTCAGGGATATTCTTCTTTTTGTATGATACCACAATATATATATATATAAATATATATATATATATATATATATATATATATATATATATATATATATATATATTTAATTTTTTTTTATTTTTTAAATTTTACATATACTGCTCACAAAAAAATGTCATGCTACATTGTTAATATATCACAAATGTAGGGCATTTAAGTAAAATCATGCAATGGAAATTCTTTCATTTCCAACAATTTATTGAAACAAAAGCTAACAGTGGTGGGTATACCACATAAAAATGCCAATATCTCAATAACTTGTCATGTTCAAGGTGTCATCTTGGTCCCATAATGTCAAAATGTGAACATTACAATGAAGAGAATGTATTTAAGACAAGTTTTCATTGTCATTTTATAGTTGATTCATGGTTTAGACACTAAATGTTCATTTAAACATTTAGAGAAAGTCAAATTAAGTTCACCTATAAAGGTTATGTGGCATTTTAGATAAATTCTGAAAATTCTGATTCATTCTTCTTATCTGTTCAACTTTTTTCCTACCCTGCTTTCAAGCCTGTTTCCAAATATATTGGGTCACTGCATAAAAAATGTAAAAAGAAATCAGAGTGCAATGTTTTCCAAATTTTTAAGGCCTATTCTTGTGCAAAAATAGCACAAGACCCCCTTTCAAATGTTAATAACTTTCTGTTTTGTTTTGTTTAAATACATACCAGTTTTGAATTTGGTTACTGCTAATGTTTGGACAATGTCCTTTTTAAACTAAACAACATAAGAGGCCAACTACTGTATTTTTAAAGTTTTTTTTTTCTCCTCTAACACAGGGACCTCATACTCTGGCCCTCAAGGGCCACTGTTCTGCAGGTTTTAGATGCTTCCCTGCTCCAGCACACCTAATACTGTTGTCATATGTGCAGAATGTTGTTTGGTATTTCAGAAATGAACTACACCTTGCATGGAAAAGATATTGTCTGATTGTTGTTTGTGGCTTCAAATGCGGAACTTATCATTCAGCATTAATAGTCTCTGTAGGAGCCCTACACGCAAGCCATTATATATTAATTAATTTGCTGTTGTCTGCACACTTTATCTACACTTGTGCAGTGGGTGTGTCAACGTTGGGTGTGTATAACGTTAATATGCTAATATCCTGTTAATGCATAAATTTATTAATTATTTTATCCTGTGTTAATGCAGTTGTTTTTTTTCTTTTTTTACATTTTTGCTCACTGGCTCTGAAAATACAGAGAAACCACATGCAGTGGCACCGACAAACTTTGACCACTACAGAGAAGTGACAATGTGGAAAGTTTGTAATAACAGTGGTTGACTGGGGCTCCTCCTCCATCTCTCAGTCTTGCTGCAGTGGCGCATCTTATGTGAACAAACAGGCTTTTTGTCTGTTCACTTAATGGCTCAAAATTAAGATAGTTCCTCTAGTATTTAGTGTTTAGAAGAAAGGCAGCTTGGAAATTCATCCTGCTAACTTGTTACCTTTACATTAGTAAATCCTACAATTTTCATGCTTGTTTGTCATAAATGTTTTATTACATCAATATTTAAGATGGGATTTACAAGAAATCTTTTAACTGTGTGAAGAGAAAACTACTGCTAAAAGCTGTTTGTTTAGTGTTTGTAAACCAAAAGTTACTGCATTTTCTTCATGTAGCAGTAAAGGAAAAAGACATTTTATAAGTAACAATGTGATTAATAATAAGAAATAAGAAAATCGTCCATATACAGTCTTAAAATGAGGTAAATACAATATCAGAAAAATACTACATGTGATTATTTATTTAAGACTATTAAGATTATTTATTTATTTACAGCCCATGATTCAGTGTCTTGTAGAACTACGTTTAGCTGCAATGACTTGAAGTTATGTATTCTCTAAAATGTTATCAGTCTTTCACATCACTAGGGAGGAGTTTAAATTCTTTGGGGTTAGTGAACATTTGTTTATGCACAGTTGGTTCTACCACAACATTTTAATCAGATTTGTCTAAACTTATTTTCTTTTTCAGCTATATTATGTTGCATGTGGCAAGACCCAAAATCAGCCAAGCTTCAGCTGCAAAACAATGGCCTCACATTTAACCGTAGACATCTGCTGTACACAGAGGAGTCCATCATCCACCACCACCATGCTTTATAGTTGATATAAGGCTTGTATGTTGATATGCTGTGTTTGGCTCTCACCAAATGTAAAACTGTGCACATTGGCTAAACATCTCCACTTTGGTCTCATCTCTCCAAAGGTTATTAGGGTAAAATTCTCATGGTTTGCTCAGATGTCACTCTATAAACTTAAACTGTGATGTCATGAACTTGTTAGAGATGCTTTCTCCCAGCAATCCTTCCAAATGAACTTAACTTGTTTTTTGTTTAAACATTTAACATGATAGCTGAGGTCTGTAGAGTCTGATATGTAGTTATGGTTCTCTTTGCAATTTCTCTGAGCATTGCATAGGATGTGAACTTTCTAGGTCAACTTCTAAAAAGATTGACAACTGTCTGCAGTGTTTTCAACTTGTAAATAATTATCCTCACTGTAGAATAATGGTCTCCAAATTGTTTGGACGTGACATTATAACCCTTCCCAGATTATTGAGCAGCAACAATTGCTTCTCTAAGATCATTGCTGATGTCTTTTGCCCTTGGCATCATGTTAACACAAACCTGAATAGTCCAGATCAGCAAACTGACAAACCTGCTTTTTAAAGAGGGACTTCACACCTGATGATGATCGATTATTCAAGGGCATTTGATCAGCAGCACTTGGCTGTTACCCTCTTAATTCCTATTGAATCAGCAAGAGTGGACTGCATTTAACCTCAGTTTTTACTAAATAAATAACAATATGGCATAATATGTCATGTGTCATTGTTAATCTGAAGCTATGTTTACCTAATTTTAAGACCTGGGGCCTGTTCCAGAAAGGAGGTCTAATTTACTCTCAGTCCAGAACGAAACTCTGGGTTAACTTACTCTGAGCTGAGCAACTCTGAGTTTTCTGTTCCAGAAAAGCTGCTGTGAGTTTGATCAATCAACTCTGAGTATCAACTAGCAGAGTTGGGAACCACAAGAAAAAGCCATCATCAGTAGAGCACCAATACCTGGATTCACCATGGCAACCGTTGACATAAAGCTAGTTATTTTACCAGACCAGTGAGGTCCTTATTTAAGCATATGGGCAATACGAAGAGGCATTTTGAGAAAAAGGGAACACTGCTGCTGCTTAGGAGAGAGAAGTGTTATGGAAGAAAACTGGTGCCTGAGTCAATGTGGAAGATGGAATCCACTGGTCCACAGACTGAATGTTTAATTTCATTATTACTGAAGCATGGGAGTTAAAATATTGGTGAATAGAACAAAGTCTTAGTTTAATGTAGGTTCAATCCCACTATGAAAAAACTAGTGCTGGGCACGTTAACACGTTAATGCAACGCTTAATTAACGCCGTTAATTTTTTTAATCACGTGTTACATTTTTTTTTTTTTCTGGCCGCTGGCTTTGATGACAGAAACATGGCGTCCGTGTCTCCCTTCCCTGCTGCAGTGGTGCGTCTGACGTGATCAGGAGAGAGCGGGTTTATTAAAATGAAGAGACGTTTTCTGTCTGGAACTTAAGAAAGAAGAAGAAGAACCGACTTTTCTCTTTGTCAAAATACATACAGATGGACAGAACATCGTGATTTTTGTACGGGAAACTTTTTATGTATTATTATTTTTTTTAATAAATACGGTTTTAATTTATGCAAGACAGCAAAGGTAAGACATACTTTCTCACTTTTACAAACGTGCAGCATAAATCGGGTCTTCTTCTGCCTCTGGTTCGGTGAATCTTGGTCATAGCGGGATGAAACTTCCAGCTGTGGAATCTGTGAGATGTGAGCTTTCAGTAGAGGAGTCGTTTGTTCGTGTTCATGCCGTGGGGTGGACACGGGGAGACATCTTTTGTGTTTACACATTTTTCTGACTTTGTGCAGCTGCTCTTTAAATTGTTCGTTGTCTTAACTGTGTTTGGTGGTGATAGAAATGGTTTTACTGAGCTGGTAACTGAGATTCTGGACTTTCTGTGGATACCACACATGTTTATAGTTACATCTACAGACCTGACGCTACACCTGGAACAAGATGTTAACCCCTTAACTCCCGGTAGCGGAGGCTGCAGGTACAGTCAAACAAAAAATTAAAGTTTAGAAAAATTATAGGCCAGAAACCTGGATAATGAAGCAGTGAAGGTGCATGGATGGAAGTTATTGTGCATATTGTGAATATTTCTCTCTCCTCACCATCTAGAAGCTGTGAGATTCTAATCCTGCTTTCTGTCTGTTCACCTGATGCTGATATTCATCACATATTGTTCCTTCTGTGTTTAGAAGGAAGCAGCTTCACAGCTTTAAATTCATCCTGCTGACTTTTTACCTTTTAGTTAGTAAATCCTGAGGATTTCATCCTTCCTTCTCATAAATATTCAGTTTTATAAATATATATGAAAAAATATTTTAACTGTTGCTGTTTAAAGAGAAAACTGATGCTAAATCTGTTTATGTGTTTAGTGCAGGGGTCTGCAGCCTTTCAATCCAAAGAGCCATTTTTCCCTCAGTCAGCTAAATAAAACTACTTTAGAGACGCAAATGTTATAAGACTTTTCAAAAAGTCAGCTTAATATATATTTTTAATAAAGAGCCATCATAGGATGTTTGTTATTTTTGAAGAACCACATTTTTATTTCAATTTTTAAGGTTTTAAAATAAAGAAAAACATAAAACCTTTATAAAAAGAGGTTAGACAGACTTTCTTCTAAGGGATGTAGATATTTGTGGAAAATGCTGTAAAAGAAAAAAAAAGTCCCTGGTTTCCAACCTAATGACAAGAAAGATAGATTTAAAAAAATATTTTAGCCACGTATTTAGAGGCACTGTGGAAAGTCCAGAGTCGCAGGTTAAACACCCCTGATGTGTGTTAGTAAACCAAGATTGACTGCATTTTCTTTATATAGCTGAAGGCTATATCTTCTTTTAAAGGAAAGAGACATTTTGCGCATAACGATGCGATTAATCGCAATTAATCGCAGCATGTAATGTGATTAATCGCGATTAAAAATTTTAATCGTTGCCCAGCACTAGAAAAAACACATGGAGAAAACTGAAAATGAAGTATAAAGACATATTTGAGGAAGGTAAAGTATTGTACTTGACCATGATTGCACATTTTTTATGTCTATATTACACTCAATACACAAAAATATGGTGTTTCCCCTACCATTATGTTAGGGCTACATACCTTCACAAGAGGAGGAAGAGAATTGTGAAGAGACACCGTCTGCTGGGATACAGAGAGGCCGACAGTAGATCTCTACCCATCACATATTTATAGAATTATGATTTCAGACATGTGTGGGGACGTTCCTCATGACTTGATATACCATTGTCTTTTTAAAATGTTCTGTGTTGCCAATAAAGAAAGGTCCCGTTTACAATAGAAAATGAAAAATTATCGCAAAGTAGAAATCTTGCTGTGACATCCTCTCATGTCCACTGTGTGTCAAAATACGTACGGCCGGCGTATCTGAGTGGCTGCAGAACGGTACTGTTTCATGTTGATCAGGAAATGATAACACGTCTGTTCAAGTTCTGAAAAATCTACATAAACGCAACTACATAAATCATTGTATTAATACAGCTTCTATACCTCTGGAATCACATTGGTATGGACAACTCGTGTCTGATGGCTGCTCCAGGTGGGAGGAGACAGGTAGAAACTCAGGGTTTTTTTATGGTGAACTTACTAGCAAGAAGGTTCACTTCATGGAGTCAGTTATCATGGTAAAAGACTCTGAGTAAGACTTACCTCACTTTCTAGAACAGAAAACCCAGAGGTTCCCTTAACTCAGGGTTAGCATACTCAGAGTTTCAACATAACCCAACTTTGTAGAACAAGCCTCTGGTCCACCAATTCTAAACATCAAAACAGTTTGCTTATCCTGGGTAGTGCCTGTGAAAACCAATGTTGTATTTTGTATATCATCTTCTGCATCTCCACATAAGCCTGCTAAAGTCCCCTAAAATATTTCTGATGATGTTGCCCTGATGCCATCACAATTGTGTCAGCTTAGGCTTGGCGACATAGTTTTTACAAACCAACTATGTTACAAACTTCAGAGTTAGACTTCAGAGGAGGAGTTGCTTTATAGAATGTGCAAAATCCAGAGTCCTTGCAAGCCAAAAGATTACTTCATACGAGCATGATGTTAAATGCAACATTTCCCTTTTCTCATTCTCCTGTTTAAAAAGCTGATCAAACTCAAACAGAACAGTCACGTGTACAAGTGTGTAAATTACATGAGTCGTGTATACAGAGTGTTTGTCCCCAGCGGCACGCAAGGACAGGACAATCATGAGGAATGTGTTCTGAGCCGTGAACTGGATGTCTGTCAGGCTAACAACAACACAGCAGGATGTATGATAACAGAACACATGCACACCAATCGTGCAATCTTAACACACTCAGTGTCCCTTTTATCATAGCGATGACAGAAGTTGCCCCCCCCCCCCTCCCCCAGGCACTGTTTTGAGAATCCGACTGCTTTTCTTATAAACACCCAATGCCCAAATGCACGTGCATAAACATGACATAAGAAAAGTGTCAAATTATTAATCGCAATAGTCCAGTCTGAAATAATCACTACATTATTCTGCTTTGTTCTGCTAAACTCAAACAATTAATCAGTTTTCTTTAGACAGTACAAAAACTACAAGAAGGAAGATGAGGGAGCTGATGCAGGAGTGGATGTGTTGATTGATAGCAGTGTAAAATGTGGTGAGGTGTCACTTGGGAACCAACATTTTTTCCTGACTCAAACAGAAAACAGAGGCAGGGAGCAACACACCTATCAGAAAAGTTTAAGTCTTAATCCATCAAAACAGAACTGACAGGCTGATGTGGAACAGAAGAAAACAGAACACCGGGGACAGAAAAAAAAGAAAAGACAGATGAAAGCTTCAGAGAAAATGTAAGCAAACGTACACAAGGGTCAAAAGAGATAGACAAAAGTTGGCTGCGTGTCCCTCAGGAAGTGGACCCAGGTGAATCCGAGTGATGCTGGCACACTATCTCCACAATGGCCCAGATAAACAAAAAGGTACATACGCATACCCACACAACCACACACAGGGTCCAATACAAGGCTTATATAATGTATTTTCCACTAACATGGTTACTGCACACTCATCTTCCCTGGGGTGAACTCTACTCAGCTGGAGGCAGCAGACATGAAGGAGAAATATCAAGATGCAGTGACCAGCCTCATTGAGACTCATAGGATGTGCAATACATGGCAACAAGGTTGAATCAGAACGTGCAAACACACTACCTTGCAACACACAAATGTGGTTATTAGTACTAAAAGACATCCATTTTTTCTTACTTTCCAAAACATGCACACAAAATGGATAGTGTGCAGAGTAGATGGTCTGTGCTTTCTTTACTCATCACATTTCCAGGGTCATCTGCTGTGTCATCATCACACCCTGCTAGCCCTCCAGCACACGAGATTCAACATCTCTCAGTCTTGCTTTCTGCCTGCAACTGTTTCATAAAGTCTCCAAACAAAGAGCAGCATGGGATCATGTTACGGTGGCTAAGGACTGCAGATCCATGTTTTGTGATCTATCACTTCCTCTATCATACCCCTCCCTTATGTTAAGCAGAAGGACTGAGAGTAAGAAAGTGAACTGAGAGAGAGTGAGGAGACGGGAAGACTGTTCTGTTGCCTTACCTTTTAAAATCCAGGAACCTTAATTTTACTGTTATACTTTGATTTTAATGTTGATGCTCAAGCAGCTTTAAGACAGAGCTGTTCTTGTTTTGATTACAATATGTTATCTGGATAATTTGTCAAATGGATAAAGTTATATATATAAGTTATAATATTGGAACAGTAATAAAGCAACAAAGCCACTTCCAAAAAAGCTGGGACGTTGTGTAAAATGTTAATAAAAACAGAGTTTAATGATTTGCAAATCTCATAAACTCTCTGATATGTTTTTCCCAGTAAAACATATCAGATGTTCAAACTGAGACATTATACCATTTCATTGAGTTCTAGCAGAGGAATGTTGCTCCATTCTAGCCTGATGCAGGACTCTAGCTGCTCAACATTCCTGGACCTTCATTGACCGATTTGTTGTTTCATGATGCAACAAATGTTTTCTACTGGTGAATAGGTCTGGACTGCACATACACCAGTTAAGCACCTAGACTCTTCCCCTACAAAGCCAAGTTCTTGTGTAGGATATGGTTTAGCATTGTCTTGTTGAAATCAGCAAGGCCTTCCCTGAAAGAGATGTTATCTGGATGGGAGCAGATGCTCTAAAACCTCCAGGTACTTTTCAGCATTGACAGGGGCAAGGCAAGGGAAGGCAAGTTTATTTGTTTAGCATATTTCATGTACAAGACAATTCAACGTGCTTTACATACGACATCAAAAGCATTACAGTGGGGTGCTGGCAGCAATAAAAAAAAGCATTAAAAATAAAAGCCTTCACAGATGTTAACCTGCCCACACCACAGGTACCAATGCAAACCTGTACCATCAGACATGCAGGCTTTTGATTTGTCCATTGACACAAACTAGATGGTTCTTCTCCTGTTTAGTCCCAATGACACAGCGTCCATGGTTTCCAAAAAGAATCTCAAATTTTGATTCGTATGACCACCCGAACAGTTTTCATTGCCTCAGACCTGTGACCCAGAGAAGATGGTGGTGCTTCTGGATTGTGTTCACATATTGCTTCTTTGCACGATGACTCGCATGATAACCTGCGCGATAACCTGGATTCAACGTGGGTTACACGTTGAACTGTCTTCACAGACAGTGATTTCTGGAAGTGTTCCTAAACCCATGCAGTGATTTCCAGTTGAGAATTATTCCTGATTCTAACAAAGGGCCATTCAAAGGCCTAAAGATCGCAACAGTCAGTTTTGACCTTTGGTTTAGTTCCTAGCACACAGAGATTCCTCCTGATTTTGTGAATGTGTTGATGATGTCACACTGTAGATGGTGGATTCTTCATAGTCTTATGTACAATTAGGAACATTTTTCTGAATTGTTCCACAATTTTCAGATGCAGTTGACAATGATTTGTAAACCTCTGGTTATCTTAAAATCTGAGTGGATCCGCTTCTCCTAAAAGCTACTTTTATACCCAGTTGTGTTACTGACCACTTGCCAGTTAACTGAACAAGTTGTCAAATGCGCTTCCAGTTGTCTTTAATATGTGCCATTTAGTTTCCCAACCCTTTTGTTGACCCTGTCCCAATTTTTTTAGATGTGTTGCTGCCATCAAATTCAATGTTAGACTATATTTTCCAGAAAATGGTAAAATATCTTAATTTCCTCATCTGACGTTGTTTATGTTCTACTTGGAATAACATGAGTTTATGAGATTAGCACATCTTGCAATTAGTTTAGTTTTTTTCTATTCTATTCTTTTGTGGGTGACATTATGTATTAATTGACTTAGTCTGTAGTTTCATGTTTTTCATTCCTAGATGTATGCTGATTTTAAATATTATCACATGTAATGGTTATTCAAAGTAAAATTGCTCAGAGGGATGGTGGAAGGTAGGAAAAAAGGAGTATCTCGTTTTGAAAGACAGAAACAAATGTAAGTGATGAGCAAAAGAAAGCCTTCCTAGCTTGCATATCTTTCTCCTTCTTTATAAACATATAAAAGTCAACTTTGCAAGCTTTGTTTGGCCCTGACTTTGACCACTATATTCTAAAGTTTGCCACAGTATCTTCCTACCTGTGCCACAGAGCAGGGGGCAGAGCATACAGGAAGCAAGGAGGGCAACCATGCAAAGCTAAATAATGCAATGCCTCAGTCTCCCACATTATGACCTAGTAAATGGCTGCTTATACTAACACTCAGACCCTCTTGGGCTGTGTCTGACAGTTCAATCAGCAGGATGAATTGACCAGCTAGCATATGAAGTCATTTAGGCTATAGCTATCATTATTGGTGTGTTCAACATTTTGAACTCTGTGAAGCTACAGGAAAATTATTCTCTATGGACTGGGTGTATCTTCCTGCATGGAAAAGGTTCAGAGGGTGGCATTTTTCAGAGATGCCATGCTCTGAACTGGGTGAATTAAGCTGGGTGTTGTCTTTAAACAAAGTGTGTGTTGGTGAAATGAAAGAGAAAACTGGGGGCAAGGGGCAATGGGGGATACTTGTCATGCAACTCCACATACAGACTTTCTCTCTTGGCATGTTGTAGGCCTGAATGTTGACAGCTTTAAAGGAAGCAAAATGAGTGAGGCTGTGACTGCTCTTTACAAAGGCAGACTCGCAGTTTGCATTACAAATGTTTACCTCTGCCCCATGTTTACGTTTAAGAATTGCTCAGACAACTTCATGTACTGTGACAAATCTACAAAAGGACAATGCAGTTTAACTTCTTCACATGAACAATGCATGTGACAGGAACATTGGGCAGCCTAAACGTTCATGTCACACGCACAAAGTAAGCAACTCACAGCCCCGTAAAAGCCCCCTTCTGTGTCCCAACCTACCTTCGGTGTGGCAAGTGGAGGACAGGATGGTGCTCGGAGGGCGGAAGAGGTACGGGAGATAACGGGAAAAACATTTCATCTTCTCCGGTGCTTGCCGACAGATGAAGAGCGTTGCGTTGCGAGCTCCACATCCGCACTGCTGCCGCGACAGCCAGCCAAGGATGATCCAGGGAGGTGCGGGAGGGGAAAGAGGCTCTATGTCCGCGGCGCAGGGGGCTATGACAGCATCACTTTTCTCAGACAGGCAGCAGGCTCCGGTACAACTGTGCGCCGCCCGGGGAGCAAACAGCGCACGGTGTCAGCCTGCCTCTGCTTTCCTGTCCGTAGTTCACTCCTTGTAATGTGTGCTCGAGTTGTTTAAGCAGGACAGCGGTTCTGTCCTTACAGCTGGGAGGTCAATGCAAGTATGGTCTGCCGATGAAAACACTCTCGCGTAGACTATTTGTCAGCTGATAAGAGCCAAATGAGATATGAGAAACAGTGAGGAAGCGAGGCATGAACTAGATTAATCATGAAGAAAACTTGTCAACTAACCAATATATTGGTTAATTATGTTTGGCGCCATCTTATGGCAATATTTTACTTAACTAATCTAACGGTGTAACGTCATACGAATAAAACAATTTTGTTAAATTAACCTGTTTTACTGTCACGTAGGCTACAAGTCTCTTTACGTTTTTTCTTTATTTATTTTTTATTTTAAATGTACAGTAAATAAAAACAAAATAGGCAACACAATATCTAAAACGGTCATCTAAATAAATTCAAGTCTTTAAAATAACCTTATTACTATGCTTGAATACTGTAACCATACGTAGCACTCAGCATGACTCACCCGTAGATGGACTTCTTAATGTTTAGTGTTGGTTGTTTGTTATTGCCTCTTAGACATCTCGCGAGACTCGAGTGTGAACATTTGAAGCGGAAGTACATGGCAAGTCTCTCTCTCTTTTCGGCCGGCCTTAGACGAGCGAACGGCAGGGTAAGATTTCCAAGCGTACAATGTCGCTAAAGTTATCACAATCCATCCTCCATTTAATATGACTATGTGGTCATATGCAAGCTTGAACATCACGTAAACCACATTACAATTAAAGAGCGGATAATATTGAGCCCATGTTTCAGATGGATTAATAAATATAAACTGTCAATGTTGGGTCTCCCTGCTCTGTCTCTCTGCATCCGCATGTCTGCTACCGCTAGTGAAGCTGCCTAATTTTAGCCGTTCTAGCGATTAGTATTACATTTTCCACACATACAGTGGGGTTTATATCGTAATTACTTGTTCAGTAATCTCACATTTAACGCTTTGACGAAATAACCGCGTCCGTAGTTTGTGAAATGTACAATGCTAGCTTTAACGTATTATGCTAGCTTAGCATTTAGCTCTGAGCACCCAACTTCCAAGACGGCAGTACAGTATTTTGTATTAACACACTACGTTGGCGTTTGAAACCCCAGTTTACTTACACACAGTTAATGAGTGTGCCCTTCTTTTGTAGAAATGAAATGTAGATTACCGATGCTTAGTAATTCGACATTTTGTTGCTAGCATTTTATGTCATAGGTGCTTGAAGGACTCAGAATTGTAGGAGTTACAAATGATATTTGGTTTGGTAAGAAATGCAAATTTTGCTGTCTGAGATTATGATTAGTGATCTTTAATCTGAATGTTTTTGTTAACAGCATCATGAAGGTGAATCCATTCGTAACATCATCCCGTCGCAAGAACCGCAAAAGGCACTTCAATGCCCCCTCACACATCAGGAGGAAGATTATGTCTTCCCCACTGTCAAAGGAGCTCCGTCAAAAGTACAACGTGAGATCCATGCCCATCCGCAAAGATGACGAAGTCCAGGTACTTTACTGTGGACAGTGGCAAACCTGTTGTAGTACTTATGGAACGTCTGCTTCAGCTGTCTGATCTTCTGATGTGGTCACTTTCAGGTTGTCCGTGGACACTACAAAGGCCAGCAGATTGGCAAAGTGGTGCAGGTCTACAGGAAAAAGTATGTCATCTACATCGAACGTGTGCAGAGAGAGAAGGCCAATGGAACTACAGTGCATGTCGGCATCCACCCCAGCAAGGTGAGACAAATTTAAGAAAATCCTTTGTATGGTTGTCCATGCCGCCATGGAAACAAGGCTGGTAGTGTAAAAAAGATTAATTGTGGGAATTGCACATAGATGGTCATTGAATTCTTTTGTCTGTAAAACTGGTGTGCCTTTTAGGACTCGAGAGATTTGATCTTGTGCCTTTCATGCATGTCATTAGTAAAAAACGTCATTTTCACATGGAAAGCTGTATCTATATCCTTTCATTGTACTCCTGACGCAGAGCCTCTCATATTTGTTATGATTCTGTTGAATTGTAAGCAGTTGCTAATCGTAACTCAAGTGCTGCGTGTAGCCTTCAGTGTGGTGTTAATCTAAAACTTTTGGCCATATCTTTTTTATATATATATATAATTTTTTTTAGAAAAGGGTGGTATACAGGGAAATCTGTATTAACCATTTGAAAGTTGTTGAGTAGAAAACTAAGTTTAGTGTTGCTGTATTGGATTGTGTTGTGTCTGGTGGTTTTGTTGTGCACAATTACTTAGACGATATCTTTGGGGTGTTTAACCAACTATTGAACATATTTTTTACTGTATTAGCTCCCTATTGTTATGCAGTCAAGATATAAGCCCTTAATATGTTGTAGTTTAGGTTTTGTCTTATATTAGTGTCAGTGTATGAGATGAGTAAAACATATTTCTCATTGCTTTTGCATCTGAAAATACTACTTAATTCAAGTTAGGACAGTGTTAGACTCAATTCAAAGTAGTGTTATTGAAATGTTGTTTTAATTGCACTATAATGATCTTTGTGCAAAAATCACTTTTTTAACAGTTAATGTTTAAAGATGATGCTTCACACTAGCCAGTTACTGCCATGACATGAATGACAGCTTGTATGAATTTGGAAATATAAAATTGCTGCTGTTTATATAATCATCTCTGTAGTATGTATGTCCAACTTTTGACTTGTACAGTATTTAAAGTTGTTAAAGATTTAATACTGCCTTATTTTTAAACCACGTCATAAATTCCCAAAGTTCTTTCTCCTTGAGAAATGAAGTGTCCACCTTAAAGTTTTTAGATATTTTAAAACATGGTTTTATGCTTATCACTGAGATTTCATGGTTAGTGTATGTACTACCCAAACTGTGCACATTAGACTTGTATTTCTTAATTCCTGCTTACAGACAACAGGCCTTGAGGTCAGACTTAAAAAGACATATGTGAAACTCTCCATTGTCAGAAGAGTTTAGAAAGTTAGTTTAGTCCTTAATTCTGTGTAATTCCTTTTGCAAACTAAAAAATCAAATGTCCTTGAATAATTGACCAAAACTGCTTTTTTAAGTGAAGGATGGTGTTCAGTGTTGTATGTATGGTTGCATTTGTTTAATAAGGCAGACGTGCACTGCAGTGTTTTGCCTTGTACTGGCAGGTATATTTTCCACTCAGCAATGGACTCAACCTCTGGGTCATATGACCAGTTTTCATAGTTTTGACACATTGACAGAAAAGGTGCAGGTCATACTATGACAATAACATGATAGAATAACGAAGAGGAAAATGGTGAAAAGTGGGTTGCAATTCCTCTGTCACGTATAAACTTGATAAATCCCAGACTTAACTATTCATCCATTCCTATGTTTGTAGAGAGGAACATTATTTTATTCTTACATGCCCAACCTGCTATGGACTCTACAGACACTTAATACAGTTTTTTTTTTCTTTTAGGGCAGACTACAACATATAATTTGTAGTTTAGTAATTTCCCAATTGTATAAATGAAGTATTTTCTATCTATTTGGTAACAGAGGTGCATATAACTGCAGTGCTGTTTAGTAGCTTTATAGATACAGCAGGAACTGTCAGACACTACCATGGTCAGAAATAGTCTTCCAACAAGCACCAGGTGTGAGTAAATAGTTTAGTATGGCATGTAAATCTCATAAGACGATCCTTAAATTAGATTTGTTTATATTAAAACATTCAGTTAATAAAAAACGTGCTGAGCTTCTACTCCATCTTGGTGTCTAAGCTGTGCAACAGTTATTTTTCTCTCTCCCCCCTCTAATTGTAAGACTGGTCACTGTTCAGCCTCTTTATTATCAAATAAAGACAAATATGGCTCTATCACCTCTGCGTTTTAGCCTGACTATCCCTAAAACCAGAGGTGATAGAGCCTTCACCGTGCCAGCACCCAGCCTCCCTCTATCAGGTCAGTTTAAGTCTAAATCTAAATGGACCTCAGTAGGTCCGTTTAGATTTAGACTGAAATCCCACATCTTCTCCCTGACCTTCAAATGCTTGAAAATTTGGAGTTTACATTTTGAATTGAAAAACATAAGTAAAACATTCAATCACAGGCATAGCGAGATAGGACTTCATTAACAAAACAATGTGGAATCAGTTTATGGCTTTATTAGATATAAATAAGTTGGTAAAACGTTTATATTTTTGTCTTAATAGCAGCTATGTTTTCTATAATTTTAAGTTAATGGCATCCTATGTTCAAGCTCAAATTAACAGTTGATCCTTGCATTGGAATAGTTTTTCTTCACATGTTGGTGAAACCTCAGATATTAGTATTTTAAAAAGCTGCTAATCCCACTGAATTGTGCTGAAACAAATAAATGACCATAATTATTTTAGGGGTGGAGATATAATTGTCTGGCAGATTTAATTACACTCTGAATAACGGCCAGGACGATTTTGATTTAAAAAATTGGGTGCCTTATGCTAGTAGGACATTTCATGGTTTGTTTACCAACCCTTTTTTTCCTTTATTTGCAGGTGGTCATCACCAGGCTAAAGCTGGATAAGGACCGCAAGAAGATCCTAGAACGCAAGGCCAAATCTCGTGCTGATGGAAAGGAGAAGGGCAAATACAAGGAGGAGACCATTGAGAAGATGCAGGAGTGAAAATGATCTTTTGCTATCAATAAACTGTGTAAATGGAGTTCAGTTTGTCTGGAGTTTTATTTGTGAAAGCGCTGAATTTTCTGTATATAACTTGTGTCAAACCTGCACCATTCATTTTAGTTTCTTACAGAGGTTGCCCTATTAATCATCATTCAGTTTAGTTGTCTGGGTCCAAAAGGCTGCACTGCAAACATTTTATAGATCCATGCAATGTAAAATGTATTTAAATATACTTTGTACTAGTACAAAGTTAACCTTTATAGAGAATTTTTAATGGAACTATTTTTTACATGTTAAAAGCACTTTTCAGGGTATAGGATGCTCCGTTCTTACTAATTGTGTCTCCAAAGAATACAAGAACAGAAATGTGGTATTTGCTCTAAAGTTCTAGTCTCTTCAAAACACAATCCACAAGGAAAATTTTATTAATATATCCATCTCCCGAAACTGGTCTAAATTTAAGTACTGAGCAATAAATATTAAGCGTGGAGAGTGAATCATTCGACAGTTGCTTTGTCTAAAATCTGTTCCCTATGTTGAATGAAATGCACTGTATGATTCCAAATTAATAACAGGTTGTCAGCAAATACTTTCATGTTTAGGAATTTAAAAACATTAACAAATCAAGAGTCACCAAATGTCCAAGATGCGTTTTTGGAAGAGCCTCACAAAGTCATTTAATTGATTTTTTTTTTTAATTCTTGTGTGGGAAGCGGTGTGATATCCTAATATAGAGCTCAGTTAAGTATACAAATGGTCTACAAACCACTGTTCTGGAGATTTTCAAAGAATTTGTATGATTACAGATATATGAAATGATCATTTTTTGTAAATAGAAACAATATTAAAGTAATATTTGTGTTGATAATATTTTATGGATCACTGCAAAATGAAATAGTTCATAATATTACTGAGACATTTCATGTTCCACAGCTCAACATTTTCTGTCAAATCTGTGTTTATTTCATCAGCAGAAATGATCTGTATAACAGCACTGGCACAAACAAGTGGGAAACTTTTCTGTTAAGTTACAACAGTGTTTCCCAAACTTTTTGCAGGGTCCCCTTTTCATTGGCAACAATAATGTTGTGTTCTGGATGACAAGTCCCCAAGTAAAGTCATCACTTGTTTGGCTTCATACTGTCAGATGCTCATATTTTGAGATATACAACACACTGTGGTCTGTCTTCATTACCCACCATTGACCATTACCATTACTCAGTGACATGCAGTGAAGTTTATGGTTGGTGAGGCACTGATTTACAATTGTAAGAACTGAAAAGAGCATCTTATTTCAATATTCATTCAGCAGCATGCAGCAGGTAATGCTTCATATCCTATCAGCATTCCTCTTTCAATTACACTCACACACCCACTGTTACTAACTGTTCAGTGAGAAAAATAGCTACTGGCTGTCCTAAAAGTCGCTATAAATCGCTAAATGACATCATCTAATGTGCATAATAGCCTGGTACATAGAGGCTGCTGTGGAGAGGAATGTCATGAGAAAGGCAAAAATGGTTGAAAAGACAAGCTAATTTTTTTTTAAAAAGGCAAAACTAATAAAAATAAAACAAATTCTTTGGTTAATATTTTATTTTAATTTAATTTTATTAAGTGTAGGTTGTTTTCTAATTAGGAGGCTGCAACATTTCACAACACTTTTTTTCCTCCACACTCTTCAATAATAGACATTAATATCTGACAGTAAGCCAGCACGAAATCATCCTGCACCAGCTTTGAACGTTTCAGTTTCAGCCTGGTAATGAAACAGGTGATCATCTCCTGCTCTGAATGCAGCTACTGCTGCCAGAAGCCTCTTCTGATTCCTTTTGTACAGGAGAGGGGCTTGCGCAGCAGAACCCATTCCTCACTGAGAATTGTCATGCAACCCAGTTTGTATTGGATGGCACAGTCAGAGCTGAGGCACAGCTCACCCGTGCCTCCACCGGGGTTTCTGCACTGGATTTGATCGGGAAATACTCAAATTTGACCATTTTTACTTAATAAACTGTCAAAAACTTGTTAGAGTCATACTGAAAATGCATTTTTAACACAGATCAGTGGAAAATATGAATATTTATTGTATGTTTCTTTCTTAATCATGACAGGTGAGGCACTGCCTCACCTCCCTCCCCTGACTACACGTCACTGCCATTACTTGACCATTACCTGGTCATGCCTAGGGATGCAAGGTATGCATCATATTTTCTTTCTTTTTCTTCTTCTTCTTTTTTTTTTTTTTTGTAGTTGAAACCTCTGTTCTTGATTCATCATTGTTACTCTCACAAATTTGTCCATGTTTTACTAGCATCTACCTATCTCATTTGTTCAATGTGCACCTCTTCTTGGGTTGTTGTGGTTCTTGGAGCTGGTCTTTCATAGACTTAGAGAGCAATTTGTCTTACTCTGGACACTATTTGGACCAAGCCAGGAGGAACTGGATCAAGAAGTGGCATTAGAGAATATCTTTTGGAAACTAAAGATTTTTAGCAGTTAAGTTTAAAGTGGAGTTTGTGTTTTACAAACTCCCAAAAAAGGTGGAAATATTTGTTTATATTTAGGCTGTTATGGGTGTGCTGTGTTCAGAAAAAAGATTTCTATTTAATCTGTTCAGGTTATCCCAGTGTAATCTGCATGTATTTATTATATTTTAAACGGGCGCAGCCCTCGCTGTACTTCCTCGCTCTGTCACAATCACGTGATTTGCGCGTGACGTCGTTGGGCCACTTTTGGCTGCTGTGCTGTACCAAAGTTGCCTTAAGTTAAAACTTTGTACTTCTGATACATTCTTTGTTTTTTAGGCACATTTCCCACAATGGCGGATCAGAGATTTGCGATTGCCATGTCTGTCATGACCCTGTTTTGGGCTTTAGTTGGAGGAGTTGTGCCTTGGTTTATCCCTAAAGGACCAAACAGAGGGTGAGTTTGTTAGCTGCGAAGCCTTTAGTTGGCTAAAAATGAGCTAACTTAACCCTATACTATCGTCGTAAGTAGTTACTTGACAGTTTACTTATGAGCGGACGTCTTTATTGTAAATAATAATTCACTTTAACTATATTTTAAATGTTGTTTAAAGAGCTGAAGAAGTTTAACCCTTGTGAACTCGTCTTAATAGTAAAATTCAGGATTAGCTAAATGAGGCTAATTTGTATGCGTAAAGATGACTTTGTCGCATTTACGTTTTTATTATGAACGTGTTAAATTCCTTTTATAGTAAGTCTTTCTTTTGCATTCATGTAAAATAATTGAGTACATACATATATTAGTCTAAATAAGAAAATTGGACAAAATTATTGCAGCTTCCTTTTTTTGCCCGTTCGACTCAGAAGTCACGGGATCACGTGACGTCAAGTACACAACAGCCATTAAATGCCAAGTATAACGCATAACTCATTTTTCCCCCCTCCACAGTGTGATTGTCACAATGCTGGTGCTAACTTCAGTCTGCTGTTATCTCTTGTGAGTATGCTCCTCTTTATTCACAGAGGTTTCTCTCATTTTCCCTGTAGGCTGCACTGCACGTAAAGCATCATATTTAGCTATAGAGACTCATACTGGCATCTTGAAGAGATTATGTCATGTATAAGTCTCCCATTCGTTCCAGTGAGGATCAAAACAACCCAGATTTGGAGTAGTTTTGCTTCAATATGAGTGATCTTGCAGAGCTTCTTTTTCATTTTTGCATTTTTGGAGTTGTTTTGTCTCACTTTGGTTCACATTTGCAATTTTATTTTAGGTATTTAATTAATTTTTTTTCTATCTTTTTTTTTCCTTTATGCATATTTCATTTTTAAAATCAATTTTAGCTATGTTGTGTGTTGTAAATTCATCAAAGTTTTGTGTAAGTGAAAGTGACTAAGTGTATCACATAATTAATTAATCTCTTATTTATTTATTTATTTATTTATTTAGCCTCATTTGGGAGATTTTACTTCTCAGTGCCATCAGTTTTGTGTACTTTAATATCCTTTCATTGCCTTTATCTCTTATGTCATTGCATGTATTTTATATTCTGTCCATTTCCTCTTTAATTTATTTAGTTTACCTTTCTGAAATAAATATTATGTTTGGGGCTTCAACAGTGGGCATCCAGGTGGAAGCAATACTGTGACAATATGAACCATGCAAGTCTCATTTTCATTATGAATAATTTATATTTATAATTTGGTGCAAGTGTACAGGTGGCGTAATGTTACACAGCTGTTGGCAAAAGAGGGCAGTAGAGACAAAGCTGCTTTGCAGTGGAGTCATCTGACTCCAGCCTGTCTTCATGCATATAATGTAGAGTAAAACCTTTAGCTGGCAGTTGAGTTGAGAGAAATACTGGTGTGGATTCAGAATGCTGTTTATGGGCAGAAACTTCATTGTGCATCATGTTTGCAAGTACGTTGTGTTGACATTTGTGATATCAATATTTTCTGTCCATCAGCTGGTTGATAGCAATTCTGGCCCAGCTAAACCCACTGTTTGGGCCCTCCTTGTCCACTGATACCATCTGGTACCTGAATTACCAGTGGCCTTAATTTGCCTATAGGACTCCTCACTCTGCAGGTAAGCTTTTCATCCTAACCTCACCTATTTTTAATCAGGTGATCAAGCATTTTCTTGAACCTTATAGCTCAATTGTTTCTTTTCTTTTTTCCTTTGTTTTCCCTTCCCCTGTTTGTTGTCAGAGTACCTCGGTATCAGAGTGCCCAACACTGCTGCATCTCAATGAATGTTTGCAACTGCAGATAACATGCCTTCAGATTGCCTTAACACGCAGATCCCTGTGATTTTGGAGTCTCGTCCACACTGTTGCTTTGTTCAGATTGATTATCAAAGGACTCTCAAAGAGATTCATAGAAATCTCACTGGAAATGCTTTATTTTAAATCAGCTTTCATTTGTTGTTTAGTATATATATATTGTGCACAGTTGTGCTAAATGTTAATGTCAATATGAAATACATTTAATAAACTGTTTTGTGTATTTAACATAATCTTGGTTTTGTCTGTTTGTGTTTGTTATAAACCAATAAATTTATCAACTTCACTGGTTCATAATTTTTTGTAATGTGGTTTCAGATTAATTTAAAGACTGATCTCCAGTCATTGCTTAATGTGTTTGCATCTGATGTCACATAAATTATATTTAGTATGTTTGTGCTTGTACAACATTTACATTTGTAAGTAAAACATGTTTCCCATTGGTTGAATTCAATATGGAAAATGCATTAATATTGATTAAATGAATTCATATTAAATTGTTAATTAATTCCGCATTATTTTACATGCAAATTACTTTTACAGTTTCTCTTTGGCTTGATAGTGTCGAAAGTCGAAGTTTAGAGCTGACTTCCTGCTTTCCGTAGTTTTAGCCGGTTACGTTGGCAATATGGCGTCAGCAGAGGTACACGTCCGAGTATGTGAACAAGAAATACTCAAATATGATTTGGAGATCAAAGCTCTCATTCAGGTGCGAATATTTATTTGGTAAGAATATTCGGTGTTTCGTTTGGATACGAAGTCTGAGCTTGACACTTAGAGGAGTCGTGTTTTTGACGGCTAGCCTGTAGCTATGCTACATGACTTCCTCTAGCAGCAGTCAGCCGCAGTGTAGCGACAGTAGCTGTTCAGAGATGTCACCACCTGCTCAATTAGACTGTCAGATGTGCATAAAAACAATAAAACGTAATTATGTTCGGCGAAGAAAATGAAAGTGTATGGTAAGGAATATGGGACAGATTTATTAGCATAATTGATTATTAGAATTTACATGTACACAAGTTTTTAGCAAAATACAAAGATCTAAAATGGTACTGTTTTGGTCCCTGCGATATGTGCAGCTACCTGGATTTAATTAAATGGTCAAATTTACCATTTAATTTGACTTCTCAGATCAAAATTTTGTGACACTGGATAATCTGATGAAAGTGATGCCACCACAAACGTGTGCCATTATCTGATCATGAACAGGTTTGAACGAGTTTATGACGAGTAAGTACAGGCACACCTGGCCAGTCTGAGGATTATTGAGATGGTCTGTAAGAGAGGGAAGAGCAAAGCAAATAATATCAGATCTACAAGTCTGTTCTTGCCTTTTCTTTCTCAGATTTCTGTATGACATACTTGGTCACTTGGACATTTGTTGAGATGAACACTGGTGGGAATATAGATAAAATTTTAGTATTTCAAATTTTACTTGAGTTAATATATTAATTTACTTTCCACCCTTTAAGTTTTCCCTGCCATTATATGCATGTTCTATATTTTAATATGAAACCAATTTTAACGTTGTAATGTACTTAAGTTATATTTATTAATCAGTATTTTTCACCTCACAAAATGTTTTTCCAGATCATATTTTATAAATTTTACTAAAAATGATTAATGATTTTTAGATCTGGTAAATTGTGAACAGTCAAGAAAACATTTACTTATTCCAGTCTTTCAGATGTGAGAATTTGGTCTACTATTCATTACACTGTAAAATAAATATGGTTGGCTAATTGGACAATCAAAGCATAATTTGGGGAATTGTATATGACATTTTGTTCATTCTTAAATTTCCAATTCATACTTGCAACCAGCTTTTGTATTACTGTTCCACTTAATATTTGTTAGAAATAAGAGATGCGGTGGTGATGCTCATCCCTCTCTTGTGAAGAGAGCAACCCTTTTTTTCGGGGCCCTCATCATGTTTAGCTTGCTGTGCATACCATTAACCCAGCAGTACGTCACTGAATGCACCATCACTTGTCTCAACAGGATATTAAAGAGTTCAGTGGTCCTCAAAGCAAGCTGACAGAAATAAATACAGATGTGAAAAAGTGTTTCCACAACCTCAGATTAAGGATACAGGTGGGAAATACTACTTTAAGAAAACCTTGCAAACATAAGTTCTTAGTAACCAGATGTTAATGGTTTATTTTACTTCTGTGCCAGGACTTGGAGCAGATAGCGCTGGAGCAGGACAAAGAATCAGACAAACAAGCTTTGGTTAGTCAGGTGGACGGACACAGAAAGCAGATGTTAAGGTAATTTACTTTAAGCTAATCATTCCTCAGGGTGCATAAATATGAGCTATGATGTCTGTGTCTTAATTTCTATGAAAATTGTGTTGCTAGCATTTGTGTGAGAATGCACAGGGAGCTATAACCTCCTTTAATTTCATGAACGTGGTTTTTATATTTTCATTTTTTTTTATCTTTTCACAGTAACCAGACAGCATGGAGGAAGGCCAACCTTGCTAGCAAACTGTCAATCGACAAAATGGAAAAGCAGGCGCTCTTTAACGGAGCCAGTGATGCCGTGAGACAGAGGTGAATGGGCATCATGGGGATCTTTCTTTAAGCAGCATATTTCTATACCCTCTGTTAAAGTTTTGTTTAGAAAACCTTATTTTTCTTTATACTTTACTAAGCCTTTGACACAAATCATGTCATTTAAAGAGCAGTGTTTCATGTTTGTCTCAGAAAGATGACCAAAGAGGGCCTGGCTCAAACCACAAGTGGCATCACAGAAAATCTGATGAGCATCAGCCGGATGATGGCCCAGCAAGTTCAGCAGAGTGAGGACACCATAACAACGCTGGGTAAACAAAGGAAACTTCTTCAATTAAACTAGTTAAACTTTAACTAACATTATTTGAAATTTGTATTTTTTTTATTTTTTTATTCTAAAATCAAAGCCCACTTGGTGTTGAAAACAGTTTTCTTCTCTGCTTTTAGCAACATCATCAAAAACAGTCCAGGAAACAAATGAGGAGTTTAAAACCATGACAGGGACCATTCAGCTTGGGCGAAAACTCATCACCAAGTACAACCGCAGGGAGCTCACCGATAAGCTGCTCATCTTCCTGGCGTTGGCTCTTTTTCTTGCCACAGTACTTTACATCCTCAAGAAGAGACTGTTCCCCTTCCTATAGACCAGGTACTTCTGAGGAGCTCTCCCTTTTCCCCACACAGTATTTTAATCACAAGGGGTTTAAACAACTCTTCAGTGGTGCCTTTACAGGGCACGCAGCATGTCGACTGTCCACTTTAATTTATTGTGATGCTGCTGGGGAGGAAACATTAATATAACTCTGCAAATCTGGTTCTTTGTTGTGTCTCATTTTAAATCGAACTGAAGAAAAAAATGAATGATTCAGCAGATAAAATGTAGGTGTCATTGGCACAAAGTGTGTCAGATGTTGATCCTTCTTAAGGTAATGCAGCTAATGCAGTTAAAGTATGTTTATGTTTTCGAAGTTCATTTCAAAGGCACAAAACATTAAAAATAACAGAAAAATTATGAATCACAAACAAAATCTTTTTTTTTGTTGCTTAACCATTTATAATTACTTGTCTCTGTTTATTATTATTATAGTGATTACAGTACAGTTAAATATTACTGTTAAATGGCTGTATGAAAGGTCATCATACTGATAATATATTTTAGAGAACAGTGCCAGAACATTTATGTGCAACACATTAAAACACATTAAAACACATTCGGTTTTAATCCTGTATTTCATTGTCACTTTGCAAATGATGTTTAAGTGTTTTGTGGAAACGCTGTTTATAACAATGTACTGTATAATTTATAAAAGCTTAAAATTGCCTTAATGCTGTTTTAAACAAATAAAGAATTCAATATTTCCTTACCATATTATGATTCATCCTAACTTCAACCATGTGTTTATGTGCACTTCCAACTGTTGCCATGTTTTATTCAGTCTGCATGCAAACCAAGAAAGAAAAACCTCTATTAAGTGTGTGTTGGTGCTCTGCAGCATCCCCGCAGCTATGGGGCTGCAGCCAAGCAGAAAAGCTCAGAGAAGGAGCAGCAGTGTTCAACAGGCTGAGATAGAGCCCCGTGCACCCCTGCCTTTCTTTAGATAAGACCCGGAAAAGCAGATTATTCCAACCAGTTTCCCCTCTCTCCCTCCTGTGTGGGTGGAGGGTGTGGGGGGATATTTTTAGGTTTGTGTGGTGCTGTTATCTGGTGTTGCCTTTTCAACACCATGAGTAGAGGGTGGCCAGAGAAGCTACATGACCTTGTTACCCTCTCTGCAATTGCCTGCCATTGCCATTTTGTTTGGTATTTGTAAATTTCTCAGTATTGACTGAGAACAAACTCAAATACTTCTGTGCTGATGCTTGAAATGTGCCCTCTTTGTTGATTTATTTACATTGTTTTTGAAGAAAAGATAAAAGACAACAAAGTATGTGTGGAGAGACCTGAGAGATGCCTAAGCATCTCTTACTCATTTAAAGTGGAGGCAGTTGGGCAGAGCCGGTTCTTTGCCCATTCTTATAACTGCACACTTAGGCAAGTCCTCTGGCTCTCTGTTGAGCAAATTGGACTATTCTTGCATTTAGCACTGAGATATTGTGACTCAAGTGCTTTAGTTTGTATCTGGACAAAGGGGCTGGAGTCTCTGAAGAGCTCACTGCACCTCATTGAGGGTGTAAAACTCTGCATCTATGTAATAACTTTTGCATTGGAAAGCTTTGCTCAGGATTTTATAAATAAATATATTGCATTTATATAAATCCTAAGTCCAGGATAATTTAGTCCACTGTTGTTTATTACTTGAATTGAAATATTTCGTAATCATATGCAGTTAAAAAGTATAAATATCACAAATAAAACCCAATTTGTGTCCCTTCTAATAGCAAAAAAGGAGGATTTAATGAAATTAGCAGATTATTTGATTTTGAAATTGTTGAGACAATTAAATCAAAATAAGTTTTCTTTCTTTCTTTCCCATTTAAAAAAAACAAAACAAACTATTATCTAATTTCAGTATTGCATATTTAAACATTTATTACAGGTCAAGGTCATGGCTAACAGTCATCTCTATCCAAGCAGCCTTTAAACATTTGTTTAGAGACTGTGGCTGACATAGGTTGTAAAAAAAAGGTAAACTTTTAACCACCTTTTCACCTTGTTTAAGCAAATTGAAGGAAGCTTTCTAATAGGTACTTGAACACTATAACTAAACACTAACCATGGCAGGATTTTACTGATGTTAAGCTCCATTATAAGGATATGGTAATATAGTTATTTATTACATTTTAGTAACTCCAGATAGGAAGGTGTATAGGGATGGCACAATGAAACTGTACTGGGATGTCAGAAAATATGATAGATTTTTTTTCCATGAATATAAATATAATTAGGTTTATTGTATCATGTTTAAGTGGAGAGAGTGATAATCCACTAAATAAATGCAACTAAATAAATTTACACAGAAAAAAGTCTGACAAATTTAAAATAAAATAAACTTATTTTCGTTTTATTACATATACATATACACTGAAAATAAATGAAAGTTTTTATTATTAGGACAAAAACTGGTGAATAAACAACGAAAAACTACAAAAGTAATGAAATATGAGGGTATATACAACTCAGCCTTGTTTGACACATTAAATCTGCATGCAGTTAAAATCCCGTCAAAGTGAATTAGTAGAATAGGCTATCTTTTATTTTTATTGATTTATATATTTTTTTTTTTACCACGTTCTAATGCCGTGTAAGGACGATACCCCATTACTGGGAGAGAATGTGTTCTGTACATTATTCAGCTCCGCGACCCCAAAGTTCATGTAATTCCCGTTGTTGGACGACCCCTGCATAGTCGTGGCTGCGGGGTAACTGCATGCATAGTTCGTGCTGCAGCCGGGGCTGGTGTAGCTGCTGAAAGCTGGGTAGTTGTTGTAAGTGAAATGGTTCAGAGGGCCCACGCTGTAGGGGGGGTTATAGGCTGCCGTGTCCGCCGCCAGGCAAGGCTTCCCGTCCCGTACCAGCACAGGCACCGACACCCTCCTTGGCGGCGGCAGAGACACCATTTCCAGGCTCTGATCCTGCCTCTGCCGCTTGCACTTATACCTTCTGTTCTGGAACCAGATCTTCACTTGGGTTGGGGTGAGTTTGAGCACACCCGCCAGGTGGTCTCTCTCCGGGGCGGACAGGTACCTCTGCTGCTTGAAGCGGCGCTCCAGTTCGTACACCTGCGCCTGGGAAAAGAGGACCCGTGGCTTCCTGCGCCTCCGGGGTCTGGGTCGGTCCGGATCATCGGGCTTTATGTCTTCCACAGGCTCGGCCGGAACACTGAAGTCCTCTAATTAAACCAAAGACAGAACACAATTTATTGGAACCAGTTACCCTCAATAATAACAATCAGGATATGATATTTACTGCAAGCACAGTTCATAACTTGCCAGTGAAAGTTATTTATTTTAAACTGTTTTTTATACGCGTTACTTTTAATCTGGTTATTGTTATTTGTAAATCAAGGTCTTTACGAAAATCTCCCTCCCACATTAGATGTTTATTAGAGCTGTTTTTGGAGCATATACGTTCCGTTTTGCACAAATCAAAGTTCGTGAGCCTGAAGGCCTTATTTTCTACAGGCCTCAGAATTGTTATTTTTATTATTATTATATTTTTAGATACACCAGCTCACCTTTTCTTCGTTTCTCCTCAAACGCATCTGATTTCCCACCCTTCTCCATGTCCATTTCCATGAGGGATTTTCCATAAAAGGTAGAAACAAAATTGAACGGATTGCCTCTGCCGGGCTTGGAGTCTTGGACGTCCTCCCCTAACAGAGAGGCAGCGGTGGAGGAGGACATGTCCCGGAGAGGCTCTTGCTTCAGTCTGGCCAGCATGCAGGAGGACGAAGAAGAGGATGTCGGCACGGTGCAGCAGTCCATTTGAGGGGAAATGTCCAAAGATACCATAACGTCGTGATTCTGCTCCAAGTTTAATATATCCTTTACAGAGAAGGGAGTGGACGTGCTGGGGCTGGGGAACATTGCCAAGATCTTTAGGGAAAAAAAAGAAGCTATCAACCTGTCACATGGGCAGCAAAAAGATGTCAACAAACCCACTTTCCTTCCCGGTATTTACAGCATTTAAGTATTAGTTTGGTGTACCAGACTGATCTTGAGTGAAGTGTGCATTTTGAATGTCAACTCTGTCTCCAAACTGTTTTTTTCACGGCCTCTCCTCTCAGTGACGCAGGGAAAAAGAGGTGGAGGGAAAAGGGGACCAGAATTCTGGTCCGCTTAGTGCTCCAGTTGGCCTATAATGGCGTGAAGTGATGCCTGGAATAAACTCAGTCTGTTTGTTTACTGCTAACATCAGCCCCGATATTCTTCTTCTTCGTCTTCTTTTTCTTTTTCTTCTTCTTCTTCTTCTTCTTCTTCTTCTTCTTCTTCTTCTTCTTATCTTATTATTATTATTATTAGTAGTAGTAGTAGTAGTAGTAGTAGTATTAGAATTGTTATTATATCTTCCCAGAGGAGGAAAATTACTAAAGTTTATAACCCTTAAGGCTTGTACTGCATTAAATGCACACAACGTAGCGCATTTACGCTCCAGTCCAGCATTTTTTGACGGATGTTTACAGTTCAGAGTGAAAAATGATCAGACAACGGAGGCGTGAAACTGTATCTGAGCCACCAAGGAGCCACACATGCGTTTTTTAGGTTTGTGAGAGGAATTAATGGGGGTTAGTGTGTCTCGTGAATCTGTATTTTTGGTGCCGTCCTTTCCTTCATCCGACGGGAAACAGAACAGACAAGCGTCAGGACAAAAAAAAAAAAAAGAAAAAAAGAAAAAAAGTGGGGATCAGACAACAGGTTGGGTCCCCCGAACATGGAACCTGAAACCAGGAGTGACACACTGCTGTCTGCCTCTAAGAGATTTTGGAGCCGCTGTCTGCCTTATCAGCGTGTGATAACAGAAGACAACAAATCCACACACACACATATACACGCTCCCACCCACGCTGCAGGCCAGGTTATCCTAAAGAAGTGTCATGTGTGACACTTTTATCGTCGACACATTAAAAAAAAAAGAAAGTCCAAATTTATTGCTTTAAAGTTATTCTTTTTTCAGTTACATGGATTTTTAAAATCCTCTTATTTAAGTCCTGACTAATTCTAATAGATTATTGTCACTAGACTAATTAAACTGAATGTAAATTTAAAATATTCCGCACACACAATTTCCCAAACTACAAAACTGTGAACATGTGCGTAATGACGCATAACCTCAATGCGTTTTCCTTCGCACAGCTGGCGCTAAACCTGCCATTAATGCCTGTGGAGACGGCCACAGGAGACAGACAGTATTATCGTTTGTTTTATCTTCAGCGTTTAGCGCAGCCACGGGGTAAATGGGTCCTCCTGTCTCCGACCCAGCGATTGTGTTTATAGTTTTAAAGACTATTTGTGCGCCTCGGGAGCTGATGAATGGCTGTAAAATCTTTCTCAGCCGCAGCGAGAGTCAACACTGGCTCAACTCTTGCTGTAATAATTGAAGAAATAAAGTAAACGCACATGGAGGGAAAGGCAAAACATGGAAGAAATGTTTCCAATACGACTGGCCTCCGTGGACAGTTTTCTGTGGCTTACTTAAAAAATAAATTGAAATAACGTGTGCAACGAATGTTGATTAAATTAACGAGAAGAATCGGATTTAGACCATTAGATACTAACTTATTCTGTCAACTGAAAGTGGCAGGTCTGGCATGTGTTTCATATCCCTAATGCTTCGTGCTGCACTAGCCCTGTGATCCCCTTTGACCTGTCTTTCTGCAGCACATCTCCAACTCAGATAAAGCTTCAGATAAGGTAGCTTAAAAACTTCCGCTACTCGAACGGGTGGGTATTTTTAAGGGCTACGTGTTGGAGTGAGGGACCGCGCGGTGTGAGCCTGAGGGTACCCTCCCTCTGTTTCTCCTGCTGGCGGCTTGCGATGCCTTGGGCTGGTAGTCTATCTTGTATCCTGAAGCCTTTGCGTGATTTAGATCCATTAACTGTTTTAACTGATTCAAATATAATAGGCAAGATATCAAGATATGATCTGGCAAAGAATCTGAGCCCACAATATTTTACTTTCTCCACAAAATGGATAGCATTATCCCATATATTAAAAATGTCAAAAGTTGAAATGTTGAACTTTAAAAAAAAACAACCTTTAAGTGCTTTGACTGCACGTAGTAGATATTAAGCAAATTTCTCTGCATGATGATGCAGCGATGTCTTTATAGATTGTTTCAAATATATGCAGGCCAATTTTTTATTAGTCAGACAACAAGAGGAAAAGAATCAGAAAACAAAGTGTCACAAGCTTAATTGAAACAAGACGTGAATACACCAAGGTCTTTATAGAAGTTTGAGAAGCTCAATCATGGGAACACATGGCTGGTAATACAATGTCTAAATATAAATCTAAAAGTTTAAAATTCACCATATTAATTTATATTAATAAAAGAATATTTACATGTTTATAAATACATGAATACAAATGGTTTAAATACATTTGCATGGAATATATGGACATACAC
This sequence comes from Melanotaenia boesemani, assembly GCF_017639745.1. Classification (NCBI taxonomy): domain Eukaryota; kingdom Metazoa; phylum Chordata; class Actinopteri; order Atheriniformes; family Melanotaeniidae; genus Melanotaenia; species Melanotaenia boesemani. Next base: position 30,971,594 of record NC_055688.1, on the reverse strand, counting down.
ATAAGTGTTATTGTTATCTGGCTGCTTATGCACATATACAATTCTACAAAATGTAGTATTCTGCAAAGGTTTTAGGCCTTTCATCATCAGAGAAGGGTTTGATTAATCCTAAATTCACTCTGTTCCATGACAACAAACACTGTGTCATGAAAAAAAGAACAAGAAGTCCCGCAACAAATATTATGACCCCCAACAGAGGGCTTATCTCAACATTAGTCAGTGTAGGGAGAGAGATTACTCAGATTCAGCCTGCCACTAATTCAACGTACAATGAGTGCACTAAAATGGAAAAATCAAGATTTATTTTTACAAATAATCATGAATTAAGGCAACTTAAAAAAGTAATTTAATTAAGAAAACATGGCTTGGCCATTACTTCTACTAAATGAAAAGAGAGTTCATTTAATATCTTTACTTCACAAGGCCAGGACAGACGGAGAGTTCTGTCTTTGAAAACTTTACAACACACTTATCTTAAGGAGACCTACAATGTGGACAAATCTTAACCTCTCTAAAAAAAAATAAAATAAAATACTGAAAGCAGTGATGTGCACTGTTCTTCTGGATATACACTCCGGCTGCTGCTATCTGGTGCAGTTTTCCTCCAAGGAAGCAAAGCTCTCAGTTTTCAGGGACAGAAAAAGTTAACTGAAAAAGTCTTAAAAGACGGTTTGACAGATTTTACAGTCTATTGATGACTGTTTTTTTAATACTTTGTTGTCATGAAGATGAAAACTTCTGTAATGGTTTTAAGGGAAGAAAAGAGTACCAATCATAGAATAATAAACTTAAAACGTTCCTGCATTCCTGTAAAAATAAATTTATGGAGTGTTTCTTATGTTAATGGGTCAAATATGAAAATAAAATCCTTATTTATGTTTAAACTTTGTTTTATTTTATTTAACTGATTAATTAATTTGTTCATTAAGTCATATACATATATACACACACACACACACACACACACATATATATGTACAGAATTATTAGGCAAGTTGTATTTTTGAGGATTAATTTTATTATAGAACAACTATGTTTGCAATGAACACAAAAGACTCATAAATATCAAAGTTGAATATTTTTGGAAGTTGGAGTGGGGCTTTTTTAGTTTTAGTATCTTAGGAGGATATCTGTGTGTGCAGGTGACTATTACTGTGCATAATTATTAGGCAACTTAACAAAAACCAAATATATACCCATTTCACTTATTTATTTTCACCAGGGAAACCAATATAACATGTCAAAATTTACAAATATACATTTCTGGCATTCAGAAACAAAACAAAAACAAATTAGTGACCAATATAACCACCTTTCTTTGCGAGGACACTCAACAGCCTGCCATCCATAGATTCTGTCAGTGTCTTGATCTGTTCACGATCAACATTGCTTGCAGCAGCAACCACAGCCTCCCAGACACTGTTCAGAGAGGTGTACTGTTTTCCCTCCCTGTAGATCTCACATTTGAAGAGGGACCACAGGTTCTCTATGGGGTTAAAATCAGGTGAACAAGGAGGCCATGTCATTATTTTTTCTTCTTTTAGACCTTTTCTGGCCAGCCACGCAGTGGAGTACTTGGATGCGTGTGATGGAGCATTGTCCTGCATTAAAATCATGTTTTTCTTGAACGATGCTGACTTCTTCCTGTACCACTGCTTGAAGAAGGTGTCTTCCAGAAACTGGCAGTAGGACTGGGAGTTGAGCTTGACTCCATCCTCAACCCGAAAAGGTCCCACAAGCTCATCTTTGATGATACCAGCCCATACCAGTATCCCACCTCCACCTTGCTGGCGTCTGAGTCGGAGTAGAGCTCTCTGTCCTGTACTGATCCAGCCACGGGCCCATCCATCTGGCCCATCAAGACTCACTCTCATTTCATCAGTCCATAAAACCTTAGAAAAATCAGTCTTATGATATTTCTTGGCCCAGTCTTGACATTTTATCTTGTGTGTCTTGTTCAGTGGTGGTCGTTTTTCAGCCTTCCTTGCCTTGGCCATGTCCCTGAGTATTGCACACCTTGTGCTTCTTGGCACTCCAGTGATGTTGCAGCTCTGAAATATGGCAAAACTGGTGGCCAATGGCATCTTGGCAGCTTCACGTTTGATTTTCCTCAGTTCATGGGCAGTTATTTTGCGCCTTTTTTTTTTAACACGCTTCTTGCGACCCTGTTGACTATTTTGAATTAAACACTTGATTGTTCGATGATCACGCCTCAAAAGCTTGGCAATTTTAAGAGTGCTGCATCCCTCTGCAAGACATCTCACTATTTTTGACTTTTCAGAGTCCGTCAAATCTCTCTTCTGACCCATTTTGCCAAAGGAATGGAAGTTGCCTAATAATTATGCACACCTGATATAGGGTGTTGATGTCATTAGACCACACCCCTTCTCATTACATAAATGCACATCACCTGACAAGCTTAATTGGTAGTAGGCTTTCAAGCCTGTACCGGTTGGAGTAGAACAACATGCATAAAGAGGATGATGTGATCAAAATACTCATTTGCCTAATAATTCTGCACACACTGTATATATATATATATATATATATATATATATATATATATATATATATATATATATATATATATTAAATTCAAGTAAAGGTTAAAGCAGTCTCTCCTGTGAACAAAATAAATTTGGGGAAACTTATATCATTCTGAAGTGTTTTTTTTTCTGCACAGAAATTGCAGTTAACAAGTCAAATACTGTAAAAAAGGCGCTTCTTGTTACTGTCGGTCAAGCAGTTCCAGCCCAATTTATATCCTCTCTCTACCTCAAACCAAATGATTGGATCTAAAATCAACTGCAGTTTAACGTGTAACTTTATTTAATTTCAGATTGCAGCTTAAACATGACCAGATTCCTGTTCAGGTCACATCATACAAATTGTTGTTCTTGTGTGGCCCACCTGACACACGGCTTGATGTTGTGGAAATTCATATCACCGCTTGTTTTTCATATGTTCTTTCTACAGTTCATCACATATTATATTTCCTGGAGTACTTCAGTTAATGGGTGATACAGCCCAGTTTGCTTGCAGTCCAGGGTGCTGTCATGCAGTGTCTGCATTTCTGTGGCACCTTTTCTCACAACATTAAACTTAGGTATCACAAACTGGCCGCTTTTAAGACATGACTGAGGTGATTTCTAGACCTTTGCCTTTACTCTCTGTCCCCCTCTCCCCAGTGAGCTACAGTACCCTCATGTGGCTGCTGGGAGCAAACTATCAAAGAACTGTGAAGCCAGAAGTTCTAATCTGGTAGAGATCATTCAGAGGTCAGCATGATCTCATTTATCCAGCACCGTGACTGTAACCATGAGCATCTGAAGTTCTGAAGTGAAGCTGCTGTAACTGGAAACTAACTGAAACTGATGTTGAGTGCCATCTGTCTGTGCATCATTTGTCTTGTCTGTGATAGAGCAAGCAGCATCTCCTTCATCTCTTCTCCATCCTCTGCCTCCTCCTACCCACTTCCCCCATTCCCTCACATACACTCCCCAGGTCATGTTCATAGGCTTGGCAAGGCTTCACACAGTCTTGTGCAGGGTTCAAGGTGATGTGAGGGCTCTCAAGGGACAAAAGAGGATAGAGCTTACTCTGTGCCTAATATAGTTTAGTCTACAGCCGTTCACAGCTGATGTTCGAGGTCAGATGTGGGATCTTGTGTTGTAACTTGTTAGATGATAAATGGTTTTTAAGGGTCAGGTTGTGCTGTATGGACATATGCAGGCACTAAATGGGCAATATAATAAGTTACATACATTAATCTGGCAGATGTTTTTGTTTTGTTGTTTTTTTTAGAAAGCAGCCTAAATTCCAAACACATCAGAGGAAAATGTGGCATTCAGCATTTTTCCTGAGGATATTTTGGTATGTAGATTGGGGAAAACTGTAATCTAACCAGCAGCTTTGTAAGTGTAAGATGTTCAGTTCATCTTCTTAACAGCCACCACTTACATACTCTTTGGTAGAGTGTTGCATCCTTGCCCTCTCTGCAAACTCTTCTGCAAACAACTCAAACTCAAAAAAGAATCTACTTTCCTTAGACCCCCAAGATGATGAACTCTTACATTTGACTGACAGACTGAAATATCTGATGTTATTTTTCTCATTCTTTGTGTTTTTTATTGTTTTAGCTTTAGGTAGAGTACGAGGACGTTGCAGGCATTGATGCTTGCTGGATATATGACTTCATTATGTTCAAATTTCAATTTAATATTAACTGAATGAATAACTCTGACCCTGATCAACTGGAGTATTTGTGACAAAGTCTCCTCCAGAGCTGGAGACTATTAAAACCATTAAATGAAAGTTAACTTTAAATAGTTCTTAAAAATGAGTCTAATTACAACTTAATTTCCAAAAAGTCTTCAAAAAGATCCTGTTTAAAATGTGGATTAAAACAGAATGATCTGCAAATCCTATAAACTGATATTTTATTTGCAATAAAACATAGAAAACATTTTAAGTTTGGAAAATGAGACATTTTACTATTTCATGAAAGATTTTGACTCATTTTGAATTTAATGGCAACAATATGTATAAAAAAAACAAAAGGAAAAAAGTTGGGACAGGCTAGAAAAATAGGTGGTGCTAAAAGCTGGAGGAACATGGCAGATGTTCTGTAATCTGCAAAAAACTGCATCTACAAATTATGGAGCAACTTCATGATGAACTGTAAACTCTGAATATTCCATCGTTTAGAATACATAATATCATAATAAAATTCAGAAAATTTGCAGATGTCTATGTAACCAAAGGCCCAACTGGAAATCAACATTGGATATCTATGATCTTCAGCTCCTCAGGTAGCACTGGGTTAAAAATGGTCATGATTTTGTCATGGAAATTACAGGAAAACAGTTCTGTGGTCAGATGATGAGAGGAACCATCTGGATTGTTATCAGTGATCCTTTCCAAAGCCTGCATCTCTATTACCAACTGAACACATTTGTCCCAGTTCCCAGATGTTTTCAGACTGTTGTTAAAGAAGATGCTGCAGTGGTAAATACGGCCCTTTTTCACCTCTTTTGAGACGTTACTGACATCAAGTTCAAGACAACCTATCTTATATTTGTTAAATGTCTTACTTAAAACTTACGTTTTTATGTAGCCTTATTCTTCTTTTATTGTGAATAAAATATTGGTCTATAAGATCTGCAGCTGTCCAGTCCCTGTACAACCAGAGCTTGGTCTGCATTGCCAGCAGTAAATCAGAGTGAAGGTTGGACTCCGCCAAGGCTGCCCTTTGTCACAATTCTGTTCATAACTTTTAAGGACAGAATTTCTAAGTGCAGTCGAGGTGTTGAAGGGGATCCGGTTTGGTGACTTGAAGATTGGGTCTCTGCTTTTTGCAGATGATGTGGTTCTGTTGGCTTCATCGGCCCCTGATATTTAGCTCTCACTTGAGTGATTCTCAGCTGAGTGTTAAGCAGCTGAGATGAGAATCAGCACCTCCAAATCTGAGACCATGGTCCTCAGCTGGAAAAGAATGGAGTGTTTTTGCCAGGGCGGGAATGAGGTCCTGCCCCAAGTGGAGGAGTTTAAGTATCTCAGGGTCTTGTTAAAAAATGAGGGAAGGATGGGGCTGGATTGGCGTGGCATCTGCAGTGATGCAAACTCTGTATAGACCTGTCATGGTGAAGCTCTTGATTTACTATGTTCCTACCCTCACCTATGGTCACGAGCTGTGGGTAGTGACTGGAAGAACAAGATCGCGAATACAAGCGGCTAAAATGTGTTTTCTCTGCAGGGTGGCTGGGCTCTCTCTTAGAAGAAGGCCCAGGACATGCTGGAGGGACTACATCTTTCACCTGGCCTGGGAACGCCTTGTGGATCCCCCTGGATGAGGTAACGAATGTGGCCGGGGAGAAGGAAGTTTGGGCTTCCCTGCTTAGGCAGCTGTCCCTGCGATCCAGTAAGTGGTAGAAAATAAATGGATGTATGGAAGATCTGCAAATAATTACATTCTGATATTATAAAATTTTCAACAACATCTTGTATGTGGAGTTGGAGTTGCACATGAAGAAGTTTCACTTATTTGATCAGACTGCAAAGCATCTTCAAATTTCTGTCAGTTCTGTGGTTGTCAGAAGGTACTTATATTTTTTTTAGATGCTGGGATCTTTGTGGGTGATGTCCCTGTGTTTATAGTTGCACTTTTCCTCAATCTAGCACTAAGAAAAACTTAATCAGCAGGGCTGACTTGTGCTGTGTAAGTATAAAAATGAACCACAGGAGGGCAGCAGTACACCTTCCTTTACCATCTCTCCCACATATTCAAACGTCATTTACTCTTTTTGCCAGTTTGGTTCAAAGTTACACCCTGAAAGTATTTTTCTGATTGTTAGAAACATATTATTTCCCTTTCTAGTACATGTTGCTGCTAATTCTGTGTCCAAATTGAGAATCTATTATGTTTATTGTACATTTTCAACTCCAAATGATACTTGGGTGGTGTATTAGGAGATGTGAAACTGCAGTGTTGGTTCACCTGTTTGCAAAATACATTCTAACTTTGTCTGTTTAGATATTATTTTGGAAAACATTGAACCAAAGTTCTCCAGTGACTCTTTGTGCACCGAGGTTTTCAGTATCTAAGTGGGAGCCTACTGGTGCTGTAACAGCTGCCATTGCTTTATGGTCCTTAACTTACCCAGCCATCCCCAAGCCTATTTAACATTCTGACTGCCCTGTTTTCCATGCAACAGGAGTTGACCAAGAAATGAGGTAAGAGCATTGCTAATAGGCTAAATGACCAACACTGTAATAAGGCTTGCCAGAGAAGCTTAATTTCCACACTTGGCTTAATGGATTATTCATGTGGAGACAAAGGTGGTGTGGAAAGAGCCCAGGTCTCTGTGCATGTCTGTGGTCAAGGATGAGTGCCACACACACACACACACACACACACACACACACACACACACACACACACACACACACACACACACACACACACACACACACACACACACACATGCACATTCACTGTTAGATGTGACACACATATATTGGCAGGAAGGCCACAACGTCCTTGGCATCATCAAAACTACTTCCTGTGCAAAAACATATAAAAACATCTTTCACTTATCCTGAATTCATTTTCATCACCTCTAATTGGGTGACAGGTATTGTGGCATTTGAGGCTTCAGTGATGGTGTCATCGTCCTGGCACACAGATCCTTGCAGGGTGAGTCCAGACACTGCCTCATCCCACTCTGGCCTATTGTTTTCAGTATTTCACATGACTGATTGGACACTAAATAAGAAGTGGGTTAAAACACAGCAGAGGAATTAAAAGATACACTTCAAGTGCTTTTGTGTGGGCTAAGATCCCAAGTCACCTTACTGCTGTATAAGGTTACATTACAGCAAAGTGTGTGTAAGAGTGTGCGTGTGTGTGCTTGTGTGTTTGAGAAAGAAATAGTTATTGTGCATCCTCTTCCTGTCTGTCCCCTCTGCCTGTCTCTCCCTCTTTAATGGGGACAGTATGAGAAGAGAGCTTGTGCTCCGTCTGGACCTTTCTAATTGCCCCTGCCACAGAGGCCTGATACAGCAAGACCCTGTGTTCCCAGCAGGTCAGGCATATGTGTGTGTGTGTGTGTGTGTGTGTGTGTGTGTGTAAGAGAGAGAGAGTGCATGAGTAAGAAAGAAGTAGTGAGCGAGACTTGGACAGACAGAATCATCACTCAGGTGGTGGTCCCTTGGGTCCGCCACACATATTCAGGCCCCACATAGAGAACGCCATTCATCATAAGTATCAGAGCTACAGTAGCCGGCCAGCAAGGGTTGGATGAGACATTAAAGGGGGAGGAAAAGGTGAAGGAGGAGAGCACAGGACAGAAAGATGGGCAAAGACGGAGAGTTTACAGGAATGGAACACAGGTAGGATTTACAGGATGCACACACACATGCACAAACACATAAGTACAGTATGTAATAGAAGTCAGATTAATAGTCTACAATGTCACTTAATTGTCAAATAATTTAAAAAAAAAGTGAAATAAGATCTTACCATTGGCATAGTTTCTAAGTTGACAAGTAAAAACCCATGCAAAACAAGTGAATACTCCTCTGTTCGCTGAGATATTACCAGGAGAACTTGTTATTATTAAAAGAAAACTGAGCAAACTGATATCTTCCAAAATAAATGCATGGTTAAAATTATTTCTGACTTGTATGGGTTGCGTGTCCGCACCATGCCTTCACATAAAGAAAGGATTGCCAGAGGGACTGAAAAAATCATTTTAAGATATCTCAAAAATGGAGGACACACGAAGAATGATATTCTACTGAAAATCCATGAAAATGCAGTTAGAACAGTCATTAGGATGTACAAATCAAGCCGTAGTATCGCTTACCAAGCATGCTATGCTGTGTTTTGAAAAAAGGTCAGTCAGGTGCTCTAGACCTGAAACAGGTGTTCTCAGTGGAAATTAGTAGAAAGGGAAAATACTATATTGCATGAAAGTAAATGAATAGGAGCAATGTCTTTGTTTAGCTAGAACCAAAATACATTTATTCGACACAGATTGTTTGATGTGTACCAGGTCAGGAGCATGAATGCATTCAAAAGTCTATCATGAAGTACAAAGATGGGAATGTGATCATGTGTGGTGCAAGGAGTGTAAAAAAAATGTTTACAGATTAATAATTGTGACTATACTAAAATATTAGCTGATGAGATGACTTCCAGTCTACACAAGATTGGCAGAAGAGAAAATTTCCAGCATTGTAAGGAGCCAAAACAGACTACCAAAGTCACATATGAGTTTCTATAGTAAAAAAAAAAGAAGAAAGATGTGAGCTGGCCAAGTATGTTGCCTGACTTGAATCCAATAGAGCACCTTTGGGGTATTTAACAAGTAGAGAAACACAGCTCCTCCAGAACAGCAACTGAACTCAACTGTCTGCAGAATGCCAGAACATCTCCAGAAGTTTATGCAACACCATCCTTTTACTGCAGGGAATGGATTAAGTCTGTGGAAAATAAAGGTTTACATTAGAAAAATATTTTAATCTCGGTACTGCAAGGTGTTCTGACTTCTGTTACACTGATTTCCTTCAGAGTTTTTAATTTCACATAATAGCAGGGACTGTGCTGTGATAGTCAGAACTATCTGTAGGGTGACATAGTTTTTAACAGTTTCACATTCAGGTGATACTGCAGGGGAGTGTACTCACTTCTGTAGTAAACTGTAGACACACAAATATCTGCAGCTCCATATTATCTGAGCACATAATCTCTTTGCAGCCCTCAGGTTCTCAGCTACTGCCAGGCCAGGTTATAAAATCCACCCAGGGCCAGGTTACAAAAATCCTCTGTGGCATCTGCCAGGGAAGGCATCTCCATGTTGACAGATGGGCAAAGCATTCCTGTGCCTCAGCCTTGCCAGCGTTCTGCCAGGAGCTGGACTGAAGGAGCCATGGAGGGGCTGAATGGCATTTCTTTACACCTATGTGCTTAATTTCTGTGGCAACCTCGAGGCACGTACAACATGAGTTACATTCCCTGAATGCTGCTCCTTCAAACTGACACGTAGGGACAGTGATGGGTGTTACTGGGAAATGAATGACCAGCAGTGGGTGCGGATTCAGGCATGTGTCTGCTTTTATTGAAAGTATTCTACACCTAGATAGTTTTCTTTCCTTTGGCCATTTTTTCTCTTGTTTTGTTCTGCAATCACCAAACTTGAACTGATCTGTGAGATTTTGAGATGTTATCTTCTGCAGGTTCATCTCTGCAGCTGAGGCTGGCTCAGTCCCATGCGTGGCCCAGTTATGTGATCTATGTCTAGGCAAGGAAGAAAAGTTTGACCCCTTCCCCCATGTCTCATGCTGCTTCCACAGGGATAGTGTTTTACATGCTGAAGGTGAGTGAAATACCAGTGTAGCTCCATAAGCTCACCGCTCGCTTGCTCAATGACCATACCTCTCTGTTTTGTTTTGTTTTTTTGGTTTGTTTTTTTTTCTTTTTTTTCTTTTGCACCAATGACCATCTGTTTCTACATCTTTCCTATTAATAAAACCTGTGTAGCCACACAGCAGCCTCTCAGTCTGCATACAAATACAATTTAGCCTAAATGATTACTGGGTCAAGATATAGTCCGCAAATGTCCAACTTCTTCTTTTGCTGTAATGTGAAAAAACAAATGCACAGTATCTTATGTTTTCAAAGTCAACTTTGTATTTTGAATACAAACATATTCATGTGACATGAGTGAACTTCATAGGCTGGCATTTCTGCAAAACCATGCCACATTCTTCACAATCCTTTCTCTTTAATGTCTAGCACTGCGTGGACACAATGTTCCAAGACGCAGTGCACAGAGAGTGTCCTGCCAACTCCACCAACAGTGACAGATTGCAGTGATTACTCCTAAAGCAGCCTCAGCATGGACCAATGTATGCATTGGGCATCAGAGAGTAGGTTTTGGGGACCAGGGTGGGTGTGTGTTTGTGAGGGGGTGGACAGGAACGTTGGCAAGTTTCACTGTTGAGAACAAAAAAGACCAGCAAACGTGAGCAAGTGACCTCAAAATCACTGTTAAAACACGATGTCCCCATTTGGTAATTATCCTCCTCCAGAGATGAGGTCAGGCTGAAAATCAGCTGAAAACAAAGTGGGATGATAATGGCAGTGGTGACGATGGAAAGGAGAATGAAAAGGAGAGGAGAAGAGGACATGACAGGGTGAAAACGAGTGAGAGAAAGACAGAGACGGTGAGGTGGAACTCACTGCCCAGTGTGAGTGAGCATGGGAAATGCGTGGGACTTATGGCCCATCATTGGCTCCAAGTGGGTATGTTTGGAGCCAGTAGTTGTATACATATACATGGAAAGACACTCAAACATACTGTTGGGTTTCCAACACATCAGCAGACATTACCTTTACTGTTTTTACTTTTCTTGAGACTTAATCTTACCACAACTATTTCTTCTCTTAATACTATAACCAAATGCTTCATACTAATATTTAAAATCATTTCAAGAACTTACCTTCATTTTCTACAGTTTTTTTTTTTTTTTTCAATTTTGAAACAGTTTTTGAACTCCTCATTCATACATGCACTACAATTGTTAGTAGTGCTTTTCACTTGTCAAGGGGCTGAAGCAATAGCAGTGCTGCATGAACTGCACCACCAGAGGGCAAAATCTGGTCAGAAACCACAGCGGGGAGTCTCTGGAGCTCCTGTGCATGTACACAAAGAAACATGCACACAAATGCACAGAAAGTCTAAAACAGAAAATACACACATGTACACATATCACTATGTGTATTCAAGCACAGATAGAAACCCCCAACTATTCAACACACATACAATCCATCATATATCAACCTTCCACTCATGGTAATGGACGCCATACAAGAAGCATATTCAGTACACACCATAAACCTTTAACATTAAACATTATATTGAGTGTGGATTTATTATAACTGCCATTACATGAAATAGCCCAGGCACAGTTTAATTAAACGTTATGCTCTGGTAGGAACAATGTGATTTATTGAACCCAGAATTTCCACACAGGTAGCTGTAATCTTTTAGTTGTGAGGTCTGACGGTTGACTCCTCTATGAATTCAGTTCATGGTCGGCTACATTATGCACCACACCGTATGCCTATGTGTCTACTGAACTTTGGCAGACTTCAGCCTGATGTGGGTTTCTCTCATGTGTAGGTTGATTTTATGAGCCTCTGGGAGTTCTGATTACCCTTTAAAATAAGCCAATTCAGTCAAACCTTCCTGCAGCAGCTGATATGAAGTGTTATGCTGTGAAAGCTTTGCTGAAGCAAATCTGCAAAAGGCGGCTTGTGAGAAGCAGCAGCATATTATTACACAGCATTTAGTGTTTGAGACCTCGTTGATGCAAGCCATGCCACCCTGTGCAGCTTAACTCTTGCCAGGTTTTTATGTTTCCTATATATCTGTACAGGGATGTTAGCTCTAGGTGGTTTAGGTCAGCTGTTGTCAAACCCATGCTGAGGGCCAAGAGAAACAGAGCCGCAGAGGGCCATGACGTGTGCTGTTACTGCATGCGTGTGCACTTTTATACAGCTTTAATTACAGCCTGTGAACACAGACAGACTTGTTTATTCTGCTGCGTAGTATACATTGAGGCCTGGTTGGCACCACAAACACACGTGCCACACACACTCGCTCACACACTGTTTTGTAGTAAAAGTATCTATCCTGGACAGCACAGGTTGTACCAGCCAGTTGAATGAGTCATTTCTGTTTCATGTCCATTAATTCAGTCTTTTATGGCTATCTGAGTGCAGAGCATCATCACTACCAAGCAGGGCTGCAACATTTAAAGGCTTTTTTTTATTATGACAAATAACTCAAAATTTTTTTTTGCTTTGCAGGCTTTAAGCACATCAATGTTTTCCAGAAGTGTAGAAAGCAAGTTGTATTCTAATTCCCGCAGCTTAAACAAACAAGCTATTTAAAGGGCATCAGCTTAACATAGGCTGCTTTATTTTGAGTAGATGAATAAGGTATAAATAGACCTTGAGGAGCGCAACAAGCAAATGCTTCATATGAAATGGCTGGCGTTACATCATTGCCTGTGAGAGTGAAGTTCTGGAGAGGCACAGGGCTCTTGGGCCAGCTATTATGGTTTGTACTAATGTTCTGGTTTCACAATCCAAACATTCTAAGAGCTGTTATTTGCTCTCTTTTTTTCCTTTTACTCAGTAATTCTGCTTCTTTTTTTCAGTTGAACAAAGTTGTTAACAGAGGAGGATAATGAGCTTTAAGTGGGAGACAGAGAAGCAACGAGTGAGGAAGGGGAGAAAGACAAGAGGAAGACAGGAACACAACCAGAGCCACATTCAAATTGACAGATTTATTAATTGTGAGGTTAACTTCTAGATGATAGAATAAATCCATCATCAAAAATAATAATAAGTTTGATTAAAGCTTAAAATCAGTTTAACAGTAAGGTGTACCTTCATACAGAGAACCTGAGGGCTGTGTAGACTGTTGGTGAGGCACCCATGTGGTTTACACTGCAACTCATCATTACTGTTGGCTTCAGTTTGCACCACTAAAATGAGTTGTATAAGTGAATAAGGGCTGCTGTGAGAGGTTCCAACTGGTAGCTTAATCATAGGACAAACCATCATGCATGTCTCCAGCATTTATCCTCTGTCAGGACCAGGTCCTACTCTTTTATTTTTTTCAAATACAGTCCAGTATGAGCTCAATACCATTTCACTAACAACAAGCTTTTGTCTTTAATTTGGCTCATACACATGTGATTCCATACAATGTCTGGTATTTCAGAGGAGAAAAAATTTTAATTTTGCCCTGAGATGATGAGAACATATCTTGCGGTGGGGACATTTACAATGGCTGCCTCAGTGTGCTATATATGCACCAGCACTGGGACATGTTCCAGTTGTGTTTGTGTTCTTTTTTAATGTATGGCTGCAGTCATACAGAAAATAATATACTTGAAAACAAAACAAGCAAACAAAAATAAAAAACTAAAATTATTTATGAGTGTGCGACACCAGACCCTGTCAATTGAACTAAATAAAATTGAATTGAATTGAATTGAATTGAATTGAATTGAATTTTTTATTATGGAGTCATTGTGTGGGGCTATTGCTGTGGGCAGGAATCACTTCCTGTACTGCTCTCTAATGCCGTGGATCTGAAGAAGACTCTGCCTGAACATAGGTTTTGACCTATGTGTTATGTAAAGGGTGAGCAGTACTGTCTACTACTTTGAGCAGTTTTTTGCATAATTTTTCCTGGCATATCAGCTCCAACGACTCCAGAGTCATCTCCAGCACAGAGTCCAGCTTCTTTCGGTTTTCTTGAGTCACTGACTCTGATGCTGCTGCCACAACAGATGGCTACAATTAGAATTGCACTCACCACCACAGGCTTAAAGAAGATATGAAACATCTTACTGCAAACATTAAAGGACCTAAGCTTCCCCAAGAAGTATATATTGCTTTGTCCCTTTGTGTACACAGCATCAGTATTAGATTTCAGTGCAGTCTGTTGTCTCGAACACCCGGGTATCTAAAATTCTCTTTACCACCTTCGTCTCTTCTCCCATTACTGTTTGACTTATTCCTGGTCCTCCTAAACACATATGCTGCCCTCTGTTTGATTTCTATTTCTGTCATGTGTTTCTTAGTGAACTTTAAAGATGCTTGTAAGCAAATTCTGTTATATCTGGACAGATCCAAGCAAGCCTCCTCCTCCATTTTTTAGTCTACAAAGATTTTGCAAAAAAAATGGCACTGCTCCTAGCAGCTAGGATGGGTTAAATGCAGAGAAAAAAATTTCCCAGCTGGGATCAATAAAAGTAAAATAAAAAACAAAAATTACCTCTAAATAAAAAAATTAAAAAGGTGAAGCATTCTGTCAGATATTTCCCCATGCTGTTGATTTACTATCCCATTAAATATCTGCAACATGATTACAATTAAAGAAAGACGTGCAATGCACTATTAAGTTAAAGGTTCCATTCATCAAGACAACATCTCAGCTGGATGCCCAGCAGTTGTACACACAGTCCTCACAGAGCAAAGAGAAATGTTATATTTTGACTAATAATGTGCAAGCTGAAGAAAAGTCAAATTATCTATGGGTCATTGAAGAAGTTATTGGAACATCATTTGTTTAAGTCTCATACAGGTCCCAAAGAAAAATGTTGGTTCATTACAAAGACAAATGTTGGAAAAAATGAAGCCAGTGTACCAGCTGTGTTCTTTTAAAACTGGCATGCATTTAAACCTAACAATTGGTCTTTCACCAGGTGTTGGACCGCTAAAGGCATATTTGTCAATGGGCTGCCATTATTTCATTGACTCAAGTTGTGTTTTCTTAATCTATAATTACTGTGCAATTGCAAACCAGCTGTAAAATCACAAGCGTTGCTCTTCTCTGCATGCTCTTGCTTGGAGCACGTATAATGTATAAGTGGTCGTTGACAGTAAAATGTTCAGATGCAGATTCATTGAGCAGTAATAATATAGCAAATCTTGCTTCATAATAATATTCCTGATGCTGAACAGCGTCTATGTTTTTAAAAAATCAGCTTGACAACAATGGATGAGTTGTCTCTACAGTAAAAGCTTTGGCTCAGAGCCTGATTGTGGATGGAGGATTGTGGAGTTTTCCAGGAGCTTGACTGCTGTTCCAGTGTAAACAGCCCATTGGATAATAGTACAACTTTCTCAATACCACCCCCGTGATCCTATTTATAGGTGACACCAATGATAGTGAAGACTGAATTCTGGAAAAAGTAATAATAATAAAAAGCAGGTATGACTGTCTGAGGTCAAATTAAAAAAAAGCTAGCTTACGATTTGACAACAAAAAGAGAAATGTACAGCATCTCAGCGCTCACAATTTCCTAAACAAAACTCCATAGTCCTGCAAATCCAGTATGCTGCGAGAGACTTTGACTGAGTGCCTGGCATGATTGGCATGGTGCCGTGGCCTACGCTGTCTGCTGCATGCCACTCATTTCTGTGTGTAGCTGAGGCTGTCGCCACATGGACAGCTGGTTGTGAGCAACAGAATGCAATCTGGCAAATCCTTTTACACCGCCAGTAAGTCATAAATGCAAAATGCCTGAAAATCTGCATTAGTTTAAATCACCACCAAGAAAATTTGTCTGAATGCTATGAAACTGACCTGAGACCAGGGAGTGGAAACAAAATGACACCCTCAGGCGTTCAACAGCAGTGCAACAAAACCCTGTCCTGAGTTAGATGAGCCTGCTTCCAATCAGCTCACATCAGGCTGTATATCAGGTTTAATTAGTGTATGTGGGCCTGCAGCGCAGAGTTCAGTTTGAGACATGAGCTTTTCGTGCACTGCAAGCTCTCTCACACATGGCACAGCCGGACCTTGTGTCTATATGGCATGCATTGTGTGGGATGTGACGCACAACTTTTATGGGCTCTCTATTTGTCATCTTAACAGCACATGTGTCACAGTCTGTATAAGATTCCACAATAAAGGGATCAAAACAGGACAGACATCCATTTCCGCACTGCCCTCACACAAACACTGAAGCACTCATCACTGACAAAAGTCTTACAAGACTTACTTAGACTTGCACACCTGGAGGGAAGGAAAAAAATAACATACATTTTTGTGAAATGACTTGCTCTGCATCAAATTCAGTGGCATCTGTGAAGAAAAAACAAGGTAGAAAAACCCAACCTGCATATTGTTAAATGGTCTTTAATGATAACAAAGCCATATAAAACTTCATGTAGGTAGTTGCCATGGTAAAATGTAGCCATTTTATATTTTCTTTTTAGAAATTGTGAACCTTGTTTTCTCTTATTTCTGAACCAAAACATTCCCATGTCACTCCCCCATTGATGTTATTGCATTGATGTTATTGATGCAGTGTGAGAAAGTTGCAAAAGTGCAGGTTATAGTTTACATTATACCATGAATTTTCCTAAATATAATGAAGGTTTTAATTAACTTTTTAGCAACTAATCCTTGTAGTAGTTGAGAAAAACGTGTAACCAAGGGCCACTCAGAATTTTAACTCAGTTTACCCAGCCAACCCTTTTGCAGTTTAAAACATAGACACCCTCCGACTTCTTGATACAGACCTTTTTTTTTTTCTTTTTCCTTAAACAGTATTTACATGTGACTTGGGAGGTTTTCCAAAAATACAAGGAAAACTTGAGCCTGTGATTGAACCCACATTTATTTTCAATGACCAATGTGTAAAAAAAAGGAAACACAAAATAGAGGCAAATAAAGAGAAAATGTTTATATAGTATACAAATATATTGTTCTGAAGGATTCTAAAATCAGCTGATTATTTGGTGACAGGTGAAAGTGTCAGGGTTGGATATAAAAGCAGTATCCACAAAAGGATTAGTCACTGGTAACCCTTTTAAACTAACAGGGCTCTGTGCCAATTCTCAAATCTAATTTTGAACCAGCTGCTGTGTTTAGACAGAAAAAAAAGAACCTCAAATTCTCTTAAGTTTTCATCTGGAACAGCAAAAATAGTGGTTGGTCTTTTGGTTATTCTTTGTAACGCTGATGTTCACAAAGACTGAGTTTGCCGAAATGGCTGATTGTGTGAGCTTAAGAGAGCAAAGAAGGAATACTGCAAAGTTAAAATGACTTGAGTAAAAGCGGTGCTGGGCACAGTGTTACATGTACATCTTTTGGGCTGTTGGACATCATAATGGGTCATCGAGCAGCAAACCAGGTATTGGCTCTGCTCAACTCAACTCAACTCAACTTTATTTGTAGAGCATTTTAATGCAACATCAGTTGAACAAGATGCTGAACACAGCATAGAAGCAACAAATTTAAAAGTAAAATAAAATGCAAAGTAAAAACAGAAACAAAAGCAGTAAAACGATAAAACAATAAAACACTAAATACAATAAAAACAAGAAAACAGGAGTCTCATGTTAGATCGAAAACCAGATCATAAAAATGGACTTAAAATGGACTTAAAAATGGACAGTGATGGGGTTTCTCTAACCTGTAGCAGCAAAGAGTTCCAAAGATTAGGAGCAGTGACTAAGGCTCTATATCCCCTCTGAGCTTCGGCCTAGACCTCGACACCTACAAAAGGAACTGATCAGCTGAGCTGATGCGCCAGGCTGGCAAATAAGGGGAAAATCAGGGATGCAGACTTTAGCCACAGCAGCAGCTATAACCAAGGAAAAGGCTGACAAAGTACAGCCTTCCATCTTTAAGTCTTTCCACAAATAAAGACAGTACATTGACTACATTCAGGACAAACGTTCCAGATAATCCTAACAATCCATCATTTTCCTTCTGCAAATACCTCCACAGAGTAAATTCCTTCCACTACAAATTTGGCTAAACTAGTGTGAAGGCAGACTGGTTGACCAGAAAGCACCAAGGTTCTGAGACTCAGGAACCAAAACATTGTCTGTTTAAAAGCATTCTGTATGAGAAGCTACCGCCATGATCAATACAACATATGGGCTTAGAGCACCTTGAAAATCATTTTCTCTCAACACAGTTCATTGCTGCATCTAGAAATGTCACTTGAAACTGTATTATACAAGCAGTAAGCCACATATCAAGTCATGTATCACTAATGCAGAGTCATATATAGAAAATATAGAGAAACATGATTTTATCAAGACAGCATTGTCCCAGGATGTAAATGTTTATTTCAGCGGGACAAGGCCAGATCTCATTCTGTATGACTTACTACAGCATGGCTTCATAGACACATAGAGTCTGTTTATGTAACTGTAGATACTTAAACATATTAAGAAGTCTTCACTCATGTCTGATGTTATCCTCCTGCTTTTCCTAAAATCACATGTCAGTGTGTGTAGCTTAAATAAAAGTGTGTGGTCAAACATATTTATTAGAATGCTATACCAACTCGAGAAACACATAGGAGTGAGGGCACAGAACAATGAAGATGTTTGCACGAGTGCTGGTTGGTCAGTTGTTTGTTTTAACAAAATGCTGCACCTCATAGTGTTCATCTACTACCCTGAGTAGGTTGTGGCCAAATAGCAAAGATTGGCTGAGTTGTGTGACTTTATTGGGAAAATTAGAGTAAGTGGTACTGTGGGGAGCATGCAGGCGGGGGTGGGTTACTGACAGGGGAATTTACTTACTGGTCTTTGGGAGACGTTCCTCAGTTACACTGTGGCTGTTGAAAAACTAATCCTCGTAGTAAATCATAACATTATACATCCACACAACTAAAATTATCCTCCAAAGGTCAGGCACAAATTGCGACCAGGGTTTGGCTGCATTCTGACAAAGTGCTAGTGATCCAGAAGCAGACAAACAACCAGATAAACATAGTTCTATCACTTTGGCAGCTTCACACAGCTCCCTGACAATGTCCAAACATTGCAATTTCAATTTGCATGCCTCAAATCATTACACAAAATGCAGGTATTTTAGGTAGGCTGAAATTGTTTTATTATTTTTAACACAGTAATTGCAAGGCAAATGGTCTTAATTGTAACCCCAGCCTCTGAAATAAACAAGGCTGAAAAATGAAAGTGGTGATTATGGTTTCCTTGGGCCTGATGTGGGATTTGTGAAGCTGCTGCCAGCTGCGTTTTCATGTCACTGTTTCGAGTTCCTGCCCAATATAGACACACTGAATCACTCATCAGAACACATGCCTTAATGGAGGATAGTTCTGTCCGGCTCAGGAGAGATGCTGAATCTATCTACCCCCATCATTCCTTCCTCAGTGGAATGTTCCGTATGCTGCACCCTCCACAATTACCCCTCGGCCTGTGATGAATGGTGGAAAAACTGGACTTGACAAATTATATCTATCAATGCTTCTTTTTTCCACAAAGTAGTTAAATCGTAACAGCGCAACCAGAAGACATGTACAAATGGCATTATTAAACAGGAGGAGCTTTAGTGCTTTGGTTGGAGTAATGCTCAGGGAGAGACAAAGAAAGTGGCCACAAATCTCTGCTTCTACTGATTTACATCATAACTATATTTTATAGTTTTTCATTTCACACAGTGTTTTTTTAAATTAACTAATTCATTTATTTATTGATATGAGCATGAATATAGTGCCATTAGACATAACCAGCTGCAGAGCAGAGAAGCTTTGATAGATGCACCAGTGTGTTGATGGTTTCAACACTCAGATGCTCATCTGTCAGTCAAGTCGTGGCCATGTTGTGGCTGTATGGATTGTAGAGCAAAGACTAGAGTGACCTTTTTCTGTATAGATTTGATTCTTTCTGCTTCATTCTGGCACTCTCCAGTCAGATGCCTCTGTCCTCGCTACAGCCATTTTACTGCCGTACCAGTGTTATATTTGATCAGATCTAGTAAGAACTAATGCATTTGCAGCCCACTATCCTTTAAACATGCACACGTACACACAAACATACAAAATACCCTATGAGACCCAAGTCTGTAACAAATAGGTGCAATGGTTTAATTTATTATTAAGGTTTTAATATTTTTTTTTTTGTCTGTTCGTGGATAATTTGCAGGCTGATGTTGTGTCCATTATAAAGATCCAGACACATGACTATGCCAGAATGCACAAATGCACAGAGTAACTGTCATGATAGTGCGTCCCAATGAAACCAACTTCAGAGATATTTGATAAGGAGATGCATAAGACTTTTGGAATACAGAAAAAAGAAAATAATACTAAAGCAGGCTGCATGGTGGCACGGTAGTGCTGTTGCATCATTGTAAGAAGGTTCCTGGTATTTTCCCCAAACATATATGGGTTTTCTTTGGGTATTCCAACTGCCATTGCAGTACAAAACCATGCATCTTTTGTTGATTGGAGATTTTAATTTTTACCTTGAATTGAGTGTGTGTGTGCATGGTTGTTTGTCTCATTGTGTCAGTGCTAGACTTTGTGTTAGGGCACATTCGCCAGCCCTTCTGATTCAAATCCTATGTTGTTTGCTTGGAAAGTCTGATTCAAACTCTGAACAAACTCTGATGTGGATCATTGAAGGGAACTTTGATTTGCCTACAAACGTAGGTCTCAGTTTGCTTCAAGTGAACCAAATGAGCAAAATGAAGCAAAGTAAACCAAATCAAAACTGAGGGACTGTACTCTCACCATTTCTCCTCACACTATACCTCAGATTTCCAATACAACTCTTAGTATCAGTGATGGACAAGAAGCTGAGTACAGATGGTGTGGAAATAATCGCCTCATCTTGAACACAAACAAAACAAAAGAGATGATTGTTGACTTCAGGATGAACAGGACTAAACAAAGCACTGTTTACATCCTGGGAGAAGTGTTTGAGGTGGTGGAAGAATTCAAGTACCTTGGAGTTCCACTGGACAACAGACTAGACTGGAAATGCAACACTGAAGCGTCTACAAGAAGGGACAAAGTAGACTCTGCTTAAGGAAGCTAAGATCATTTAAGGTCTGCATCAAGATGCTGCATATCTTCTTTAAGTCAAAATGCAATCAGCTTTGCAACCATCTGTTGGGGCAGCAGCATTGCTTTGGATAAAAGCGTCTGCTAAATAAATGTAGAATAGCATCAGAGCCAGAGACTTAAAAAAAAAAACAATAACAAAAACAAAACCAAACATACTGATCAAGAAGGCTGTTTCTGTGCTGGGAATAACTGAAGCTGCTGGAACTGATTACCCAGAAAAGAACACTGCACAAGTTGCTGAAAATAATCAACAATTCTTCACATCCTCTACACAACACAGTGAGGACACAACAAAGCGTGTTCAGTGAGAGACTTCTTCAAGATCAATGCAAGAAAGAAAGGAACAGGAGATCATTCCTGCCAGCAGTCACCCCCCCATTTTACTCTTTTCCAAAGCAGGAAGCGAACTACAACACAAAGGGACCAGCAAGCACAATACAGGGCATTGTGTGTGACGCAACCAAAACGTAAGCGCTTGAACAAGGAGAAAAGTCTTGCAGTCAGACTTTGAAGAACGCGGTTAAAGCTTTGATACAGTAGAACTATGGTCAATCCAAGACCAGTAGGATATGATGCAGCTCAGAGGTTATCCTGCATTAACCAACTAAACAACTTTGTCTTGTCTTATCCTTCAGTAATACTTGATCCAATGGCACCTCTGGCGAAGATGGCAATACATGTTTTAAAAGGTGTGGGTGTTTTTTTGTTTGATTCATTTATTTTAGATATTTATCACAATTAAAGCACTAAATGATTAATAATAATTTACAGCAAACATAAAAAACAAAAATGTACAATACGAAGTTAAGAAAAAAAAGAAAGAATTAAACTTCAGTTTAGGTAAATCAAATAAATGCAGTGGCAAAAATTAAGGTCTTTAGATTCATTTTAAAGAAGCAAGAATTGAAGTTCTTTAGGATACATAAAGTCTGCATTTCTTAATGGTACAAAAAATCTGAAAAGCAGATTCCCCTGTAAAGTTTACAAAGTTTACATGCAAACAGCGGAGTTTAAATAATCAACTCTGACAGACAGTGAACCAGCCAGCATAGGCACTTAAGAACTACTATGATATGACAACTTGGTCTCACAGGAAAACAAGAAATAATTATGTAACATAAAGCTGTGTATTTGTGTTGACAAAGACTAAATCCTAACCCTAGCCATCTTTTTTTCAAAAGTAGGCTAGTTTACGTATTTGTACAAATAGTTCCTTAAGGCATTATTGATCGGGATGGGACTTGATCATGACTCTTCCTTGGCAGTTAGAGGAATAGATCCATTCTTCAACCCCTCCTAACTTCTTTTTCCTCTATTTAATGTGACACAAAAGTCAGTGAGTCCATTTTACAAATTGCTGTGACACTGTGTTACTCTGTGGGGTTATTTTTGTGCTCAGTTGCATGACAAACAGCAGACAATCAATGTAATTAACATCATCTGACAGTTTCACATTTTGTCATGAAATTGGGTTGGATACGATCCACTTTTCTGGTCATAGTGAGGATTCAAGCAGAAGCATTGTGAATTAACTGCTGTTTTATAGATCTTAAAGACAGAGCAGAAAAACAATACTAAAATAATTACTAAACACAACTGCATGGACCATCTTTTCTAAATGACTCTGATACACCAATACCCTTATTTTTAAAATAAAAATAATAGTCCTGCAACCCTTAATTGGACAAGGTGGAGCAGAATATGAATGAATGAATAATAATAATAGTGATAATAGGCTGACTCAGTTACTACCTTGATATAGCAGCATGATTGTGTTTTTCTAAAATTTATAGTGAAATTCTAACAGATTTCATCAGTTTTTCCTTTACATCTCTGTTTTGCGAAATTTCAATTAATATCCATTCTATTCTATTCTATGTCTATTATATTTCTATTATTTATTTGTTCAAGGCATTAAATATATGCTTGAATGTTATAACAACATATTTTCTTGCTTGTTTAGGCTGAGCAAGAAGAAGCAAGTAAATGGTGAATAAAAGAATCCCCAAAACAGAACCCTGGGGACTCCACAAGTCTTTTTTTCACCCAGATGTGTAATTATCTATGGAAACATTTTTTTATTAGAAAGAAAGTTGATCTAGAGGCCTGAGAAAATAACACATCAACTAAATAATTACACAAATAATTGTTTACTCAGATGTAATGCATTCATTAACTTTCAGAAATGGTTAACACTAGGCTGCACGGTGGTGTGGTGGTTAGAATTGTGTGGAGTTTAGATGTTCTCCTTGTGAACTCCAGGTACTCTGGCTTCCTCCCACCATCCAGAGACATGCATGTTAGGCTAATTGGTCACTCTAAATTCTCCCCAGGAGTGAGTGCATGTGCAAATGGTTGTTTGTCTTTCTGTGTTGGCCCTGCGATGGACTGATGAGTGTACCCTGCCTCTCACCTGATAAAATGCTGGGATATACTTCAGCTTCCTCGTGACCCGTAATGGACAAAGCGGTACAGAGAATGAAAAATGTTTTACACATGTTGATAAGTCTCCACATATATTTTAACATTTGTTGACAAAAATAAATACAAAATTGTAAATGTTAAAATATGTAAGAATTATAGACATCTAATGGTAAAGATGGGCAAAGAAATTACTTCAAATGCCAAGTGCAGTTGTAATTGGACGGTGGCTGCCAATGGCCTAAATTTCTCCAGACATAAACATGTTTCAATCTGCAAGTGAATCCAATGGCTACAGGATACTAGTTCAAAAGTGTGTACATGTGTACTGTCTTCTTTTATGTGCCCTTTAGGCATTACTTATCCCAAATGGTGCTAGCATCTGTCAAACAAAGCAGGTGTTTGTCTATTCAGAGACACCACACTAAGGGACTGTCCCCACAGAGCCGAACTGCAGTAAAACCGCAAAAGTATTTTAGCAATCCACCTTTTCATCCCCACGAAACCAGGGATTAACCTCCATGAAACTGATCATGTCTGAAACCAGGTTCCAAGGTGGATAGGTTTGAGACCTCTACCATCTGTGGTATTGTGAGGATAGTGTAACTACACCACTAGAAAATATGACATCAATGTGATGAACACGCGCCGATTCCCATTCCACCCTTCCTCAAGTTTTTCTGCTTTGTAGGCCAGCGTTATTTGAAGAAGAAGCTTGACTTCTTCATCAGTCCAAACAAATGTTCCTCTTTTGGATGGCACTGAATCCTTAACCATCTTCTCTTCTGTTCTTTCAAGTGAACTCCCTGCAACAGGCAGTGAGCTTTTATCTGTGTATGCGTTGTTTTGTTCTAGCTTTGGAGTGTTACTCTTTAGCACCCACCACAGCCTTATAGTAGGCACTACAGTGGTTTCTTTGTTATGTTGACGCCTTTCTCCTTGTTTTTGCCACCAAATTTTTGCCAAATTGGATGGAACAGGTGGGGGTCTCCACGAGGCAGGTGAGGCGCTGGAATGACCAGGTGGAGGCTATGCTACAGGACACTCTGTCAGACGTCGACTGGGACATGGGTTCCAGTCCAGCTCGTGGGAGTGATTTTATGGAGGTGACGATGGACTTCATTGCTAAGCTGGTAGATGATATTGTTCCCATAACGAAGCTATCTGGAAAGCACTGAGGGAGTGTGCTGCCACCTTCAACTCTGAACTTCTCACCGGCTTGCGGGAGTGAACTCTGAACTCAGCAGTGCCTGCTAGTGGAGGAATTGACTTAACAACCATGGCAACACAAAAAATGCACGGAAGTAGAGGACGGAGACATATGACAACATTTGAAACGAATGTCGCTATTTATGTATGAAAGGGAGCATTAATAGGCCTTAAGGGCCAGGGGCCTTGTAGCAGCCATTTCTGCTATGTCCACCGTGTGGACATAGCCTAAAATGGTGGCAAAAATAAAGCTATGTATATAGTAAACGAGTGAAACTAAAGACTGGCCTACTAATTTATAATACAAACACAAAGTGAAGCAGCTCCAATAGCTATGCTTATACATCCCAAAATATTATATACAATTACAAACACAAAATTATCTAGCACAACACATTCTAACTTTAACTATAAACTAACTATAAATACAACAAAAAGAGAAGCCAAATGGACTTTACTTATTACCAAACAGAAAAGACGTTGACTGAAACATGTCCCAGTCAATGTCTAACAGAACGTCCAGCAGAGCGTCCTGTAGCATAGCCTCCAGCTGGTCATTCCAGCGCCTCACCTGCCTCTTGGAGACCCCCTCTAATTCCATCCTTTGTTTGTAAATTGGCATGAAGAAAATGTGTTGTGGTCCGATTTTAGAGGAGACAAAGACACTGTTTTGTAGCCCTGTTTGAATTGTGTCTAACAGAGGTCCAAGATGTTATTCCCTCTGCTGGTGTTGATAAAAAGTCAGCATAACTTTTTTAAGGTTGGGCTTGTTAAAATCCCCACCGCAATGAGGGCAGAGCCTAGGTGTTTGGTCTGGTGGTAACACAGCACATCATGTAAGTCTGATAGTGCTGTGTGGTTTTTCGCTTATGGTGAAATGTATATAGCAGTCACGATGATAGCTGTAAATTCCCTGGGGAGATAGAACGATTAGCACAGAATGGAGAGATGTTTCAAATCAGGCAAGCACAAGCTGGAGAGAATTTTGGTGTTTTGGGGATTACACCAGTTGTTGTTCACCATAAAAACAAACTCCTCCACATTTAGACTTGCCTGATTCCTCCGTTCTGTCCTTGCAGAAAACAGAGATGGATTCTGATGGTGATATGGTCCATTACGGCACCAAAGGAGTGAGCCATGTTTCAGTCAGGCCGAAAATGTTAAACTTCCTCACGTCCTGTTGGTATCTCACGAGTTCATCCAACTTGTTTTCCAGGGACTGGACGTTAGCAAGCAGGATGCTGGGCAGAGGTGGGCGATGGCCCTGGGATCTCAGCCTATTCTTTCTTCTTCTGTTTTGGCGATGCGTGTCCATTGTTATTATCAAGCTGGATCTCTCACGCCACTCCTGGTCCCCATGAAATAAGTCTGAAAACTTGTTTGTAGCAAGTTTTCCAATGTCCAAAAGTGTGCTGCAGCCATAAGTTACCCTGACTGAGAAAATTGGGATAACAAAAGCTGGGAAAACTAAATAAAAATTAAATTAAAAACACAGCCTAAGCAGAGCAGTCCGGATTGGCAACTGATGGGAAAGAGTCCATCTTGGAGACCAGTGCAAGTTCACCTCCATGGCGTGAGAGCCGTGGTGTTATGAACACCGAGCAGTCTGGGGGGCACAGCTGAGGCAAGAACTGTCCCTTAATTTCAACATTTAATGTATGTATACCATGTAATGTGCTGTAGAAAAGTCATGGAAATTTCCTGTTTTTCCTGTGAGACCAGCCTGGCTAAACCAATATTTATTGTAGGCATTTTGTGATCAGTTTGGTTTAATGTGTTATAATAAAAAATAAATAAATAAATAAGCACAATTAAAAAAAAGTCAAACCCCAAGTGGAACAGATATGTAGAATCTCTCCAGATACTTTGGACAGCATATAATGATAGCAAAACTATTCGAATTGCTTATAGAAAAAAGGAAAACAAAAAAACAAAAACTAATAATTGTTATATTTATACAAAACACATCATTGTTGTAAATTTATATTTATATTTACACTATGGATTTAATTCTCATCTCGAGATACAATCTGTCGATCAATCTGCCTCAGCATTAGTCTAAACAGAAATAAAAAAAAAATAGTTGAAGACAGACAACAGATGATGTCATTACTACATGATGTGAAGCACGAGCTCAGATTCAGGTATGAAGTGATGAATGGAGTGATGTAATGTTGGATCTCAGTCACCAACAGAAAAGAAGTGGAGTCATTCAAGGACTGTCCTCTGACTCAACTTTATTCTATCAATTAACTCTATTATGTTAATCTGGGATGCACTCCATGTTCCCTGTGGCTTTCAGTCTACCCAGTATCCTAGGGATGAGCCAAGACACAGAGAACGAGGAGACGAGATTATTTCCTGCTGACCGGCGAATGAGGTCATGAAATGACCTCAAATGTGCATCTAAAAAAGGAACATTCACAAGGAACATTCACAAGGAAGAACTAAAAACACAAACGCATGCCTGGAGGCCATCTATCCTCCTGTGGGGTCACCTAAGCAACCACTGCAGCCAGGAAGTACAACACATTTCCAATGAGTGACCACTAAGTTGCTTTTAAAGTGGAAACTCAAACAAAGATTCATCAGACTGTCTTGTCTTGTTTTCATTTGTGTTCTCATTTCCCAGTGCTAAATGGAGTCCAGATTTTATGAACATAATATCATTTAAACCTGATGCAGCGAAGCGCTCAATCTGCACATGTAAACGTGCATCTAAAAAAGGAACATTCACAAGGAAGAACTAAAAACACAGACGCATTCCTGGTTCCCCCACATCCAGGTGAGTGGTAACATCTGTGGCTTTTAAGAGCAACATGAAGCAGTTTTTGTTTTGCTCGGAAAGGGTTGTAAGTGCAGTGAAGCACGCATACCAAAGGTGATTCATGACAGTCAAGGACCAAGGGTCCACTGCTTTGAGCTATCACACTACAACCACATCAAGACCACTTAAATGACCCAGAGAAGTAGCCATGACTAAAAAAAGAAAAGCCAAGAATAGCCCTGGCATGATAGGGGAGACTGAATTACTGCCACGATAAGCCATGATTCCTACACATGCTTTTGGATCACGATGTGGCGAGGGAACACAAATTGGTACCAGCTGTGTGGCCTTGGAGTATGCTGCTGCAGACAGAAGACAGAGTCCAACTATGCGGATTAATCATTTACTCATATAACACAGCCACGTTGAAAACCTCTGGCACCCACTGCATTTATCTCCATTCATGTGTGGTGGCACATGATGTGTGTGTTCTGTGTGCATATGTGTGTGATTACAAATATAATGCTGGCCTTAATACCCGCCATCTAGTCCATATGTGTCAATCTCAAGGCCCATGGACAACATCTGGCCCGTGAATGAATTATCTTTGGCCCGCATTATTATATCTAATCACTATTAGAGCTGGCCCGCTAATAAGAGTGAACTCACCACCATAATACTACAAGTCCCACGATGCACTTCCAACGCATTGGTGCGTCACTCACGGGCTGGCGAGCACATACCTCGCTCCTTGTCTAGCAGCCTGATGGAGCTAGACACCTTAGTCGACCAACTCAGTCAAAGTCAAAGTGACCCCTTTGCAACATATACCTGTAGAAAACTGACCTTCAATGCAGTTTAATGTTTTGCATCTTTTCTATTGCTGTTACAGGACATTTGACGTTATTTCAAGAAATTACTTTTGGCTGTTCTGTAGAAAAATTTTTTACCTAAAATTACTATGA
This sequence comes from Melanotaenia boesemani, assembly GCF_017639745.1. Taxonomy (NCBI): domain Eukaryota; kingdom Metazoa; phylum Chordata; class Actinopteri; order Atheriniformes; family Melanotaeniidae; genus Melanotaenia; species Melanotaenia boesemani. The sequence continues at coordinate 30,943,304 of NC_055688.1, read as the reverse complement.
AAAAAAGCATATAGAGCTGAAAAAATAAATGCAACATTTTTGAACAGACTTTTTTTTTCCATTTATTTAATTAATAATGTTGTTTTATAAGCAATAACTAATAGGATCTGTTAGCACCAGATTCAATATGTGCAATAAGTTTTTAATAAACATTGAACCTATTAGGGCCTCAACTTGTTCCAACTTTTTCATTTTGGCCCACTTTGTATTTGAGTTTGACACCCCTGATCTAATCCATTAAGGGTAAAAAGGAAGAATGCTAACTCTGTGATTTAGTCATCATAGAACTCCAAATCTCAAGCAACATAATCATTTAAACATACCTCCACCCCACTATCCACAATCCATTATCCCAATCCCATTTCCCACCATAATGCCATAAAATAAAAAATAATCCAAAAACATCTTGGTGTCAGCCTCTTTCCACATTTGACTTTCAGAGAAACCATTTGGCCCACTTCTTGGTTTCAACAGCATTCCAGAGATTTAGCACTCAGGTTTCTAGGAACAACATATTCTGGGAATGCTCCACTATATTTCAGAGAACTATATTTCATTGGAATTTTTTGATTTTGGAAAGTGAGATTTTGACTGTCAAGCCAGCAGGAGATGCCGCCAAGAAATAATGTTTATTGACATGAGAATACAGACCTTCAAGGAAAAATTGAGACGTCGGTAAAGTCGCCACTTGCACAGTGCTTAGAAAGACTACACCCACTCTAAATGCTTTGGATGTGCAGGACATATTGCCATGTCTTAACTGCTGAGTTCACATGTATTGAATCACACGCCTAATTTTACAGAGGAGGTTAAGCACTCCACGTCATAATGACAGTATTTTAATGGTTGCACAAACACACAGACACTTACATAAAAATCCTTCCCTTGATGAGATGTTGGTTTACAGGACAAGACCCCCAAGTACAACTCAGTGAAGCCTCTGTTTATGGTGCTGTTTTTACAGGTCTATAAAATATTAGTCTGCACCACTCTGTGTGTGTGTGTGTGTGTGTGTGTGTGTGTGTGTGTGTGTGCGTGTGTGTGTGTGTGTGTGTGTGTGTGTGTGTGTGTGTGTGTGTGTGTGTGTGTGTGTGTGTGTGTGAAAAAAGCCACATGTGAAGCCTGCTGGTTTGTCATGAGTGGCTGTGGGGAATGAGAGCTAATGCCGTGGCTTGGGACCCTTTCCTATAACAACACAGATTTCTTCGAGGGTCCCACTGCAACAGCCAAGACCACTGCCTGGTGCACATACAGCAGGCAACATGAAACACGCTGCAGGGGACCCCTTCCTTGTTTACCGACCAACTTCTCTGGTCATTGCCAAGAGCAGCTTGCATACATCAGTCGTTTCCCTGACATCACAGCACATCTCATGGAAGATTGAGCAGCCATAAAACATAAAATAAAAATAACAAAGAAATTGCACATACATCGTAAACTTTAGTCTCTTGTGAGTCAAAAGACAAATGGGGACAGGGCATGTTACTGTTTGTCCTCTATTCTCCTGAACATATAATTCCCTACAGAGCAGAAAGAAAGGAAAGCATTATATAAATTATATATATTTATTATATAAATTTATATTTATTATTTATTTATTATTTCCTTGAAGTGCACAGAGTCAAATCAGCTCAAACACAAACCTTTAATCAACTTCTACCACCTTAAAACATTAACATGAGTAAAATGTCTATAAATACAGTTTCAATGGATTTGCACTTGTCAAGCAGTGAGTCAATGTGATTTTAAATCTGTGAATGGTTAAGCTAGCTCATATCATAACAGGTACACTTAAAACCTTGCAGACTTCTTATTACTGTTAAAAACCACAAGTAACCAGAGTCCTGAATAGAATTACTGGGATTAGTTATGGGTTATTTCTGCCTACATGAGCAGATGATTTGGAGTGAATCTGTCAATCTGTTAAGCAATATTGTGAATTTAGATTTTACTTTTCATCTTTTGGCACACCACCACCCCAGCTTTATTTTAACAAGACGGGATGATTTACAGACAAGTAGACAAGACAAACTGACAGGAGATTTTGATAAACATGACAAGATAGAATTAACACATGTTATGTTATTATGAGCTAGGTTTGACATCTGGTAGCTGGTGGTTGGAATATTTATTATTATGAAGCATATTCTGGAGACATATGTTTTTTTTTACCATATCAAATATTGTTGTCTGACACCGGACATTTTGTTAAATAATCTGTTTTACGAAGATATCCTAAATTATGTTTCTATAATTCAAGGGTGCTAATAACTCTAACCAGAGTTGTGTGCATATAAGGCAAAAGGGACTTGTTTCTCTAAAGAAAACCATTCCCCATTCACTGACAGACATTACTAAAGTACTTAATTATCAGCACAACATTACAAATAGAATGGTAGGATTTTCAAATACACACAATATGCAAGAGACAGTATTATATTTGTGTAATCAGTGCTCTCATAAAAATCACAGTTCTAAAAGAGAAATTTAATCTGCAGAAAGGAAGGAAAAAGAAGGAAGAATTGGACAATGAGGTACAACAGTGGAAGATGGCCCAAGGCACTGAATCTGGTGCGCACACCATATGCACCACTTTGTATATTGAATGCATGCATTTACCTCATGCACAGACATTACATACAAAGTGAATCCCATCCACTAACCCAGCAGTAGGAATGCTAGTCCAGTAAATATCTAGAATAGAGATGACAGATGGCAGTGCTGAAGACAATAATTACCACATACTTCCCATCACTGTGCATGTCTGCTGCATCACAAGCTCCTCAGGCCAGCTCAATGTAACCCAAACCACCAGTGCACATTAAACCAGCAAATAGACCGCACTTCAATTTCGCCCAGGCCAGGTCACAAATACGAGTGGAGCTTTAGAGTAGCAGCTCAAAACAAGCCACAGCATATTAGTTTGCTGAGCTATTAACCAACAGCATTAGCCCAAAGACATATAGGTCTAAGCTAACCCAAATCATGTGGTGCAGCTCTTGGGATCAGCTCTGACCACAAAAGCCTTTAACCACCAGAGCACCAGAGGAGCCATTGTCTACCACGCTCACAAACCTACCGTGACAGACTCCACAAAGACCACTTTTAGACTTGGGGCTGCTCCTCACAACATAAATGCTCTAACTGTCTTCATCTCCCACCCAACCCACAGGTATGACTGCATAAGCTGGAATGGCCAAGACAGTATAATCATCAGATTGGGGTTAGAAACTGTAACCATGAAGATGAGTGGCGCCCTCCATTACAATATAGTGAAAGCGAAGCAGCACCTCATTGAGTCTCCCTGGACCTCACTCTGCTATATCTCATATCTTCTATATCTTTAATAGTCATCTCAGGGCCAAAAAGGAGGTCCACACTGAAGCAAGACATCAACATTGCAACAAGTACTTGTGTTTCAAGTTTAGTTCTTGTTGCTCAAGAACATGTTGTTTACACTAGAGTTCTCAACCCTTGGGTCGAGATGCTATTTGTGGTTGCTGATTATGCAAACATGCAAACGGGGTCACAGGGGAAATGTCAAACTAACAGATAAATAATTCTTATAATTAGATGAAAAATAGGGAGTTTAAATTACAACTAAAAGAAGAATGACAACACAGAGAGATTAAAGACTTCAAAACTAGGTCAAAACCTCTCAGAAGCCACAAGAAAAATAACTTAAAAAAATAAATAAACAACGTCTTTATTAACTGATTTTTTTTATCAGTATGTACATGACTCAGATGAAGGTGTTCACTGGCAATAGAAAAGCAAGGGTTTAGGGAATAGATACATGATTGTAGGGTTGAGTTGAGTAAAAATGTATTCTACTGGTGCATAAAAAAAAACTGAAAGCAGCATGTACTTTCTCTCTCTTACTGAGAGTGTTATGATGAAGGATGAACAAGTTTTCCAGGGTTCATTGAGTTGGTCTACAAGCACTGCACTGACCCCCCTCCGTGCACTCAGCCCTGATGCTTGCCCATGCTAGGAATGTTCACACATACAATTACAAACACAAACACTCAAGCATAGCCTGCAAACTGGTTGCAGGTGATCCAACATTCCTGACCGGAACAACATTGGCTAAAGTTGGAGTTTGGTCCTCACCAGTAGGAAAAAAAAAAAAAAAAAAAAAAGAAGAAAGAAATAACAAAAGGGGGAAAAAAACTTCAGCTCCTTCTTTTTTTGTTTGCCTGTTTGTTTTTAATGCCTTGAATAGCATGCGTTTATGATTTTATGAGAGAGATCTTGTGTGGCCATGTGGATTGTGACTGTTGTCTGTCAGAAGTGAAGGTGGAAGGAGCACGATGTTGTTAAAGTACCACAAACCTCTCAGGGAGGAGGTCTAGGTGGATGTTTGGGTGACACCAGTGCTTCTTCTGTTTGTGTCGCATTTATTACCAGCTGTAAACATTGTTTTGCATGTCGTCCTGATCCTCAGCTTAACTATGTATTTATTTCTAACACTAAGCCAATAGCTTTCTAACGTTAACCACAATGCCACACTGTGGGAACTGAGTGACTCTCGAGATGGCAGTGTCAGTCCTTTGGTCTCTCGTAGATTAAATTTCTCAAAAGCTACTGAAATGTCAAGGCATTCCCTTCAAACAATCAAACAGCAGCTCAGCTCACTAGAAAGATGCAATGTGAGATTTACGAAGGACCTACCCACAGAGTGGTTTTTGAGGTGGAAGACTTTTCCTTTCCTGAATCTCCTAAGCTATACAAGAACAAGGTGGTCCTGAACCGTATCAGTCTGAGCCGTTAACGCTGTTACGCTTACCTGTCATCAGCTCCAGCAGCTCTAGAAAGCTGTGGAGACTCGCAGCAGGTTGTGGCAGCTGCAGGAAGTGCCGCTGTAAGTTGTCACTGCTACGATTTAATTTTACCAGATGAGGATCAGCAGGTAAAAAATAAAGTCTGGTGTTACTTTTACACCCCTTACAAAGCACAAATCTCTCCCATTGCAGGAATATTTCATCAGAAACTCTGAAAGAACAGAAGTCTAAAACTAGCCAACGTACATCATATAAGTTCATATCCCTTCATATGTGTCGGTGGGTGTGGTTTTCTATGCCTGCAAGGCGGGGACCCATCTGTTTGCATCTGTTCTCATCCGCTAGGGACTGGCTCCAAAACAGTCAATCCCCATAGACTCCCATGTTAAAAAAAACCAACTTCACAGCAGAAATAAACATGTTTAAAGCCTGGTACAAAAAAAAAAAAAAAAGCATTTTACGATCAACAGGTCAGGGTTACCTTCATAACAACTGTCAGGGGGGTGAATTTTTTTTCTAACTCATTCATTTTCATCTTGAAATCTTGAAATTCGGCATAATTAGGGGTGTGTTCTTTTGATTGACAGGTATCCAATATCCGTGGCAAGGCGGGAGAGTGCAGCACAACCTCAGATTTTAGCTGGCTAACAGCGTGTCTTAGCTTTAGCCCGCCTACTTCCGTTAGCTGGTTAGCTACTGTTAGCTCTGGGTTAGCTTAGTTAGGTCTTAGCTACAGGCGGCTCCAAGTTTGATGGGTGTAAATCATCCACCCCCATCGTCACAGTCCCCCTCTCAGCACCACCTCTTTACCCATTTTTGGATTTTCCTGGAATGACAACATGCGTGATGCTGCCAAGATGGAGACGCTGAGAACCTCCCAATGAGCTTCAATTCAGCTCTTCAGAAACGCTCCGTCCATCTTTTATATACAGTCTATTTTTACCTACAAAACCCTGATTTTAAAACAAACTAAAAAATACAAGTCTTATCAATAGTATAAGTCTCAATTAAGTAATTCTGTTGTTTACAGCTCAAAAAACACATTTTTGAGTGCAGTACCCCTTTAATTCTACATTTTGAGTATGTTTCTCTTTTGATGTTAACCAGTATCCTAAAGCATCATTGTGTAGTAGAGTCAGAGAATTGTTTAACCTGTAGATTTTTCTATATTCACATGAGCAATGGGAGAGGGTAGTGTTAGCAGTCCCCCCGTTTTGTTTTATGGAATATATGCATGGAACTTCTGTGACAGAATACATACTGTGATTGTATGTGTGGTCTTATGGGTTCATTTTTTGTCTGGTTTCCTGTTTTTTTTTTGTTGCGTTTTCCCCTTGTGTATTATGTTTTGCTTTCTGCTTCCTGTTCATTTGTACACCTAGTTTAATTTATTAATTTGCTTCACCTGATCCTTGTTAGTTCACCTCAGTGTATTTATAACCCTTACTTTCATATGTCCTTTGTCAGATCATCCATTCTGTTTTCCCATCAGGTCTCTTAGTTTGTCTCTGTAAGTTTCTTCACATTTTTTAATTAAAACCTTTTATTCCTGCATTCTGTCTGCCTCCTGCCCCTTTGTCCTGCTTTTAGGTCCTCACATAAAGTACAAGTGAAATGTAAGGTTAAAGGTGTTGGCCTGTCTGGTTAAAATGTTGCTTGAAAATTTACGAGCCACTGTGCATGCACTCCATACATTAGACAGCTTGTCGTTATTTTGTCAGAAGTCTTCACTTGTATTCAAAATCCAGGGATCAGTTTGAGCGTGAAGCTGTAGTTTGGTAGCTTGTTCACTACTTTGTTTACCAAACTTCCTGGCACATAGCAGTCTCTTTGACATGTATTGTAAAATTTCTAATAGTAAAATTTTTAATCAATGTTCTCCAAGCAAATTCCAGAGGGAGAAATTTTGAAATGCAAAGGCTGACACATCTATTGGAGAACATCAAATGTCAGTGGAAAGAACAGACTTTAAGCAGACTTGCAAATGAAAACACATCTATGTGGAAACAAAGCCTTTGGCTAAGAATATTCTTACATTTTAACTTTGCATTTGCCTAGGCAACCGGCTCCATTGTGAGCATAATTGTTTAGATACTTGCTTGTGTACCATGTTTGTTACAGGGGATTGCAGTGGGGATGCACCTAAGAGAACTCAGACTGGATGTAGTTGCAGTTTTCAAAAATCTTTTGTTCGTCCTATGCATTTGCTTAAAAAATGTATGTGTGTGTGTGTGTATATATATATATATATATATATATATATATATATATATATATATATATATAAAAATATCTTGCTATCTACCATCCATCCTATACATACATAAAACCCATCCAAACTCAGAGTTTTACCACTAAAATGTGCTAAAGTAAAACCTTTCTTAAAAGGGTCGGGCTGACTTGTTAAACTGACCACACATTTAAAGTTTTAGATCTATATTCTAGTTTTAAAACTGCATTGCACTGTAGAATGTGCAAGGCATCTCAAGCATTTGTGTTGATGGCAAAAAATATCCTAGCTAAAGTAAAATAGTAGCACTGGTAATAACCGCTGACTCAATGATAATATGCATGTTGTGAAGTTCTTATTTTCATGAGTAAAATAAGGGAAATTTTCACTTTTCATTTTGTCTGAAAGCTCCAGTTACAAATATCTGGACTGTATGCAGCCAGAGAGACAGCTAGTGGATTCTTGCAGACTGGTCCAGATGTCAAAATTATGCAGTTCCCACATACAAGACTATGTGATTATCTTTTAGGTGTGCAAAGTGCCATGCAAAAGTCTGGCATTGCAGTTGTTGGTTTTTGAGTATGTGAACAAAGCATATGACTGCTGCAACATTTTTTAACATGTCTTGTTTGCATTTTAATTCAGTTCCATCTTTATATATTTTATTGATTAATTTAAAATGTATGTATGTATATGCAAGCGTCTTCTCAAATTACAAGCATCCATTTTTTCTGGTGTAGCTAGTGTGCTTGTGGTGCATGCAATCTGTACAGTCATAAATTTTGGGCAGCATGCAGCTGTCAGCTAATGTTTCTGAATAAAGATTTTGCAGACTTGAGCAGATCAAGAGTGGTTTTTTGGAGACAACAGGGTATTTAAAGCAGTAACTGGCCTTTAGCCTTGATTTTACTCAAATTGTGATATATAAAAAACATCTAATTGAAATTGATGTTTTAGTTTAGTAAATCTTATAGAACTATAAACATTGAGATATCAGTAAGCCATCAATTTATTTATGTTATAATCATCTCCATCCTTTTGAATTGCACAGGATCGTTAAACACCTACATAAGTCATTTTCGATTTGTTTTGCATAACAAGTAATAAAGTTAGCCAGCACTACTGATGCAGGTTAATGTGTTATTGCCTAACAAAAATTAGTAGCTTCTTTCTTTGGTCCAAAAGCCCCCTAAGAACTTTTATATGAAGTTCATGGTGTTTATCCAACTATTCTGTGTGATTTTGGTCCAACATCACAACATTTTCCCCTCCCATTTTTTTTTATCCTTTTTCTAGTGCTCTGTTTATCCTATCTGTTCTTAAGCAGTAGAAAGGGAAGAGAAAGCGAATATGCCTTCCAACCTCATAAGACTGGACTCTATCAGCCATTCAGCGCCAGTGATGGAACCGCAAGCTCTGGTAACCACACTCACAAATGCTTATGTCAGATGTTATAAAGTGCCTTCATGGGCCTCATGAAGGACCCCTGTGTGCCATCTCTAATAAAGGGCCCTTTTATTCCCACAGCGACTCATAGAGTAGGCTAGCCAGGGTCTCCTAAAAATAAAGACATGCATATGCATTTTAGGAATTGGTATATTTTTATCATAGAGAACTCATGCACATTCTCTGATGCTACGCCAAAGATTTAGGGATTTATTTTAAAGGGGTGATTCATGAATTTTATTTTAATTGGTTAATTAAATTTTTACAGTGTGACAAAGGCAGGCCTATGACCTCTTTTTTCAAACTGCACTGGGTTGAGGTTGGGGATATGTTGGTCAGCAATGCTGTTTACAGAACAGCAAAGCACATAAATTCATCTTCCCTCCTATTGACTTGACATATTGTCAAAATAGTAACACTTAATCAGTGAGATTTCCCCAAGGAACAAAATGTACAAAGCAAACAGAAACACACAGACTCAGTTTATACCTCCCACGACTCACGCTGAAGAATGCACACACAGAATGTGTCCAAAAGCACCTCTGGCACATGAAATGAGAAGGCTGTGTATGGAGCTGGGCTTACAACACAGTAAACCAACACAGTAAACTATACTACAGCTTAAGGTGAACAGAAACAAAGTAGCAGGAAGACAAAAAGTTTGGCTTTTAAGACTTGATTATAGCAAATTATTAGCTTAAAACAGTTAAAACATTATCAAATTATGAACAGAATGTAAAGGAATGAAAGCTTTGATGTTGTTTCAAGCAGAAAATTATTCTTGTTTAAGTTAGCATGCTAGCTAGCTAGCATCAGCTTTATTAGGCTACTCTTTTTACTACTTTATACACTAATAATAATTTTTACTTCATAATAAGTTGGTTGCCCATCAGTGGTTTTAAAAATCTTAATCATGTGCAGTACAGCTTCTTCTTCCTCTGCTTGTACTGGATTTAATAAAAAAAAAATGCTCCGCTTATAAGCTAAGCTAGATGCTAGGGAGGGTCTGCATATTAGTCCAAATGCATTTCAAGGAGAGGAGGGGAAAATTAAGAAAATAGAGGTAAAGACAAAATACCTTAGTGTAATGGAATTAAAGTGAAACTGCGTAAGTCCACCCACTGCTGAATTTGAAAAATGCCTGAAACTGCCAGGGTTGGGGTGGGAGGTGTGGGGTGATGAGGGGGCGGAGAGTGGGCTGGTCGGGATTACACAGGCAGAAATGATTGACAGACAACAGCTCAGCTCACCGGCAAGATGCAATGCGAGATTGACAAAGCACCTATGCCACAGAGCGGTGGAAGACTTTTCCTCTCCTAAATCTCCTCAGCTACACATGAACAAGGTGGTCCTGACCAGTCTGAGCTGTTAGCACTGTTACACTGGCCTGTCAGCAACTCTGGAAAGCTGTGGAGACTCGTAGCAGGTTGTGGCAGCTGCAGGAAGTGCCGCTGTAAGTTGCTGCTGCTACGATTTGAGCTGCTGTCTGTCACCAGATGAGGATCAGCAGGTAAAGAATAAAGTCCGGTGTTACTTTAACACCCCTCAAAAGCACAAATCCATCCCCTTGCAGAAATATTTCATCAGAAACTCTGTGAAAGAATAGAAGTCTGAAACTGGCTAATCTACACCATATAAGTTCATATCCCCTCATATGCGTTGGTGGGCATGGTTTTCTATGCCTGCAAGGTGGGGACCATCTATCTGCATCTGGAGGGAGGGGCTGTTGGGTTTTTAAATTTTCTCGTGATGTAGATAACCTCTCTATGTCACAAAAAACATAACCTGGTTTTTCCCTGTAGAGGGCGTTATGAGCCCTGTAGAGGGCGTTATGAACCATTTTTCACCCACAAAATCCTGTTTTTAAAATAAATTTAAAAATACAAATTTATTAACAGTATATGTGGTTTTCATCACAATTAAATGATACTGTGTTGTTTACAGCTCAAGAAACACATTTTTAGGTGCACTACCCCTTAATGTAATCCGTAATGCTGTATGACTTTAGACATTTTCAGCAGCTTTGTGTGTCTGGGTATGCTCTTACTTACAGAAATAGATCATATGATTGTAAGTGAATTAAACTGGAATTAGCTTCCTGTTTAAATTTATAGTTTATAATATTGGACATTTTCATTAAACCCTTGGTTTCCATAATAATTCAACACTACCTGCACATGTGTAGGTTCTCTCAGAGAGCTCCAGTTTGCACAGTCCAAAAACATGTAGGTAAAGTTTCAGCAATACTTTGTTTCCAATCTTAAACCTCTAACTCGTTTTGATTGCACATTGACATTTATTATGCCGATTCTTTGAGATGTCATTGCCCTACAGCATTCTTGGGCAAAGAAACCACCTCACAAGATTTTTTCCAGCCCAGGGCATAATGTGACACCAACAATTTGCTTTGCTGCACTATCCCACATATGAACAAACTAGCCATTTTGAACACACACCATAGAAACCCAAGAGAATGGAAAGAACGAGAAAAAGACTGAAAGAAAGTGACAAGAGATAAGACTAGAGTAAACAACTGGACTGAAGAGCTCAGAGAAGAGACAGGTGAGCTATATGCTGAATTAGTCTTTATTAGGGGTGTCAAAGTGCGAAAATCTGCCAATGTTCAATAGCGCTGCTTTCATCTGTGTTTCTAAGGGCACAATTACACCAGGATTGTCCAGGAAACTCGATTGTTCGATTGGGCGAGTAATTCTGCAGCTTCATTTGATTTGGTGTGCTTTTTCACTGCACTTTACTGGAGCTGACCAAACTGCCTAAACAACGTCATGAAAGTACACTAACTGCTCACTAGGGGTACTATTCCCCCAAATGACCACTGGCCAAGAAGAAAAATCCAGCTCATCAATTGGCCAGGACCAAAAACAGCCAAGTAAAAATTTGGAGCAACAACAGATTTATGCAGTGTTGGGGTTTCTGGTTTTACTTTGGTGCTCTGTCCTAATGCAGTTTTCACAAGAATCTGTCCAATCAGCAGCAGGGGAAGCAGCGAGCTATCCAGCATGTTGCATGATGTACTATGTCACTTCCTCTCTTTGATTCTTAGGATGGTCAATTCGCCTTTACACTGCAAGTGAACCACAACAGGGTTAAAAAAAATAAATAAATAAAAAAAGTAACCCCCTCCCCCTCATTTTTAAAACTAAGTTGCTTAGATATTCAATAGAGTAGTTAAAGTTTCTATCAAACAAAGTTCTACTCTTAATGCCAAGCTCACTGAAATACACCAATCTGCAGCTTCCTCCAGTTTGAAGGAGCATGTTAGTATCCTCCACCTTATTGATTTGGCATTGGAACTTCAACATATCTGAATCATTCCTCACGCTTAAATAGTCATGTTGGGCTGAAAAGGTGCTAAAAGACTTTTTAACAAAAAGAAAAGAAAAATAAAGTTGCTATCAGTCATTAAAACTAGTGGTCCAATTAGCAGCTAAACACGTAATACAGTATTTGCCTAAAGAGAAAAGAGAAGACATTAAGCAGAACGAAGAGTGCATATTAGACTTGTTCATGTTTGGCTAAACACATATTCATCAATGTGCATGTCTGCACAAAGATATAAAAATAGCTGTTTCTTTTGCGGAACAAAAACAAAAAACTAAAACAATAAAAGAAATAAATAAAAATATGCTAAGCTTAAAAGATGAGCATATCTCAGTTTTGTGTATAGAGCTTGTTTCTGCTACCACCAAGTGGCTAAAACAAGCAGGTATTTTCCATTTTAAAGTTAAACAGAAAATATATGAATGCCTTTTTAATGATCTTGTGACTTCAATATTCACTTCTAAAAAGAACAGCACTCAATCTAATTGTAACATTAGTCACAAAGCTGCTAGCCACCAAATAAAAAACTGCTTAGAATTTAAATTAGAAATACAAAACAAAACAAAAAATAACTTGTCAATATGTTGATAATGCTTTCTTAAGCGGGTGTGCAATTTGATCCCATAGAACTGAAACAGCTTATACTCGATACACGCTGAAAATGACTGCAGAGAAAGGAAGGTAAATGGCAATTACTTGTTTTTTTTTGTTTGTTTGTTTTTACTGTATATATTCAGATCAAGCTTTCTTCTTTTGTTGTCCCCTTATCTTGTTTTTTTCCCGTTCTAAGTCTCTTTATCCCTTCCTTTCACTCCTGCATCACTTTCCTTCTGTCATCTGTGATGATGCCAGCACAGCAGTAACAGGAATGTGTGCACATGCTTGTGCGTGCGTGCATGTGTTCACTCAGGGCTGTTTGTAAATGGGTGTTGCAGTGATAGTGGAACTGTTGGGCCTCTGCTCCGCGGATGTCATAATTAAGAACTGGAATTCTGGAAATTCCTGGGAAGTTTAGACGGTCCTAGGAGACTTTTCATCTGTTGTATTGGCCCAGCCCCCACTAAGCCGCTGGCCTTATGGAAAAATACAACATGTTCCAACACACACCATCACAGCAATCAATTACCTCTAACTGTAGAACACACATCGTAAACAACAAATATCCCAAAACATCCTACAATTGTAACCTCATGGCACTGAGGTTCACAAGCATCTGTGACATGTTGGTTTCATCTGGACCCAACCACTAATTCATGAGCTGGCTAATTAACCTCAACTATTCTAAATATATCGTGTGCTTATTTATACCACTATCAGAAAATAGTTCCTTCCATGGTGTTTTTGTTTTCCAAACGAGAAAAAGTGCCGAATGCATATGGTACTTCTCAGTAGTACAATAAAATGCTTTCTCTACAGACAGGTATATAAGCTTTTTATATTATTACCACTACAGTAAATGCTGTTTTCTGCAAGTGCAGGCGCCAGAATAGAAACAATGCTTTCCAATCAAGCCATGTCAAACAACACTTTTCTAATGAGCTACCTAAAAGGGTTATTATAGCCCACCAATGCAGGGTCCAAGATGTGTCTGAGGAGCACTTGGCTAATCAAGATCCCAATAAAAGTGTGGATTTTCTGACTGTTTGTATGTGTCTCTGGACAACAGTGTGAGGCAAACTGTTGTTACTTTAAAGTTTTCTGGGGCTAAATATCAGCAGCAAGTTTAATTTTCTTGCCTTAACAGCTGTTTCACTGATTAAATGGTAACAGGTTTAATTAAATTTCCATCAAAATAATCCAGTTTCCATTTGATTTCCTTACATTTTGAGTAATGGTCAAATATAAAGGAGCAGTGATTTTACTGTGAACAGGAATCACAGCAGCAATTTAAACAGAGCAGTGGCATCCACTCTCCCATACCACGCCCTACCTGCAGCTGCTTGATGATATCATGCACTCATCAGTGATTTTGTGTATTCAAGACCTTCCCTCACATTTGGACACTATTTAACAGAACTGGATTTACAGCCAGAAGACAAGACCACATAGTTCCTTGTGTGACTTAAAACGAATGAAGTAGAGAACATTGCCAGCCTTAGTGATCCTAAAGAATTCAATTAGTTTTTAAGAGTGGCTTAACGTCAGTTTAATTTGGCTGTGTTTAGTTCAGTGCTGCTTTCTGGGGATAATGCCATAATAAACACCTTGAGCATGAAAATAGCAACGAGAAAAAAATCAGTATAAGTGCAAAATCATAAACTCATTGTGGTGAGATTATGTATATGTGATTGCAACGGGAATCTCAACAACTACTTATTTAAGGATGGTCCATCTTTGTCATGGCAACGGCGCTGCCAGCAAAGGTAGTGCACACCCTTATACAGAGGAAACAGGTTCATAAACTCTATTTTTTGCTAACTTGTTTTCCACATTTCTAGAGAGTGAATAAATAAATGTATAAACTGATGGATAAAGTTGTTGTATGTCCTCAAAAACTCATATGCTCACCAGAGCCAAGATTAGGGTCTTACAGTGGAAAGCGGTATTGTCCCACTACAAGAATACTGTGAGCCAACTTGTCTTCTAACACAGTCTAATGAGGCAGGAACAAATGAATATCCACTCTAACACTCTTTCTCTACGTGCACTTCTCTGAATATTGTCAATTATCCCCCATGTCTTGGCTGACCTGACTCTAAATATGGGTCACAGGCTACACAATCACCTGGTTATTACCAGAGAGTAAACAAGCCAAGCTAGGGGAGAAGTTTTAATGATTGTCAGGCTGCCACAAAGGACTCTTCATCTTTAATGAGGGGTAAGTGTGTCATATTTTATTGCACAATTGTTGGACCTGATCATTCTGATAAATATAGCATCCCTGTATTCAACATTCTGGGATTGGAGAAACTTTGGGGTATCAGTTTGATCAAACAGAAGCATAACCCAGAAAGACCTTTGCTTCAATGATGATGTCCAAACTAACCTTACATAATAAACACATTACCCAGTTCTTGAATCAGAAGATTAATTGCTCAGCAGTCTTTTCAGCAGCTATGACACTATGTGCCACCCACAGAGTCCACACTGGCCTCATGTCTCACTCTCATTAAATGGGGCCTTTGTGTCCCAGCTGCTCTCGTTTGTCCCAGCATGCCCACCTATCAGAGAGGTCGACCCCTGTGTCTCTAGCCATGATGACATCACCTCAGCCCTCATCGAGGCTGTTGCAGCCAAGGTGAGGGCTCTCATGGGCAGCTACAGCTCATCTCTTTCCCTTTATCATTCAATAACTCCTTTGTCCTGGCGAGGCCTGTGGGCTTATATGGACAGTAATGAGACGGGGCACTTTGTAATCTGCCAGCACTGTAGCAATATAACCCATACAGGGCAAACTCTATAATAGCACATTGTTCAAGGCAAGTTAAGTCTGAGATATGGCGCTTTCACACCAGTTGGAATCAGAGCCCAGATCTGGCCTGCTGAGCTGGGCCAGTAAAACCTCTCTTTTCACGAGTCAGGTGAGTTAACACACCAGAGAGTGCATTAATGGTTGAGAACGAGAAGGACTGTGCACCCCTCTGCTGCAAGATTGTACATTTTTCTGTTGCAAAATACACACACACAGTGAAAAACACAGCATTTAAACACACTTTAACTTGACAGAATTTTTCACTTTCTTAAAACTGTCTCAGAAAAGGCCAAAAATACACTTTTGCATTGCTAAAAGACAAATCATTTTCTTAAATGGGGGCTCCTGATGAGTGAACATTTGGGAGATAGGGTTCTCGTGTGGTCATCTGATTACTCACATACACACACAGCACACACAGTTCTAAAACTGAGCCAAATTTAGAAACTAAGATATCATCTTCAGGTTCCTCGAAGACTTTGGTATTTGATATTTCACAGCTTCTTCTTCTCACAGCCCAACACCGCTGCCTTCTCATGCTCTTTCTCCTCTGCGTGACTTTATAAGTTACAGTGTGTTTACACAGCAAGACCTTAAGCTCAGCTGTGATTTACTGCACAGATTTCTTGTCTAGATCGTTCAGATTGTGTTTCTGTGGCTTTCTCCAGCACCGCTCAAAACTGGTCACCCTTTTGTGATGACCCTTTTGTGCAAATAATAATATTATGGAGAGTAAACACCTGGCATGCTTGAGTAGAAGTGTGTCAGTCAGATGAATGACAGGCGCCATCACCCAGCTACAGCTCATCACACATGTTTCATTTGCATGTATTTAAGGTTTAAAGGAGCAGCTGACATGTTTCCCTCAGAAATGCATAGCTTAGGTGATTTTATGTTGCAGGTGTTTGACTGAAAAGTGATGCAAAGGCCAGTTACTGTAATTGAATGACATACAGTAAAACTCAACATGAGGTCTCAGCATGGGTCTAAATTACTGTCTTTAAAATGTCAAAATACAGCATTGATCCTCTAGTTAAAACTGTGCTTATCTGGTTTCTTGCAGGCAATTAAATAAGAAGACTGATACTACTCATGCAGGTGCCTATACTAAGCAGAAAGAAAGAAAAACAGACACTAGCTATCTCATGGTGGTCATTAGGATGCTCTCACATTGCTGTGCAGACCGTAGTCACAAAATACACATATCAGATATGCTTCAGTTTGGCTCAGTTTATATCTAAAAAATGTACATCATATTTTGTTTTAAGTTGCATGTGAAGCAAAAAATATCACCTGCAGTTATATTTCATCCCATCATCTAAGCCATTTAATTGGGTTAGACCACGCTGTAAGGTTTTGAATGAAACCTCTGTGGGGTCACTCAAGAGTTTGTTGTCCAGAAGCTTTCTACTACAAAGCCTTAATTCGCAACTAAATTACACCCACATGCTTCCCGTAAAGTGCTATAAGGAGTCTGTAAACTAGTAACATTAATTGCTGTTACAGAAGCCTCCTTCCCAGCGAAGCGTCTCCCCCCATCTCCCCCCAGTTCACACACAAATGACTCTAGCACACACACCCCAGCCTGGCCTCTCTGTTGTGGTTTCATTGGTCGGTCACTTGCCAGGGCCCCAGGGGTCCCAACTCAGAACACATGTCTGCTTTCTGTATGTTTACAGTACAGCAGTCAAAGTGAATGAACGTTATGGCTGTCAAAGCATACTTGTCTATTTTCTGGACAGTGTCACTGAAAGGAGACAATGTCTTTCTACAGTGTAAACATGACATATATTCTTAATAACACTCAGTTAAACACATTTGAAAAAGGAAAAATACCCCACGCTGCCACGCAACTGTAGCAGTGCGCATACTTTAGATGTTTGTCTGTGATAGTGCTATTTAATATATGATATTCAACAAATTCAATAATAGGTGGAATTTCTTCATAGTAGCAGAAACTGAAGCATTGCAACTCAATTTTGATGCAAAGTGTGAATGAAAAGTCATTAAAGTGCTTAAATATAGAACATGGAAATGCTTGTTTTTTGCTAAACTTACTGATTTAATTTAATTTTATGTTATTTTATTATTCAGCAACTTACACTGTAAATTTAATATTTAAACTGGTGAGTTAAAAAGTTCAAGTAGGATCCTTGTTTATTTGGTTAGTCAAACCATTGAATGTTTGACAGTATTACAATACATTATAGTTTCTTTGTTTCTGACCTTTCAGTCAGTTGTTTCAGTTATATTTAGGATAACAAAATGCTCTTTTAGTTTGGATAGTGATTTATAAATGTTGTTCAGATAAGAAAATAGAGGCATTCTATTCTATTCTATTCTATAAGGATACTTAGTTAATTGAAAATTCAAATTCAATTAACTAGTATAAACGATGGTAAGTAAACAACCATAATAATTGAATACTTTCTGGGTGTAAGTCTCTGATTGAAGATCTCTGGCAGTTTTTCCCATAAGACCTAAATGCAGCATCAGTAGGCAGTGGTGACATACCATTACAAGCCTGTGGCCCAATGCAGCGTGCTGATTGGGCAAAATCGAGGGTGTGTGGACAGCGTGGGCAGCATGTAACAGACGTGAATTGAGCAGGAGATTCCAGTTGTGGTATAGGCTCAAATGGAAACCAAGCTCATCTCTAGACACGTGCCATGGTGTGCTACACCCCCACATGTGAGCTTGATGGAAATCCAGTAGTCTGCGTACTGCTGTCAAGCTTAAGCTTTTTTGTGACAGAGAGACTGGAACAACAACTCTTTTTCTTCTTTTTAACTGATAGCATATTAAATACAAATTAATATTATAAGTACAGGAGGCAAAGTAGGACAAGAGAATCATAAATTCAGAGCAGATAAAGTCTACCACATCAACCATAACAGCATAATAGGAATATTGAAATTTGAGGTTTTCTGTGCTGCACCATCTCCTTGCCACAATACCTCCCATTTCTCAGCCATGGCGACTTCTCCAAAAATCATTCTGCTGACTGAAAAAACCTCAATTAAAACGATAGATACTGCATTCTCAAGATTATAATTATCTATATTTAGAGCTCTAAGTGATCGTCATTTTGGTTAGGTTAGAACGGGGGTCCAATTCCCGCTGTAGGCTAGTTTCATTGATGGTCTAAATATAGCCATGGTTTTAAAAGTTTTTCCAGCAAACAGAGCCAGAGTCTCCCATGAAAAGGATTTAATGAAAGTAAATTAAATGCTATGATAAACAGATTTTAAAGTCAGAGATCTATGAAATTTGGCTGGCCACAATCAGATGCCTGTTTGTCTGTCTGGTCCTCTTATTGGTCTTTCTCACACACACATGCACACAAACACACACACAACCACCAATCGTTTCCCCATGTTCTTTCATGGGGTGCCTGAGCAGTGGCGTAATGCATTTGTTTTGGGGTCTGGGTCACACACGGACACTAAACCATCTCCTTGGCCCTCATGTTTTGCTGCCAAGTGATGGAGGTGGAAGTTTGTTTCACACCTGGGAGTTTTAACAGTAAACCCACCAGCTGTGGTTTTGAGAGTTTGCATGTCATGTCAACTTTGGTTTCCTTGAGGGTGTGCATACAATCCAAAGGCATTCAGGTTTGGTGAGGAGGAAAATTTAGCATGCCTAAAGTTGTGACTATGAGTTTAGACAGTTGGATGTTTGAAGCATGATGAGGTTGCAGTAATGCTATGTTGTAATTAACAAAAGGATGAAACAATTAGTGTCAGTGGGCCCCCTAGAGGCTTGAGACCTAATTGCAGATCCTCCGCCCTGCACCCTCATGGTCATTTCCTGTCACTGGTACAGCACTCTCCCAATGCTCCACTGGCTCCTATACAGGCCTTTACCTAAAAAGTAGCAACATCGTTATGTCATTGAAAAAAAATGAAGAAGAACGAGATCTTATGGTTCTTCAACAGGCTCACATTTTTCAACATGGCATCTTCAAGTGTTGCTCTTGAAAAAGATTCTTCTCCAAATGGGAAGCTTTGCCAGAGCTTGCCCTCTATTCTTAGATCACTCCCTGTAGTAGTGGTTAGCAGACCTCATTGTCACAGACTAAAACCAGGCATTGTGTAACAGACCTCTTCAAATTTACCTCCTCATAAAAAGTTAGTTAAAGAGATCCTATTTATAGGAGCTTTCAGGGGTAAGAAACAGTTATTATAGTATCCTAAAATAATTATATTATCATAAGATTATTATAAAAACCTTTTGTTTGTTTAAGATTATCAGGCTGCAGATTGTAAGGTTACACTGTGCAGGTAATGTTCTTTCTGTGCATTCAAATGCTTTGTATTCAGTAATTTAGCAGGTTATACTCTGGCAGTATTTAGAATAGTATCTAGAGTATTTGGACACATATTCATTTGTTTTTTTTCCCCCCAAACCTTCCCATATATAAATCTGCCTTCACATTAAGCAAGAATTACCTTGCAATACAGCTTATGCAAATTATTTGACTCTAAATGTGGAATATGTGGTCCAGAGGTTGCAATTTGATTTATAGTTTTGAGTCTTACAGATTTTGGTTTGTGAATCCCTAAAGGAATTTTACATTAAACTTACTCATGAATATTGCTTTATGGGTCCAGTTTTTATAGCACAAAAAAAGGGGACTTTCACTGGACACTCCCCTAAAACCTTGGACGCGGATTTCTGCGTCTCTGATTGGCTGTAATGCTCCAACCGACAACACCTGCTTAACTCCTTCATCCAAATTGACACCCGGGGCTCTCGGAGATATAGGCAGCATCCCTTCCAGCGTATGCATTCAGTCTCACAGCTGCCCCATAAGACACCAAGCCGCAGCTGCGCTGATCACTGATCCAAGGTGAACCCTCGCACAGACACAAACACGCGCGCGCGCTAACACCCACGCACTCACTCACACCGCCGCCGGATCTTTTGCTGGGAATAGAGGCGCACACTGTCCGAGACGCAATGTTGGTCAAGCTGGCCGTTGCGCTGCTGGTTTTGTCAGTGCTGGAGCAAGTAGTGGGATCGGATAATATTGATATTCACGACAGTCCGCCGGAGAAGCCTGCGAGCCAGAAAGGACGCCTCTCTCTGCAGAATACAGGTAAGATACGAGTGTGAATTAAAATGAGTTTTTTTTAAGTTGCTCTCAGATGTAAACCTATGTGGGGTTCGCCCTGGACACGTGTTTCTGTGGCTGCAAATTAAAGCTGGCAGGAGGAGGAAGGGGGAGTGGGGTGGGATGGGGGGAGAGATTGCACGTTAGGGCAATTTCTGAAATCCGCCGTCGTGACATAAATCCAGACGTTTCACGTGAGTGGCGCTTTCCGAATCCCGGGAAATGTGATAATTTGTCAATACTCTCAAACAGAAATTTAATACGTTAGTAAACTATTAATAGAATGGCACAAGGTAATAATAGGTAACGCATACGGCAGCACATCTAGGTGAGCGTGCGCGATGGTGTACGTGTGAGCTGTTATCTGTAACAGAAAAAAGGAAAGAAAAGTTTTTCTTTTCTTTGCATTTACAGTGTCGCCTGATTCCAGAGAGTAATGATGGGTGATGATGTGTCCAAGCAGGTTAGCAGAGCAGTAGTTTTGTGGCAAGGTGGTTTGTCGGCGCTGAAGACAAACTGGGGGTGATTTATTTATCTTTTGAGGAAACTGTCTTAAGACAAGTGGGAATCGACTAATCGACACAAACCTTTAACACGTTAAAGTTCAACCTTTTTCCTAACCTGTTTTTTCTGCTGTCATGCCCTCCAAAGACAGCATTGCTCTCATTGACCGACTGATACAAACCTGTCTCTAATTGTTATCTGTCTCGCACTAAAAAATGGGGACAAACTCCAGTGCGGGTTTCACAGCAGAGACCACTAGTAACACCACTGTGTAATTCAATGCACGTTGCGGCCGAGCTCGTACGATCCAAGCACATTCCCGTGATGCCAAAACAAGCACTACTGACAGCGGCTCACTTTTCCTGCGCACTAAAGTTCAGCTCCGTGCATACAAACCCGTAGCTGCTCTTGCCTCCCCCTCCCAAATGACACCCCCCACCCAACACCCCCAAAACAGAGGCTCTTTGTTGACAAGCTTGATTTCTAATATGTCACATTTAATCCTTTATTTTCTTTGGTCAAGAGCGAGGTTCCTTTGCGCAACCGGTGCGCAATGCCTGCTGAAACAGAAACATTCTCGTGCCCATCAGTTATCACGAGAGTAAATTACGGTTACTTTGCTCATCATTTGTGGCGGAGGGGGAGGGGGTTAATCGACTAATTATAACTGGACGTGACCTATTGGTCCACAACCGAATCTACCACATTTATTTAAAATGAAAACAGGATCTTAGAAAGGATGCATATCCATTTCTGACAGGTTTTCCTTGTGGCCACATGTTTCATAGTACCTAAGATACTTTACTTCCTTATGATCTTGGTTGAATGTGTTTTAAGTATATTAAAAGGGTAATGTAAGAAGAAAGTGGCCCTTAAAGACCAGTCAGTGGAACTGATATGTCTTTCTGCCTACATTGCTGCTATAAGGCACCTCTCATAAAGCTATATGTTTTTTTTTTTCAGTTTGTAACCCATGTCAGTGCACATTAGCAGTAATGAGAGACTTGATGCACATGTAGTGGATAGATATAAACTGAAATGACTGCATTTGTGGTAGTAAAAGGCTGTATCTGCAATGCACCATCCCCTCTCAATGCTACACAGTGCAGATGGATTGTGGTGCAGAATGACACAGTAATATCTGTCACCTAGTCTTCCTCTGCAGGAATCTCTCAGCCTAAGAAATTAGACTTCTCTCCACCCTCCACCCCTTTGCACTTTTTTTCACTGTCAGACTCTTAAATCATAAGGACACAATTGACTGCCTCTGAGAGTGCAAATGGTTACACACCACATAAGCTTAGAGATTTGTGCTGAAGTGAAGTTGTGCTTTCAAGCCATACGGTTGCCAGCACCTTTGAAAATTGTTGTCTCTGCTGTGAAAAGATGATAAGGTCCCTCCCCTAACCTGTTCTCTATTTCCAGCTGAGATCCAGCACTGCCTGGTGAGTGCAGGAGATGTCGGCTGTGGTGTGTTTGAATGCTTTGAGAATAACTCCTGCGAGATACGAGGGCTCCAGGAAATCTGCATGACGTTCCTGCACAACGCTGGCAAATTTGACTCTCAGGTACTAAGCTAATCTGCCTGTTTGCAGAAATGGTGTAACCAGAGGCAACTTCCCTTTTCATTGCTCTTCTACTCTACACACATCTTCTACATACCTCAAAACATCTGTTTCTTCTCTTTTTTTTTCTTTCTGTAAGTGCATCATTAATACATTTCCCTAATAATCTCTTTTTTCCTTTTTTGGGAAGTGAAATTGTCCTTTAGTGGATGGATATGTGTACTGTTAGAACAAGGGGTCATTCGCCAGCTGGCCTGAAGCCCGGTTAGCTCTCTTTTCATACAGCAGAGATTCAATCTCTCGGGCTGGACTGGACTGGTGTTAATAAGCCTATGGGGTCATATATTAGGAATTTACATATTTGACAAATTCAGAAGAAATATTATCTATAACACCCCACAGAACTGTTGAAATGCACACTTCATCTCCAAAGTACAACATGCTTGTTAGAAGCATCACCATTAACTTGAGGCAAATTATCTTCTTGTTCTTTAGCAGATGCATCAATTCAAGGGATTTCCAGTGACCTTGTCTCTGCTTGTACACAGGGCAAGTCCTTTATCAAGGATGCTCTGCGATGTATGGCACACGGTATTCGGCACAAATTTAGCTGCATCAGCAGAAAGTGTGTGTCCATTAAGGAGATGGTGTTCCAGCTTCAGAGAGAGTGCTACATCAAACACAACCTGTGCTCTGCTGCTAAAGAGAATGTGGCTGTGATGGTGGAGATGATCCATTTCCAAGATCTTTTTCCTAAAGGGTGAGCGACTACTCTGGTTACACATGGTTGAATATGTACTATTATTTTTTAATTATTCCTGAAATTCTCCTGCTTGTTTAGGCTAGTTCTGTTTTTAATTGCACATCCCATTTATTCCTCCTCATTTGCCACACCATGATGAATTGTACTTCCAAATATTTAATCACAGGATTCATGTGAGTAATCTGCTTCTCTCTGCCCAGTCCATATGTGGAGCTGGTGAATATTCTCCTGAGCTGCGGAGAGGAAGTGAAGGAGGTGCTGACGAGGAGTGTCCGACTGCAGTGTGAGCAGAACTGGGGGGCTCTGTGTGACAGCCTGAGCCTTTGCTCCTCCCTCGCCCCGTCCCCTGCCAGCTCCGCCAACGAGCACCGCCGCCACCCTTTGCCTTCCCACCTTGAGCCGGAGCACCCTCGCTCTTCGCGGCAAGGTGAAAAGGACAAAGCCGGCAAGGTGGGCTTCAGCACTCACTCACGTAACCGCAGCCCGGGATCCCGCCGCCACAATACAGAAGCCGGAGTGGTGGCCGGGCAGGAAGACCCCAAGGCCACCGACATCCGGAGGTGAAAGCTCAAGAGACCTTTGACCCCCCCCTTGCTCTCTCTCTCTCTCACACCCACACCCTTCAACATTTAAAGCCACACTTGCAGACTTATGCACACCTCCACTTGATCACACACACAGACACACGTCTCCACACATGCACAAATTCCCAGACAGATGGAGCAGAAGGAAGCAAGCCCTGACCTTTCCTGTTCTTCTTCCGTCTCTCCAGTCATTCCAGCAGTCCCTCATGGTAAACTTGCAGGGTAATTGTGGTGTAGCTCGAACTGTTATGCCAGACTGTAGGCCACATTTTTTCTTTTTTAATTCAATGACAACTGTTATTATCATATCATTATTTCAACTGTTAGGACTGTTTTGGCTCTAATATAGCATTTCTCATATCACACTTATTGTAAGATTTGATTATATTTGTATTATTTATTTTATTCTTCATGCAATGTTGAAATATCAAAATGTATATAGAAATATACTTATCTATATTTATATGAACATGTATAAATATAGTTACAATATGCATTACTGATATTCTAAAGACATAGTATATGATTAGCTGTCTGTTGTTCTCTTCTCAGCATTGCACCATTACACATTGGTCTGTAGATATGTAACATACACCATTTGCTGTTTCAAAGTGGGAATGTGTATTATAAATATAGATACTTGATGATTAAATACAAACTGTACAGGTTTTGTCCAGTTCTGGCACATATAAATCTTAGTGCATGGTGGCTGAAAAGCCAACAAACTTGTGCTGTCTAAAAGTGAAAGTCCACTCTAAAGAGGACGTACATGTAAAACTATGAATATGAACAATTACATCACACTCATGTATATAGATGTGTCTCTTGTAAAACTAGAAATAAGAGCGCCAAGACGGATCTCCGATGTCATCAGTGCTGCTGTATTTGGCGGCACCGAATGGGAGCTAAAAGAGCAGATTCCATTATTTTGGATATATTCTTAACGTAGCATTTTTCTCTTTCGTTGTTAACAAAGCTTCGAAAGCTGAATCTCTGAGATACCAGAGATTGTTGTCAGGTGTTCAGCTTCAAGAGATGTTGCTGTTCACAAATTGAAATCAAACTGTCAAATGTAAAACGTTCTCTTTGAGTTGGTTTTCCACTCAATTGTCAACGACCATTAATGTGCAGCCAAGAGAAGAGGGTTTAGTTTGAAATGTAAAAAAAATGATAATAATTCACAAAACAACAAGGTGCCTAAACTTGTTAATGTCCACAGTGACCGCTTCTCTGTGATTTAAGTGAATGGACGATTCTTTGTCAGGGGAAGATTTAAAGTTGAGCTATTTTTATGATGGTGTTGAGCTACAAAAGTCTTAGATTTTGCACTTTGGATGATTCTTAGTTTGTGTTGGACTGCTGCAGCTTGAGAAAGAAGACCATTTTACCAGAGTAATCACCCTCTAATCAGAGGCTATATTTCATTTGAGCAACCTGGTTTTCCTTATCAAAGACTGCATCCCCACATGGCTCCTTAGGACCAGATTTGAGCCCCTTTCTTCATCCAAGCCATGCTGCCCTTGTCTGGGGTCCCAGCAGGCAGGAAAGAGGCTTGACAGACACCTTCCAGATCGCTGGCCGTCTCTAAATTAGCCTTTTTTTCTCCCTTTCTGGTCTCTTACCTAGTTCAGACACGAAGGCCTGTTATTCTGCCCGTTAGAGCCGCAGGCAACACAGCAAGGACCCAGGAACTGGGTTAAGTCCACACACAGGGGCTCTGGCGCTGTTATTCTAAATGTTATATTTACCGAGGCCACCAGAGAATTCCTCTGGGCCACAGCCAAGAGCCAGCAACACAGGGAGGCAGAGAGGAGTGGAGCAAGAGGGAGAGCTTAATGTCTCTTTTTAAAATGTGATGATTCACTCTGTCTTAACTTCTCCTAGGACTCCTCTTCCTCTATTAGGTCACAGATAGGAACTTTTGACCATTTCAGGCTGGTCACATGCCTTAGCTTTAGAAGTGTGGCATGTTACATGCTGAGGAGTGCTTGGTGCAAAAAGCAGATAAAACTCAGATTTTGTGGCTCTGTTCAAATTTTCTCATATTTTAGTTTTCTAGATTTACTTAAGTCAGATAAAAGTTTTTTTCCCAGGTATTTATAGACTGTTGTAATTAAGGCTTTCAGGCATTTTGTTTTTCCTTTTTTTTCTTTTTTGTTGTGAAAGTTGGGGTTACTGTTATATCCCAACACAAGACATAAGCTAATCCTATTAAGAATGTACTGTATGTGTGTAAAATGACAATCTGTTCCGCTCTGTCATTAGGTTTGATATGGCTTTTTGTAATAACCTAGTGGCTCAAAATTGCTTTTCTGTATGTGTTCAGAGGAAATTAAAAAAAAAAAAAAACTAACCGTTTCCTTCATCGTTAATGCTCCACTGCCACATTATTTGCTTTCCTCCGTTAAGCACAAGGACTCTGATTCACTGCTTCAAAAACACAGGACATTGTTTAGAATCTGTAACTCACTTGTAAGGGCACATGGCCCTAACAGAATCTTTGGACTTTTGAGGTTGGATGTATCATCTTCTCATTAAAGTATTTTGTGTCATAAAACAACTGGTGTTCTCCAAGATATGTCTTAGTAGAAGTGTAAAGAGGACCTTAAAGAGGCTAAACTGTCGTCTAGCTCTGAGCAGGGCAGCAGAAAGGGCCTTGACGTCTCAGGTGTACACACAGGTTAAAAGACACCGTATTCTTGTTTGACTTGCCGACTCCTTCCTGACAGTGAAATAGAGGCTATGTTTAAAGTTTCAAGGACTGGAAATATCCTCCCTATTGAGAGGCCTAAACAGTTACGTCAGCAGCTCTGGATTGTGTGCAATGCGAGAGGTGGGTTTTGGGTGTCAGTTTTTATGAGTTGTCCCAACAGTGTACACTGCCTCACCAAACATTTAGACAGTGCTCTCATTTGAAAGGTAGCCTTCCAACTGGTGTTTGAGGGCTCACAGTTATTCTTGAATTGAGTTAAATATACAGAGTTGCCCTTATGGTCTATATATGGGGGTTGGTCACACAAATCCTTCCTTTTTTCACTTTGTATGAAGTCTGACAGACACGAAGCAACACATCACGTCATGACATACCATGCTGCTTTAACATCAGCAGCTCTGCAGTTACTGATCTCCAAGTCATCTTTGAGCATGTAGGGATGCTAAAACACCACTGGGTGGTGACATGTCTCTGCAATCTAACACAAGCAGATGGGGAAAAGGCGCAGGTGTTCGATTTGTAACAGGACTGATTTGAGCCACCAGATTGAAGCTACATAAATTCTTTAAGAGCAGAAACCAATAACAGCTAAGTATTTTGCAGGTCAGACCTCATTTTGAAATGTTACTTTATGGTGCATTTGCTCCCAAATATCCTGCTTTATCAGAGGTTTTACAAGAAAAACAAAAAAAAAAAACTAGCCAACTTAAAAGAAACCACAGATGTGACATTACACCAGTTTTAGACATGACAGCCAGTTTACGCTCATAAAGGAGTGTTAGAAGCTCTGAGAAAACAGTAAAATCTTCAAAAAAGGAAACAAAAAAAATCCCCTATTACATGGTTGTCTGTGATATTGTGTTCTAAAGGTTTTTATTTAGGAGTCTCAGAGGGTTGAACAAGTGATACAGTCATGCTGCTTTATGGGATAGTTTCATTTTTGGGTTTAAAACCAAATGTCAAGGTAACTTTGGTAACTTTTTTGGGGAGGGGCGGGGGCTTATAAGTAATTTGCATAATGACTTGAAAATTATTTACATACTGTGGCATACTCCTAAAGTGGGCTTCAGTGTTGGACCTAGGGACCCTTCAACATGTTGACTGTGGCAATGTAGATTTCCTAAAACAACAGCTCCCCCTGTTCTTCACTATAACTTTCTTCAAGAATGGTTGTTTTGTTGTTTTGCAGTCTTAGGTGTTGCAGTAGTTTCACTTGAATCCTTTTATACATGGCAAAGATTCAGTTCAATCTCTTCACATTGCTTCACAGCTACTTTTAGTACTGGTTTGAACTGCTATGCTATCATTCTCAACCTTTGTATTTATATTAAAATGGCATCTATAAAGAAATTATCCAAACAGAGTACAAGCATAATCTGTTTATTGTAAAAAGCAAGGTCACAGTGCAATTCAAGAAAATATGCTGTGTCACACTCTGCTTCTTACAACAATACCTGAGTCTGAGATAGATGACCTTGCCAAACAATAGGCAGTTAGCTGGACCAGAAATTTCCCAGCTTGCGTGGTTGGTATAGCAACGGAGCTCTGTCAATATTGGAGACGACCATCTGAGAGGAGGCTGAACTGCGTAGGGAGACTGTACGTCTGAGCAGAGAAACCTGAGAAAGCTGGCCTCAGGCGCTTTGTAAATGCCCTGTGCTCCAGAGTGAACTAATAAATTAATCACTGAGTGCCTAAGTTACACGAATTAATCATTTAAGAACCATTTGGGGTGAATACCTGAACCCCATTTTTTGTCTCCTTTTAGGCCTCAAAAAACAGATCTCCTGTATTTAGGCTACTAAAAGCAGTTAACTGGTAGCTAACTGGTATCATGTGCTGTATATTGAATAGTCACGTCAATGTGCTTGGCTTCATAAACAGAGTGGAACCTCCTTACCGCAGCACAATTTCACCGGTTGAAACAGAGAGTGGTGCTTTCAGGGGAAAATAAAAATGCTGACACAACTCAAAAGGTTTACAGTATACAACAGCAAAGCGAGTAAAACATAAATAAATAAATAAAAACCCTTAAAACACAGTTTTACACCCATGTCAATCCAGATGCTAGTTGAGAATATTTAACCTACAACATCTGGACAAGTTGTATGTGATTTCTAAGAAGAAACTAGGAGCTCAAGACACAATTGCTAAACCACCCCAACAGGCCCTGCAGAGAGTGGGGTGGGGTAATATGTTCGACAGCTACTACAGGATACTAATGAAAGGTGGGTCTGCCTTGGGGGACTGAAGCAGTGTGTTAACAAGACTGACTCAACATGCAAACAGTAAACACTGCTTTAAAGAGTTGAGAAGAAAGTGAGTGAAAATGTGTTGCCTTTCAGCCACTTTATCTTTCTCGAGTACTTTCTAAAACCAGTTAGTCTGCTGGCATTGTAGTTTGTTCATTGTTTTTAGGACAAACAAATACCCGGGAAGCCTCTACTAGAGTCCTTAGTGGACAGTTGTAAGATATTATTTTTTGAGCTTGTTTTAAACCTCATTGTATTGTTAATAGCAGCCCGGTTGCTAAATTCTGTTTTCCCAGTAGGACCCATTGTACTTGTTTAGTTTTAAACACTCAAAGTTGGTTAATGCATATTGTGGGTGACTAAACTACATTTGATCAGGATTACATGTTATCTCCTGACCCAACAAGAGGGCTGATAATAGATCAGCCTCTGAAAAGAGAAATAAACACAAATCAGTTTTGCCAAAGGTAGACAACAGATGAGAGAGCCAGCATAGCCACATAAAGATGTAAATCTATGTTCTATTAAATGAAGGCATGATGTTGGTATAATAACAGCATAGCACAGATCTGACCTAAGTAAAATTAATGTACTCTAATGCTTGATTATGCTCTGAAAATAGCAGCAGCTTAATTTAATGAGATTGCTATGCTGTACTCTGCTGCAGATCCAGGTTATCCAAGCATCACTTACCCATCCACTCATCTATCTATCTATCTATCTATCTATCTATCTATCTATCTATCTATCTATCTATCTATCTATCTATCTATCTATCTATCTATCTATCTATCTCTTTCCTTAGTTAAAAATTTTCTTGGCTAAATTAACCCATCTTCAGAACATATGATTGCAAATAGTAAAACATGATTTTTAAGCATTTAAATTAATCCACTTTTGTAAATTTGGACTATTTTTCTTTGATCGTCAATGTATTTTCACTACAAATCATCCTACTGATTTCACATCCTCCTTATTTGGAAAACGTATCTGCTATTCATTGAAAAGTAGTGCTGTGGGTGTTAACCCTGAGCAATTATCCAATCAGAAGGTAAGATCTCATAGAAATGGGCGGGGTTTCAAAGGGGAACCCTTCCACACAGTGGCTGGTGAATAGCAGGGAAGGCGGGGCTTGTAGACGGAAGTGTCTCCCGACTGGCCCAGCTGTCATCTAGAAGAGAGAAGAGACCATTTACACCGGCTGCTTTGGAAAAGCAGAAAAAGGGAAAACGCTAAAATATGGCAACATCAAAACGATAAGGTAATGACGCCGAACTGAAGGTAGCTATACCCGACATATAATCAAATATACTTGGTTGACAATACATCAAAGTAGCTGTTGAGATCGCGTATCGTTTTTTCGAGATGTGAAAATGATGACAAGGACTGGTAGGCTGTGTGACATTGAACATACAGGACACGAAACAGCCGAGGTCGTTTAAAGAGCCATACACCATTTCTAACTTGTCATATCCTGGAAAATACATACCACTGATAATACTGCTGTGTACGTTAACGACATTTTCGAGGGACGTCACAGCACCCGAGTTCGCTTATTGCCTACTAGCTGCTTTGCAAATATGCTCAACGTCTCTGCGGTTATCGGCTGTTATGCTAGCCTAGCGGCTTGGTGAGGGGAACTACCCTAGATGCAGAACAGACAGGAGACGTCATCAACATTTTCCTGTATTTAAATGGTTGCGTATGAAGAGGTCATTGCTGGAAAAGGAGAGATTAGTCGGTAAGTGTACGTGCTGCAACCCACCACAGCACTCGAGCGTTCATGTTCGCACTGTAATACAGAAATGTCCTTAAAAACTGACTGCTTGGCTCTTCGTGATTAATCGGGCGCATGGAAGGTGGTGGAGCAGCTGTTAGCTTGCTGCTAGCTGCGTAACGACCTTTGGAGACGCCAGCCTAACCAGCTCAGACTGTTAACTGCCTGCTCTGGTTAGGCTGGGTGTTTTCCGTGGTTGTCTGCGCGCTGTAGTGTTATATTTCACCCAGGCCTCCCATGGCCACGCCAATGATTTAATCTCATTGATTGCATCACAAGACCAGGCAGGGTGCAGCCCAAGCACATTCACTGCGTTTGGCAAGGCTTCTGTTTAGTCGCTTTTAGTGATCAGATTAATATGACAAGTTTAATTTTTTATTTGTCACCCCTTTGTCCACCCCTCTTGTGTCCATATTATAGGTAAAACAATACGGTGAAAGCCAAAAGTGAACTGAAAATTTACTGGGTTTCCTAAATGGGGGACTACGGCTTTGGAGTTCTAGTGAAGAACAGCAGTGGTAACAAATCTGCTTTCCCTGTAAGGATTCCTCCTCACCTTCAAACCCAGCACCCTCATCACCCCTCAACCCCCCCTAGCCCCCCTTCCTTCGTAAACAACACCTGCTCCACCAATGGGGGCAGTGCTTGGCTGTTCCCTTCTGTAGCACAGCACAGTAACATGCAAGATGAGATTCTGGAGTCAGACAAGTCCAAGGCCTTGGACCTCCAAGACATGCAGGAGAAGTCTCAGGTCCAGACCCAGCCGCAGGCCCTGTCTCCGAGCCAGCAGGAGCCTGGAGGAGGCCTAGGAGAGCTTGAGGGAGCTCTTCCTGAAGATAGTTCGTTGGAGAAAGGCTCCTTGGAAAACAGCGGTGGGAAGGAGAAGTTGAGGATGGAGTCCCCTGTGCTAAGTGGATTTGACTACCAGGACAGTCTGGGAATGGGTACCAGCTGTGCACAGTCCACCTCCTCTTCATCTTCTTTGACCAGCTTCAATAATTGGTCCCCAGCTGTCCCATCCACCCAGTCTCCAGTGGTTGGGGAAGATGTTGGAGGGTTCTTTGGACCTGCTGGCTCCAACACCAATGGCGCTCCTTTACTGTTCCAGAACTTCTCTCACCATGCTGGCCCTGGCTTTGGAGTGGGAGGTAGTTTCTCAGCACAGATTGGACCAGTCTCCCAACACCACCCTCCTGCACCTCATCCCCAGCACTACCACCCCCATGGCCAAGGAGTTCCACAACAGCACCGACGCTCCCCAGCTAGCCCTCATCAGCACCAGCCTTCCTTTCCTCCGCATCCCCACCGCACTGGACCATTCACCCAACTGCCCCACCTTGCTCCTTCTCAGAACAAACCCCCTTCACCTTGGGGTAGCTACCAGAGTCCTTCCACTCCCACATCCACCTCTTGGAGCCCAGGTGGCTATGGTGGATGGGGAGGCACACAGGGGTTTCGGGACTACCGGCGGGGAGTAGGTGGAGGGATGACGGGCCTTAACTCTATCTCCCCACTTAAGAAGTCCTTCCCCAATAACCAGGTAGGTGATATAACTCTGCTCATCTTTGCACAGATGTGAAAAGATTATACTAAAATATTTGCAAAAATATGAGGGGTTGTACATGTAAATGTGTTTGAAAACTTATATGAAACTTGACCATTTATTCTACAGGTTCCTTCGCAGAAGTTTCCTAGAAATACCTCTGGCATCAATCACAAGGGCTGGGTGGAGGACAGCATGAGTCGCAATGACAATGTTTATCCTTTCCAGGTGGGCACATAACATAAAATTAACCTTAAGGTATTTAGATTAGTATAAAAAGAGCTAAAATGGACTTCATTAACTCTTGTGAAAATGGCTACAGACTTGGACTGTGGCCCCTTTTATAAATGTAAATATGTCTTGTGTAATTTCTTGGGGCAAATTATGATGAGGCTTGTTAACATACTCATCTGTGTCAAATGTAATAAATAAGCCTTTTAGCGAAACAGGATACGTCATAGCGCAGCTAACTAAATGGATGAATTGTGTGAGCGCTTATGTCTTTGGTCTTATCTAGATCACTTGGTTAAATGAGAGCAGTCTTATCATCTGGTGTGATCACATGTCTTTTTCTCTTGTCCTGATTTTAAAAAGTCTTGTGCTCCTTTGCAGCTTTGCATGCCCTCAACTGCTGTTTATATAATCAGTAATGCAACTTCACTTCTAATGCATTTGGTTAAATTTTAAGGATGCCTATTAATAAGCTTAAGTAGTATATTTACATTTCTACTGCGATCAAATACAATTTTCTTTTCTTTTTGTACTAGTCATAGAATTTAGGTTCCATTTTCAGATTTCCACTCATTCCTCAACAGGGCTGGTTTTATTTTTCCTGTTAGTAGGTATTGGCACCATTGCAAACTATATTAAAGATGTTTCAACCTGTACTGCTTAACAGGTGAGGAGGGAAGCGATGAGACATAACTGTTGTCTTCTTCCCTTTCAGCAGGAGAGAACACGGCCTTTCGATGGTTTCAGCATGCAATCTCTGGAGAACTCCCTGATTGACATTATGAGGGCTGAACAGGACTCCTTAAAAGGTTGGTTCCCACACTAACAATTGTAAGGAGAGGATTGTTTATCTCACTGCGGGCTGCATACAAATTCACAGGTTTTTGCGTGTAATTGACAAGAAGTACAGTTTGGCTATCATTTCACAATCCTGCCAGTATTAATTGGCAAGTTTACTCTTATGCATACGTACTAAAATGCAGAAAATATCATGCACTGTTCGAATCATTTGTACTTGGGATGTTGGCACCAACAAAGTACATTTTGCAGTAAAATTCTTGTTCAAGAAGGACTGGGCATCTAACTGTATGAGAGCAGAGTCTTAGAGTACAGTAAAACAATCTTTTCTTTGAATTTGGAAAACCTGTAGATCAACATGGAAATTTATTCACATTGATAAATATGCTCTTAACATAACTTATCCAAGAGTTCTTAATGTCATCCGAAAGTCATCTGGACTTGGAGACATTTAAAAACTAATACTGCAGTTCATTTAATTTTTTTTCCATGAGGGCCAATATGCTACACTTTAGTGCAAGATTACCAACTGTCCTGCAGGTTTTAGATGTTTTCCTGCTGCAACACACTTGATTCAAATTAATTTAAGTTCTGCACAAGCCTCTTAATGACCCATTAATAATTTGACTCAGATGTATTGCAACAGTTAAACATGTAAAATCTGAGGTCCAAGCTCAGTAAATGTTTTGATTGTGCGTGCAGATGCATCTGTTTTTTTTCTGACATTATGTCAGGGGAAATGACAGTACACAACACAGACAGCAGATTGGACAGAAGGAAGATACGGGGGGAAAAAAGAGAGAAAGATTTGTTCGCACGTCCAAGTCGAGTCTCAAGTCATTGGAAATGCTACTTAAGTGTGACTCGAGTCAGTCTCCATCTCTGCCACATGCCACTGTTTCATTTAAGTTTCAAACCAAGGTGGAGGATTGTGATAAACATTTCATTTCAAGTTTCCAGCTGATTTCTATTAAACTTTGTGGATATTTAGGACAATAGAAGAGCAGGAACCCTTAAAATTTGAGTACTTTTTTTTCTTTTTTACTTTTGTTTTTTTTTTTACGTGACTTCAAATTAACTAATAAATTGCATACTGAAACAAAAAGTAGTGAAGCACACATCCTGTATTCAGATGCACATTTCATCTGTATTGTAGTTGAGGCACCATTTGATTTTTCTGTTAAATTACTCATACTTTTTTTGAACTTATCCTTTTTCTTGTATATTACCCCAAACTATTCCAACATCACTGAGCTGGGTAGCTGTTTGTATGTGAGGAAACAGAAATTGATTATAAATAGCATTCCAGTTAACATCATGTTCTGAAGTCTTTACTGTTCTTATCATGTCAGGACGCTACAGCTTCTCTCACCAGAGTGGTGATGGGCCTCTACCTATGAATGGTATGTAATACAATCCATAGGACTCAGCTCAGGGCTTGAAATTGATGTCTGCCACAAGATAAAAATTGTGGGTGTTAAAACAAATTTTTCAGAGCTAAAAAATATAGAAACATGAATGTGTGGGTATTATAGGATGAGACCATAAATGCGCCTCATCTTTGGTAAAATTTTCACTTGTCCATTATTGGATTTCTATTTCTATTTAGTACAGTTTATACATATATATATGTATATATATGTATATGTATGTATATATATATATATATATATATATACGGTATAAATTACTTTTTTATCACTTTGGCAAAGGATCAAACTGAATAGCTCTTTAAATAGGAACGTAATGTTGCTTTAAACTGAGTGATAGCAGAATGTGAATAAAATGCACCACAGATGCACTGTCTAAAGCAAATGGTGTTGATATTTTGAGCAGAACTTTTTGGTGTTTGTGTGTGTGTGTGTATGCTTAGTTTGATGCATGCTTTTTGTTTTGCATTTAGTGCTACATCTAAAGTTGCTGCTAACTTAGCTGGTGGCTCAGACAGTACATTTCAAGCCCTGGTAATATTTTTACATGTAGTTAAAAAAAAATGTCTGTTTCAAAACTCTATTTCAGAAGGGTTTTTTTGTTGTTTTACATGCAGCGAGAAGTTATGGCAGAAGACGAGGTAAAGCTTGTTTGTGTCTTGATGAGCTCTGTGATCATTTTGTTTTGCCTCTCTCTGCTAGATTTTTGTCGGTGCCAGTAACTGTTTAAATGGGACTAAGATCATTAATTTGCATTGGATATAATTTTATACAGGCCCTCACACAAGAACTAGAAGGGATTAATAATTCTTTTGCTTCTACCTGGTCATGAAATACAGCCCTGATGTCTGCTTCTTATTCCATGATATCCATCTATTTGCATTCAAACTTTGATTCATGTCATTCCCCTGCCCCTCATCAAAATTCTAATAATTTTTAACCTCAGCTGTGGTGAACCAACATTTTGATCCAATCTTTTTCTCCTTCAGGCCATTCGTCTCTGTTTCCCATGGAAGATGAACGCTCTTTTGGAGAAGATGAGTCAGGTGACCATGGACTTGCTGGCCTTGGTTCAACCCACTGTTTCCCTCACCTCAACGGTGAACGTGTGGAGCGTTATTCTCGTAAGGTGTTTGTCGGAGGGCTGCCCCCAGACATAGATGAAGGTGATGACAAGTTCAGATTAATCTTTCCATTTCAAATTTCAAATATGCAACCTTTGACATGCAATACTGTTACTGATTCACTAACAAAGTTCCCCTTTTCAGATGAAATTACTGCCAGTTTCCGTCGATTTGGCCATTTATTTGTAGACTGGCCCCACAAGGCTGAGAGCAAGTCTTATTTTCCACCAAAAGGTGAGACGGGTCAGCCAAACATTATATCTGTGCCCATGTGCGGCTATGATTTCTGTGCTTACTCATTGTTCTGGCCTTGCAACATTTCTAGGATATGCATTCCTGCTGTTTCAAGATGAGAGCTCTGTCCAGGCTCTGATTGATGCCTGCATTCAAGAGGATGGAAAGCTTTATCTGTGTGTCTCCAGCCCTACTATTAAAGATAAACCTGTGAGTTAGTTTGTTCTACCTCTAGCATATGTGTTTTGAAGTAAATTTGCTCATCAGTATTACATGTTGTCTGTAAATCAAAAAGTCTCCTTTTTTTGCCTGATGAAATATTGTTTCCTCTTGGTTTTTATAGGTCCAGATCCGGCCCTGGAACCTTAATGACAGCGATTTTGTAATGGATGGCTCTCAGCCACTGGACCCGAGGAAGACCATTTTTGTAGGAGGTGTTCCGCGTCCACTACGTGCAGGTACACAAGTGATTAGATCCCTAAGCTTAACTGCATGTTAGAATATTAAGATGTTAACTTATATTGTGTGTTGCTGTTCCAGTTGAGCTTGCCATGATCATGGACCGTCTGTATGGGGGAGTGTGTTATGCTGGGATCGATACAGACCCTGAACTCAAATATCCAAAAGGCGCAGGGAGAGTGGCCTTCTCCAATCAGCAAAGCTACATTGCAGCCATTAGTGCCCGATTTGTTCAACTGCAACACGGGGAGATTGATAAACGGGTAAGACAATCTGATGCCAGCAGCTCTACATTCAGCCAAAAAAATGTGCATAAAATAATAATTTCCACTTTTCCAACATGCTGTAGTTTGTGCATTAAAATTTTTCTCAACCTCCATTTTTTTTTCCTCCCCATCACCCACATCTTCTGTCTTCTCAGGTGGAAGTGAAGCCATATGTCCTGGACGACCAGCTGTGCGATGAGTGCCAGGGCACCCGCTGTGGGGGGAAGTTTGCTCCTTTTTTCTGCGCCAACGTGACCTGTCTGCAGTACTACTGTGAGTACTGCTGGGCAGCCATCCATTCTCGGGCCGGGCGCGAGTTTCACAAGCCGCTGGTGAAGGAGGGAGGAGACCGACCACGACACATCTCCTTCCGCTGGAACTGAGGCAAGGAGGGTGGAGGGGTTGGGGGGGAACAGGATCGGGGAGCGACTGAGATATTAGGGAGGGGGTACGGGCTGTGATATGAAATATAAATGCACTTTTCTTTTAAGTTTAATAAAAAAAAAAAGATAATTTATTTTATTTTTTATTTGGCCTTCTAGAAGAAGCAAATGCTAAGAAGAGTGAAATCCCATTTATGTTTTGACTTTAAGTGTGCATGAGCATATGGATGCATTAGATTTGGATTTAGTTTTTTTTTCTTTTTTTTACTTGACTGCTTTTTTCCGTTTTTGGTATTAGCTGGCAAAGCTGCTTACATTTGTTGTTGAAAGTAACATAAAATTTAAGTGGAGGTTCATCATACCTAAATCAGTACACGAACTATGAAAGTTTAATTTAAGAAGGGTGCATTTTCTTATTTTTGCAGGATTAGAGAAGAACTGTACCATTTACCAAAGGTTAAGTGCAAATTGTAGGAACTCTGTTTCAGATGGATGGATTATTGAGTTTTTCAAGCAGCTCAGTGTATAGCATCTGGCCACGTCACAAAACAAAATCTCCCCTCGGTTTGGCACACGTTTAGATTGATGGCATGAGTTTTTAGGACTTGGTATGAAAGTCAACACTTTGTAACCAGACAGGGCAAACCAAAGATTGGCCTAAATACATCATCAAGAAAAAAGAAAAAAAAGTGGTTGATCTAAGGGTTTCAGGATAATGTCCTCTTGTCGTGCAACAGAGGAAAGGCTGCAGTTTCGGTTTGTGGGTTTCAGCTGATAGACACAGCCCTCAGGGCTCAGGTATTGGCAGTAGTATTTATTCACTTTATATCGTCAGGGATATTAGCACTGGAAGCTAACATGCTAACGTAGTACTAACTAATGGGAATGCACAGTCCAGTCTCCCTGAGCTGTCCTCATGGTGTACCACTGCACGCTCTGCTGTGACTGGAGCTTCTATCACAAGTGTTGTGGTTGGATATGGTAGTAGCTAGAATTTGCTGTCACAGAGATAAAGATATTATTTTATACATGGCCTGCTGATTTTTGTACAGTGTTTTATAGCTGATTATTTTGTCATGAACATATATACATTTATTATGCACTACTTTTTCTAAATATTTTTTTCAATAGTCATTTTAGGCACATTTTTCACAAATGGGAGAACTCCTTTTGCAATACCTCATTTTTTTCACTTGGTGAAAAATAATTTTGTACCTTTGTTACTAAAAGATCTGCATTTATGGTAAACTTCATTTAAAAAAAAATGAATGATATAATTTTCAATTAGCTTTTATATATTTAAGTGCTGGTAAATCTAAAAACTGTCTGATGCATTGGTGTGATTCTGTAGATTTAAAAACAAAAAAAAGGAAAACAGAATAAACTTTAAAAAAAGAGGCTATCACTAGCCAGTCGTATACAGATTCTCCTATCTCCTATTAAACATAATTACAGGATCCTAAGGCATGGCAAGACCTTTCTAATCGGATTTTGATAGTCTTGAATATAATCTGATATTTTGCTCCTAGGTGTAGTAAATAAGATTATTATTATGATTATTATTATTAGGGTAAATGTTTTGGCTTTGGTCAATGTGAAATCTTCCCTTCTACCACTGGAGTGGATATCAGCTGTATGAATATTTAGATCCTCTTTCTGAGAATGCCTGTAAGTTCTACTTATTCTTGGCATGCATAAGTGATAACATGGCTAGTGATAATGCAGGACCTAATGTAATGCACTAGACCTTTTTCCTTTTTAACCTTTTCTTTTTCTCTTTGAGATAGCCTCTCTTGTAGCCTCTCTTTTCATGATTGAGTCTGCCTTCCTTACACAGACATGATGTTTATGCAATATACACCGTGACAACACTTTTGGATGTGTTTTTGTAATGTGGAGGACACTCAGTAGGACATAGATGAGGAGACTTGATCACTTGACCCCCCCTTTGTGATGTGGCATGCTTTGGGACATAACCTGAATGTGATTTAATGTTGCAAGTTATCTTTGAGCCATTATGTGCAATACTTATTCTTTTTCCAGAAACAGTTCTCCGCAGTCTAAGTCATTTGATCCATATAAATCATGCAGTCTTTTTACAAACTTTTTGTTTCCTGTTGTTCATGCTGATGTCTGCAAAAGAAAAAAAATAATTTATACCTGAATTTATTTTTAAACATTAGTTTTGTGCTTATTTACTTATTTTGCTACTACCATGCTACTGTGATTGAAAACATTGTATATACTAGGTCGATAATGTATTTAGCATTTGCTCTATTTTCAACTGAAATTGTATAACTATCATTTGGATCAGATTTTTTTTTTTTTTTTGGGGTGATGTGTTAAACTCTATGTCTAGTTTTTCTAATTGCTGTAATGTGCTCCACATTTTCACATGAAAAGAAAATTGATTGTCTGTTAGTATTACGTGATTGCAAAATTTCAATAGTTTTTAATTGAATGCTGGGAAGGTTATTTATTAACTTTTTTTTTTTTACCTGGTATCATTATGATTTTTATTAAGTCATTTCACATTTCTATGTAAGTTCTTTTTCTTTTCTTTTTTTACATTTTCTTCCTGATTTAATTTACGCTACAATACAGACATCAGTTTTTATAGTTGGTTTGTAGTACTGAAGTAAAAGATTTAATGTCATATATTCATTTGCTGCCAACTGTAACTGTATGCATACATTTGAAGTATTTGTAATGTGAGAAGTTGAACGAATAAAACAGCTGTGAGGAAGAATATCTGCGTAATGTTGGCTAATGTTAATTGATGTGCTAATTTAAGGTATTTCAGGGAATTGGAATTGTGGATCTACTGGTGACCTGTCCAGGGTGTACCCTGCCTCTCGCCTGGTGCCAGCTGGGATAGGCTCTCGCTCCACTGCAACCCTGCATTGGAATAAGAGGGGATGGATGGATGGATGGATGGCTGGATGGATGGATGGATGGATGGATGGATGGATGGAATTGTAGACCAGATATTGTGATTGTTATTGCATATCTGGTGAGTTAGATTAAATCAGAAGTATGCACCCTCCTGTCTTTTGTCAGTTTTAAAAAGCTAAGAACAATAGTGATATTGTAGTACATGCTGAACATCTTCACTCCCCCTAAAATGGATTCAATTTATCCTTTTTTTTTTTTTCCCATCTTATTCTATCTCGCAGTTGATGGCACTGTTGATTTCTGCAGCTTCCATCACTATAAAAAGGAAGATGTGTGAAACCATCAACATACTTAATAAATAAAAAGAACAGCTGCTGCTGCAAGACTCCAGCAACCAGGCTTTTGTGGTGATGTAGCCCTGACTAAAAGGCTTGGGAAAGCACAATATCAACAGGGACCTGGGTGACTTTCAGAGCATAATGTGCGTCTCTTACATGAGCAAAATTAAATTATTGGGCAGTAACCCTCAACAGAAACCCGGCACTGAACATCACACAGTTCTAATATGGTGAGGGCAGTGGCATTCCTAGGGGATATTTGCCTATGAGACATTAGATGAGGAGAAATGTAAAAAGCATATTCGTATTGACATATAAGTATAAAC
The DNA here is from genome assembly GCF_017639745.1 of Melanotaenia boesemani. NCBI lineage: Eukaryota > Metazoa > Chordata > Actinopteri > Atheriniformes > Melanotaeniidae > Melanotaenia > Melanotaenia boesemani. Next base: position 30,902,789 of record NC_055688.1, on the reverse strand, counting down.
TGTCCAGAGTGCTAACTGGTTCAATATATAAACTTAAAGCATCACAACAAACTAAAAGATGCTTACATAAGGCTTTCAGAAACTAGCTGAGCATTTCTGGAAAGACTGGAAGATGGCTGTGCACCCTGTTGAGCTCAAATGATTTTAGAAAGAAGAATAAGGGTAGTGGATGTTATGCCAGGACTGACCATGCACGACCTGAGGCTGCCGCAGGGCTTTAACCAATTAAGTAAATGGTAAGTGTAAGTGAATACTTTGGTCTATTGCATTCTATGTGAAGTATTTTTCTGTACAATTTTTCTAAATTCGTCCCAAAATAAGCCCTTGTTTTCAGAATATAAAACAGCTTTCAGTTTGAAAGATTACCACACGTTGGCCGCTATATTATTAGGATAACAGCGCCACCTGCTGGCTGGTTTCAGCAGGGTAATTTAAATGCATCGCCCTTTACTTCGAGAGTCACGGTTGGAAAAGATGCCCCCAACTAAGACTGTATATGTGCCTCGGTTTGGGTCACAGTCGGCCTCCAGTCAAAGAAACGAACCGGGAATGGACCAGACCGAACCCTCCACTCGGTGTCATAAGGACAAGCGTCAGGGCAAGCGTAGTAAAACTACGCAAGAAAAAATTAGTCGGCCTGTCTTAAAAGTCAAAATAACCAAATTTAATCCCACTTTGCTCGTAAAAGTGACCAAAGATGGCAGAACATCGACAAAAGTTGCCACAAAGCCTGCGAAAGATACAACTAAGACACCTGGAAGCCAAAGACGAGAAACGCAGCGTAATATTACTTTTTAAAAAATATCTAATAAGTGAACCAACAAGCTGTTGTTAGCTAGCTTATGTGTGTGCTTGGCCTAATGTTAGCTTAGGACTTTGGATAATCGAAACAAATTAAGTACATTTTGCGGTTGAATACTGAGTCTCAACTTAGATTATTATTATTGTTATTAATATTGCTATTTTTAAGTAATAAACGTAGTGGCTAAAACTGGGATATTAGATTGTTTCTTTGCGTTATGTAAAAAAATTACATTCGTTCATACAACGCGTCTTTGTTTAATGGTAAAATCCAGAAAAATTCTTAAAACAGCTGGTAAAAAATAGTAACTGCAGTTTAAATTGAATTAAATAAAAATACTTTATTTGCTCCAGAGAGAAATTACAAAGGGAATGAAACTGAAATAAAGTTTGTTACTGTTTCTAGCTAATTATTATAACACATTAATGATTTTACATAACATTGTTAGAAACTTAGGTCCTGTCTTTGCAGTGTTGCTCACAAGATTATTTGACAAGGCTAACAAAACCTGTTTCACACAAAACTTATGAAAACAAAGGATAAATAATGGACTGCAGCAGGACAGGAAGCAGCCTTGTATTAAAATGCTGTGCTGATGTCGCTGTTGTCAGGTGCCAACCCTGTGTCTGCCCTTGCTGATGGAGATGTTTTCTTTTTCTCGCAAAGCTCCAACACAACAAATGAGAAGGAAAAGGTAGGCTCTGTCCAAAGTATATAGTGTGTGAAGATACTAACTAAGGAAGATAAGAAAAAAATTGTGTGTGTGTATATATATGTATAAAATTTATATTAGGAGTGGGAATTGTCAGTGGAGGGAAGTTAATGTTTTTAAAATGACACTTTAACTTTAGGTTGGTTCAGTTTTGACCAGGGATATTTTCTATTTCTTTTTCTTCTGTTTTGAATTAAATGCAACTAAATGCATTTTCTTAGACATTTCTAGAGCTAGAGTTTACAATATTAATGTCTATATATTATTTGATTCAGTTGTCCACTAAAATCCTTTTAAATTAAAACATTTTGCTTTTGGGGGCAACTATTGTAATGTGATTACTCAAGATTAATTAATTACAAAGCCTCTAATTAATTAGATAAATTTTTAAAATTGAGTTCCACCCCTAATATATATATATAATATGAGAGAGAGAGAGAGAGAGACTAAAACTACCTGTTTTTTTGTTGTTGTTGTTGTTTGTTTTTTTCCTGGGATTGTGTCTCATGTCCTGGATAGGCCCAGCTTTCAGTTCTTAGGACCATCTCCAAGATGCTGGAGGAGAACGAACTTATCAGAGAGAGACTTGCTGCCTTAAGGCAGGGAATCTGAATCTGTGTGGTTCAGAAAGGCTTGGCTATAGAAGACCACTCACCAGCACTCATCTTAAGTCATCTTCAGTGTTTTCCAGATCAGAGTTCTGACTAGTGGGTGTTTAAGTTCCTTAAGTGTTCAGTATATGCACAAATTGGTTGTTTTTACAGCAATCTGCATAGGAAGGTATTTGACCAATGGAGTTTTTTAAAAGATAATGTCCATTGGTAAGTTATTTTGTTGAACAGATTCCTTTAATGGTCTTTGTGATTTCATTTTATTTCAGTCATGCTTTAAACAGTCATAATATGGGCTGTTAAAATCGTTACCTGGTCTAGTTATAAGGTAGCAGTCACTCTGTAGTGCCTTTGTAAGCATGTATTGTTTGATGTTGGTGGAGACTTTCAGAGCAATAAATTGTCTTGTAACATGCATGGAGTTTGTCTCTTTTAGTTACAGTGAGTAGTGAAGGATCATATAGGCCAATTAAACGAATAACACAGCAAACCATTTCCATGAGAAAATATAGATTTGTTTGCATTTGACAATAATGATTTTTAACTGAGTTTATCCAAAGAGAAACTTGTAAGAGTTACTATAAATCCACAAGAGGGCGCTCTCCCTCTAGTATTACTTTCTTATGCGGGTTCAGTGATAAGTCACACCCCACAGGACAGTTTTATTATTAAATATGGAAAATGTTTACAGTGTTGCTACTCGCATAAAGCAACAGAATGAGAGTTGTATTAATAATATGTATTGGTACTATACTTTTTTGTTGTTTACTTTTCATTTTACACATCAGTGGGTTATCTTGTACTTCTGTAAATAGATGGATATTTGGATGATGTATGCCTTCAAAGATAGTAAAGCTTTACATATAATATGGTTCCAAAAGCAAGTTCACAGAAGTTTTTTTTTTCCTTACCTTTTCGTGACCAGCATCATGACAGCAGAATGATGGTCTTACTGCTGTGTTGTGCTCACCAAATTTATTTTGCCAAGAGTAGCTTTATGGATATAGGGCTTTTCTTGATTGCCAAATGAGTGCCAAATTTCAGCAATAAGTTGCAACTGTGCCTCCAAGGACGATGGCAAGCAGACTGAGAAGCCCCAAAGCACCAGGCAGCCAGCAACCATCATGGAGCACAGAACCAGGCAGCCCACCGCAGGGAGGACCACACACTCACCTAAAATGAGGTTAAGGAAGGCTGCATTCAGAGGACCCATGGCCATGGAGTATGGGTCCCAGGGAACCTGGGACAATTGCCCTGTCGGCCCTGCCAGACACTGGCTCCCCGAGTGCAAGCCTAGAGCCACCTACCTTCTGAGACAGGCCCTGCCCGGCAACCACAGGAAGACCAGGCCATTCCAGCAACCCCCTGTGTGGGTGGAGGAGTGATGGGTGTGTGGAAAGGTATAACCAGAAGGAAGGTGAGCTGCCCTGCTGGTGACAGTAGCGCCGCCCCCCCCCCCCCCCCCCCCGAACTTTCAATGAAGTTTAAAGTTTATTTTTCTTAACAAGATTTATGTCAGTAAGCCATCGTGAAAGCAGCATATGGCTGTGATTATTTAAACTGTGAAATAATTGCTGTTAAACTGTGGAGTCGGACAATTTGATTTAAATCGTTCTGCAGTTTCTGAATGCTTTGATTGATGAGCCTCATTGCCCGTGTTCAGAAGCCAGTTCTTTTACCCTTTTCAGTCCGGAACGTAGTGCAGCAGCCTTATCAGACTTCCCAGTAAACCTCTTAGAAGCGTTGCCTCTGCGAGTGTAGCATGTGTTGAAATATACTGTGAATTTTTTAATGTTTTCACAGAGTAACGGTTGAACTATGTTTACTTCAGAATACAATTTAGTCAAACATTTGTTTTGTTGTGGATTAGCAGATATATGCTGGTAAGATTAAATTTAATGTTAAAACAACTTTGCTTTTATTTGTGTGGTTTCCTGGTATGCCTGTGGTGATTCATTCAGTCCACAACCACAGAATAAAAGCTGTCTTTTTAAACATATCTCATAACAAGTTTGCAAAGAGTACAAAGCTGATTTGAACAACAGATAGTTTAGCAAGATTATTTGGGCCTTTGATGCACTGAATAATGTGATCATGCTGCTCTATATCTGACTTTTGTATACACAAGGATATTTTAAATCCTTAAAAAACAAATCCTTAACTCATGGGTTATTGTACTCTGCAGAAAATAAAGTATAAAATAAATACAGGCTTTGAACCAGTAATTGGGTAGTTTATTGAGGGTGTTGTAATAGCACTTAGGGTAAATGACTCAGAGCGGTGATTGGCTGTTCATCAGGCTGTGGGGCCATCAGAGTTGTGGTTTGTTAGGAGACTAGCAGACTGGAAGTTGTACCTCCAGACCACACTGCCAAACCAGTAGATCAGTAGTTTGCTGCATTGTTTACATGGTTAGAGACCTGAGGATGTTATTAGGTTTAAGACAAGCTGTTTTTTTTTCCACAAAAGTTTAGGAAATAATTCACAGTAGTCTTGTTGTAGAGGAGACCTACGATAAGTCCACCATTCCTGTAAAATTTGCTTGAAAGTTCGAACTGGTGTGACTTAATATAACACCAGCTTTTACAGCATCTATTAAAAAAAGTCTCTTAAGTGAAAACACCTAGATAGCATTTCAGCGTGCATCTGCTTTTCTCGATGTATGACTCATTGTGTTTTAACACCTACATAGCGCATCCAGACTGAAATGGCTCATTGTGAGAAACAGGACCTGCTAATGTCAGCAAATTTGAGAGTTGTGTTGGCTGACTGCTGACTTGCAGGACAAACAAAACTTGCCAGAGCTCCAATCACCTGCTGGTGTAAAATAACTGAAGTGCATACTTCTAGAACAACTTATACCAACTTTTTACTGCATAAGTGAATGCTGTGCCATTTGGTTGACCTATTTTCTTATTTAGAAGTGACACTGTGTTTGTGCAATATTTTCAAGGAAATTTGAAGCAGACTTGAAATCGCAGTAATAGAAAATTCAGATTAGGTGTATTTCCAATAACTGGTTTGAAGATGATGTTGAATGGTGTCATTGCAGCATAACTATAAGCTACTAAACAGAGGATAAAGTTATGCCTATAAGCTTAAAATTATTTAAGTAAATAAATATCGATGCTATATTTTCTCAGAGAGGAAATTAATTCATATTCATGTTATAAGCAGTGTTGTGCATGTTATTTTAACAAAAAATCATTATATTTACCTGCAAAGAGTAACGGTGTTAGTCACAGTTACAGCATTATAAAAGTAATAAGTTACTTGGGAAAAGTAACTATTTCTTTATTTAAAAAAATCTTCAAATATGTTCCCTTTAACGAAATTTTAAATCCATCTGAATGTTAATTTATTCATAATGAAACCGAATACTAGATCTGACTAATGGTTGAAGTGGAACCCTAATGACAGAAAAATCATGGACACTAATCTCAGGCTGCTGGATGTCGGATCTTCTCTTCAGGAGAGGAGCTCCTCGCGGTTCTACCCGCCTACAGCCACCATGAAAAAACAAACACACACAAAAAAAGCGTTTCTGATTATCATGACCCCATTTCTCGTAACGTTCTTGTCTTTTATCTCTGTGAGGGAAAAGTGATGTCTGGTTCCAGAACTCTTAAAACTCTTCCTTTGTTTTCTCTGGACTCGCCGTTGCTGCGTCTCCGGGTGTGTGTTTGTGTGTGGCAGCGCACCCTGACTGGGTCCGCTCCTCAGCCGGGCGGTGACCCGGGGAGAAGTGAGCGGCGGAGGAGGAAAGCGTTTGCCGGTGGAAGGAGGTTTCACCAAAACAAAAGAGGCTCTTTCAGAGCGAAGTTGATCATTTAAAAAAGCTATAATTTTATACGCCTCTCTTTCAGGTTGTAAGTGCAGTGTCCATTGGAGGCCTACCTCGCTGCAAAATCAGCAGAAGTTGTTGAGGAATTAATGTGAAGTTATCTACTGAACAAATAAAGAACCACACATCAATCTTATCAGCCTGGAACATTTTCTGACTTTATCGGAATACCGACTCTGACTGTTTGTTCCACCCATGTGGATCTGAGCGGGTCGATGCCCCGCGGGTTTAAATGGAGTGAAAACTCACGCGATAAAAACGCGGACCCACTTCTCTTGCACGCGATAACAACACAAGGCAACTCTTCTACTCGAACATTGAGAGTATTCTCCAGTTTCAGGCGTATTACTCACCCCAAAAAACAAAAACGAATCTTATCTCTCAATAGTAACGTGCTGTCAGTAACGTTTTATCCCAAGTAAAGGTAATGGCATTGTAACGATGGGAATTGTAATTAGATTACCCATTACCGAAAAAAAGTAGTGCCGTTAGTAACGCTCTCTATATTAACCCTGTCACTTCCATAACTGGTTAAAAGTAAAGTTAGTGAAGTTTAAGCTGCATCATTGTTTAAGTACACTTTAATTAAAATGACTGTTTTTAATGAGAAAATTAACTTTTTATTCATTCCACTTTCAACCACAGCTCTGTTTCACTTTAAGTGGCAGCATAGAACACGTCTATTATACAATGTTAGGCTTTAAACATTCATTTTATCGAATGAAATTTAAAACTGAAAGAAAGAAGGAAAAACACTACCTTTAAAAACAGATATTAAACATAATTTTCCATTTAGAGGAGACCCCATCTCATGGTTTTACTGTTTTGTTTTTAATACTTTGAAAAGTTTTTCATGGCCACACACGCACGTTCACACGTGCATGCTCACAAACGTGCTCGTCTCTCCATCCGCTTCTGGCTAGATGTTGCTGTTGTTTGTGTGTTGGTACGTTTCTCTGCAGGTAAGTTTGATGACTACTGTACTTTTTTATATCATCATTATCCTATTTTCTTTATGTATCATGCAGTACTGTGGTAGTTTATATATATATATATATATATATAATGTGTTTTAGGCAGCCTAGACAACTGTTATTTTCACATTTAATCCTGTCCTTTTATCCCTTTTTTTTTTACCCCTCTTTCTCTATCTCCCTGTCAGGTTTGGCACTGACATATAAAGACTAAAGAAAATAAGTTTACAATAAAAATAATAAAAATACCAAGGGCAGGCATGTATACAACATGTCTCCCTTAGTAGAGCAAATCTGACAAGCAAAATATGACACACAGACCACTGTTCTGTATGTTAGGATGCTGGACAGGACAGGGTTTAAAAAAAAAAAGTTTTTCTCTCACCTTTTTTCGCAGAACGTTTACATTCCTTTACTTCAATCTAACTTTTAACATAATAACATTACATTTTCCTTAAACTTAAAAATTCTTGGATTAAAAGTCACAGCGGGGTTATTGTGTCTCATGTTTGTGTTTTCCTAAGATACCAATTCTTTTATTGTCTTCACTGCCAGACAGACTTCAGGATGTTGAAATTTGCAGGAAAACAAAAGCTGTCACTGAGTTTCGTCAGCCATAACTAAGTCAACAGGGAGCATCTGTTTGCATGTGCAAACAACTGAAGCATTTCACTAATCTTCTTGTCCTCTCCTCCGGATAGTTTGTCAAAGTCCCGTTCTAGCTGTGTGTCACCTGGTTGTGGGTGCAATTAAGTGTAATCATGCTGCCTGGAGGAGGCGATAAAGCAGAGGTGCCCCCCTCTGCAGAGGACTCCTGTATTTGTGCATATGCATTACATAAAGAATGTAGAAGTGACTTTGTAATGGTAAACAAAATAAGGACATTATGTTTTAATGCAGCAAATTTTGGTTTTCATTATTTCCTTACTGAGTTTTAATGAAAAGAAGCTGAGGTCATTTTGTTCAAACCCAGTGGTTCCTCGACTGCTCTCCCTGCATGTCTGGACTCTGTCACCCTTTTTTTTTTATCTAACTTGTCCTGTCCAGCATTGTAGCAAGCAGAATGATGGTCTGGTGCTTTAAGGGTATAAGGCTCCTTTTCTGATGAATCTTTGTCACCCTTTGTTAAGCCCATTGTAATTAGTCTGGACGTAAAGGTTGACTCTAAGTTTAAATTGGACAAACAGATTAATAATGTGGTTAAGTCCAGTTTCTTTCAGTTTAGGCAGCTAACAAAAATTAAGCCGGTTTTGTTTGGAAAGGATTTTGAGAGAGTCATTAATGCTTTTATAACAACAAGGTTGGACTCTTGTAGCGCTCTGGATGTAGGGGTTTAGTCAAGTTTCTCCCTCAGATGGTCCAAAATGCAGCTGCTCCCTTGTTGACCGGCATCTGTAAGTCAGAGCACATCTCACCTGTTCTGGCTTCACTTCGTTGGCTTCCTGTTGGTTTTAGAGTCCATTTGAAACTTTTTCTTTTAATGTGTAAATCTCTGAATGGTCTAGCACCACAATATTTATCAGACCTGTTTCAGCCCTACACTCGACTACACACGACTTTTAAGGTCTGCTGACCAGCAGCTCCTGGTTGTTCCTAAGACGAGGCTGAAACTTAGGGGACCGGGCTTTCGCTGTGGCAGCACCAACCAGCTGCCTTCAAACATAAAGCAGGCCTCCTCGCTGTCTGTCTTTAAAACTCTTCTTAAAACCCACTAATTTTCTTTGTCTTTTAAAACCAGTTTAGTTGATGCTTTCATGTTTTTTTTAAAGGTTTTATTGTTTTTGGTCATTTTATAATTATAATTCCTGACTGATGTTTTTGGCCTATGTTCATTTCTAGATATACATGTTTTGTAAATGATTTCTTATTGTTTTAGTTTTCAGTACTTTGGTCAACAGTGCTGTGTTTAAAGTGCTCTATAAATAAACTGGATTGAATTGGGTTGTTCAGTCCTGTCATAAAGACATTCAACATAGAACAAAGGCAATCTTATCCAATATTTAACTTTGAAACTGAGTTATAAATATATACTCATCTTGAATTTGATGTCTACATTATATTACAAAACTGTGGAGTTGTAATCTCTGCAAGCAAAGGACAAGCACACTTTACTCACCTGTGACCTAATTTTGAAATGAATGAATACTTTCTTATCCACAAAGGAAATATTTGGATGTTGGCATATAAATTATTAAAGAAAAACTGTAATTACAATTAATATTGTACAATACAATTAATTAATACAAATAATATTTATACATTAAATATAAAAGTCGGTGTACAAACTTTTGGACAGTTGGAAGAGTAGCAGAGGGCGAGAAGTTTAATTGAAATATTCAGAGATTACCATAAATTCGTTGGGGTGTTGCACCCTGGTATAAACTAGGCTGAAGACATCATCTAGCAGACAACATTAACAGAAACTCAAAGCTGCTGTAACTGGTTAATATCAGGGTCATAGTGACATGTGCAGGATTTATTTCAGTCTCACCGCTCTGCCTGCAGTCTGTCCGTCTGTACATTAGTCTAAGTGGGAGATCGGGAAATACATTTGGAGCTATGTTGAGTTGAAACAGATAATCCTGTATTCCTGCTGCACCACATCAGTACTCCAAGTTTGTTTATTTTACTACAAGTGATCTCTTGTTCCTCCTTATAATGAAAGGAGGAAATAGTTGAAACTTCCTACCCCTTACTTTCCATTTTATTCTTGCCCTGCTATTGTGACATCTCCTCTTCCACTCATCTGGAGTTTTACACTCATCCAGGTGTTACTTGGACTTTTCCATGTGTATGGTTCATCATCACAACAGATGTTTAAAAAGTACCAGCATAAATAATACCACAGCATCCAAACAAGTGTAGAAAAATTTCCCCAAAATCATCTAGATAATGGAAAAAAATCTCAGGAAGATACTACGGCAACAGGCTGCCACAAGTGTGACTTCAATTTAGAAATATGAATAACATTTTTTTCCAGCTGTGACTATATTCCGCTCACTTTCATGAAAACTTGCTGAAAGATTCATTTGTGAGGTTTTTCTGTTTCAGTGAATATAATTTACCATTTGCATTTTGTGGTAAATGTGGGTCAAAATTGAGGGTCTGACTTGCAGCTAGACCATTCTGGTCCTTGAGTTGCCACTGCTCTGCAGGTTTTAGATGTTTCTCTTCTCCAGCACACCTGAATGAAATAACACAGATCTCTCCAGCAACTTGTTGCCAAGTTCTGCACATTCTTATTAGTGATCCATTCATTTGAATCTGGTGTGTTGAAGCATCCCTGTGCTTTGGCTAACTCCAAATGTCTGTTCATGCATAAAAAAGTGTCTGTAATTTATTGTGCTTGAATGGATAAAAAAAAAATTATCTACTTTTATTGTATAAGTATAATGAATTGACTTATTATAATCACTAATGTATGCAAAGACAGTGATGCAATAATTAGATTTACCCACAATAATTACATAATATAAGGAACTTAGCAAGGCAATAATGAGAAAACACATTCAGCTACTTCAGATAATTACTCTCTGCAGCTCAATCTGGCTTGTCTTTTTGCACTCAGTAAATAAAGTAAAAAAAATATGTGATACTTTTGCATTGATGATATTGAAAATTCAAAATTCATATTATAAAAAATAATCCAAACCCTAAAAAGTCATGTGGATCTTGTCTTTTTAACTGTTCACTACAATCTTTTTGAAGGTTTTGATGCTGAAGATTTTCTTTTGTTAACTAAATATGATACCTTTAAACATACAACAGTACTGAAGTACTCTTTTTTTTTAGCTTAGTACAGCTGGAGAGTATGCTTTCCTGTCTCCGGTAGTACTATTTTAGTTTTTGGTAAATAAACAGCTTTGGTACGGGTGGGTGTCAGCTTTATAACATAACTAATCTAAAGACATGCAGGCCACCCCAAATATAATCCTTTCTTTAGACCTTGAGGGGATAAAAGTTCATTTTAATTTTAGCTTTAATCCACGCTACCCTATACTTATAACAACATTAAGCATAAGTTGTATGGAGGTGGGTGATGATTATGCTTATTTCTCTTCTGAGATGTTTATTTGGACTGTCTTCAGATGAAATATTGATTTGGTCTTGATTGTCCCATGATGGTTGCAGTGAAATAATCACTGGTCCTTGTATGTTTGGGTGTTTCATTTTGAAACCTTTGAAGATGATGCTGCATGGCCTGGAAACGATGCCACTGCTAAAGTCTCATTAAAACAAGGTCCGGTCTGAGGCTCGGCAATATGGAGTTGCATAATCATAATCACAGCCCTCCTGCGATTAGTTTGTTTGTTGATTACTCATATGACCGCCTTTATATGTTCTATTTTCATCATTATAAATTCATGTGAAGGAAATTTCCATTGAGTGCTTCTTTCGTGACTCTAGAGAGCCATTTAATGACACCTCAGGTATTTGTGAGACAAAGAGGGAAGCACATCTCAGTACTGCTCTAATCTTTAAATTTTGCCATCAGAGCTAGTGGCGCTGGAACAAAATGCTTGCCAGGATGTTTGGTGTGAGCTGGAGTATTTAGCTCTTCTGGTTCGTTGGTGCTCTGCTTGGACAGTTTTCTATCGTGAGTCTGCTTACTGCTGGAAAGACTGCAAAGATAAATTACACTGTTGACAGATTACAGGGGGCAGATTTTTGTTTAGAAGTTTCTTGCGTATTCCCCCCAAAAATACACATGCTTCTTTTCCCATCTTGATATTTTTGGATAGCATGAGAAAACCAGAATGTTAACAACACCAAACCATTGAAAACGCAGCAGAGCAGATTGTTTTTCCTACAACTTTTCGCAATACTTTTCTCTTTTTGCTCAAACCAACATTTATAACTTCAGGATTGTCAGTAATAGAAAAAAAGGTGCAAAAATGCCATTCAGCTAAATAAAGATAAAACTGAAATCATGTTTGGAAACAAAGATGAGCGTTCAAATATAAGTGCCCAGCATCAGTCAGCCAGAAATCTTGGTGTCATTTTGGACTCTGAGCTGAATTTTAACAGCAACATTAAAGCAGTGACCAAATTAGCCTTTGACCAACAGGAGACTTTATCTAGACAAGGAGGTTTGATGGCTCAGCATGGTTCATGCATTTGTTTTCAGTAGTCTTAACAAATGTAATGGAGTTTTTACAGGTCTCTAAAAATCACTGAGACAGCTGCAACTAATCCAGAATGCTGCTGCTTGTATCCTCACAAAGACCAAAGCAAGGGAACACATCCCTCCAGTTCTCAGGTCGCTGCACTGGCTTTCTGTGTGCCAAAGAAATTATTTTAAATTTGCTGCTGGTGTACAAAGCTCTGAATGGTTCTGGTCCAGCGGATATTTCTGATCTGCTGACACTATGAGCCACGACACCTCTAAGATCCTTTGGGTCGAGTTTGATTTCCATCCAGAGGGTTAAAACCAAAAAAAAAGGAGTATCAGCATTTAGTTTCTATGCTTCTAATATCTAGAACACTTTACCAGAAAATCTGAAGTCTGCTCCAAACCTTATTTCTTTTAAAGTGGGTCTTTTTTTTTTGTTGATGCTGTTTTTAAAGGCATTTCATTGATCGGGTGCTAGATTGTTGTACCCTTTTCTGTCTGATAACAAATGCTTCACAAACTGGTGCCTACTTGTTTGAAGGTGGTCTACCATACCCTCTGACATCCAGATTTATGTAGACAGTAAGGAGAAGAGTCAAGTATAAAGGGATATGTGTGGGTGTGGGTCATGGCTTAAGCTCAGTTTGGGGTGGAAGATGTGGAGCAGTGTTTCAGGCGATCCAAGCCCGGTGAGGCTGAGTATCACAGCTGCAGTGTGTTCTTTAATCAGCCAGCCTGTCTGTATGCTGAGGCCCTGGACTCACCATGTTTGGAGCTGACATCTCTCAGACTTGTTTTGCAATCATTAATTTTCAATTTGTGTTGACTTTGTGAAAAAAAAAGAATAAAAAAAATTGTTGCTCTGTCCACCTGTGTGTGTGTGTGTGCTGTGTAATCAGTAAAGAACCCATAGAAATGAAAAGCTAAAGTTTAGATACCAAGGAGCTGAGACCCTGATTCCACCGTTATCCTGCTGATTAGAGATTACATTTTCTCTGAGAGCTGATCACAGAGCTCTGGACAGAACACTGTAGTTGCTTCATTCACCAGTGGCCTTTGTTTGTGGGGACATCTGTCCATGAGATGAACACAGCAGATACAGTTGAAGATTTAGAAGCAAACGAGGCTCTGAGCACATTAATTTTGCATCATCTTCTGGGCATGTCTGGTCTTGGATGAATGAATGCTCCATCTCACCCAGAATGACATTATACATTGCGCTCTTCCACCATTGTGATTTTATCATCTACCCTCTTTTTGGCTGGTTCTTGATGTCGCATTACTTCATCCCTTTGCTGGGTTGGTTTGAGACAGTTATTAAGAAGGCAAGAGCTGCAGTTGTACCCCTCATGATGTTTCCTAATGCTTTAGAGCCCTACTGGTGTGAGCTTCAAACACAGCGAGAGACACCTCTGTCTCCACAAACAGAGCAGAGACTGGGGCTAATCGCAGCGGGCGCCTTAGACTCCAGGAAGGTAGCAATTTTCCATCATTACCGTTAAATCCTGCTTAAAAGAACCGGATTCCACAGGCCTAATTACAAGGTGTTAATAATAACAATGTAATGACAGTGATTTTAAGTCCTTCCCAAAACCCTAATCCATCTTCCAACTGACTCTCACATTTAAGTACCTGTTTTCTACATAGTGCTGTCTGAATTTTAAAAGCAGCATGATTCTTATTGATTACCATTGTGATTACTCCCTACACAGTGGTGTCAAGGCTCTGCAAGTTAGAACTTGATTAAGGAGCTTTTTCAGGCATTGTTAAGTAGAACTACTGCTCTTGAGACAGATGTCTCTCATGCTTTTCATCCTGGTGCTGCAGACTGTCCGAGACACAGACAGGCAAATCCACGAGTCTAATTGCAGGATGGGATAGAGTTAAGCAGATGGGAATGAAATGTACATGCTATTTACTAGCAGGGTTTAGTATTAGTTCCTTAAATTTATGCAAAACTGTTATGTATTAATTCAGGATTAAGCCTGCTAACACTTTTCTGCTTTCAGTTTCAACTAATGATGCGCAGTTTGCAGACCAAAAGAAGTGTGACACAAAATGCCACTTTATGATAAAACATAATGCGCTGCTTTTAAAACAAGTTAAGTAATTGCCGCTAAATGAGGCTGATGAGTTGCTGACCGGCTGTCTGGATGGGGGTGTGGCAGATTCCATCGCCCCAAACACGCCGTCCAATCACAAGTCTTCTCCCACATTTGGGATCAGGACGCATCTGGTCCCGACTGCTCCCCAGATTTTTTTCCTTGCACCACCTTTTGTCAACTTTGTGGCAACTCAGCAGAAGTTACTCCGACTTGTTTTGGTTTTGTTTCTTTTATTTCACAGACTACAGGCTGCATATTTGTACTTCGGCTCAGGAAGGAATGAGTTTCCCGGACTGGAATTAGAAGCGGATCCAATAAAAAGACAGCATGTCTGCTACCGGAGACCCGAGAGACGAGTTTTCCACTGACGAGGATGTGGAAGCAGCGACGCTGAAGAGGCGCACAGAGCAGGTGTCCCGCTTGCCCTTCAGTGTTGAGGCGCTCATGTCGGACAGGAGGTCGCCGCCAGCAACTAACGGAGAGACGGGAAATTACACTTTGACCGATGACACTGCGCACAGGCCGGATGAGATTTCCCATCAGCTGGTATCTATTAAACCAGAGCCACTAGAGCAAGGAGGAAGTCCTTGGGTATCCAACTCATTAGAGATGTCAACAAAAGCTCGTAAGTCAACTTTCAGTACGATTTTACTGTCAAATCTTGCTTGATAAACTAGTTTACTAACGATTCGGTTTCAAGCGTAAAAAACAAAGAGAAAAACATGCAAATATAACTTCTAGCTCCAGCTGAATCAGTAAAAGTCACTTTTGTATTCAAGTGTTTTATTAACAGTTTGAGTTTATCCCGCTTTTTAAACGTGTTTCTAATAAACCATTTTCTTTGTTTCAGTTTGATATATATACATATATATATATATATATATATATATATATATGTATATATATATATATATATATACATATATATATAGGCCTATATATGTGTGTGTGTGTGTGTGTGTGTGTGTGTGTGTGTGTGTGTGTGTATGAACCCTAATAAATAGGGAAGCTTCAGTCAGCATCAGTTTATTAATTTAATAATGAGCATATTTCAGTCTGCAATCAGTTAAGTGGTCATTAGACAATACAGAATATTAAATGTTTGACCAAATCATTCAACTTTGTCCTCTAGGTCAGATCAGTCCTGCAGTTTGCTCCTTGAGGAAGCACAAAACCAACCGCAAGCCTCGCACTCCCTTTACCGCAGTGCAACTCCTCACCCTGGAGAGGAAATTTCATCAAAAGCAGTACCTATCCATCTCCGAACGGGCCGAGTTCTCCTCCTCCCTGTCACTGTCCGAGACCCAGGTCAAGATCTGGTTTCAAAATCGACGAGCCAAAGCCAAGAGGCTTCAGGAGGCCGAGGTGGAGAAACTCAAGATAGCTGCCGGTGTTGCCTCCAAAGCTGTGTTCTATCCAGGCTTTTCTTCTGTTGCCTTTTCACAAAGTGTTAACATGCAGACTGGTTCAGCAGGGCTGTACAGACTGGGATGCTCATACAGCCGCACCCCCTTCCTCCCTGCTGCACACCTGGCCATGTACGCCTCACAACTCGGCTACAGCCTGTTTCCCTTGTCCTGAGAGGGGGCGGCAATGCACTGAAAGAATCATTAAGCAATGAGCCATATGAAAAAAACATAATTTCAAAAGATTTATGAAGTTGAAGCTTCCTGGTGTTTTCTTGTCTCGAATTACAATTTATTTTAAATAATAAATGTCATTAATTTCGAAAAGACTCCATCAGTGGGAGGCCAAAGATAAAGCATCCTCACAGTCTTTATTTGAAGTTTGCAAATATTCTCTTCTTAATATCAGATGATGTGTTTTGCCGCCTTCTGAATAGTTTTCACTTCTTTTATTGTATTTTGTGAATAGCTTAAGTGTATTTTTTTTTACTTGTTAGCATTGAAAATATGGAGAAGTTAGAGAATGACAGTTTAGGTGGGGGCAAGCCAGTAACTGCATCCAATACTCCCACATGAGGCATACTGTATTTTCTTTTTATAGCTCTTAGTCATATATTTAATGGTGCTTATCTAGATTTTTAAATGCTAATATTTTATTTGTATTAAAATGAAACACCCTTAATCATTTTCTACTGCTTTTTCGTAGCATGCATTAAATATAAAGCAATAGAAATGACCTGGTAAGCTGAATCTGGCCAGTATAGTTGTGTAGTAAAACACCAACTTTGATTTGTGTTTCCACAATGAGCTGGTCTTTATATCGTCAGCTGGTAACCCATCTGCTTCCTCTTGTTTACCCCACCTTCATCTTTGTGGCTCTCATTTAAAAGCAGCTAGTTGTTTGTACTTTAGAACTGCTGCTCTCCCAGAAATCCTATTTACCAAACTTCTGCAGTGATCAAACCTCCTCTCACAGCACAGGCCACCCCACGTAAGGGCTTCAAATAATGAGTAAAATCTCTGTTCTGTTCTAGTTTCATGATTGTGCAACATTCATTTTATTATTTTATTATTTAATAATGTTTCCTCTTGCAGTTACAAATAGAAATGTCTTCTGTGAGAAGTACCACTACAACATCATAGATTTTTAACTATTGATCATAAATGGTTTAGTTCCATCCTAGCTAAAAGTGACAGCTTTGCGCACTGCATCAAAAATTGGCCACTTTATCTGTCACTTCTGGTCAGGAAATGGCTAAACCACAAGTTTAGAGTTTGTTGAGCCCAACAAATTTATAAAGAAATCATTTCTTTTTTAAATCAGTGTGAGCTGGTTAGATAGCGTCACTATTTATTTGTTTGTAACAGCAGTGTTGCTGTATCAAGTGATGGAAATAATGCTGAATGAGTCGTTTCTCTTTCACTTATTGAAAGAACCCTGTCATAGTAACATGGAGGAAAATAACGACACAGTTGGCTTCATCCTATTATTGCAGTGGCTGTCCATGTGAAACTTTACATTGAATTTCCACATGTATTACCCAGGGAGCCTTTGATGTAAGGAAGCTGTGCGTGACAGAAATTTAGTGTAACCACTGAGCTGCTCACTTACCAATCAGCTTTAGAGCTTTATACTGAAGACTGAGAGCATGGTATAGTGCAGTATGACTGCTGCTCTCATGGTCTGTGGTAAACGAGTTGAGCATTTGTAGTTTGAAACATTTCTTCTGCCATATGTGCCTTATTATTTTTGGCATAAATGAGCATTCTCTGTAAATAGCACCTCTTTACAAGCTAAATTGTAAGCAGGCTTTCACGTTGCTCTTGATATTGTGGAGATTTGGATTTTTGTTAACTTTTCTGAAGTTTTGTACTAAAGATAAATTCAGTCTCTTACTGTGAACGTTGCAATGCTGCATCATACCAGGCTGTCCCCTTGCAATCACTGGTTTAACTGTGCTTGTCCCAGAATACTGGCTCCAAAACTCTGTGAAATTAACAGACTTGTTGATAACAGAACAGGTTATTATATGGTCTCTCTCCTTCTGTAAACTTGGAAAAAGCTTGTTACCACTAGCAAATATTTCACAGTCCATTTACTTTCCTCCATTTGAAAAGTAAACTCAGCATTATGCTTGTAGTAAGGCCCTTAATGGCTTTGATTGGCCAATAACCACAGTCTCAGTTTCAGATGTTTCAGTGACAAATAAAATCTGAAAAAGAAAAAAATGAATAATTATTATAACCCTAAACCCTGGAAATGAATTGGAAAAAATAAATAAATAAAAAGACAACATTCGACAAAAAATGACAGAAGTGTGTCTTGAGTTTCTTGGGCTGAATAGTCAGTAAGGGTTCAGCTAAAGCAAGTTTTAGAATGTCGTTAGCTGAAAGGGCAAACAGGTCCAACACAGCGCATAAAGGCTTAAAGGATACATTCACATTTTCAACTCCATCTTAATGAGTACTCATCTTCCGGTAATGTGCATGGAAACAGCTTTTGGTTGCAATCATTCTTCCTCTTCATACTGACAGAAAAGAGATTCCCTTTAAACTGGCTTCCAACTAAGAAGACAGGACAAAAACTGCTCTTTGCATGCAAACTACTTTCTGAAGTTAAAATGCTGAAATTCTAGTAATAATAATGCGAATAAAAGATCAAGCTTCTTTTGCATTTATGTTTGCCATTATGTTCAGAAAATGAACCCTTATTGTCTAATTAAGAAATGCTAACAGATTTGAAAGTGATTGTGAATCATGGTAAGCTCACTGCAGGACTGAAAAACTCTTGCAGTTGTTACCAAAATCCACTAGATGTAGCAGCTTCCTATCTGTTGCTGTTTAGAAACCAGCATCTGTGTAGTAGTTCTTCGTATTTAAAAGACATTGATCAGAGCACTTTAGTTAACACCATAACATCTTAGACAGAGTTTACATGATGGTTAACTTGCAAGTCTCCATTTCTTAGGTAATGTATGTTAAATTCTTTATGAGTAACCTGGTGATTAAAAACAGAAAACTGAGTTTCTTATACACTCATTAAATTAAATGGTGCATCATTTCTGCTTCTATTGTAAATTAAATATTCAGACTGAGGACAAATGACTCCCCTGTTCTCTTTTATATTGAAATAGATGAAGATATGCACTGAAACAAGCAGCTGTTTAATTCTACCAGACATTTGTAGCACTCAGAATGACAGGACGTGGTTTATGAATGAATTTATTCTGCTAAAATCTGTTCAAGGCTAAAGAAAGGAGTCTGAACCTTTGCTCCAAAAGAAGAGAAAAGCCACAGTTGGATTTCTCGCTGCCCCTCTCCTCTCCTGTCCCAACCTGTTGAGCAGAAAACTGAGATTCAGTTCAATCTATCAGCATCCAACTGCACACATCTTAGCTCAGATACACTTCATGCTTCATAGCAAAAAAAACCCCAAAAAGAACCACCACACTTCTCACAAAGGGAGGCAGAAATGTGATATGTGAGAGATTGGATAGGGGAGCAGAATTTTCTTTTACTATCCAGAAGAGTTAAACATTTTATGGTGTATACTAAGCAGCACCTAGAAGAAATGAGCTCCAAGCAGCTTTGTAGCTCCAACAGCAGCATCAATGAACACTGTGAGGTCATGTTTGCTGTTATAATGAATCATAAAGCTAATGTAGTCAACTCCACTGATCACATGATGGTGAGACGTTTTCTGTATGTGCATCATTTTTCTGTACTACACTAATGTCAAATATTTGTTAATAAGTGTTTTTTATGTTTCAACTTGAATGTGTTTTCCTAGGTTGCAGACTGCTGAAAGCCACTATACATTGACACATAGTTCAAAGTGCTATAATAAGAAAGGAAGTGCTTTCATCTTGTCTTCAAAGCTGCAAAGCAGGTGTGTGTCTCTGCACAGTCCCTGTGTTGTCCTCCATCAATGCTGTAAATTTTCAGGTTCTGCATCTCTGAACTTTTTTCTTTACTCTGTCCGTCTGTCTCAACATCATTAAAAGGCCTTACATGTTTAGTTCATGAAAGGTACAAAAAGGTGTCAGCAGTCTTGATCTAATTAGACACAAGTCAAGCTCCATCCCGTTGCTGTTATAGTTCATTTGTGTGCTTAATATGAAAGCATAAGCTGTGAATTCGATACAGTAACAAGTTCACAGATTCCTCACTGAGGGAATTTGATCTGTACCGAAACACACATGCTCACACGCAGACTTTGAGTAATCCCACTACTAGCAGTTTCTTTCTTTTGTTTAGTTCTTTCAGCTGGTTTCAAGGGACATTTCCCTCAAGCTGGCTGGCCAAACAACCTGACCCATTTAAACATAAAGACACACCTAAAAGCTTTGGCTTTGAGGTTTTGCGACAGAAAGCTTCTCTCTCTGCCTCTATGTTTTTTTTTTTTTTCCCATTTCCACAAAGATCTGGGGCACTGAACACAGAGATCATAGCAGAAATTAGAACAACACACTCCAGGATATTTTTCTTTTGTATTTGTGTTGATGTATTAAAGTTTTAAACATGCATTTTTCCGTGCATTTTTTTCTTAGTGTTCCTCTTTTGTCTCTTTATGTTTTTTTTTGTCTGAACTGCTGTGTATTTACTTTATCTCAGAGTGTTATTGTAGGAAAATTATTCTAGCCCCCTGCAAAGCAACAGCTTGGTGTTGTTTGCACTGACATGCATGTGTGCCTCCTCTGGAGCCCTGATGTTCCTTTGAAGGACTGACATGAACACATCTGGAGTTAATGTTGTTATTAACATGAAAGAGCAGAATAAAGTTGCATATTTGTTACCATTTATAATACTTTATCTTTAGCACATTGAGTACATCTTCCCTTTGTCCACATAATTAACCATAAGCCTTCAAAATATTAAATTTTTAAGAATCT